>NC_135499.1:225153693-225860588 GCF_052857255.1 Amblyomma americanum | reverse complement strand
GATTACGTTTGGTTCATTTCGAATACTGGTGGCGGCCGCGCATTCCATGCAGGAATGACTTCCACTTGTTGAATTAATTTACAAAAATACCCGCATGATGCACTTGTCAGCATGAACACGGTTGCCGCGTACTTGTGTCAGGACAGGTTTTCGCTTCCTAACTTGTTTTTCTTGGCAAAATCTCTAAGCGCAGCGCTTATTGCACTTATCGCGTGCAAACTAGTTTCTCATGGAAAAGCGAGGGCTCGGGAAAGCTTCTCGTGGCATGCATAAAGCCTATGCACGGACATAGGGCGCAAACCCGAAACAGCAGGCTACACCAAAGGAACGTTTGTTTTTCACAATGCGAAAACGGAAGCTTCTAAAGTGTACTCTTTTAAGCGCGAACAATTTTTTGAAAGAATATTTGCTCTAAAAAGTGTCTGCTAAACGAAAAAAAAATTTTTTTCCTCGGTTAGTTGTATTTAGTGGCATGAAGAGAAAGCCCTCCCCCCAAGGGCAAATTCGGTACTCGTTTACGCCTGCCTGCTTTTCTGCTCATTCATTGCAATGTACAGTAAGTATATTTTATTACGGGACATACTGATTGCAAAACAATGCTTCTTTGCATTACATAATTTGCGCAAATTTACATTTCGGCAGTTGCAGTTGTTTCAGGGCCAAGCCAAGTACGGCACGCAGTCCTCACGGAATTCCCACGGTGGACGAAGTGCGCTTTAAGAAACTCGCATAGACGGTGGTGCTAGTTTTCTCTTTAGGTAATATTTAGAAACACCATGTACCTGCCAGCAATATGCATGGAGGGTACGTTAACTATTATTTCTGGTTCCTAACTAGCAAAAAAAAAAACGAAATTTCCTGGCTTCTAGTTTCTCCTGAAGCGAAGTCATAGCGGTAGCTATACATTGCAACCTTCTCCCCCTCCTTCCTCATACACTGCCTGTATTGCAGCCAGTTCAGCAGCGGAACAGTTGCTGCTGCGTGTCTTACAGTCTCTCAAGTTACTGTAAGAAAAGCAATGAAAAGCTCCGCTTTATGCAGACACCGAGTACCACTGTGCGCGAAGCCTTGACCAGCCCTAAACAAAGGGCGTCGCGGCTTTGAGCCCTCTTGTTGCTGACCACGTCGTGGCGAGTTTGCGACGTCCTACTAGAAAAGCACGAAGAATGAGTCACATTTATTAGCACAAGCACACATGTGAGAGCACTTAATGAAAAGTAATCAGGGTTGGACGCATGGAGGAGGGTGATGGAGGCGGGCGGAGCTGCTACTTCTTCTTTCGACTGGCCACGTAACCGGCTACGCCCACGGACTTTACAACGTCGATGACGATGTTGTTGAGGAGTATGGCGATGATTAGCGTCTTGAACCAGGACACGTTGGCGTTGTAGGTGTACTTGAGGCCGATCGGCACCATGAAGCCCGACAGCACCACGGACAACACGAGGGCCACGAGCAGTCCGATGTACAGGAAGGGCGTCGGCAGGATCCCCTCCTCGACCCGCTCTTCCGCCAGAGACAACGACCTGCGGCCACAAGATTCCCTTAGGTGCGTTTCGTAGCCAGAACTGCGCGTTCCAATACGAGGCCGGCTCGCTCTCGAGCCATTGGAGTATGACGGGACGTGGCTGACCAAGTTGTCTGCGTGTGCCCATTGCAACGCGTCAGAAGTGAAGCTCGCCTGTAGCACGGCGTCAGCTAAGACACAAAAGGACGCTAAAGGAAGCATAGGAAATGCGTGCGCGGCTCAAATGCGTGGCAAGAGGGTGCACAGTTGGTTTTAGCTCTTGATCATGGAGCTGTACGAACAGCTATAGCTATACACATACAGAACAAGCTTTGTCATTTTGGGAGATTATGAAAATAATGAATAGAATAGGCAAGCTCATGCAGGTCGGCCGGCAGCCCTGGCATGAGTGGGAAGCTGTCAACAGGCGTGCCATTTGCCACAAAAGTTTTCAGAACAAAGCGCTGATTCAGGGCCGTGCGAGGCAGAGAGGGCTCACCTGGCGTCCTTGGAGATGGCGGCCGCGCTCTCGTCGCGGTACTCGGGCATCTCGTAGCTGATCTTGATCTCCGGGTTCCGGGTGTAGTGCGTGTACCTGGTGCTGGTGAGCACGCGCGCCGTCTTAGCCGCCTCGGCGTGGCTGTCGCGGGAGGCCAGCCGCACCTTCTCCGGCGGCATCTGCTTCGAGAACCTGCGCGAATCAGTCAGTCGATTTGATTATGGTTGCCAAGCCTTTCTCTGGTGGCTCAAGAGAATCCACTTTTTAGAAAATAAACATGAAATATTACGGACAAAATTTGAACTCCCATAGGCAGTGGGACGAACTTTGTAAAAGTGTGCTTGGACTAACAGCGTTTAAAATGTGGAGATTCATAGGTCTGCTTCCTGCCATAAGACGGCCAGAAGAGATGGCTGGATAGCTCAGAAGACGAAATGACCAATGGTCAATTAATCAATAATGGTTGCCGATTGTTCCTCTGATGAGTAAAAAGAATACAGTTTTAGAAAATAAAGATGAAATATTACTCCGTCTTGAAAATGATATGAGGCAAAAAAGTAGCGCCACTTGTCTAACTGTATATAGGGTTATATCTTTTCAACGCTTGCAGATTTTTTTCTTAAGATACGTCGTTGCGGTGTGCGCAGGTGGATTATACAGCAAGGCGGACATTATGTATGTGACAGAGCTCAATTAATAGACGAACACTGAAGTAAAATGAAGTGATCAACTTTTTTACTGTTAGTTCCAGAGCGAAAGAATTTATTGCGAAATTGAAGGCTGTCAACATTGAAGGCGAGCAGAGTTTTAAAATTTTAAGTATCTGCTTCGTGGTTCGAAATATCGAGCGCCAAAAATACACTTTTGAAAGCGCGTTGAATTGGCTTTCCCACTTTGTGAATTTATAAAATGGCGTCTGTAACTTCCACACCAGTAAATGCACAACCTGCATTTCTATTCGCCACATTAGAAATGCGAAACACGCCATTTTATGGGAACTCAGCGAGCTTTCAAAAGTGTATTTTTGACGCACAGTATTTCGAGCCACAATGCCGATTCTGAAAATTTTAAAACCTGGTATAGCCTTTGATGCTGACGGCCTTTGGTTTCGCAGTATATGCATTCTTGCACCCTAAATAAAAATAAAAATAATGATTAGTTAAGTTTAGGTAATTAGTCGTCTACTAATTCATCTTTATCATGCATATAATTTCCGCATTGCGGTACAGTCCACGTGCACAGAGCGCCCAGATGTATTTCTCGTGTCTTTTAAAATAAAAAACCTGTACACGTTCAAAAGGTCACCGGGAACCTTGTCCATTGTCCAGACAGAGAATTCCGTATTAACGAAGCGTAAATGTATTGAAGAAGTTTGGTTCTTAGAATGAAGGGGTTAATTCTAAGAACATCTTTTATACAATCTTGTGCTCTTCTTCTCACCCTGTCACATTTACTCACATAAAAAAAATAGCCCAAGTCACGCTTTAAAGGCCTGCCTTATGAACTCAAAAAGCGTCACTTTTATTCTTCGGAAGAAGTACACGGCACTGAAAGCTGCCGAACTTATCGCCCTCTTCTCCAACGGAAAGAAAAAACGACAGTATACTGTACCCGCTGCCTTTCTCCCTTGATGGCTGTGTCTTCTAGCAGGCAAACATGTACTGCATGGCCGTATGCCCCGCGCTTCTAGAGCGCCCATTGCTCGGTTCACGAATATGTCTCTCATGCTCATCTGAATAACATCACCTTCAGCCAGAAGGCGAACGACGGCAGCGCCGCCTGCGCAGCTCGCTGCCAAACATCCACAGGCTATCCGCTTTGCGTTGCCGGATTAGCGCCGTTGTCTCCACCATTGCCGGCCCTCTGCGTCTACAGCCGGCATGCTGGCAACCAGCGCGCGCATGCTCACCGACCAAGGTGCACACTCACGTGAACAGGATCTGTAGGATGACCCCTGCCAAGAACACGACGGCAGCGATGATGCATCCACGCTCGGCCTCCTTGGCGAAGCCGGGCTCCGGTTCGCCAATGATCGGATGGAATCCCCGGAGCAGCATGGCCATAAACATGGTGAGCACGCCGAGGAACAGGATGGTGACGAGACGCTGCAGCCGCGTGTAGCGGCTACCGCTTGGCCACGCGAACACGCTCACCAGAAGGTGGCACAGTCGGAACACCCTGCGCGTACGAGACACCACTGGCACGCGTTGACATTGCCGATGGCCTCGCAGCTTGGTTGTGAACAAGAATGCGGACGCAGCTTCAACGCTGGCTCCTAGATAGAAGGTGACCTTGCTTTTAAATGAAACAAGCGCCGGGAGCACAGCAAGAAAATTTTAAGAGCCTTTTCCAATCGGACCAAGTGCAATGGAAAATAATTGGTAGGGGTTTAACGTAGTCAAAAAGAGCAGATGTGCGAAAGCAGGAGTTCATTCTTGAATTGGAGGAGGAACTTAAGCTCCGCCTTAAGGGTATGACCGGATATCTTTAAGGGGCTAACGTCGATATATTGAGAATTGGTCAATGCCTACTTGAAGATGTTGTTCTTTCCGAGCAACCTCTCGCGCAGCTGCCGCGACGCTCATCCGAACTTACCCGAGTAAGATCGGGTGGTCACTCGAGTTACTAGGCAAAGGCACAAGATCGTAGGTACGATGAACGGAGGTAAGTACGCATGGTGAACGTACGGTGACAAGGTTCTCAATGGTCGGTGTGGGTGAGCGTATAAGTGATTTCGCACTAATATTCAAAAAGGCTTTGCTAATTTGTCATCACATATTTAGGAGCCAGGAACGCAAGTTCTGTGCTGGCATTAGAGCCACTGGCTGAGGCGAGGAAAGTTTGCTGTCAAAGTATCTCCACTCCGCTGACTTTTGTGCAGACATGGCGACCTGGCGCTATAATATGCCGATAAACACGCGGAAGTCAATCAGGCCACCAGTACATAAACTAAGGAAACTTACTGCACGCACCAAATTTAGCGAAAAGACAATGACATCGGCCTTTAAGACCATAAGTCAGATCAGCGATCACCGCAGATTGCCTCTACAGATGCACTATGTTATGTACTCCATATACATTCCATACCTGGGGAAGGTAAGCTGGAACATGATGGACAACTTTTTTCCATGGCCCTCAACGAAAGGCAGGATGTCAGCATGGTCCTGGTCTTGGAACCGCAGCCACTTGTCCACCACGAAAAGGAACTTCTCCGGCGTGCCCTCGTGGAACACATCTACCTTCTTCAAGTGCCTGGAGCGAGCACCGCAGGTTATTTATCATGAAGTCTGTGAGGCTACTCCAACGTCTCCAACAAAACTAAAGTTTAAACATTCATTCATGCGTTCTTTATATAGTATTACACGGTTAAACTGAAATTCTGAAAATGAAAGCAACTGCGTACTTTGCTAGTCATCGCTAAAACCCGAAGCAAAAGTTTCCAGGTATTTGTAGTTCATCAAAGCTGATTAGTTGCTCTGTACGGCCAGTGGAACATTGTTTCCACGCGAATTTATATAGCGCAATTCACTGGCTTTGAATTGACCTAAAAGAAGCTGTCCATGGGGCAAAGTCGCGCATGTCCATAGCGCATGTCCCACCACATCAACCTCGTGTTGGGTCATGAAGGCACGTATACAAGCACCCCTCTCACCCCCCCCCCCCCCCCAGAGAAAGTAATTAAGTTCAACCCCCCCCCCTCTTCTCTCCTGGAAGCTGCCAGGTCACACCCCCCTCCCCCCAGCCCACCCCCAGTCAAGGCTAGAAGAAATTGTCTTGGGGCTCCTCCCTCCGAAAATTCCTGGCTACGTGGCTGCGTTGGGTCACCGTCGTACCACATCGAATTTAAACATCAACTTACCGACTTCAAATAGCGACCGGGACTTCGAGGCCCTCTTTGCTTTCCGAAAAAAAGAAGAAAAGCTATCTTATTAGCGGACGCTGCCGTAGCGCTTTGGTCGAAAAATTCCGCTGCCTTTGGCACATGCGCCATAATTTAAACCGGATCACGCAGCAAAACTCTGCTTGCAAATGCAAACCACTGGTTTTGTGTTTCCAAACTACCTCTAGAACTGCGTGAAAAAAAATTTATGCAGATTAGCACGCAGGTGCAAAATTGAGCTTATTTATAACTAGGGGCGTGATTATAAATTCGGTGGAGTTTTTTCGGTCTTTATTTCAGAACACGTTTCGTTTTATTTTTTTTTGCAAATATTTTTGAGGAATGAATCATGGGATTTTTTCGGCGATTTAATGTATACTCATGTGGGGTCAAATGTCACTTAGAGTTTATCTCGGCGCATTTGTCCGTATGAAAAGTTTGTTTGCCAGTAAATAATGTACATATTGTAGTACTCTGAGCTGTGCTTGTGGAGGGAGTCGTTATCATCATTAAAAAAGTCGTTCAAAGGAAACGAGATAGCCGGCAGGCGAAAACGCAAGTGGAAGTTTACTTCTAAGAACTAGCTGGATAAGTTTTCGTTGCGTTGCCGCCCCAGGTTGAGCGAGAGGGCTGTGTGTTGATGGCAGCGACGGAACTGTAGCTCAATCGTCGTGGTAGCCAGGACATGATACTTTTATAATGACGCCATGAAAAGTTTTATGCCAGTGCCCTGCATGCAGCTGATAAACCCACTTAACCGACTAACTGCTCCAAGTGGGTGATAACAGTGCTTATCTAGCAGGCGGAGAGGAGATGATGCTTTCTGGTCTGCAGAGACGTGTAACCTGTAGCAACGCTGCTTACACAACAGTTCCACCGTCGCATCACACACCTGACTTCGCCTAGTTAATTTTCAACTTTGACTGAATGTCACTCGTACTCAAGAGCCAGCTAGCTACATCTGGCATGCCAAGAATCGGGCCTATTTTAGGTAAAAGCCGGATTTCGAAAACTGAGTTCGGTGTACTTCTATCGATTCTTTTTTTTTCCGGCTTAAATCTAAATGTCCAGCCCCTACTTATAACCATAGGTGGTGCCATGTAGCTATCACTCGACATGGCAGGGAACGGAAATATAGAGAGCCCTGTAAGCAATGCATAAACGTTATGTTGCCTTCAGTTGCTCAACATGTAACAGATTATCAGTTTACGGACTGTAAGAAAAATTAGTTGCATCGGGCAAAATAGAATTTTTCCTTGTTGGTTGAGCGCACGTGCATTCTAGGCTGTGCCGTGCATGCACGCCTGCATTTGTGATTTCGGCCACTCCGAACGCTGCTGTCACACTACGGTTTCAATATGGCTGCGCCAACAGGGCTCAATTTGAAAAAAAAAAGCGCGTAGACAGCCGACGCGGATATCGACCACTGACCAACTTGGCCGGGTGCCCTCGCTGTCGGAGAAGATGCTGAGCACGATGATGTTGCCCAGCGTCTGCGCGGTGGTGAGCAGCAGGCCGTTGGTGCTGCCAGCCAGAAGGAAGTACGGATTGCAGCGCGGGTCCCGCAGTGTGAACTTGCCCGACGTGCCCTCAGTGCCGTGCAGCTCCACTTGGATCTTGGCCGTCGTCTCGGCGTACTGCGCGCGTGGCGCTAGCTCGCTACGCAACACGGCAGACAGGTTCGCTACGAATGGTCGAAAGTCATTAGGTAAACAGAAATGGAGGCAGAAGCCCCCCTTTTGTGGATGGAACTTCATTGGAAACTATAGGTGAGCTATCCACGTATAAAAGCAGGAGTGACGCTCCAAAACATGTTTTGCACAGAGTCACTATAAAAACTAAAACACAGGGCAAGGAAACGACCAAGGTCGATCTTTTCTCTCCGCCCCCTCCCTCTCTTCTTTGCTGTGCTTGACCTTTCGCTTCTTATGTCCATTCGGGTAACAACACCAAGCTACGCACTCAGCTTGATATCTAGAAAATGTCTATTCTCAAGAGGACGCGCAGATGCCTTTCTCCTTACGACCATGAATGAAGACGTACGTGCAGCGAGACCACGCATGCTTACCTGCACGTAACTTGTCTGGAATATCAAAGTGTAGACCTCCTTGTTGCCAGGCTTGTTTTCGGGCGCTATTGCGGTCGCACCCTGAGTAGAGATAATCAACCACTCGCGATTAACTCAGGTCACATTTTATGTAAACAATGCCCCAAGCAGTTAAGGGTGGAAGACAATCAACGCGTATGAGTTTGTTTTCCCGTTAGCGACGTCTTTCTGTCCGAATTTTAAAATGTGGCTGCCTACAATTATTAAAAGAAGAGAGAAAGCGAGTGTCTTCGGGATGGATTCTAAAAAATACAGCCCCCGGTGTTTTAGAAGCACAGTTCAATGCCATCCGGTTGCGCGCATTGCATGTCACAAAGCAGTTTGCTCCTATCGGTCGCGTGCTCTTATTCCATTTACACAAAACAATGGTTCTGGTTTCGTAGTTGGGATGATTATTCGGTAATCTGAGATATTTCTGGCTAGGTAAGGAGTTCGCCAATCATTCAGCGCGACTGCCATCATCGTGAATGCGGTTTGGCGCACTCGGCGGTGACACGCACCGTCTGCTCGTCTATCTCGGCGATCTTCATGGTCCAGTAGAAGAGCACCACAAAGTTGACCCACAATGCCGCAAGGAGGATGGGGATGAGGTACTGGAGGAAGTAGAAGTTTGGCTCTTGCTTCTCGCCCCTGCCTCCCGCTTCGGTCGACACGTTCTCCAAAGGCTTGAGGTGTGTGGTGAAGGACACCTTGGTGGACATGCCGGCGATGGCCGTCGCGTTCTGGTGACACTCGCAAATGATCTCGCCCAGCCGGCTCACGTTCGAGAACTGCAGCGGAAGTGGACACTGCTTTCCCAGAGCGCACATCCGGAGCAGTTTAGTTACGCGGTTCACAGCACTGAGGCGTAAACAAAGTGGTCGTAACGAACATAGCAGTGAATTCAGACAGCTCATCTGGAGCTGAAAAATGGGCCTTAAGAGATCTCCATTCCATTTCATATATAGCTTTCGTCTATACACAGCTGATGTATTGAATGATCCTAATGGTTAGCTTCGACTACTACCAACTGCACAGTTTGAAAAAATGTGTCTGTGATGTATCATGATCTCTCTTTAACTCTGTAATCACTATGATGTCTCAAATCTAAAACAGTACAGTTAGTAAATAATAAAATGATAAAAATAACACCCTCTCACGTTGTACATGTGCAGAATGGTGCGCCGGTTATGACAGCGTTCTTGCTTGGATTGAAAGGCAACGGGAGCTGTTCAGATTGCACGGAACAAAGATACCTTCTAGAGCTTTCTGTGGCTTGAAACTGGAAACTTTCTAGCTTCCAGGAATTACCTGATAATGCACAATCAAAACAAGACGGAAATGAGGGATAAAAAATATTTAGCTGGAATGGGAGAGCACCGACCAAAACCTCACCGTACAGCCTTCGTTGGAACCCAGAGAGCTCCCGTCGGGACTCTTATTAACGCAGTACCAATGCATCGCCGACACCGAGTACCAGATGCTCATGTCACTTCGATGCCAAAAGGGGTACTTGAGGTCCTTGAAGCCCAGCGCTTTGACCGAGCGCTCGACCAGCGGCACGAAGGTGACGAACATTTCGTCACCCTCTCGCGCGCGGTAGTCCTCGACAATGATGACGACGAAACTGGCGAGTGGGTGCAGGGTGTACATCTGACTCTGCGACAGGTCCCTGGTGTTTGGCTCCGCGCCCTTGTGCACGAACGCCTGCGCCGACACAAGCCGTGCGCTTTGTCAGTGCAAGAAAAGTATTGTAAGGATCATTACGATTCTCCTTAATGCAAAATTTGAGCGCAGCTCTATGGGGAACTTGCGCTGGAGTTTGCGGTGCCGATTGCAGCGCCATAACACACTGCCTAGCGAAAAGAGCAAGCAGTTTTGGTTAGTACTATTAGTACTTTTCCGCACCACCTTCAGGCGCTTATTGGCGTGAGCCTCCGCGCTCTGTCGAAGGCGCACGTGCCGTTCGTCAGCTATCTGGGCTACGCCGAGAGAAGCTAGGCAATGAATGCTGCCGGCCAAACGCGGGTATCTAATTGCGCAGAATGTGCTCTCGCGTTTGCGGCGGCCCAAGTGGTTGACAAAAGCAGTTTTGAGTCACCGAATGGAACAATTTCAGTGCCACCTTGGCCGCGCAGGTTCCCCATATGTGTCTCAGCGTATGAAGGCTCATTGTTTTGCTTTGCTGGGTCGTCGGCACGTCTAGCGACGATATCAGATGTATAGTAGCATTAGTAGATGAAGACTACAATGTGCAACGCACAGCGCGCGAGAATGTGTATATCTTAATTCGATAGCAGTATTAGTAGAACACGATGATGGGCAATGCACAGCGCGAGAGTGCGTTGCAGTTTAACACGAGGCGCAATCGGCTGCTGGTATAGCATAGTGCTCTAGGGCAGTGGCTAGCGAAGTTTATCTGTTCGCGACGCCGCGAGCTCAAATAGAATTTGCGGCAATGTTTATTTTTATTTATTTGTGGTTTGTCTCAGTTACACCGACGGCAGCGACGTGGCTCAACCCACGAACGGGCGCTAAGAGCGGCGCTCAAACAGTGGCGGCATCAAAGAGCGTCAATGCGGGGCACCCACCATGAAGAAGTACTTGACGAACTCTGGGTGAATCTTGACCACGATGGCGCCGTCACTCTTGGGCACCTTGAATTTGACGATCATCATCGTGCTAGCAGTGAGCTGCGCCATTGAGTCCTCGCCCTGCGTGGCTGCGGTTCGTGGCGAATGGCTGTAGCTTTATAGAGAAGCGGGGCAGTGCGCGGGCGCTGGACAACGCGTCCCGCGAAAACATCCTCTATGAGAAAGCTGTCTTGTCGTTTCCGAGGGTCGAGTATTTCGAGGAAAGGAAACGATTCATCGCAGATCGGCCTTAAGTAGTATATGTTGCACGAAAAGGCAATACTCGCCACATTCAAGTACGTACTTATTTTGCAAGACCTACACTGTACATAAACGTGTCTTGGAACAACGCCGCGGGATGCTGTGCATGCTAAATAACTGATGGTAAATAACTACGCCAACTTTATAATGAAAAAAAAACTGTACAAGTAGCCTTTTCAATAAGGGTCGACCTCTGCGGATTATAACCGCTCAGAACAAATTTGACTCGTACTGGAAATAGAAAAGCTGAATTCTTCTGCAGGACTGCACGGGAGCACGTACTTTCGGGACATTGCTTTTCGAGGCACAGCGCAAGAGTACACGACACAGTTGCAGGCCTCGCCGTTCAAGGGCGTGACGCGCTTTCAAACGCATTCTGCGTTTTTAGTTGCGCATCAATCTTTGATTCGTGAACACGCCTCAGAGACTAACGCTTGGTACATGAATACAGTCTAAGGTGCTAAAGTGCGCTGGAACACTGGTATTCTAGTACACCGGTAGTATTCCAGTATAGCGACAGCGGCGTTTGTCCGCGGATAAATGTCACGTGACAAGGCGGTCCCTCAGTGCACATGTAGTGACCTGGTACTGTCGAGTCCGCAGAGGAGAACAGCGATGCGGTCCGTCATGTGAATCCATCGATGCCGTATGGTTACAAGCTAGTTACTAACTAGTCACTTCCAGCTGTACGTCAGAGCGTAATGTAAACTCTCAGAAAATGTGTACTTCGCTCTGGAGTCCTGCAGAAACCACGTCCAGTCTAGAGGCGGCATCGCTTACCCTCGGGCTGCAGTGCAACTTGCATGGTCCGCTTCCGGTCGGAAGTGCCGCGTATGCGCATTCCAGTTGCCTCGTCCCGGATGTACGGCCGCACCACGTCAGTGGTGATGGGCCCCAAGCTGGTGGCGCAATGGAACGGGTTCTTTTGGTACACCGCCACCTGGGCAAAAAAAGGGGGAAGGGGGGGGGGGGGGCGGCGGCGAGGCGGCCCGGGCCGTCATTCTTATGAGTGTAAAAGTGTAAAGCGCAAGCAGCCGCAAGACTCCCTAACTTTTGCCTACGCCTCCAATGCAAAAAAGACCGTGCGCGAATCAATTCTCACAAACCTGCGGTGCAGGAATTGTGCAGTTCAAGGCTATTAATCCTCCTGGCCCTTAGTCTCTCTAGCCCTAGGACGGACTCCGGAACAGGGGGAGGGGGGGAGTGACCCCTCAACATTTCTTGAGAGTAGGCAGCGCCCCCTCTTCTTCCTCCAACTGCTTGCACTCAGATCAAATTTCTGGCAAATGTTTCAATTCTAGGACGTTATTAATGGAAAGCGCAGTGGGGCTGAGCTAGGTGGCTTCATAGCCAGTATTAATGCATTTTGTTTAAGTAACCTAAAACAATCCTGCCCCAACAGAAGTCGTTGATTGACTGACCTCTGTTCATGGGCATGGTTAGGAGAATTGAGAGAGACTGTGCGCAAACTTTTCTAATGCAGTCGCTGTCACTCCCCGCATGTACGTCATTATAAAGTTGCCCATTTCAATTTAGGCTTTATATGCATTAACAAATACACCGTCTGAGAATGCAAAAGTACAGACAAGCAATAAAGCTTAGTGAATGTTTATAGACCACATAATATATATGCATGCATTTGAAAACGTATATAAGAGGCAGAGTAATCTGTACAGTACGTAGCTCTTGAAAAACACTGCGTGACAAACAATGTCGATCGCACCACCCGATATCCAGCTTATCGACGCTTTTCCAAAGTTCGCTTAAAGATAGTGCAACATGGCAGAAGTGATAGCTGCACTCCCGATGCTCAGGAGGGGCTCCCGAAGGCCTGGCGTGCTGTTCAAAAAGCATTCAAGAACCGGATCTCTTGATATCCGTGCTCAAGTTTCTCGTTGTAAGCGCGACATCTTTTTCAATGCTCTTTGTTTCCCCTCTCGATGAAAACGGGAGAGCAGTGGGATCGGTGGAACACTGGATTCTTTCCTCGTGGTAATGGTAAACACAGTGCATGGTTTAGGTTAGAACGATTTCTCGCTATTTATACACTGCTGGCGAGCCATTATTCGACATGAAATGGCCTCGGCGAGTTGGGCTCCCTCGTTAGTGACTTCGTCGCGTGCGAAAGCGGCTCTGAATGGTGTTTGAATGTATCCGATGACGGTACTCGCGTTCCGTCCATAATGTCTTGAATACACCTTGCACGCGTCCTTAGTGCTTAATATATAGATGTACGAAAAAAAATAAATGCGGATGGAGAAAAATAATTATAGAATTACAGAAAATAAAATTGAACGCGAAAGACGTCAGTAAATAATGAGAAGCTGGAATGTCTGAAGGTGACGAATACTTGGGAAAGAGAAACGCACACATACTGAGCGACAAACATTCAATGACTGCAACCAGCAGGCCCGTGTCCCGATCAAGTTTCAAATCAGGTCTCGGCTACGAATCACTGATTAACGCATCCTGACAAAGCCACGAAGTGAGCGCACGCCCAGCCTCGGCGGCTGAAGGGTTGGAACTTTGGGTTAGCGGTTCCGTTCAAGAGACCACGATTCGTTCCTCAAAACTGTATACGTAATTAGAATTTCGGGTGTGTAATTATGCCTGAAGCACATCCCCGCGTTTTCGTGGCATGTTTGTGATGCACGTGAAAGCTACCGCGTCCCTGTTTAGATGGACGAGTATTTAGTAGCATCCCCTTTGTACCGATGGGGCGATAGTATCGGGAGGTCTAGAAGAGGGCTGATACGGGCTGGTTGGTACATGTTGACGGAGAGGATGAAACAGAGTTAGAACGGGACAAAGGGAAGGTACGCGTCTGTCTAGTATCCTTTGTGCCGTCTCAGCGCTGTTACATTCCTAGTCCAGTAAGCGCTTAGCGACTCACGACGACGGACAGCGCCTTGGAGTAGGCGTAGATGTTCTTGTCGTAGGCGAGCATGATCCTCGGCTTGACGTACTGGCGGCTCCTGCGGCGCATCTGGGCCACGTCGACGCGCGAGTACCAGAGCGATATGCCGTTAGCCATGTAGACGGCCCGGTCACCACCGGCGCCCTGCTGCGTCTGGACCACCAGGTTCACCGTGTCGTCCATCACAGACAACGCCTCGGCCGACAGGTTGCACAGTTGCTGCGCGTCGTTGAGGCACCGCGTGACGTAAGCAACGAGCTACATGACCCCGCCATCTGGGTGCAACAGGCTCTGCGTCCTCTGGAGGCGCACGTCCCTTCCGGCATTCCGAACGGAGAGCACTGTTTCTATAACGAACGGCAGCAGCGATACGATGCTATTCACAAGCTCCTCACGTTGAGAACAGCGGTGCTTTCAACCAGGCCTAGAACCGTCGAGCTCAACTGCGGTGTACCCGGAATTCCGCTGCACTCGGTTGATGTCTTTAGTGAACGAAAGGTCATTTTATCACCAGAAATACTTTCTAGCGTCGGCGTGACAGGCCGACAGCAATTAAACACAATCACAGTACCACTATTATAAAGGAGTTCTTAGAGTTGTGAACAATAGGTAATATATTAATTAGTAAAAGATGATACAATTTGCATGCCTCTGTTTCATTTTTTTCTTGGTCAAAAATCAGCACTTCTTCAAAAATCAGCCTTCTTGGTCAAAAATCAGCACAAAGATGAAGTGTATTCGATAATTGTTGCAGAAAAAGAAATAAAGTTTTGCGCACCTGTTAGTTTTCTGGCCGCATCGATAAAATAAGAGCCACGGCATATATGAGCCTTCACCTCCAAGGGCGCGCGCTAGCTCGGGCTGTCCGGGCTGGCAAGTCCAGGAGCGCTTCAACGAACCTGAAATCGCAAAAACGATCGAGAAATTTCAGGTTACATGAAGGTCCCTGGGACTGCCACGCCCGTTCGCCCATGAAAGTTTCCAACCGCCTAAACTGGGTTTGTTACAGAGCCACATATCGGGGTTCGCTTAGTGGTATACTGAGGCCTCTGGCAAGGCAACCTGAAATCTCACCCAAGGATGCAAGTTGCTTACCTCGCGTGTCTCAACGCTTCCTCTGTGCGCTAGGATCAGTGACTGTCCCTTCAGAACAGACCTGCAAAACATAACAGACGGAATTCGCAAAACCAAAATGCGAAGCAAAAGGTTATAGACGTAGAACATATCTGAGCTATTGAGAAATTCCAGCTCAGCTACCTTTTGCCATTCCACAAGGAAAAATGCTGAGAGGACACTTAGTGACTGCATGAACAGCATCCCCAATCTGGAAGCAGCATGTCGAATCGGCAATGATTTTGCTCTGACATGAGTAAAGGTACCCGGTGACTCTACCACTTGGACTGACCGGGTCAACTAGCAGGTGACAAAATGAGGCCGGATTTACCAACTCGTAACACTAAAGAGTTCTGGGACACAGTGTTAAGGATGGTATAAATATTAAATATAAAGGTTTGATGAGTGTACGTTTTGTTGTTTTTTGTCATAAGCCTGCGCTCAGGTGTTGACGGCTATAATATTCGTGTCAGATATATTGATGATGGATTTTTCTGGCGCAAGGACATCTGTGGGCAAAAAGCACCGTAGTGCAAGGTGTTATTCGCGCACTAATTAGGTGGGGTCAAAGGCTTATTTCCCAAAAAATTCACCCTAAAGAAGCCGAGCGCAGGCGAGGAGAAAGCTTGTTTCCATTGTATCATCGGCTGGAACCACGTGGCACTGTGAATTGATCCCCGGAGGAAATTGCCAAAGAAAATATCTATGATAATTGTAGGGGAAGCTCTTTGTTGTTTGAGGCCAGGACGGGAGTTTTGCGGACTAAGACAAATAGAGTCAGGTACCACGAGATAGACACATTGTGCGTTGCGTGCCGAGAGGAGGAGGAAACGGATGAACACTTGATACTTTTCTGTAAAAGGCGTCACCCTACAGTGGAAAGCAGCGGGGCTGATTTATCCAAGGCATTGGGGTTTAAGGACAGTGAAGGGAAAGTAGATTTTAAGAGGTTAGGAGTAACCAAGCGAAGGTTATACGATTGGTGGCTTAAGTCAAGACGAGAGTAAAATTTCATAAGTCATTGCTAAGTGCCTTGAGCCACCGCCCGATTTAAAGGGTTCAGCCGTAGCCATCCATCCATCCGCACCTGCCGCATGCGAGGCGGATGCCCAATTCACTAGGTTACCGCTGCATGCGGTATTGTTAGAAATATTCTTCCTTGGGGAAGGAGGGCGAGTAAAGGGTTGAAGCCACTGCGTGTCTGGAGACTTCAAGCGAGCGCGGCAAGGCTAACGAAATTAGCCAACTTCAGCCCAGTGCAATTAACCAGATCCGTAGTTAGCCTTTGGCCGATAAACAAAATAAAACAAAGACAATGTCGATGACATTTTTGCACTGTCCGAAGTGCTTTGCCTCGACACGGGAGAATATAATGGAGGCAGTTTCAAGACCCTTAGCTAGCATGCAGCCATCTTTCATTCCGCCAAGTGTCAGACGGAGGGAGTCGGTCGAGCGTCTGACCTTATGATGGCGGGCAGTTCCTGGACTCCGCGCCTGGTCTTGGTCGGCAGGCGGGCCAGTACACGTATGCTCTTGCGAAGCGTGGCCACCGCAGCTTCCTGCGTGCAGAGGTCAAGTGGAGGTCTTGGTGATCGGTGAAAGAAAGGAAAAAAATGCTAGAAAAGAACAGTTTAAGGTGAAGTGCAGATAGCGAAACATTACGTGATTGGAAAAGTGTGCCACGCGGAGCAATTTCTGACAAGCCATTTTTTTTTTTCGCCACATGGCGCAGGCGACTTCGAGAATACATGTTTTGGGAAAAACTTCAAGCACAAAATCAACCGTTTTTTCTTTGCACGAATCTAATAGCTCATAAGAATGGTTAAGGAGTAGAAAACAAATATCATGCGTCTTCGGGCAATGTCGCTGCGTAAAAACATTTGCGAAGGCTGTCAGAACAAGTAACCGCTGTCAACACCGTGCACAGATTAAGCTGCAAAGACATGTCATTTATACATGTGCACTACCGCGACTTGCATGCATTTAATTCGGTGTCGTGCCAATGAAGCGTGCATAAATAGCTGTATTTTTCCGACACAGTTGTTGAAAGTAAACGGTATGTGTGTGTCCAACATTTGCCTCCGTCCCTTGTTTTCTAATGCGCCCCAGCCTTGCAAAGGTTTACTCACGTGAACACGGTAGTCAACTTCGATGGACGGTCCCTGCATGGCGAGCACTGTGCCTGCCGCCACCAGTGGACACGCCTGGTAGTGCTTAGACAGGATCTCCTCCAGCCGTCGGATGGACAGGGACCTGAGCTGTGGACAACAAAGGTCGCCATCTATTGCTGAACACGCCGGCAGGTGAACCTACAGCCCGACCTATCGCCATTATTCGTTAGTCCGCTTGCACTATACTGTATATTAATTAAATGACTCCCCTCCTCCCACCCCCCTTCGTGTCTTTATCTCACTAGCTGCGCGATTGAAGCGACGATATTGTGCAATTGTGGTAGTAAGCTGCAGTGCTACGTGAACAGTGATTATAGAATTGGGCAGGGAGGAAATAAACTGGACACCAGCTCTAGTGGGAGAAAGTCATCCTTTGCATCACGGGTAAGGCCATTCCATCTCACTCATTTGCTATTCCTATTAACCCCAAAACAGTCCGAGATCAAACAAACGTCTTCTTAAAATCACGAGAATTCCACCAGTAACCTCAGAGTCTACAATACGATTTGTGTGTGTGGTAGATACCAGCAAACATGTTGCTCCAGCTTGTGCGAACAAATCCAACTGAAATGGCGTGTACACGTGTATCTATAGCATTTGACGCTAGGGAATACTGTTTGTTCGGAAGTATGAGTCGAGCATTTTCATCCGCCAGATTACGGTGGCCCACGAAGCGATGTTATATACGCTTGTCGGGCGGGCGTACCTTCGCCTTCTCGAGAATCACTCGGTCCTCGTCGATGGGCGCGAATGCGTTGCAGGTCCAGTAGAGCGTCTGGTTGTTGAGCACGCTCTCCGCCTGCATGATCTGCACGGCCAACCGCTCCGCAGCTGCGCAGAGAAGCCCACCGGCGTCACCCCGTATACAGCACCATCGGCGTTTCGCACATCACTACCACGTCAAAACGCGGTTCAAGAATGTTCAACAGGCAGCAAGTCAGAGTGAAGCGGCAGCTACATTGGTCAACGCTGTTGGTCCGTTGGTCGTTCTGTTGTTCCACTGGGCAACACTGTCGGTCGGTTGGTAAACAACACAATCAACATGTCGGCGAGCTCGTTCGCACACTGGTGCCTCGCCCGGCAAGTGGCAGAGCCGGCGAGCGTGGGCCACTGAAAAATGTTAAAACACCCGGACTACTGCCGCGACGTACTGTATACCGGGGTCGCTTGACGGCTGCAGATGTTCGCTGCATTGGTTAACTCATCTCCACTGCTCAAACGTAGACACTGAAAGTTTGACGTCTTTGAAAAAAAATAAATGCGTTAGAAGGCTGATTCAAGCCTTGCGCCGTGCATTTTAGAACCGAATACAAATAGCATATGGCATAGGGCGTAGTGATTATGGCTTTCGCTGAGCTGACCACCTCGGTGCTGTGCTCAGACGAAGTGAACTCACCAGTGATGTTGTCCAGCGGGTAGTCTCTTTGTAGTAGCCGGTGAAAGTAGGTCCTTTGGGCTAAGGTGCAGTTGCTCACAGGGGTCAAAGTTGGCTAGCATGAAAACAAAAGAGCAGACAGGGTATCAGAACTAGGTGCAGCGCCAGCCGAGTACCTGTAAGGGAGCACTGACTTTTTCCTGAAAGGGCTGCCAAAAATATGATCATAGGAGCGTTCTAGCCCTCAAAGACGAATTCAATGGCTTCACGTGCTAACAGCTCTAGTTCACAAACTACAGCGCTTACCTAAATATTGCTGCCATATACTGAAAAGGAGAATAACATTAAAAAACACCCGTTCGCTGAAAATGGAACAAACTTTTTCGCTCGTTCACTTCGGCTTGAGCAGACAGCGTGCTACGCCGCAAACTGTTGCGGCGCTTTGTTGAACCGGAACAAGCATTTCAAGTCGGCACAGATGTATGACACTGACTGGATGGTTTCCGATTATCTGGCCAAACTAAGATCAACTGAAACGCAGGGCGAGAAGAAGACAGCACACTGCCTCCGCTGTCCTCTCCCTATTACTCTGTGCTTGAGCTGTAAATCATTTTAGACCTGCCCGGTGCCACGGCGCTATTATGAGCAGCCACTGAGGCAGCACCGCATACCAGCTGGAAAAGCCTTCTCTCGAGGGTCCTGCGCGGCTTGAACTTCTCGCGCAGCTGCAGCCGTGGAGTTGTGGGGGTGGTGGAAACGACGGGCGACGGACGCTCCTTGGTCGTGCTCATCTCCGCCTTGCACACGCACAGCACCTCGGTGCGACCCGCCACAATGGCACCCTGCACGGCGCGCACAGAAAGCGATGCGCATTCCCGACATGCCTCGAGGAGCACTCGTGGCAAGCTGTTGCTGCAGATGTGTTGCCACATTTACGCAAGGCAGGGTTGTGGCTGGGCTGAGTCTGCATAGCGTGAAGTCTGGAGTGATTTGAAGCGTAACAATATATTGCTTAACCTGATTGGACTGAATGGCTGCATCAAAGATTATTATTTTGACGCGCAGTCGGAAAAAAACAAACAAACTTATCAGTGTAGCTCGCCGCTTCAGTTCTTCTATCCTGTACTGCAATTTTACGAATAACCAAATAACTTCAGCACGACGGAAGGCCGATCTGAATGAAAATGACGAAACGCAAGGATCGTCATCGTATCGCTTAAGCCTGTCCAATAGTCAGGCGGTGATTTTTTCGGGAACCATAAAGTGACTCGTCCGTGTTTGGTGAAAGTTAGTCATGCTTTCGCAAGCTTAGCGGTTGAGGTCAGTGTGCGTAGTTGTAGAGGGCAGGAGTATCACTGGTGCGCTAGTATACGCCGGCGAGAAAAGGGCACAATGTTTAAATATAAAGAGGAAAGCCCAGAACAGCCTCTGTGTCCACTTTCGTTAATGATCTGTTTTTCCGCTAAGAACCATCGCGGAGTTATCGTAAACTCAGAGCGTATAACATGCACCTTATCGACGATGGAAGGAAAAAGTGAGGCTTCGCGCTATTCCACGTGAACTACACCGAAAGTTGAGGCTGAATTAACAGTAGAGTAGTGTAAAGAAAAAAATATCAGGATGCGGCACCATGTCTTCTCTTCCCTCTCAAGCAATCAACGTTATTCTCTTAGAAGCTAGCCTGTATATGTGCGCAAGAAAGAGCAAAGAAGCAAATTCACGTTCCGATGTGAGGCAGTTTCGCTAAAATCGTATAAGGCGCGCTTTGAGGTGCCTGCACATATAGCAGCTGACTCATGGCTACAATGAAACAAGACCCTCTTGTGACAGGAATGTACGACACAGATGGAGAGACCGCAGAAGCTGTTGCGCGCATAGGTGAGTTTGCTTCACGCAGACCTTGCAGTTTGGTGACTTGTCGTACTCTGCTTCGTCCAGGAAGCGGCACTCGCCGATGACAGCAATCAGCTTGTAGCGCCTGTAGTCGCGCAGGTCGACTCCGGCTCCCGGAGACAGCATGAGCACCGTGACGAAGAGGTGGCGTGGCTCGTGAGGCAAGTACGGCTGGGGAACGCGGTACGTGTACATGGACTGGGTGCGGGGCACCGCCACGGCGCTGTGGGCACCGGACTCTGGTTGACCACCCGGGCGCGCATCCCCTCCACGAGTGAGGTTCTTCAAGTCCGGCACCGTCTTCGCTATCACCACCTGCGGACAGTCAGTGCAGTGATCGGCGACGCTGGGCCTCGTTGGGCCACGAATGAGCGGATACAGACCGACCAATTTTAGCCCTTCGGTTCAAGGTCAATATGACCGTGAAGTGCACGACTGGTTTCACCAGGCTGAGGAAATCAAAGAGGTCACATACTATGTAACTGTTTAACCTGACTTGAGAACCGTAGTACAAAATTCTGCATGCGGGACTGAACAGGCTGCTTCTGGGTATCAAAAACACGAACACCTTTACGTCACAGGTTAAACACTCATGGCGACTGTAGGGGGTACGCTGCACGTGTGGGGCTTGGCCCCCGTGCCACTGGGCACTCACGGGTGTTCTAAAGGACACTCGCTTTCCCCTGTCTTGGCTGTAGGCTTTTCTGAGCTGAAATTCTTAACAAAAGGGGTATCTGACCCGAACTAGGGCAGATTGTTAGTCATTGCGCACTTTGATCAAGGTCATCGAGCCACTAAAATGAAATAATAATAATAATCACCATATATCAGGGAACAAGGGGGGGGGGGGGGGGAAAGGGTCACAACGCAAAGTCTAAGCGTAAACGCCTAGTTTAAACGAAAAATAAGTGCACAGAGCACGTGATATCGGTGCAGAGAAAGCAAGAAAAAAGGCTAGCAAACTACCCGCCATTATCGGGCCAAATATGAGGGACAGATATGGTTTTTTCCCAGCGCCAGCTGAAGAGCAGCTCTCTGGCTTACCACGTAGGAACGAGAGTCGTCCTTTGGCTTGAGCTTGACCTCGATGGGAACTTGGCCGCCAGGGTACCAGATACGATGCACGCCCAGACGAACCAAGCCACTCTGGTCGGGGGTGGATCGGGGCGCCAGGACCGGCTCTGCCCAGATACAGGGAGACGAGAGTAGTGGGTAGCTCTCCCTAACTACGACCTAGGTTGGTCGACAACGCAACAAGCAAGAAAACTTGCTGAAAGTAACAACCTAGCTGTTCTGGTTTTGCCTCAATGGCTGCTTCAACTCTAGATTGTGCCACGAACTTCAGGAGATAGAAGAAGTGGAGGTCAAGCTGAAAGCTTCATTGTCCACACATGAACAGCAACGTCCACCTGTGCAAGCGAGCATGTGGCAAGCGATTGCACTCACCAAACTCGTCCAACAGGGAGCTGAATGAGTTCCTCCTCGGTGCTCCCCGCAGTGTCCGGTTGCGCGCGAGCCCTGGTCGCCGTCTGTTCAGCATCTCTTCCAGCTCCCATCCTCCGTTTCTGCTGGCTCGATACTGTTCGGCCTGTGGCGTGCGCGTGGAGAAACTTGTGACACCATCAATTATTCGCAGGTGAATCAACAAACTCAGTTCTTGCGTCATCCTCGTTTAGCCGCATCACGGCCTTCACACTTCGTCTCAGCACCGTACGGACACGGGATGGATATAAAGGGAAAGGCTACAACCTGGGATAATCCTTTTGTCCGGTTTGGACTCCGAACCTGTCTGTCTCAGTCACTTCTGTTCGCTGCGTGCTAAGATGGTACATTGTATAACGGGCCAGATTAGGCCAGTGATACCTTGTATCCAAGGGAATGATGCTCCATTTTCAAACATGTGCATCGTCCTTTACACTACATTCTGGATTACTCCGGCCAGAGTCTTCGCCACTCGCTCGCGCCGAGCGTACTCCAGAAATGGAATGGCAATACATATGTGTCCTACTGACTTCTAAGGCTGCAGTCGACGGACACATTAATAAAGTTTCAGCCTATCGTCGGCCGCGGTTAACGAAACTGCAGCAGGTATGCCTTAAACGGGGCACATTGCCAAATGAGGCTCTTCGAAGTTTTCTGCTGCCGTACGTGAGCACTGTTAATACAACGTCCCACCATGCTGGGACTACGCAGCGCACGGTCTGTTTTCCGCTAGACTACCCTTCCAAGGTTTTCCGTCACTTTTGCAAAGTTTAGACGTAGTACCACGGGAGGCAGCACTCCCCGCCTTTCTCTTGAGCGGTCGCGTAATGGTGTGCAAAGAGCACTGCTGAATGCGCGGCCGCACTGCTACTGCGTGTGTGCAGCACAGTGCCTGTTCATTTCGCAGGTGAAGCACGCCAGGTTAGCGCCTGTACAGCTACGTGTTCCGCCAACACGACGCCCACGGGGAATACGAGCGCCGGTTGATGTTACGCTCTCCTTGCATAAAAAAGTGGTGCGGCCCTGTGGACATTTCCATCTAGGTTCGTTTCTTAGGTAAATGGGAAGCAAACTAGCCATCGAAACAAGTAGTGCGCAGTACGGGCGCGCCAACATTTAGAACTTACGTGGTTGCGAATGCGCCTGTCATCCTCGAGGAAATCGTTTTCGTCGTCGTAATCTTCTTCGTGAGGCAACAGCGGACCGCGGTCGTAACTGGAAGGCGCAAAGGCGTCAAACATGCTTCGTCTTTGAAATTGATTGAAAAAAAAACTGAGCTGGGCGGCACCTGCAGGTTCCGTGGCAGAGCTGGCACAAGATCATGAGACCTTAAGATCGGCAGTGAGAAAGATTTTTTCGCTTGATGGTAATGATGGTAGAGGCGGGAAACGGAGACGAGAGAATGTGCAGTGAAATGCAAGAAGTCTTTGTGCAAGCAGAAATTTTATAGACATTTGGCCACTAACCACAGCTGGTACTTTTAACTGGCAACACCTGCGTTCAAAAGATTCCCGTTTTCATGAAGGATTACGATACAGCTATTTAGTTTAGGGTGGCTCGGAGAACTGCTTGTGACGGCGGTCCAACCTTGCGTTGCAGAATGCATGATATGCATTCATTAGTTCCCATAAAGACAAGTTCTAATAACTGACTCTCATTGTTTATTAGTGTAATAATGCAGGATCCTTTAGCCCATCAGCTCCACACGGCTGTATTATGATGCAGTTGAGTGAATTCCTCTTTTATTGTTATTTTACTGCTAAGCAGCTCTATTAGATACTAGTTTAAGTAAAATGATTGCTTCTGCAACTAAATTTCTCACGAAAATCCCGTATTTTCAAGTCACGTGCGGCACATGTTGAAAGAATCACAACCTGATCGCTCACTCAGAACTTCCATGAACAGTAATGATTCTGGCGCGTCGGCTGGTGTGAACATATCTTTGCATTGTCTCAGTGCGGTCGTATGCGGTTATATTCATCAAGCGATGGTTCACTTTCGTTATCTGAAAAGACCTTCGTTTAGTCCTAAAATCTTAAAGGCTTTGAGCACCCCTTAGGAACTTCAGGCATATCTTATTTTTTTCTTTTGTGACAGTAAACCCAGTCGTTCAGAAGAATATGATCCTAGCAGATTGAAAGAGATCAAACTAAGCGCGTGAAATTTTGGTTTGCGTATATATAGGCTTGTAGTATGGTTTATTATTTCAGCTAACAAGTACGCGAGGAAGTACAAGTTTCACCAGTGCTGCCATCTACTAAGCGTTTTCAACGTCACGGCGATGGTTTTGATTTGATTTGATTTATTTGTTTCCTTTCTGATACAGAACGAATGCACAAGCTGCACACACGACAACGAGTTTCAAGAGGTTTTCTCCAGACCAACAAGATAGCATGCACGCCCCACATATTCCCTTGGAGGCGCACTCACTCGCCGTATAGCGGTCTTGCGCGATGACGCCTCTGCTCGAGCATTTCCGGGGCCCGTGACAGCGGCACATCGTCGAGGACCAGAAATCGCACGTCGGGTCCGGAGAAGAGGCCGGCGCTACCTCCTTTTGCGCAGCCTGCGCGAACCAGAGCCGGTTTACATGTGCCCACAGAAGTCTTCGGAACACGGAGACCACGATAGAGCTAAATTTTCTGCAGGTGCATAGAAGCGTGGCTATAGTCGGGTACAACTCAAGAACGAAGTTACTTTTCCCCGTCAAAGGACCCCATTCCAGCCAATGGCGTCGGGCCGATTCTCATGAACCTGCTAGCATGACCATGATGGAGTGGCGTGACAAGGTAGGGAAGAGACTATCCCCTTTCCTCTGCCACTCCCTGCATTGCCACGCTAGCAGGGTCATGAGAATCGGCCCGACGCCATTGGCTTGAAGAAGGCCCTTTTATGGGGAGAAGGCGCTGCGTCCTTAAGTTGTGGATGGATTTTTTTTTTAATGGCGCAAGTGCATCTGTGGCAAAGAGCTCCATGGCACAAGCTGTTATCAACTACACAAGATAGGGTCAAAGAACCATTTACCAAGCATCTCATCCCTCATAAGCCGAGCACCAGGCAAGGGGAAGGCTTGTACCCGTTGTATCACCGGTGGGTACCCTTCGGCACTGGGAATCGAACACCGCACCTCCCGCATGCGAGGCGGATGCTCAACCACTCGTTATTGAGTTGTATCCAGCTATAGACATTAAGGGGTGCACTGTGCAGGTCGTGTGCGCAGGTACAGTCACGTGTAAAAAAAAATAGCACTAGTGACGTGTCAACGGAGTGGTCGATAACAACGCACGGCGCTGCGCTTACGAACCCGCCGATAACAATGTGCCAGCTGTGTTCGCAAAGCACGGCCGTTGTGCGATTTTCGCCGCTTCTGTGACGTCACTGTGCCAAGTTTTTTAAGTCGCGACTGTACAAAGCACACCTTTCAGCTTGCGGCTCTATGCTTAGGCTATAGTTACAAAGAAAGTAAGCTTTTCTGGCCTTAAAATTCTCACCGAAAACTCGTGCGGGCGCATGTATGCCAACGCGAAAGGCAAGCAGCTGGAAGCAATAAATTTGGCTTGGCATTCTTTCTGACAACCAAAGCTGTTACTCCTAATCAAAAACAAAGCACAAAGAAACGAGCGATATCATTGCTGTATTCCTTTGCGCGTCGAAAGAATAGCGTTTTTGTGCCCAGCTTAATGCGAAGCCAGGAAGTGGACGTTCGCGAGTAAGTCAACGAACACATATAAAGCGGGTGAGTTAAACCAATGTTTGTTCAAAACACTTTTTTGTTCAAAAAGTTAAAGAACATTCAATGACTCGTTCGCAATAATTTGACGAGCAAGGTACGAGGAACGTCTGTTACGTATTGGTGGAGCAGATACTGTTGCGGTCACGCGGAACCAATTGCAGCTGCGCTTACACGTTAACGCGTGTCGAACTAAGAAAATAATAGCGTCTTTACTGGGCTACTAAACCTTTCACAACTGCCGGCTATCAACGATATCTCTCCGCTATAAATTGCATGGGAACCTGAAACAAGGTGGACAAAGTACACCAGATTACAACGGGCTAAAAGCACTAGACGCAGTTATACAACTGTCCATCACCTCGCCAGTGCGTGATTCGCAAAAAAAATACAAAAACAGCCCCCATCTGCTCCAATAAACCACTGAATTACACCGAAAAGCGAAGAAGGAACGTTGAAGCAGCACGCCACCAAAAGCGCTGCTCGCCAGCGGTTGGCATACCGCTCGCAGTGCTGTCCTCGCGCTCACCTGTCCGGCATAACCACACGATTAATGAGCACCCCAGGAAGTGCAGCTTCATGCTTTCCTGGGCTGAGCTGGACAGCCGGGCTTCATTCCCGCCGCACTGCGGGGGACTCGACCCGCCGGACGGCCATCGCAGCTGGCGTCTTCGTTCTCCTCTTGCTCCATCCAGCCTGCGACCACGAGACGGTGGGGCCGGCATTCGGCGCGCAGAAACTAGGCGAGAATGTCAATTATCAGCATCATCGTAGTCACCTTCATCCTCATCATGGGCGCCTTTTCGCGTTTAACTTCACCGTGAACTTTGTGAACCTTGGCCGGGTCTTTTTGGAAGCACGAAGTTGAATGAATGAATGAATTAATTTATTTAACATAAAAGCGGAGGGATGGCCACTGGTCGGGGAAACGAAAAAAAAAGAATTGGGATTCTGTAGGGTCGTGTTCTTGAGCATTTTGCTTGCTCCGGGTCTACTTGTCAGTAGTAGTACTTGGCAGTGTTTGGTTTCACTTCTCGGTGGACACCTCAACCGCGCCTTGAGGAAAGGTAAGAAATGAGAAAGAACAAAGAGGTGACGTAGTGGAGGGATCCGGAATAATTTCGACCATTGGGGTATCTCTAACATGCACAGACATCGCACAGCACATGGGCGCCTTTTACGTTTCGCCCTCAAAGAGTGATGGGATCAAGCTGACAGGAGCCCTTAAACGGGCTGCGAAACACTGCTTGAACGGATGCCGGTTACGTTTCAGATGGATTCTTTATGTCACACAGATGCTGACTCAAAAAGAATTACGAGAATCGATGCATAGGAACGGGAGTTATTCAATGAAGAAATTTAAAAATACAAGCAAACAAAATGCTGCCCTCAACTCGATTTTCGCGCAGCTTCCCATTCCCATTGCGCTCTCCCAATGACGACATTTAATGCGACCAGTCAAAAGAGCCTATCTGAGCACGTGACGGAAGTTTGCACTCCATGGTTGCCTGTTCCCTGTAACTCGTTCATGCCAAGGCTAGCAGCGCCGTTTGCATGGTTACAACTACCATGTGAACGCCCAGCTGACCCAGCGATGCTTCACCGTCACGTCGACGGCGCAGAAGGGAACACTGATCAGTGACGTTCCCTTGCTTATGGATCCGAACTCGAGCTCGAGATACTGCGACGGTGTGACAGCCTGCGTAAGATATCAGGCACATTTAGCGTAGCGCGTACCGCTACTGCTTACCGCCAACCATCGCCCGTCGCTCCTAGCGCGCTGGTTGGCCACGGCGAGCAAGGAGCGCGCGCTGTTGACGGTAATGTGGCGCCATCTGGCGCCACCGCCCGGTGATTCTGACGATGCGCACTGCCTGCTAAAAGTGAAACGAACGCATCCTTCGTTGGGACCGAAACGAACGCTTATAGAGCGCAATGGCTCGATCGGATCGATTCCGCAAAGCCGCTCTCTGATACATAGAGAGTAGCCATAAGTGTTCAGTGCTAGGTCGTAGGATGTTTACAGAGAGGCCCAAATTCCTTCGATGCAAAAAGTAGCCAGTGCCTCTGGTGTCGTGTTTTTGTTTTACTTGATTTACAGTGCTTTCATCTAGGGCAAACAAGTTGGTTTTGTCAATGCAATATAAAGCAAAGATTGACAAAACGTATCTCTAGTTATTAACCCAATTAGCAGTATATTTACTGTTTGTCCCATCATCAAGCTGTATGGTGACACCGTCAGCGCCACAAATTTGTTTTTGCGAGCTAATTAAAATATTAGAAGCCACAGTATACGATGTACGACCGATGCTAATAGCATCACTATAACTCATTCTATGCAACCAACAGGCAAAACAATGCACTGAAAATGTGTTTCGGGGCCCCTTTAAGCTCAGGCGGCTTCTGCAGCACACGTGGACACCGCCCCTTGGACGGCTGGATATGAGCTGCGGCATCAGTGCCTTACACTGCTCTATGTTTTCAGTGTTGCTGCGCCGTTTTGGAAGATTTGAACAATCCCGCATCATATGCGTGGAGGTGGCTGGCTGAGAGCAGAACTTACATGTACCGCTGTACTTCTCTGGGTAAATGTGCGAGTAAATTATAGGCTAGAGGAACTTTGTCTGTAATAGGCGCCAAGTATGTCCTTGGGCTGTACTTAGGGCTTTGTGGCCGGCGGGATATTTAGCATAGCGCGATCCGCGATACGCTAGGCCGCTAACCTGATCCGCTTCCACGAGGCGCCACTGCGCGTGCGCAAGAAGCCCCGAGGGCGCCAGATGGCGCCCGTGACCGTCAGGTGCATGCGCGCCTGCCGTGTCGGGACAAGTCAGCGCGTACGAACAGATGACGTCACAGTGGTATCAAAGAAAAATAAAACTTCTTCGCAAGGTGAGGAAAATTGAATCGAAAACTTTCGAATTGCAAGGCGACCACTTAAACCATAGCCATAAAAACGCGTTACTTATAGAACACTGTGCCCCAGTGTAGGCCTCCTATATCCACCGAGTTCCTAATATGCCTATACCGTCGAATTATCCCTCACCGACCGATCAGGCCATAGGCTAGACTGTTTACGGAAAGCAATTCACACTGGGCACAACATGATGGCGTCCCTAGGATGGTTGCCCTAAAGTCCCTTAGGGACTCCACGCTTCCCTAGGCTGCACAAAGGTCCTCCGACTAGGACACGTATTTTTTCGGCGCCCACCCGTCTCAAAGGGACAGTGACATTGATATCATGGTGACCATTTCTGACGTTCAGGGCCGCCGTTAAGAGAATTGGTGCGCAGTGCGAACCACTGCTCCGCAGCAAACCGAGTTTTTAACAACTCTGGTGCGGCCGTGAAGTGTATTTTTGAAGCAATGTGCAGGGATGAAGAGCTACTGTTCCTGTGGTCGAATAGAAGAAAAATTCAAGACGCTCTTTTTATATGGGGTACGTCGTGGCACAGGCCGCCATCTACTTGGCGCTTATCGAGCATGCTTGCTTCTGTCAGTAACGGAGTCTATGAGCTGCTGCACACACACACAAAAAAGGTAATAACATATCCCAAGTGGCAACAAGCGTCAGCGCCGACAGTAGAACTATGAGGAAGGTCGAATATTGGAGGGCTCCGGATTAATTTAAACCGACCGTAGGTCCTTAACGCGCTGATATCGCACAGTACGCAGGTGTTTTGACATCGCACAGCCACTGCAGCTAAGATCGAACCTCGATCTTAGGATCAGCAGCCGAATGCCAAAGGCACTGATTCATTGCGGCGGGCGGCGAGATCCGGGTCATGATGTCGTTTGCCGTCCACGTAGTTTTAACGCACAGATAACAGCTGTTTACGCGTACTTACCAGACACAGGTGCCATCTCTCTTGGACAAACACGGAGCGGTACAAATCGCAGAAAATCCTTTCTGGCGAGAAGAAATCCCACTTCTGACTTGTTTTCACGGCAATAGAACTCAAACATTCGTTTGAGCAAGTGCGTACAAACTGGTAATAAGCTCAGTCGTCGTCATTGGCAAAAAACAAAAAACAAAAAACTCGCCACCTTCAAGACATGCAGTAATTGTATCTAACAAAGCTCCATTATCCTATCAACCGGCTGCGAAACACCCCAGGAGACCAATGTATAAAAATTCGCCTCTAATTGCTCCAAAACTTGGTGGGCTGACTGCCACGCCACTTGCAGTCTTTAGGTGAAGTGCTCAATGCTGAAAAATGGGGAGAGGGAATAGCCGCCAGTAGCTAATTGCCAGATTCGTAGGTAGCGCCTGCGTCGGTTCCCCTAAAGCTATAATGGCAGCAGGTCAGGCTCGGATTTTGATCTAAAGCTACAAGTTGAGACCGATGAAAGTTATTTGCATTTTTCATCGCGAGCAGAAGCGTGCAATGAAAGCACAAAAAGAAACAAGGTTTTGTGTTTTACGCTTTACTACACATTTAGACACAAATACATCTACACGATGACGTAGCGAGACGCACAAGACGAAACAGTTTCGGTTTGTACACATAAGGGGACACTGCATTCCAGATCACGCGCTTCCATGGTTTATTTACATGACACACACCGTTCGCGTTCCGATCGGCATTGATTTAACGCCAAGCATGCATCGTGCAATTAATGACGAGTCACAAGTCACAGAAGCTGCAATGTGACTTCGCTTTGTTGTCCTTGAATGAGTCGATGAGCTTTGAAGACACTTCACACAAATTAACGACAAACCGTGCAGTTATACGCAGGTACAAGGGCGAGTAAAAGAGGTGGCGTCAGACTTAACATTCAGTCTTTTCTATACAGGATTATTCTGCTATAATTAGAAAAATACGTGCATTTCACTTCATTTTTAAAATTATAGACGCTCAGGCAGAACGTTTAATACGCTGACGTAAGGCGTCGCATTTAAATCAATAAAATATATTTTTTCAATCGCAAAATGATTTCCATATTTTTAGAACGGTTTAGGTTCATGCTCGCTTCTTTATTTAATGACCGTTAAGAAAATTTGCATGCAATTAAAAGCTTGCTTTTTCTGAAACGAACGTAAAACATGCAAATTTCAGGAACTTTAGGACAATAAAAGTCTAGATTCCCAAGTCTGAGCAAAGTATGAGCTTGCTGCACGTGCTCACAGTCACGCTCGAGCTCTCTTCTCATGCGGATGTTTGCGATGGCGTAAGATTTTTCTCGAGCGTTTGTTTTTAAATTAAGACTTCTTATGGCTGTTTTATCAATAACTCCCGCCGACTGTGCCATCTCGCGTCCTGTTTACAACGACCCGCAAGGCGACACGGCCCCCAACAGTTCGGGTTATGAGGCGGCGATGTTCAGCTGGCTTAGGGACTTGACCAATGTAGCGTCCGTGTTGAGGAATTTCCGCTCGTCCAGGTGCCAGAGCGACATGTTGCTGGTGTAGACCTTCAGTGTGTCCAAGTAATCCTCCAGTGTCTCCGGCGTCACTTGGAACAGCGTCCAGGTCTCCTGGCGACAGGCGTGGTATTCCTTCTCGATCACCATGGCAACATCGGGCGTCGTCTCAGGGATGATCTATGTGGAGGCGGAAAACAGAAGACACACTTGATATGGCAAGAATTTGTAGCCTACTTGAAGGAGGAACTGGCACTGGATCAATTGCAATATGTACACGGTTCTTGCGTCCCTGCGGAAGCAGCAGTGTTTGGGAATTGACGCGAAGCCGACACTCTGTGCCAGAAGGCAATAGTGGGCTCATAATCCCAATCAACATGAATATGAAGCTTGTAAAAGCTTTAAGTAGAGTGCATCTTGAAACCGCGCCGAAAAGACAAGTGACGAGGAAGAAACCAACAGGACAGAGCACGGAACTTCTACTGGTTTATTACAACAGTGCGTCACATTTATACAATCATCGCAATCACGTGGTAACATGAAAGCGATCATCACGTAACACTTGTGCGCAGGCGTGTACGAGACATCATGCAATCTAGATATGAATACTCTTTATCAGACAGGTTAACCGAGGTTTTGCTGACACACGAGCCGGATTCCTTCTTGATACAGTAGGCCTCGTACACTACTCTGCTTAGTTTAGACCCGAACTTTTTGAGGATAGTGGTAGACAGGAAGAAAGTGATAAGCTGAATCGCATCCGCAAGCCTTAAAAGCTTCTCCATAACAGCTGGCTGCAAGCCACTCTTATCGTTGATGTAGAGTCGTGAGCATTTGAGAAGGAACAAAGTTTGAGCATTCCTCTATTAATTACTCTATAATTATGTATGGCAAGCACAGTTTTTTTTCTGTTTTACAGCTATTTTTTTACTTTCCTACAATTCTGGCATTTTTCAGTTCAGTGAAAAAAATACCCAGAAAATTCACAATTTTTTGCCAAGATGTTCCTTTCTTCTTATATTGCTCACGACGGTAGCTATGTACACAACTACGGCGGAGCCGAATCCCGAGAATCCCAGGACCCGGACCGCGATCTGCTTGCATTTAAAGTGATGGACGCAAAGACAAAAAAAAAATCTGTGGCTCCTAAAAGTTGAACTGTTCTTGAGCCAGTCACAAGGGCCTCCGTGCTCGGGGCCAACTGCTGATGTCTGGCTTATGCAAAAGCGAGAGAAATGGAATGAACGTGAGGGGCGTTCGCGAAGAAATTCAGACATTGCTCCGCACCTTGTAGACGAGCTCGGCGGTTTTGTCCATGGCGACCTTCCACATGCGCAGCAGAGCGTCGTTAAGGTCGTTGATGCTCTGCACAGTAGGCTGGCGCCACAGGTCCGGGTCGAAGTCCTTGGCCACCGTGTCGCCCAGCTGCACCCAGAGTAGCACCACCGAGCACATGCCCTTCACGAGTCCCGGCTCGCGGCTCTGTATGACGTCGAAGCAGCTCTCCAGGCTGGCCATCACTTTGCCCCAGGCCGCCGCGTAGAGCTGCCGGAGGTCTTCTAGGAGCACCAGCAAGCGTCTGAGTGGCAAGAACACGAGAGGAGGAGATTAAGAGCTGGCCAAAGTTAGCTTGCGACATTGTTTGAACACAGGAACGCCAGCTAAGTTTGTTGGTGTGAACTATATAGCGAGATGTGTGGTAGCGCTATAGCCCAGTGCACAAGAAGGACAACCGAGAGACTTTTAGTAAGTTGATGCCAAGACAGAAAGGCCTATTCCCGCATCACTGCTGTACAAAAGGAAAACCACGCAATTTGGGCGATAAAAAGATTTTTTATTTCTGGCGCCTGCACAAAGCTGGTTGAATATAAGTGAGCCTAACACTCGAAAGCGACAAGTTGCGTAAAACAATGGCCGTGACTCAGTAATCGTTTTTTTTCTCTCTCTGCGTTCTCTTGCAAATGTCATTGTTTGTTCATATCGGTGCTTTTGAAACTGCTTCACAAGATTGTGCTCACTTTTAGATCATTGTGACAATCTGGCGGCGCCTATAGACAGACATCGTTATGAGAACGGTGTACTTTACAATAATTTCTTGCGCACGTCCAGCCGAGGCACCATAAAATTGTACTTTCACGACACGTTGACTCATTCGCACCCCTTGATTTCACCAGCGACCTATTTCGTACGGAAGCAAGATTATTTTACAGTGCTGTGAAGCAATAATTTTGATTGAAATAAAGGAAAATATTTCCGCTCCCTTTACTGCAAGATTTATATACAGCCTCTTCAAACTTTCAAAGTTGCTACAGAAGCACCACAGCAAAAAAAAAAAACACAAATTTCTCAAATTTGCTGCAGTATGGTTTCACGTTTCGATTTCAATTTTGCTCCCTTACAGCCCTTCCGCATAAATCGTGAGTATTTTCATATCGTTCCTTTCACATGCAGCAGCGCCATGAAAGTGGCAACAACCTACCTCGTCTCCCGATTTCCGTCGGCGTAACTCTTGCTGCAGACGAAATGCATGGGAGACTTTCGGGACTGCATCTTGCGCTGTCCACAGACTAGGGCCCACTTGATCACCTTCTTGAGACCCATCGTAAACCTGCGAGTGAGAGGAGGAACATTAGGGACGACACCTCCGGGTAGCATACAACAGCACCGATTTGTTCCGAGAGGGGGAACGTCACGCAGCTAAGCTTTCATTTAAGCCAAGAAACTTGGTTTGATCAACGGTAAATTCCCTGTCTTATTCGCGCAGTCCCATCTTTTATTAAAACGAACCAACTAGACCGCAATAATGTTCTGCTACAGCAATAGATACTCAGATGCAGGTCATGAACAGAGCTTTCAGGCAAAATAAAAGGACTGAGAAGAACCTAAACACAAGTAAAAATTTCCTATTGTAGCGCAGGGTAGCCAGCCGGAAGCCTTTCTGGTTAACATCCCTGCCTTTCCCCCCTCTCTGTATCCTTCCTATTGTAGCCTGCCCGAACACCACCATTTCCTCCAACAGCACGGGGTTCAAATACCCGCTGTAGACAGCAAGGCTAAGATTAATCTGTCTGATATAGCTGAAGAAACCCAAGGCATCAAGTAAGACCTTCTACGAGACCTGTGCGCCTTGTTTGGCGTAGAGCTTCAGAAGTAATTCCAATAATCCACACAGTCGAACTACACAGGTTGGAAGTTTGGATGTAACTGAAGAGACATTCGATAGTGCGGACTTGTACAGGAACTGGGAGATTGAATCTAGGAAGGTTACAACGATATGCATTACGGGTCTACACTGTTTCCTTCTTTCCGATCGCATCCAAGCTGCCGGCATACTGGCTTGGCTCAACACTCCCCTCCCCTCCCTCTATGCAATTAATATGCATGCAGCCCCCTCCCTCACTATACCAAGGAAGATAGCAATCTATAACCCCTGTTTTGGTCTGGCTTTGTATACTTCGCTAGAGGTTTGTTCTTGAGGTTCGGGGATGAGGAACAAGGTGCGCTAGCTCAATACTAATTCGTTCCCTTATCTAAGCCCGCGTGCCCTCATCTGGCTCCGCGTGCCCTCATCTGGTCCCGCGTGCCCTCATCTGGTCCCGCGTGCCCTCATCTGGTCCCGCGTGCCCTCATCTGGTCCCGCGTGCCCTCATCTGGTCCCGCGTGCCCTCATCTGGCCCCGCGTGCCCTCATCTGGTCCCGCGTGCCCTCATCTGGTCCCGCGTGCCCTCATCTGGTCCCGCGTTCCCGCATCTGGTCCCGCGTTCCCGCATCTGGTTCGGCGTGCCCTCATCTGGTTCGGCGTGCCCTCATCTGGTTCGGCGTGCCCTCATCTGGTTCGGCGTGCCCTCATCTGGCTCCGCGTGTCATTCTCAGGTCCCGCCTTCGTCGAGTGCTCCCCGTGCACCACTTTTCCATTGCGTAAGCACGCAGAACTCGGACACGCACAACAGCTCTGATTCCTTTCTTCTTTCATTCCCTCCTTTATCCCTTCCCTTACGGCGCGGTTCAGGTGTCCAACGATATATGATACAGATACTGCGCCATTTCCTTTTCCCCAAAACCAATTATTATTATTACAACAGCTCTGACGCTGCGCGGCCGATGTGGATGGCACAGATCAGGCGGCCTCAAACGAGGCCTGACAGCCGTGAGACGTGGCGCGCGCGGGAGTTACCTATGCGTGCGCTGTGTTTGTGCACGCGGTGGGCACTTTGAAATAGACATGTCTGACACATCGACAGGTGTTTGTTATATGCTGTCACAAATATAAGCATTTTAGCAAACGTGACCAACCGCGAGGACGAATTAAGCCCCAAAAAGTAGTCTTTGTTATTCTTGGCTCTGGCTGATGAGAAAAACTAGCAATTTAAATAAATAACGATTAAAACAAAGGCGGGAAGGGAGCGACATCGAACTGTCTTGTGAATAATGTGCTCATTGTTGCAGCTCTATTTTTAGGTAAAGTAAAACTACGCTCGAAGGGGAATTTGAAGGCACAAACCAGTGATAGGTTTCCGATCGTGCTTTTCAGTGTGGCGAACGTATTTGAGGTGTTAAAGATACGAAGTCTGAGCATTCACAACGTATTGCATTAGCAAGTAAGCGCCTCAAGCTTGATTTAAGCAGAGCTAAAGATTCGCGTCACCTGGTTGGCTCGATGTTAGCGCATTTCAGTTCAAGCTAGAAGCCGTCTCTCGTACTTGTGGTGCATTGGTGATTACGGAAGACATACCGTGGAATGCATCGATAAGCACAGCCTGCTAGTGATGTTGAAGGTCACAGTTTGTTGCTGGTTAATGTGGTGTCCGAAGAAGGAGCTATATTTAGCCAGTAACTGAACAAGTGTGCGTTTAGCCAGTAACATGGGTCCTTTACAAAATAGCATGGTACTCTTTCGTTTCGTCTAATGTGACGTCTTGGCGGACTGGTGACATTAGCAGTTACATCATAACGGATGAGGTACCTATGTTGCATTTTTATGTATTAATGAAGGTTGACAATTCTGCAGGCAAACGGTATACTGTACACCGAACGAACACTCTTGATGCCCTTAAGGGATAAAGCCTGACATTGAAATAGGCAGCATAAGCATTGCTGCACGCACGCCACAGCACACCAGAGCGCACAGGACTCGAGAAAAATCCGGTAGAACATTACAGAAAATTTTCCTTCTAACACCCAATAGGCCGAGAAATACAGTGCACGTTATTCGCAGATTCTACAAGCCGGCGTATAATTGCAATTAAACCAACGTCCGTGCATAAGTAAGCAGTGACAAGGGTAATCTTATTTCATTTCTTCAAATAGCGCGACATAGAACAAGTATGCTCGCAAATCTGGACAAAGCAAAGTGTGTCGAAGACAACGAAAACTGACAACCGATAGAGACAACAGCACTCCACCGCAGACCACAGAGAATGATTAAACTTGCAGTACCGCCTTGCTGAACACTATGCTGTACAACGCGGTGAAAGTGATGAGGCTTTCACAGCGAAACCATGCAGTGGATTTGAAGCATAGCAGCGCCCAATATGAAGTGCAAGGATACAGCCGTGGCACAGCTTCAGATGACGTCAGACCACTCATTCACGTATTCTCAGGGCACTAAAAATCCGACAGAGCAATGAAAATACACGAAACAGAAACTCTGTGGGGGATCCTTACTTTGTCCTATGTCTAATTTTTGATGTAAGAATATGCAAACAAGCTATATAGAGGGAACAACTATAGCCCGTCTTTGTCTTAACGGACCAAGACCAGGATTCTTGGAGAACAGTTTTAATTGAGGCAAATGTGGAATATTGTAAGGTAATGGTGCATTCTGCCGATGCGTAGCGAAACCTTTATTTTAAATTTTGTCCAACGAATTGCTAAGGCTGCCATAGAAAACTAAAAGGGAACGTTTTTGAAGACAGGAAAAAAAAAACGTTTTTGCAAAAAAAAAATGCAAACCTGCCGAGGGAAGACCTGCAGATATATTGATTGTTATGGTGGAATCTTACGATATGTGAAAAAATTGCGTTCATAAACAAGTTTCCGCTGAAAAATACGCTTGTCCAGAAATTTTGAATATGAACTTTTTGGTTATGAACTTTTTGGTTATGAACCTTTTGGGTATGAAACGTTGGGTAAAGTTAAAAGTATTGGTTGGCGTCAGTTTTCTCTCAACTATCTCAAAAACCCAACCAGACGGACTTCCGTCGAAGATGTTTTCATTCAAAACTAAGCAGGCGTCGTGAAGTTAGTGTATTCTGAAAACCCGTATCAATACGCAGGGCCAAATGAAGACCTCCGCTAGACTAAGGCAGTGGATGCTCCAACTATGTTCACCAAGACTACACATCTCTAAGCGGGAGTAACGCCAGTTACGTGTGGTTAACGTAACTGCCCAAGTTGGAGATTTCTAACGAAGGAACGGTTACAGTTAACGGGTGAGTCTTGCTGAACACCGAGACAATCACCGACGCGACCAACAGTGACGCAGAGAACTTATGGGAACGTGTGATTAGACAGCCCCCGGCATCCTTCTTGCGAAGCTGAAGGAAGCTTTGCTCCTGGTGGGGGGGGGGAATCTGGCTGCAAGGAATGCGCCGGAATCGGAAGCGATAGGGAAAAGGAGGGAACAAGATGCTGCGGAAAGACACGTGCGTTGACATTCAACTGTAGACGAATAAAAAGAAAGTCGAAGGAACGTTGAATTTTCATCGCGGCCGCCCTGCAGTCCCCGGCTACGGTAGACCGGACGAGGCTGCATTTGGACGCAGACAGACTGTGCACCACACGAGCTTGTCTTGTCACAGAAATTTTTGCCCTCCATCTTAGTAGCTAGAGACTTTTCTAAGCAGTTCGCGACTGCTCTATTTTCTTTTCTCTGCTAATATCAGTCAATACACTGGGAGACAATGCGGACAAGGCTAGTATAGATTAATTACAAATTTAGCACGGCACAAAAAGTCAGCTATTCAGGATCGGTAGCAATTGTGAGGTGAATGCTGCGTCAACAAAATCCAGTTGAAGAGGAAAAAATCAACAAAAATAACGTTGCGTGAACAACACAAAGAAAAAGGTAAACAATGTCGCAGGTCACTTCTTTAGCTCACATCTGTCCGCGAGGCTTAGAACGTAACTGCAACAACCGCTTGGTCGAGCAGAACATGATGTCGGGCTAGTTGATGCATTCGCTCAGACATATATTGAGGGTTGCGCGAAGGACAAACACGATAGTCCCAAGCCCTGCCTTGCGTTTGTGTCTTTCGCGCAATCCTCTAAATCTGAACCGTTCTCTGTAAGTGAGAGTCGACGCGACCGGCGTGACAGACCTTTAGCCTGAGTCCGGTTCCTAGCTGAGCGCTCAAACTTGTTGCCATCTGAAGGTTCGCTCGGGTACACGTGCCTCGAAGCCAGAGTTATTTTTGTCGTTTGTATAGTTCTTAAATCTCAATCTTTGGTTGACATGAGTCAACTATTCAGATCCGAAAAAGGCACTGCTTGAAAAGCGCTACTGACTCATCATTATAAATGGCAGCGTACAGATGCAAGAACAACCCAAGTGAACAAAGATGAAACATGAGGCGTTTTGCTAAAAAGATGAAGTTCCAAAAGCGACATTTGCGACTATTATTATTATTATTTTCGCTGATCACCTTTTTGAAATTTTTTTGTGCGCAGCTTCAGAAAAAAAGTAATGGCAATCTGAATCCTACTGTAAAAAAAACCGAGAAGTTTGATCACCAGCGCAATCCGAAGTGATTAGTACGATTCACTCACCATATATCTGGCACCGTTAAACACGTTTCACCTTAAACTCGTCGTCATCTCACTTTAACTCCACAGTGAAGCACACACAAGAAGAACACGTTCAGAACTGCGCTAACAAAACCGATGAACGCTGCAAAATCTAAGCTCATTCATTGAGCGACGCTCCTGTCTGCAAAACGCTCTCGACAAAGCACAACGCTTCTCTGCCGTCGACGATGGGTCGACGCAGCCAGAGTGCGAAGGGTCGCAATGGAAGGAGTTCGTAATGACCGAACCTCGATGCATTGCATCCGCTGCGGATCCACTGCCATGCCGGCATTCCACGAATATCAAAGAGCGTGCCGGTTAGGGCCGCCTGGGAGCACCAATAAAATAGAAGCAAAGGATGAGAAGCGCAGTGTGTGGCGGGCATAACGGACACGCAAAAGCCACGTGCACCGCGGATGCCGCCTGCGCATCGCCTCGGAACGGAAATCGCGCCCTCTCCCGCCATATCCGGGAAATCACGTGATCGATACGGTGCATTAACTGCGCGCGCTGCGGTAGATCGCGTCGCTTGCATTTGCGTGTGTTGTGCTTCCTCCGCATGCTCTGCGGTTGCACCTGGTGACAACGGCATTGACGGGCGAGGGGGTTTATGGCGAATGTGGCCAACAAAGGTATGGCATCAATGTCAACAGAGGGGGAGGAGGGAAGCAACATGCAGTTGCGGGGAGAGAAGACAATGTAACTACTACACGGCTTACGTAGATGTCATACTAAGCAGTCACAACTAGATCGGGGTGACACGGAATGACGTCACCAGTGGAAACGTCCTACAAACTCTGCGCGGAAAGCGATCAGATCAGAGAGTCCATGGGGCCGATGAACGGCTGAACCGCCCATTAACAACACGGTAAATAGTCGGCGCTTCCTCCGGCGTCATCGTTAAAAGACCTATAAAGGCCCCTCTCATTCTTTGCCAGATAGGCGCATTTGAGGTTGCTGCTACATACGAGACTGTTAGACGTTGTGTGCATAATGTACAAGCACCGACGTCGCCAAGGGTAGGCGAGCGGCAGCCGCCAACCTCCGAAATTTTCCGGACCACAAAAAAAAATTGCTGCTTCCTTCAGACCCCTACGAAGGGGACGCGCTACCTGATAATGCAACCCACGACACTTCGCTGCATATAAAGCTTGAATTAACCCCCCGCCCCCAATACCTTGGCGCCGTCCTGGGTAAAAGCATGAGCTCTAGGTTATAATTTATAAACCTAATATTTATTACTATGCGATGCTATGAACTTGATTTCAAACAATTTTTAAGTAATCAGATTTAAGTATTCTGTTTATGCAACTGGCCATCGGAGACCCTTACGAAGAGAATGCTACCTGATAACGTAATCCAGGCCCTTTCGCTGTATGTGATGCTGCCTCTGCCGCATTACTGACGACTTTATTTGTTCGGTCTTTATGAAGAGTTAATGCCATAGACGCAGAATTTGGAGGGGGGCTTAACGCGAGGGAAACAAGGACACAGTACGAGTGCTCGCCCTGTGTCCCATTCATGTTGTTTCTCACCCCCTGAGCCCCTACAAATCGTGCCTTACCAACCAGCCCAAACTTCCGCTTTGCCCATAGACGTAGCATCCCTGCTTGAAATTTTAGTCTCACCCCTCCTTTCTGTCACCACAATGCGAGCAACGTGGCGCCGTCCCTGGGTAAAGCCACTAGCTCTATATCATAAACCTAACCTAAGTATTGTTACTGTGCGTTGCTCTTCTATCCATGAGCTTAATTTCGAAATTTTTAAATAATCCGAGTTAATTATTCTTGCCTCTGTTTATGAATTTTTTTTTGCCGTATAGCCTCGAACATTGGCTGCTCTGATTGGTTGGCGAAGGAGCGCCCACCTTCCAGTGTGCAAAAAGGGACGAGAAGACAGGGAAAGACGCGAAGACGATGAAATTCAAATATTAACTACAGATAACTCAGCTTCTACAAAGCGCATTTAAAAAATCCTTGCTGGACACTATTCGTGAAGCGGCGAGCTTCGATATCCCAGGCATGCCGCAACTTTATTAGGCCCCCTTCACAGCCCCTTTAAGTTCGTTGTATTACTGTCGTGGATATTCTTAGTTCAAACGAAGATGTACGAACACTCGGTTCTGTGTGAACGGGAAAAGTCGTATTCGTCACTTATTTAATTCAATGAAATCCTTCAGTACTGTCACGGAACAAAAGGAGAGGCTCCGTTCATAATCAGTATCCACCTGAGAACATCAGGTGATGTTAAGGTGTTATTCCTCCCTCACCCGCAACAAAAAAGAAATAAATGTAGCAGTGATTCATAAGGACAACAGTGATTAATGGTTAGTGATTTCCATTTTTTGCACCAAATCAAAGTTACAATGATTGTTTTTAAAAAAAATTGCGAGACACTAGAGCTCGGACTTAGGAGTGAAGCGCGACAGCGCCCGCTTTTTATGCCATTTATATGACTGCATCCCTCCACACTGCTCTTATAGAGGCCCCCGTGCGCAATGAAACCGCTTCCTCAAATACGAACAATGACGTCACACTCACAGCGTTCCTGGTGGCCTCCGCGACTAGTGGGGAGCTTCCGTTCTCTCAAGTTGCGCAAGGCCTCCGCCGCTGGTGCTACTGGGATTTTTCAGGCACTAACGACGCGGCGGAGCCGCGGAAACCTCAGACAATACTTAGGCTCTGGCGACGCCGACGACGGCTACTCCGCTTCACGAGTTCATTAACACTCTCGCGTTCACAGGCTTTGAAAGCGTGGCTGCAGACGGCACGCCAGTTGGTTGGTTGTGAAACTTTATTTCCAGCGGACATAGAGGAGCGACACGAAGTCGCCCCCCGCTTAAACGGCGGCCGCTATCCCTTGGGCAGCGGCGGCGTCTTCAGACAGCTGGAGGAGCTTGATCTGTATCCCCGGGTCGGGGCTGAGCAATAGAGCCTCCCAATGAGCAGAGTCGGTAATGAAGTGACTCGCGGGTAGGGACTGCGGGCAGTTCCAGATCATATGATTTAGATCGGCTTTCGCATCACAATTTTTGCATTTGTTTGAGTAGAGTCCTTCCGAATAGAAGCTACACAATTGGGGATTTGGATAGGTGTTAGTTTGAAGTTTACGCCAGGCTTTGGCCTGTGGCTTGGAGAGCGTTTTATCTGCTGGCGGGAATCTGAGTCTTGCAAGCCTGTAGTGCTGCAGGATTTCTCTGTAAGAAAACAACCTGTCCTTGCCAGAGTATAGGGCGGGTGGGCTGCACGACCCAGCTCGGCGGGACAGTTCTCGAGCTAGGTTATGAGCCGCCTCATTACCAGCAAGGGAAGCATGAGCAGGCGTCCAGATTAGGCGAATGCGCCGCGTGGGCTGATACTTTAGCAGAATCCGTGCTGCTTGTGGGGAGATTCTTCCAAACGTGTAGTTACGTATAGCCAATTTTGAGTCGCTGACGATGGTTTCTGCCGAGGATCCCACAATGGCTAGAGCGATGGCTGTTTCTTCTCCAACATGTGTGTGCTGAGTGCGTATAGTGCCCCCAGTTATGAGTGAACCACGTTCTGTGGTGACCACAGCTACCATCTTGTCAGCCGAAGAATCTGCCGCATCTACATATACCACAGAGGTATCATTAATAAAGCGTTTGCCTAATGATTTGGCTCTCTCTGTACGACGTTCAGCGTGGAAATCTGGGTGCATGTTCCGAGGTAGTGGAGGAATGACCAGAAGCTGGCGTATATGTTTGGGAAGGTCAGTTGTGGGTCCGCCTTGTCGTTCGTATGTTATGCCTAGTGTGGACAGAATGTGTCTGCCAGTTGGTGTGGCCGATAGTCGTTCGTACTGCGAGACGGTTACCGCTTCAATAATCTCGCTTAGGGTGTTATGAAGACCGAGACCTAACACTTTCTCAGTCGCTGTGTGCATGGGTAGCCCAACTGCCTGTTTGACGCATTTTCTGATTATGGCCTCCACTTTTTCTTTTTCAGCTGACTTGAGATGTAGGTAAGGGCATACGTAAGCTATGCGGCTTATCACAAAGGCTTGTACTAAACGGAGAGTATTGCTTTCCTTCAAGCCCGAGTGGCGGTTACTAATGCGGCGAATGAGTCGCATAATTTGCTGCGAGGTTCCCTGAAGCTTCCGAATTACGTCACCATTGAAGCCGTGTTCTTGTAGAATTAGGCCCAAGATTTTAATTTTGGGCACTCGAGGAATGGGGACTCCGCGAATACTGAGTTCGATGGCCGGTGGGGTCTGCGCAAGGGATCTGATGTTGCGGAATATGAGAAATTCAGATTTGGCTGGAGAGCACCGCAGCCCCCTAGGGTCTACATAGTTCCCCACGATATCTATTGCATGCTGTAGTCTCTCCTCGATTTCGACATCATTGCCCTCGGCGGTCCACAAGGTGATATCGTCAGCATAGAGGCTGTGGTGGAGTTGCGGAACCTGCGCTAATTGGTGTGGAAGTTTCAACATTGCAACGTTGAAGAGAAATGGTGATAGGACCGATCCCTGCGGGGTGCCCTTGTTGCCGAGGGGGAAGTCATGCGAGTGGAGACCTCCTACTTGAAAATGCGCCTTTCTACCTGAGAGAAAGTCGCGGATATAGTTGAAGGTGTGGGCTCCCACCCCGAGTTCATGCAGGTTCTCCAAGATCGCATCATGTCTGACATTGTCAAAGGCCTTTTCCAGGTCAAGTCCAAGAATTATTCTGGTGTCCCGGGCACGCCAGTGATGAAACGGTGCACTTGGACGAGCGCCCGGCTGCGCTTAACCACGTGCGTTCCAGTTGCGCAAGGCATGGATGAAAAGGTGCGAGCGTAGCTGCGTCGTGCCTCCTTTCGCAACGCAAATCCTCGTGGCTGCAATAAGTCCCACTGCGCAAACAGGGGGCTTCAATGCAGCACGGCAGCTGCGCACACAGAGCAAATGCACTTGCTCGCGCCAAGAGCTGACAGTTGGCTGAACCTTCTGCAAGGTCGCTTGGGGGACCGCTCAGAAACTAAAGTCACTGGATACTACAAACAAAGCGTGTGTGCTCTGTGAACACGACGGTGATCGATGGGCAAGGGACGTAATAACCTTTCGGTAAACCTGTTGGGGCTTCAAGCATGAGTAATCAAGTGCAGTTAGCATCTTCCTCTTCTTAGAGAATTCTAAATGAGCAGTTATGAAAAAAATTACTGGGCGACCAGAGTAGTTAGACTAATCCTCAGTGACTACTTTGATAGTTTTACTTTAAGGCGCGGTTTCGATTTCGCCCCCACTATTTCGATCCGCTGTTGTGTGATCTAGTGGGCGGAGGCCTTATTGAGGAAGGAGGGTTGGGAGTGGGTGACGCTTCTGTAGGATGGAGTTGAGTGTGGGAGAGCACTTCTGGAGGTTGAAAGTGGAAGGGGGTGGGTGGGTCGGTGTATCGAGGGTGGCTGTGAGTAGATGGGCAGCCCCCTAGTTAGAGAGGTGCAGTGGTGAGATGGGTGGAGCTTCCAGAGGGTGGAGGCTCCTCACTTGGCAGGAGGCTTTACTTCATTAGGCGCCAAATTTACAGGGTGAGGTTGGGAGGGGGGGGGGGGGGGTTACAGCAACACTGCTTTTTCACTATAACCGTAAAAATCATAACCCTACAGTCCTGGGGTAAGGAAATACCAGAGGACGACCCTGAATAACATGGTGTCCTTGTTTGGGTGCTGATCTACTTTTGCATATACATGCCCTCTATGTACCCCCCCCCCCCCCCCTTTTATCCTGCAATAATGCACTCTGGACGCTGCAGGTAAAGATAAACAAATACCGAAGAAATGAAAATGAGCGTAGTGTAAACAGGACGCAAAAAAAAAAGAGCGCACTTGTCTGCGTTTTCATACGTAAATGGGAACGACAAGAATAGTCTATCAACCGATCGAACAAAGAGTCGTGACTATTCGAGTTGAAAACATTCCACGTCTGGTCCTAAACTTCAACCACACCACCGTATCGAATTTCGAGAGCTGTAAAAAAAACTAAGAGGGGGTAGGATGCGATGTCAATAGTCACTTGAGTGGCACCTCCACTGCTCTGGCGAGCTAGGTTGAGGTTTTGGCGTCGTGAAAGTGTTTTTGATGGTGGACACCGCTTGAAGTTATGTCCTGAGATAAAGGCGTCCTGGCTGAACTGCCATTACTGCATCGTTAGCAGCTTAACATTCTAACCCCTGCAGAAGACTGTTCAACATTAGTTTCACCCGTACGAATAGCCTACACCAATATATGAACTCGATATCAAGCATAGCCATGAGCTCTGTGTGCAGCTCTTTAGTGCAACAGACGAGAAGAATTTCTCCGCAGCCGCGGTAGCATGTCATAGTTGAGACCTAGCATGTCATACAAAAACTACTACGCCGCAGCTGGGAACTCCCGCGCTCAGGTACCTGGTGGCTCACGACAACGTTATCCACAAGGGCAGAAGAAATGTCGCTCTGGAGAATGTGCGACCAGCCGTTACGTCATCCCAGCTGGAATGGATCATGAAGATTACTACTGCGGATAGTCAGGCCATAAATTATTTTACTCGCTCATCTCTTTATAGTATCTCAAAAAGAATTTTTTTCGTAGCGCAGAAAAATAACTCGAAATACAGCGATGAAAACTTCCGAAGGTCAAGTCAAGGGTGGGATTCCTTGCCCGTTGACTGACGTAAGTATATGTTTGAAACATTGCGTCCGCACACGCATGACAGTTAATTATCCCCGCCTGTTACGTGTGTTTACCCTGCCTTCGGGAACACAAACACGCAGCTGGCTTCCGCTTACGGCTACGAATTTATTTAATTCCGCAGTCTTGATGAAGACGGGGGACAGTTCTGGAGGAGACCCATCGAAGTCAGATTACTGCAGTCGAAAAGAACAGGCAGTGCTTTAAGTCCTTGGAACGTGAAATGCACGAAAACGACGCAAACCAGGCGCCCCTCAGTTTCGCACTTCTTATAGAGCCATAAAGAAAATGGTCAGTTCTAGTTAGCCAGAAATTGACGAATTTGAAACATTGGTTGAAAAGCAATTCGGACGTTTAAATTCGAACCGACGCGATACCAGTTAAGCAAAGGGTTTACTGCATGATGAAAACAAAAAACAGGTTTAATCTTTCGAACCCGCACGTTGCTTACACTGAACGGGCACCCTAAATAGGATTCGGGAAGGGAAATGCATATTCATCCAGCTGGTTCATCGTTCTCAAGGCTGGCACATCTAACGAACTCAAAAGGAACGGCGCCGACCTCGCACCGCATCCTACCATTAGAAAGACAATCCCGGTGTGCCCAACGTGGGACCGCCTTATGCTGACCGAGCTGTTCCGTCTCGAAACATTGCGTGATGGATCGACGTGCAGGGTCATCTCGGTCTTCCAAGACTTTCACTCGGAGTGATACACAGCACCGAGAGTCAAATTGCTCAAAATTGCTAAGCATTACACATAAACTAATGTTGCACATGATGATAGCCCCAAGCGCTATCACCATGCGCACCGAACAGCTAGTGCCGCTGGCAATATACGTGGTGTACTTGGCGGAGAAAAAAACTGACTACAGCGATACGATAAAGACGCATCTGATGAAGTAAGCGGGCGATTTCTGTCAATGTCTAGTTATTTTATGCCGAGTTCTAAATTGAAAATTGCGGAGTTTAATGTCCCGAAGCTAAACGTGGGTTCTGCGGGACACCGTAGTGGAGGGCTCCTGATTAATTAAATTTAGACCACGTGGTGTTATTCAACGAGCACCGACATCGCACAGCATACCGGAGCTTTTTGTGTTTTGTCTCCGTCAAAACGAGACCGTAGCGGTCGGGATCGAACCCGGCTCCTCTCGCTCAGTAGCGCAGCGCTCTTAACCACTGCGCCACCGCAGCGGGTTACGACCAGTTCTACCCAGGATTGAAAAATAAGCTGTAATCTTCAGTTCTTTCCCGTTCCGAAGCTGTACACGATTCATTCGGCTCATCGCTTGCTGTGTTTTGAACGCTTTTTTTTTCATCTGTTTTCCCTTTTTTATTTTGAGCGTTTACCTCCTTTTCGTTTATTTCTTTAAAGGCTTTAAGCACGGCAAAGCTGGCGTAAGTTATTTCTCTTTTTAGGTTATACATTTTTTTATCTCCCTTCCGAGAGGGCTAATAAAGGACAAAAAATGGTCTGAGGTGACTTAAAGTGAATCCATGCGCATAAAGCGGTCCCCTCAGAATCCTGCTATTGCGCCTCTTCGCAGTAAATGCGAAACTAATTGCGAACGAAGCTGCGGAGTACAGCGAAATAATGAAGCAATAAAAATGGTAACAACAACCGACTTTTTTTCACTTCGCGCATAAACATGTGTGGAGCCAGCGAGGCTGCTCTTTCTATGGGTGCATTTAATGAGCCTGCAGCCGCCGCAGCTGCCTCGACCGCCACGCCGGTGGTGATGGTTTTGCAATAAATGAGGTCGCGGTCGCTTAGCCAGCAACCTCCGCAAAGCGTTTCGGCACCACGGCACAGAGCGCGAAGTTAAACATAGCAACAGAAAGCAAGAACACGCAGCCAGCCACCTGGCATGGACACTCTGCTATTGGCGATATCCAGCTTCTCTGGCACAGCAAGAGATGCGGCGTTTTTATGTACCCAGTAAGGGCAGTAAATTGCCGCAGATGGCCAGCTGCATGCGGAAAGAGCCACCGCTTTCCTCCTTGGAGCTCAGTGAACACGGCAACAGGACCGTTCTTCGCAGGTGTAAGAGCAATGCTTTATGGAGACAACGTAAACACCAAAGACTAACTCTCGAAAGGTGCAGATTAACAATGTCATGCCGCTTGTTTTATACACTTGTAAGAGCGAGTGCAGTTTTTTCAGTATCTTGTATGTGTGTATGCAGGGTTTCTATAAAATTCCTGCGTCATTTAACGTGAAGCTAAATTAATCACCAGTCCATGTCCAGTAGAACCTCTTGCAGAGCTCGCGCAAATACAAATACTTAAGACGGCGACAAAGAACGCCGTTAACCCCTGTCCCAAGAGCGCACCGGGAGCTCCACGGCACTACTCTGTTTAGGTTCCGGTTTCTACCATTGCAAAGTGCCCTAGGAACTTTTCATGAGAGATGTATGCCCCTTCCAGCTTTGACTTTGTCCTCTCAAGAGTAGCAAGGCTGAAACAAAGCATTTTTTTTTTGGCGCAAGAGACATTCAGGCACAAGTCTTACCTAAAAGTTCTTTCAAACTGCAGCCAAGGAGTAAACACGGTGCTCTTCAATTATAGAGGCTATGCACTCGCAGGTTATCCGATCTTGCGACACCGCCGGAAAAGACTGCTTGTCGACTTCAGCGCCGGTCTTTTCGGTGTCAAGCATACAAGCAGGAAGGTTCTCTGAAATGAGTTCACGGCGAAGCTGCACGAAACTGCTTTTACTGCCCCGCGTGACCACGTAACCGCGCGCCCATATCTTATCTTTATATCTGGGGAACCGTCACACCACTCGTGCCTGGCGGAAAAAGCTCGAAGCATTCAACCGCGCAGGGTTCCATAGCGCATATGCTGAAGAATATATCGCGGAATACTTTCTTGTATCAAAAATGCTGTAGGGGCTTCGCTCAAGCAAATGAGTTGAAGTGAAAGACAGTGAGGGGAAGCAGCTTATTCTACGAGCCACACTAGCACCCCACAGTTTATTTCTCAAGGTCATCACAATCGAGAACGCGCTGCTCTGTGAGCTTGACGACCAATAGGAGATCAGCATCTCAACTCCTCTTGTCTAGAAAATAATTTCCGGAAAAGAATGCTATTTTCTAGAATTTCCTGCGATCATTCTACTTTCAGTACGGAGGGTACGCGCAGAACCAACTTATCCCAACGTTAACAAAGAAGGGCATGGTTCGACTTTATGGGCGCCTCAAGTATAATAAAGTTAGAGGCATAAAAACACACAAAATAGAAACAGGTCGTTTTCAGTCCTCCCGTTAACGGTCATCCACCTGCTCTACTTTTACGCTGCACCACGCGGTGTCATGACTGCGCACGCCTGTAAATTTGAGTAACTATAAAATATGTATACGAGTTTTGGTCACTGTTCCTTTAGGAACCCACGTTCTGGATAACCAAGCCGGCATTTTACAGTTACCAACACTACAGCCAACATCAACACCACCGCCAACGTCGCCATCACCATCACCACCAACGTCACCACAACCAATGTCGCCACCACCAGCATTACCACCACCACCACCAAGTCCAGAGGCCGGAGTACATACAGCGGGCCGTTTTGAGACCCGGCTGACGGAAATGAACACGTATATATTAAACACTGAGTATACAGCACACGTTGAAAGGTATCGCTGCAGGAGGAATGTATATATAAAAATGTTAACTGGTATTTTTTTTTCTCTGTTTCAGCCTCTGTTTCGGACACGAATTTATTCAAGCGTCATATTTTCAAGCGGGTCGATGTAGTGTTGACGATGTCTGTCTGCTCAGCGCATAAATCTGGAACAGCGGCAGACGAATTTCACCAAACGCCAGTAGCAAATACCTTCGCGAAGACTGGATTGCTTTTCAGAGTTCAACGAAAGCGGGAGGTCAAGGAGCGAACAGGGAAGAGACGTCGCACTTTATACTCTAGCAAATGCAACGAGATTCCAACAGAGACAAGCGGCTGCAGTTCGCAGCCTGTCGATGCTGTTTTGACGACTGCACTTAAAACACTGACCGATAAACAGGAGCGCTTCGAAACTGACATGAGAGGCAGAGTGCATTCGTAGAGTCGATGAATAAGAGGAAGGATCGCCTGTCCAAAACAGCACGCGTTAGCGCAAGCCAATGAAACGAAATGGTTACCATAGCCATGGCATCAAGCGTGTTTCACATGCAAGCGAAAATGCCAGCGAATCCTGTCGCCGCGACGTCTTGGAAAAATAATGCATGAACATTGCCCATGTTGATGGTTGCAAACCACCGGAACCAACCGTGAGCTCGTATTCTTTGCCAGCAACACTGGGATTCGCAGCGGCAGTAAACGCTCTGGAGCGACGCATGCGAAACGGAACCTCGCGAAAAGCATCGCTGCGCCGAGCCGCTGGTCGCTCAGTTCGCTGATCGCTTGCATGTGAACCGCCCTTCACACATGCGTACTTCGCGACAGGGCAAAATCTCATTACCTGTCTCGCCGCTAACATGCATGCGGCCGAGCTGGCGTAATTCTGTATATGTGCAGCAACCACGACTGCGTAAAGCATAGCGCATCGATTTATTTTCAGCCTTTTCTCAACAAAAAAAAAACTGTGAAACGAACAGGCGAACTCCGCTAACACATTCGCAAAGTCCAGTCAGTACATTAAACACGATATTTTCGAGAGCGTGGCTTGCAGTAGTCTGCGCCGTGGGGGAATGTGCATGCTTTGGGCGACGCTAAAGAAATAAGAGCAGCTCAAGCAGTTCCAGGGTTTATTTCGAACACAGCGTAAAGAACACTAAAGGCCGCGCTCTCGGAATATTCTTTTATTCGCTGGCGGCAGTACTTCTGCAATGCTCTCACTTGGAGCTCCAGGATAGTTCCATGGATAACTGCTGTGATAATGGCATGTACACTTCCACGCATACTGCAGTGAACAGGGAAGTGAATATTGATGATAACGATGACGACGACAAAATTTATGGCGCATGGGCATATGTGGCCAAACAGTGCCATGCCACAAAGGGTTTTTGCCTACTAAAGGTGGGCTCAAAGACCAGATTTGAAAGCAATTAGCCCTAAAGAAGACGATCATCAGGCCAGAGAAAAGTTTGTACCTAGTGTATCACTGATGGCTACCCAGCGGCTCTGGGGATCGAACTCCGCAACTCTCGCATACGAGGCGGAAGTTCAGGGCAGTGAACATTTCACGCGGAGACTGTTGCGGGAACCGTTACGAATAAATAGCCTTGCACTTCTGCGAAGTACTGCAGTTGAGACGAGACAATCGCACATCTCCTGTGCGAGTGCCCTGCTTTGGCGACAAAGACGTACGCTGCGTTGTTCCCTGGACCGCCTCGATACTCGCCCTTTAACAGAGGGTAAGATCCTGGGGCCGTGGTCACCGCAATCGACGGCTCTCAAGGCCTACAAGGCACTTTTTTTGCTTCCTGACAGCGACTGGCTTTAGTGACAAATTGTGATTGGGCTCTTCGCCCCCTCTCTCTCTCGCTTCTCAATCCCTTCATCCCTCCTCCCCAGTGCAGGGTAGCCACACCAGAACACTCTTCTGGTTAACATCCCAGCCTTCCCTTTTCCTCTTGATCTCCTCTTGCAGCTCTGCTTACGGTTGCAGTTTCTAAGATCAAATCGCAGCCATGATGGGCCTTCATTAGTCACAGTGACTAATGGCGCCCAAAGAGCCTTGTTGCCAGACGTTAGCCTCCCAGTGAGCGCGACGGCGTTCGAGAAAGTGGATGATTGACAACAGCTATATGCAAGAGAATATGTATCATGAAAATGCTGCTTTTGTCCGCCATCCTGTCCGCATGCGGTGCTAAATGCAAGCCGGAGGCACTGTCGCCGTGTCCTATAGATCGCAAATGACACGCTTTCCGACAGGCGAATTAATGTCAGCGATCTAGACCTAAGCATTTCTCGAGTAGCCTGTCATATCATCGTCAGACCCCGCGTACATTATAATGCACATTTGTTGTTTTTTGTTTGTTTTTTTGCGGAAATGTTATAGAACGCATCGCTCCCGTAGCCAAATGCCACTGGAAATCGGAGAGCACTCAGTGTGCCCTAACGTAGTTAGCTTTTCAACAAGTGTGAAACATAGGGACCGTCTGAGCAGCCTCCGAAGTTGGTTCATTTGCTGAAAACAGATTTTTGCTCCCAGGGGCTAAACAGCTCCCAAGACTCTCGTGCGTGCTTTTCCACGAGATTTCTTGTAATTTTGATTTAAATACGCATTCTGTCATGAATGCACTTAACTAAATATACGTCATAAGGAGTTGTTGCACGTTTATATAAAGCCAGAGGCCCCCAGGAGAGAGTGTGGACAAAACTAATAAGGGAATAACTGTTGGGCGCACACGGCTGCCGGATTTTGTATGAAGATTCATGGGACTGCCGGGTCTTGAGATATGTATTCGGATTAACGCTGCTCAGCTCTGAGGAGGACGTAATCATGGTCTGTGTGTGTTCGTGCTTCGCCTCTAATAAATCGCAGACAGAGCAAGGGGCTTTCTTCAGTGTGTTTTGTGCACCTTGTTGAGCAAGTTCTGTTAGCGTAGCTAACCGCTTTTTCTCACCCCCCATCCGCCGGCTGCGACGTATGTGGGGCTGACTTTGTACACTTGGGCAACCGCGTTTAGTGCAGGCAAACAGTTGGGCCAGACGTCACGAACGGCGACTGTGCAGCTACGAAGCCCCTCTGCGCGAGCTGAATGCGTCGAATACACGAAACTGCGAGTAAGGACGATGCTGCAACAAACAGATGACGTATTTCAACAGGAAAACGGCGTTAGAGGTTCTCTGTCGCACAAACATCACTCGCGATAAAGTTTAAAAATTGCTTAATGAGATGAAACTTACTGCAGGAACAGAAAAACGTGCAATTTTGTCACGCTTAACACAAGAAAGCTGCTGCGCGAGCCATACATTTTAATTGCCAAGAACAGTGTTCGCGCTTAGAGCATCGTAAATAAAATGCGAGAAACCGTACAGACCACGGCAAGTTGTTGCAGCAAGTGGAGACCTAACAGGGCCGATGTCTCCACTTAACAAGTCGGCCTCATGCGAGCGGCACAATATCGTTCCCGACCCAATACATATACCCTAATGACAATACAAGCAAATATATACTCATATTGCAGCCCCAAAACAATACCACTTCCTAATCTAAACAAATGAGTGAATGGAACTCCTCAGAGCCGCTCAAAAATGAGCTGGAAAATTGAACTTGTAGTTTGCCTTCCTCAGATATCCCCACGCGCTTCCTCGCACTAGCAGACACGTGCAGGAGAGGTGCTGTCTGCGCATCATGGCCTCCGAACAACGTTCGCGGACGTCTGGGGTACGCTTGTACAAGCGGACTCATTTCAGAGCTATTTACCGTTCAGCAAAACTTTCTTAACAGCGAAGTACCGCTTTATAACATTACTTCAGGCGGCTGCATTGCTGAGTTCGTTCGAATGAGCCAGTCGTGGTAGAAACCTTCCGACCTTCCCATCTTCCCCATCTCGTTCGCCACGTGTGCTTTCCCCTCACCAACAAAGTCTGAGATACCAGGCCATGACGTAGGTAGCCTTCCTATACTTAATACTCGCACATCTGATTAAAACGGCATATCGAGTGCCTGTGGGCCTAAATAAGCGTGACTCCAGCAATCTGTCGATTTTCCAGGCAGCACCCACACGCCGAGTGACTGCGCTTACTCTCTCACCCCGAAGAAACCAGGATTACTTACGTCCCAGAACACGCCACCGTGCAACACTTCACCGAAAGTAACTTCAGTTTGGCGAGTCGGGGTGGCCCGGTGAGCTCGTTCAACCACGCCAAGGCTCTCCTGTGCCCCTAACACAACTAAAGCAGGAGATCTTAAAGACAAATACACTCATCGTTTCATTGATTACCACTTCGACAGTACCGAAGGCTACAGATGCACATACCGGTGGGGCGTGCGCCAGCCTGGAGAGAGCAGACACTGCGACGGTCACGGGTGCTTGCGGCGGAACGGCGCTGCTGCCGGGCCTGACACGCCCGGCGTCACTCTGAGCTCTGCGAAATGGAATTCGAAGAGCTCGGAGAATTCTGCCCGCTCCAAGCTGGCTGCCGCGTTGTTTCGAAAGGCGAACGGCAGTCCCCGAACGCACATTTCACTCGTCCAGATGGCACATGCGCCGGCCAGTCTCGACCCGCCGCGGCGCCGCTCTCTATCTGCCCCTCACTTCATTCGCGCCTATGCCAACGACTACACTGAAGCAGCTACTAAAGGGCAGCCATTGAAGGTAAGCATTTTGAAGGCAGATGTCATTCAGCGCGTCACCGATGTTGCCCAAGTGGCCTTAGCAGGCGTTGCCACTTCCCGACAAAAATGGCTACAATCATCCACATTCATCACAGTTTCTACAGTCTCTACAGTCGGTGACATTCGGCGACACTCGGCGACAATCGGCGACAATCGGCGAGCACCAGGCCAGTTAAAAGCTTGCACCATGGAAAACTGTACCATGGCAAAGTTCCGAAGTCACATTCGGCAACTTCGTGTTCTTACTCGAAACCTGCTTTCTGGCCTCATTTCCTTCTTTAGAAGCTGTCAGGGGAACTCAGCGCCTCTCTTTTCGTGTATTTCTGACCCAGCGGAGTCTTCAGCCCGCCCCGTTTTTAACATTCGTAGCGGGAATCTTCGTTGCCTGCTTGCTAATCAGAACAGAACGGGGGTTAAATTGAGATGTTTGGCTTGGAGAGAAATTTAGACACCGAGAGAAGGAATTTAGGCAACAAGGCACGCTATCAGAGACTCAGTGAGTGCGCGTAGTTAGGCGCTAAGTTCGGTACACGAGCACAACTATATATGAAATCTAGCTTGCTTTGTTTGTTTTTGCTCGGACGCATAACTTATGTTAGCCTAATTGAAGGTGATAAACCGACGAGCATGTCTCTCAGACAAAACGCAACACTGTGCTTAGAGCACGCAAACTCTCCCCCTCCCCCCCCCCCCCCCAAAAAAAAAAAAATCAAATACAGGTGCCCAGCGTACATGCATGTGGGACGATGGCTTGCCCGGAATGCCCCACAAGAAACACCGCGGCATGTGTCAAAAAAGCCTGGCTGTGGTTGCAATGCGCCAAAGTGAAGTCGACGCGCGGAATTTGGCGGCGGAACGAGGCGCACTCACACGGAAAGACAGGAGGTGAGGCATTCCCAGCGCGCCGGGTTTGAAGCGCGTCAGACGCCGAGGAAGCGCGGCGACGCGGAACTAGAAGCGCGGGATGTGTCCGCTCGACTCCCGGGTGCGGATGTAAACAATGGTTCATCGCCACGCGGGAGCAACGCACCCGGCTGTCAGTCAACCAAACGTCACCGTGACGTAAACGGCGAGGAAGTGGTAAAGGTAATGGCGGGAGTCAAGTTTCGACGGAGGAAAGGTATTGGGGGCATGTAAGAAATCTGACGACGCATAAATCTGTAGCTGGTGAATTCTTGGGCTTAGTGGGCACCATAATAGCGCGTTACGGTAACTGCTACCGTATGACATAGGTGGCTAGGCAAGCCTAACAACAGGAGCAACGGCAATATGTTAGCGTATTTGTCGTACAGCTGTCCAGCTACGCTAAAACAAAACTATCAAATATGGTTAAACACGTCCTTCTTTTTCTAAAGAAATATGTTAAACTTTATGAGACGTTGCACTTACTGAAAACCTACAGACGACCGTATAATTTAAAAGTGTAAATTCTACGGTACGCGAGACGCCATATAGACTCTGGAAGCATCTGCTCATTTCAGATTTCGGGACTATCAGTAGGAGTACGATATGTTATGAAAAGTGACTAAGCCACTTGTTTCAAGACAGTCGCTACGGGAAGCACCTGAACTGGGCCAGCGGAAATGAAAGGATAGCAGGCAGACTGAAGAAATGAAATGAAAGACGTGAGGGGACAAGCAGAAAGGGGGGTGCAATATACAAGTATTCTATTTACACTATATAAGATGTGTGTGTATAGGCCGGCCGCATGTGATGTCCACAATCAAAGAGGAAGAAGAGCAAGCGCGCACAACACAATGTACACTACGGCTGGAGTGGGGCGTCCAGCTGATCGTTCAGTCTTTCTGGAATCCGTAATTTTCGTGGGATGCCACCGCAGCGGTGCATGCACGAGTTGTACGCTCACCCGAGAGAGTATGGCGCGTTTGATGACTCAGTACAAAGCTACACCAAAAACTGCGCCGAGATAATTCCTCCCGTAAACCTGGTTGTATACGATCATCGACTGCAATAAACATTTTGCACATAAAACTCTTGCTGTTATCTTTTCGTGAAAGCCTAATAAACAAGAAAATTTTACATCCCACTTTTGCTCTTATCAGTGGTGATGGGGAGACTAAAGATAAAAGCCGCCTGAAAAAAAAATAGCACATCGAGCCAAGCCTATAGTTTGCTGATATCAACTATATGATATGCTTTAATCCCAGCTGCTACATTAATACACTGACGTGAATAATAAAATAACCTCATGCGCATTATGTAGAGCATGAAGTTTAGACCCGGTGCAGTCATATCATGCTAATGAATTTAAAAGAGCGCTTTCAGTTCATTGACGCAGCAGCAAAAGCTGCAGTTCACGAAATAAAAGCACAACTACAGACAAAACCCTTAACCACAACGCAGGCAATCTCCCGCCTACGTACGCAAGATGCTTGGGGCGATTACTGCGACGTACTTAAGCTTTGTGCTTTGGGCTTTCCGCCCAGTGATCAAGGCTTCCGTATGGAAGCCGAAACGTCTTCGTTCTAAACAACAACCTTTTGGTCGGCGTTTCCTTTTTCTTCAGTCAATGTTAACAATCGGTGGCTTTCTTCTCGTTCATTCGACATCGCCCTGAAGCTGATGCCAAAGAGCTGTGCTCTGCATTGTATGAAAACTGATAGTTTTTAAGGAAAAGATGGCGCAGTAACACTCACTTCTCAGTGGACACCTCAACCACGCCTTAAGGGAAGGGAGGAAGTTGGGAGTGAAAGAAGAAAGGGAGAAAGAGGGGCCGTAGTCGAGCTGCAGCCAGGAGAGCAGGAGGCGAATGAGCATGGAGGAAGGAAAACATATAGGAGAGGCCCAAGCTATTCGAGTTGCTTTGCAAAAAGCATGCCGGAAGTCACGTTCTTTTGCGCAAGAAAGTAAGGGATTCTTTGGTTTGTAGTCATGGCAACGCCGCCTACCACAAGATCGGACGGCAGGTTTCATTGACTGACCCCTGTTTATGAGCATGATCACCAGAATTGAAACAAACCATGCACAAACTTTTTTAATGCAATCGATCACTCCTTGTGTGTACATCTGTAAAGATGCCCATTTCGATTCAAGTCTTATATGCATTAACCGACATACCTTTGAAAAGTGCGAAATGCGAAAAATATCTACATAACAAAATTTCATCTGTATGTTAATTATTAAACAAATAAATAAACTCGAAGTCTTGCCCCCCCCCCCCCCCCAATCTCCACACACGCAGTCAAAAAAAAAAAAGTTCCGAAGTGCCTGGTTCTAGATTCAAATAAAAAAAGGTGACGTTAGGGCCTCCCCTAAATTGTTTCCCTCCTGTATGGAAAGGAACAAGAAGCTTTGGCTCCAAAATGGAAATAGTTTCATGTAAGAGCTAGTGAGCATTCTGCTGTCTACTTAAGAGTATGCATTCATAGTTGAGGAAAAAATGCGAAAAGTTCCCGCGTGCGATATGCGCACCTTAAAAAAACCCCAGGCGTTCGAAATTAATCCACGACCTTCATTGTCGGGACAACATGCATTCAGAAGGCTATAAAAAACAGCGCGGATGGATGCCGTCTCAATAAGGGAAACTTTACTCGCTAGCACTCACCCAAGAGAAGTCCGACGGCTGCGAAAAGCTATACAACTGTCGCAGAAACTTCGTAGTTGAAAGAAAAACTCGTCCTGGTCAGCGGTCGAATCTTCCCATAGCTACTAAGTTTCAGCAAAAACCCTTAGCGGGGCAAGTTGGTGCATAGCTTTTAGAATTCAAGCTCAACGAAGACAACGGGAAGTGAATATCCCCTCGTTCTCCTATTCTGTGTGCTGTCTTTGCTGCTTCTGAATTCTACAAGATACTAAGTTGCCGTGAAAGCTGTATACCTTTCATTCGTAGTTATACAGCATCGCTTGGGTGGGTGCTAATGAGCAATTACTCCCTTATTGCGAATCTACTCTACCTTAGGATATTTCCATAAAATTTGGAATAGTACTATTCTTCTCTAAATTTTGTAATTAGCAGCAGCTATAGACGGCGTCTGGAGTGCGACTGCCTAGCGTACTCATATAGGAATTTTAGCACTTGACATAAGTCTGCCAGTTATTCGTCCTTGCGAATGAAATTTTTTAAGTTTGCCAAGTACATGTCGCGCTCGAAGCGACAGATGCCAGACTGGTTTCGAAACTGTCCGAGCATGCATCGCTCAGCATGCTTCTTCCGCTTGGCGACATGCCAAGTGCACGCGTCATGTACGCTCAGGTCAAACGCAACGCACGAGTCAGCATTAAAATAAAATGAAAAAAAACGGCAACGTCAGCCTCTCGGGCACGGACAAACAAGCTGACTATAGGAAGGCCAGCCAAGTAGACCGCGCACCGTCCAAGATGGTCGCTTTCCGCAGGGAGTTACTTCAGAGAGACAAGATCGATTCGAGAGGACCCGCTACGAGCCGCTGCTCTCCACTTAAGCCCGGTCTAATTGGCCTCATACGTACGCTCAAGCGCACCGCTTACGAGGTCATCGCCCACGCTCGGGCGGAGTAGAGTAGGGCGGTTGATCAAAGCGAGGGCCGCCAAATTGTGCTCCAGAGCTCGAAACGAGGCTCGGAAAGGCCACGGCGCATACGGAGAGGCGAGTGGAAAAGAATGTTTGGAGACAAAAGGCGGCCCCGCACCTCGTTCTTCTCATAGATCGGCCGCAGTAGGGGGGGAAACACGGGCTTCGAGTGCGCGCACACGACAGGCGCCTTCCTTCTGCTGGACTGATCGTTAGTGTACACAGAAACGCGTGCACGCCACGCCGCAGATATCCCGGTACGGTCCTCACGGAGAACAGAGCGCAAGGATGCTTCGAGCCCAGCCCAAAAGGCTCTCTCGTACGTAGCACGGCTGTTCCGAGGGCCGGAGTCCGCACGGTCCGTTGGCCATGGGAACGTGACTCAGCAAGGGACGTGTCCGGATGGAGCCCGCGCAGGCAGCGGCCCGGAAGGAGTCGGGCCCAACTTTCCCGCCGAAGAGCACGAGGGAGGGCCGTGCCCTTCCTTCCTGGATGTTGCACCGTGTAGCGAGCAAGCTCGGGCGTAGGAGGCCCGGCGTGCCCTGAGGGGCCTTGTGTATACGATAGGGGAACGGCCATCTGTAGGCGGCTGCTGAAACAAGGGCCAGCAGTTGGAGTAGCGGCGCAGAACAGACGTGGGACGATGTCTTGACGGTCACTTCGACGACAGCCTTTATTGGGGGGTGCAAGTCTATTACGTAGTACAAGTTACAAGACAGGCACGGAGTAGCTTCGAAATGCATAAGAAAAAACTGCGGTCGTTAGAATTTGGAAGGATTTCCTTAAATTGTAGAGTAAGATTTTTCACTCAACAACGTGGAACAAGTGGTTATTTTGTGTGGGTTATTCATCGTGCTTGTGCGCGCATATACGTAGGTATTTCGGGTTTGCCTATATGCGTCCTCTTTCCAGTGTGACATCCCTGAGGAGCGCGATAGGCACCAGGTACTGTTTCGGAGTACGTAGTTGTGTATACGCTCGAAAATTACTTAAATGAGTTGAATGTACTTCTGGGGACACAAGAGGTTTCTCTACGGAGCCACCTGACGCGAAGTCCAGATACAAGACCGCATTTTGGCGACCATTACAAGTCTTCCTCATCGAGCTGTCTTAATGAAGTAGGACGCGCATACCCCATACCCGGCACGTGTATGTCAGCAGCCGCCGCCGCAACCCCGCGCTCCTCAGACGGCCGCCGGTAGCAGCTGGACAAACTGTCCGCGTAGCCCACTCGCCGCTCACACACGCTCCCAATGCTGAGCGCCACAGCTGTGCGCACCCAGAAAGAGTGCTCTTGTTAAGGAGCCTCGCGGAAAAGTTCCGTTCCCGCCCCCAGTGAAATTTAGCGGGAAAGCCTTCTGTCCCCGAGTACTACTCGGAACTGTCAACAGACATCGCAATGCATTGCTGGCTTCGATCAGGAATGGTCGGGGCATTCGGAATTTTCATTTCGTGCCTTGCGCATTTTCCTTTTTTTCGCTTACTGAAAGATGAGCGTTGCATTAGGCCGATGCAAGCCTTATAGTCTCAGCTGCCGTGCCAAAGGTAGTGGCAAGGACACTGGGCGAAAGACTCTTCTCGATGTAGGCCTGCAGCACACATCGCTCGCCCTGCTTCTAATGGGGTCAGAGCGAGCGTACGCGGAGCGTCCAAAGAAATAAAGAAAGAAAGAGAAAGAAAGAATTTCATTTACAATCTCTGCTCAAAGTCAGGATCTCTCCAGTCAAGCTCCAAAAAAGGAGTGCAAGTGCTCCTTCGTGCGTTTAAAATTTTACGGTGCTCTACGGAAAGTTTGCATGTATTGCGGCGCTGAGTCTGCAGTGGGAATGGTATGAACAAACGTGTGGAGTGTACAGCAATGCATAGAGTGGTCTAAACCTTCTCACACCGAATACAACAGGGTCGAACCCGCCAACGCCCTATATACGGAACATGGCCTTGCCTACTTTACTAGGGATAACCACGCAGGAAAAATCGGCCCTTTATTGTGTTTTTTCCTTTCTCTCTACTTCCCTTCCCTCCTCACTACTTGATGTTAGCAGCCAGTCTAGACAGTTGCAGTTGCGTCACGGGGTGTAGATTTCCGTTCTGATCTCTCTCTCTCTCTCTCTGATAATCAACAGGCAGCTATGCAAGAACGCATGTTTGGGCAAAGGATGAAAAGTCGTGAAGTCAGAGTGCAGGCAGACATAAGAAAGGAGCAGAACCACTCCAATTCGTTGTAACAAAGCGCTTCTTCTCAATGAGTTCAGCAGAACGGGAAGTTGGGCTAGTTGTATGCTGTTCATAACGAATAAGTGGGCGCAAACGTTGCGAAGACGCAGAAAGAAGTCCAGTAGGTCTTACTTCTGTCTTTGTAACCTCTGCGCCTACTTATTCATAATGTTGTCAATGACACCTAAACGAACTTCCATGGACTTCAATGAAGCTACTCCAGTTCACCCAGTCCAGCATCATCTTGCACGAGCCAACAGAGCGAACTATACGCGAAGGGTAGGTTGGATGACGCAACCTGTTCTATCGCTTGACGCAGTAAGGTATTGCCTTATTTTAGCGGAAAACAGCGGCAGAAGCGGATATTATCGGCTACGGACGAGTACAAACGCAACTATCAATTTTAGAACCTTCATGAGCGCTATTACGGGATTCAGTTGTACACTTGAGCAGACTGCAGGCTGGTTCTTATCGAAGATTGTCCCGGCACAGGCACTACCGAATCTGACGACGCGAGGCTATAAACACCCCGCACAATATCTTAGATTACGGGAGGCCGAAAATGACAGATCAGTGAGCAAGTTCCTACTGCAATGTAAACGGTACCCGTAGCGACTACGATGGAAAAGGAAGAATAAGAATGTTTCAAAGCCACTTATATTTGTACCGTGAACGGCAAATATCGCTCAGACATCATTAGAAATAGCGAGCAGGCTTTTAAAAACAATAACAGGCTTTAGCCGCGATCATTAAAACCTACTTTACCTTACAAAATGACTTCTATCTCTCTCTGCATCCCCCCCCCCCCCGCCTCTTCCAGCCTAAAGAAAAAACAATAGTTATCAGCTCTAAATGCCGACTACAACGAGAAAGGCAGAGATCGACTTCAACGTTTGAACACGTAAGCATTCAGCGATACTCATTGGGGAAATAGCGAGAGAAAGGCGTATCAACTTAGTAACGCCGGAGTATACTATCGCAGAATAACGTCAGTATTCGCAAACTTCTTATGTTTCGGAGCAGGAGGGTTCCTTGTTGTATTGCAACGAGCGATGACCCACTGTTACAGCAGCAAGCAGTTACACTCATATGATTAGCTCAGCTGCGAAGAGGGAACGGCCCCAAGGTGCTCCGAGAGTGAGCTGACGGCATGGCGTGATGAGAGCCAGAAAGGAATAATACAGTAGCGGGCGCATATGTCTCTCCGTGAGAAGACACGCTCGCCGCACAATATATCCGAGCAGCACAAACGGGCCGCCGCCGTATACGTCTTGACGCCTCGTATAGAGCGCTCGCGGCGATCTCTTCTCAGCAGCAGGTGCACCGCCGCTTATATGCGCCCTTCTCGTTATCGCACCTGCCAGCGAGCAGCCCGTTGTTGTGCGAGCTCCAGCCTGATTGATGGCCGGCTGTACGCGGCGCAGCGCAAAAGGAATCACGAGCTTCATTTGCCTGCTCAGAATGTGTCGGCTTTCACGGCTAGCTCGCGAGCTCTCCGGCAGGCGCCGCTTTCAGGCCGAAGAAAGACGCGCTCCACTCCGCTCACAACTGGTCTCGACGAGATGCCCACGCAGCGTCAGGAGCGCAGACCACGAAACCGCGCATAAAGCGAGTGTCGCTGTAAATCTTCGCCTCTGGTTATGCAAGGCAGGGGGTGAGAGCCGCACGAACGGCGGGAGGGAAGGTTTAAAACAATGGCGGTGCTTTTTTTTTTCCTTTAAATTTCGTCACTGAGTTGAGAAGAAGCGCCGAAAGCGTTCGTCGAATGCCTGCACAAAAGAAACAGCTGCGAGGATAGAGTTCTCGATACCGCGAGTTCCTCGATAGCTACGTGAGGCTGTCGTTTAATTGCTTCGACCCGAATTTCTTATCCTTCCTGCAGGGACGCCGGGACACTGAAGGCTGGGCGGGTCAGAACCTCCTCAACCTCCGCATCGTCCACCCTCTAACTGTTCCATTTACATGGACTGGGCGCCCTCATCAGGAAGCCTTGGCGTTAAGCCGACCGAGCTCTCCAGCTGAAGTTCCTGCCTCCCTGCATATGAATACTCTCATCCAACGGGAGCACGAGTTGCTGCCGTCATGGTTTAAGGCTGCTGGTACTGCTCGCTGACGTGGGACATTGCTACCTAGTAGCGCATGCGTATACGCCCCCGAACAGTGGTGCGTCAGCGCTCCTTCATAAAGGCCATTCATCGCGTCGTAATTTTCCAATGCGCACTCTGATCTTGCGCAGGCAGCACAGGGTGCATCGCAATGCAGTCGCACTGACGCGATCATGCTGGGGCCAACAGTCTCTGCGCATGCATATATCACCTTGCGCGCGCGATAACTGCGCATGTGTAAGCTGCGCAATTGACAAAGCGCGCGCCCGGGTGTAGGTGCACGTTACGTCACGTTATGACGTCAATGCCCGTGCGACCAAAGAAATGTTTCCACCGCCGGCAATGAGTGCTGGAGAGCGAGGTCTGGCCGTGTATTTCCACGCAACCAGTTACAAAGCGCGGATCACTGAGAGCCAGGGCGACCTCGGCCGTTTCTGTACACATCCTCGTCGAGCCGTGACCGTGACGGGAACATGGGGGCCTCCAGGCGACGCGGCGCGTGCCGCTGCTGCAGCTGTGTGGGCGCGCTGCATAACACGAGACCAGTTGCGTTAGGGTAGATGCGTAGCGCCGCGTCGGCTTAAATAAGATACCAGTCACGCTCGACGAACCAGTGTCCAATAAGTAGTTCTACACGTCATGACTGCCTCACTCGGGAGATACTGCAGGTATCGCACATATATTAGACCCGAATAGCATCTATTCAACGAGGATTGAACAAGGGTTGAACAGAACCGTTGTGTTCTGCGTCGTCCTTTGACTGCTGGGTTGTTCACAGCATTGCCTGAAAATTATGCTACTATCTCAGCAGCGTAGCCCTTTACACGTTATTCAGTTTCGTGTTCACCGAGCTAACCTTGCTCCGGAGAAGTGTTCGTTATCCCATTAACATTTCTAGGACTACGAGCAATCCCTAAGGTGGTGTACAGATGACGACATTCAACAAAATGCAAGACAGCTAGACAATAGCGAAATTGTGCTCGATCGTGGTTCTGATTACTTAACGTTCTCTGAGCCAGATAATATCTCTCCAATGCCACTGTCACAACGTACAAAGAGCAAATAGCTGGACACTACCAGAACATCGAGGAAAATCACATAACCTACCCTCAGTAGCACATATCACTCAACACGGAACAAGCCCACGTCCTTTGCAAAGTACGGACTTTCTTCCCGCCACACTAATGCTCCGCGATTTCGAATGGTATGACGCAGCGCAGTGTGCAAAGTGGAAATATGGGCTAGTTTGTAACCAATGATTTGGCGGCGGCGGGGATGGAGGATTGGGGGGGGGGGGGGCTTAGTACGAGAGAAGCAAGGACATGTGATGGACACAGGACGATGTTGCTCACTGTCCCAACTGTCTCTTTAATTTGATTTTTTTTATTTTCATGCCTCACCATAATATATGTCCCAACTGTCCGGAGATCAGGGCAGATTCAAACATTCTGTATTCGTGTAACGCCGCCCTTAACTCTCCTTATTTCCCTTATCCTCCGCTTCCTCCTGAAGAGCTTGACTTCACTTGAACTCACCAGATGAACAGGCCTTAGAGAAGCACGTAATCTGTCACTTGGCCTTAGTATTGGTCTCAAGAAATGCTTTTACCTCCTCCTTGCTCCTCTACCATGTACGCCTAAGCAGCTCTGCCAGGACTTTTATTTAGACCGCACATATGTACTTTTGTGTCCACAGAGCGCCGTTTCCCAGCAATAAGGAACGTAACAGACACGCAGATACCACGGCCAATTTAGATTAAGAGTGACCGGAAGAAAAAGAAAAGCAAACGTACGTCTAATGGGCAGTGTGGTCGCGTGACTCCAACGCTCAGCTGAATATCTCCGAGCTTGCTGGATTGTCTCTTAGCCGTCGTGTCCAATCACAGCAACGCTGTGATGACCCCGAAATCCTGGACACACACGGCGGCAGTGAACGTCACTGCTGTTATCTACAGCTGTGGGCTGCACGGCTCGTCGATTAGCCTCTTCGAGAGGCTGCGGCGACCTCTGTGGCTGACCGAAGTGTTCCAGCTCATCCAGCCTACAGCAGGTGGCTGTACGGGCCGCTGTGCTCTCCGATATTTGCAGGCTGACAGATTTTTTTCTCTGCTGCCACTGTTTCAGTGTAACGTCCCTTCCACCCTAGACAAACATTGCCCCATGTGTCTGGCATCCCGAGAAAACGAAGCGAAACTCCCATACGCATAAACTAAACACGCAAGTGAAGACACGAGCCGAGTCATTTCAAGTAAATAACAAACCACGATAGCATTCACGCACACATCGAGAGCGAGGGGGGAGCCTTGAAACGTCTGTGCGGCTTTGCATTCAGAAACGATGAGCCGGTTTATTCCTGCCTGAACAGCAAGCAGCAGCGCTCAAGATTAAAACCAAGCCAAGAAGAGACACGGGACATGCATAAAGCAAACCGCGACACGTGGCTCCCTGACGCACTCGCTGGCAAATGTTGCCCTCGCAGTGCATGCGTTGATCGAGAAGCCGCGCCGGGCATGTCGCACCATTGCTCCTGCGCCGCAGGCAGACATCGACAACGAACCCGTGCACGTAATCTTTACGGCGTCTCCCCGCGACGGGTCTACAGAGAGGCGCGTGGGGTTTTCACGTGGACAGAAAAGGCGCTGCTGCTGAAACGTCACCTGTTACGGCTGCGGAATGCGTGCGCTCACGCACAAGTGCTCGGCGCTGAAGACAGAGTGAGCAGCATAGGTCGGTGGTGTTTCTCAGCGTGTCGCCGGCTCGCAGAGCGTCGTAAAGTGCGCAAGGCCAGTGATCTTTCCGAGGAAGTCGGGGTCGGGAAAGAGCGCGCCGGTGACACAGATAACCGCACGACGCCGGAATGAGACAGCTAATGTAACGATAAGCACTGCCGGCGAGGATTGTAGAACCATTTGCTGGTTTCTCTCCAAGATGGTAGCTAATTTGACCGGCTCGAGAAACTGGTTGTCACGTCTGATTGTGTTCACTGGCGCAAGGGCATCAGAGGAAATGAACATGAATTGGAATAAAAAAATATGCAGAAACTTACTCTTATTTTGGTTGGATTTGGTTTATTGGCATTTAACGTCCCAAAGCGACTCAGGCTATAAGAGATGCCGGAGTGAAGGGCTCCGGAAATTTCGACCACCTGGGGTTCTTCAACGTGCGCTGAAATCGCACAGTACGCGGGCCTCTAAAATTTCGCCTCCATCGAAATTCGACCTCCGTGGCCGAGATCGAACACGCGTCTTTCTGGTCAGCAACTATTCTTAGTAACTGGGATTCCGGCAGCATAACAGAGTTATACAATCTTAAAAACGAAATATTTAATGCCTGCCAAAACGAACGACATGCAGTTGTGTCCTGTCAGGATAACAAAAGTACCGCGCACGTTTCAAATGGTCTTTTAAATGAGACAGACTGCAATAAATCTATATTACTTAAAAAGGTAAGAATTTCTGACAACGGAATTTGTGACAGCGGTACACGTTTGCTGTAGACACAACGTAGAGTCCTTCCTTTAGCATATATGACGTGGCAAGAGTTTTTGGTGCTTAGCGTCCCAGAGATGCTAGTGGGCTATGAGAGACTCAATGGAGGTGAGCTTCAGTTTGACTCTCGTGGTTCTTAAACCTGCACTCACATCGCGCTGCACCCGGACGTCTTTTTATTTCGCTTTCGCCGAATTGTGGCCGCGGCGGCTGGGAGTCGAACCCGCGATGACGCGCTCAACAGCAGAACGCGTCACCCAGTCTCCCACCGCTGCGGGCATGTAATGCGTGCGTGTGAAAGTGGGTCCGTATGTGAGAATGAAGAGATAGCGCTTGCGTAAATGGAATCGTCTCGCATTCGTAACAGAGCAGCCGATCGCCAGTTCAGTGCTGGAGGCAAGATGGAACGCGTTGGCCAAGTTGAGTATCCTAGGCGATCAAGAACAAGAACAATAACCGCTGAATAGTGCGTCAGGGGAAGCAGCAAACTTGCAGCGATTGCATCATGAAAGGAAACTGAGGCGACAGTTTCTTTTGGAAGGAGGGCGCGCAAACAGGACACGAAAACGTTTAAACCCAGAGGGAGGCGACATGGTTCGCTGCTCTTGGACGAACAAACGTGTCCAAAACCGGAAAAAAAAGTGCACAGTCAGTGACAAGTGGGGATACAAACTTAAACACGGCACGGCCAACAATGCAGAAGAGTATTTCCTTGCCTATAACACCTGTTACGATGTCCCTGGGCGCCAGTAATACACAAAGTGTCAACGACGCCAGCAGGTATAGGTAGGACGCGACTGAGGACGCCGGGAGTGAAATATGAACCGGGGGTAAAAAATAAATGAGTGAAAAATAGAATTCGACAGGCGTATTTACAACGTACTCAGTAAAAGAAAGAAACCGGAGTCCAGAGCCGGAACCAAAGGCCGCTGCGTTTCAGAGGTTGTTTGACAGGCTCCGTTCTCCTCCTCTCGTGGCAATGACATTGTGCCCTTGGAGCGACGCATGCCGAAATCTAAGCGCTGAGCTACGATGCCTAACGGGGAGCGTTGCCTCACCCCCCCTCGTGGGAAAAGAGGTGCTGGTGAATGCGCTGTTCTGCAGCGCAGCTGCTTGTTAGCAACGACGCCAAAATGTAACGATCGATTGGACGCCTCAGGGGCAAGCACCGCAACGCACAAGGAAAAGCATGTGGTAAGAAAGCGAAAGCCTTATGTGACAGAGAGAGGAACGCCGGAATCACTGCACACGGCTAGTCCCATGCATGCCCGCAAAAGCTACGTTGTCATTCATTCGCTCACGTAAAATTTTGCTGACGCGATGTAAACAGTCTTTCCGTCATTATCCCGCCGCAATGCATGAACAACAAAGATGACCGCTGAAAAAGCCTTATAAAAAGCGCGGGATGAAAACCTAGATAGGAAAAAAGAAAAGCAACAGAAAGAATACACGACAGGAGCACCGCATGCCGTGTGGAATGCCGCTGCCAGATAACGTAGAAGCGTTTCCGCTTGACATACAACTTTGCGTGCGCCAGTTTTGATCGCCAGTTGTACACCGATGTCATCGCGCATCTATAGGAAGAGCAGCGGTGACCGTCCTCTCAGCTCGGGCGCAGCCTGAAGAGGCGCCAATGTTCTTTACAGGTTTGTAAGCGAACGAGTCAACTAAAGGACGCAAAACCATCTGTGTTCCTATCGACTGTTCGTCGGTGAACCGTTGACATCGTTAACCGCGGGGCTTCGCATCTGTTGCATCCGGTACCCGTTGCTTGAAATCTTTGCAGGTGTTCTGGTCGCCCGCGTGTAGTATCGCCAGACGGATGTGGGCAGAGTGCCTTTTGATACATCTCCAGTCATCGACTATGGGCGAGTGCCTCTTTCAAACAACGCTGCTAAGCGCCCTTAACTTGCCTCGCCTTCAGGTAGCTGCATGGCAACCCCAACAAGGAGATGACACGACTGCACTCGCCACTTTTACAACACCCTATAAGATTGCAGGACGCTATGAAGGCAAGGGCACCGTCCCGCGATATCCAGCATTCAACGCTGCCCCTGTCATGCGTGTTATAGTCGCACGAACCGAAAAACATGCCCTTCAAGTGCTGGAAATTGCGTCAATTAGAGAAACCGAGCAGCAACTCTGGTAATGTCTGGAGCGTACTCACACCCCTGAGGTCGCTCCATGGGCGGTGGCGCTACCGCCGCCCGCGAGCGAAAGACTGCATGGGAAATTTTTTAAATTTACATCTGCTTAAAAAAGCGTGGACACATGCCATACCGAGGCGAGAGCTGCCGCAGTGAAGCTGTCCAGGCCTTCGTTGGAAAACATGCGAAAAGGTCGTGTCACTGATGCAGCGATACGCACGGACAAGGCGCTTCACCTTATCAAGGCGATTTTCATTGCACTAAATTACTTTACGGCCCCTTTTGTGCCAGGTTCTTACTGTTGCTCCCTCTCTTCTGCGACCGGTCTTAGCACTTTTTTTTTAACTGCACGGTGCGCAGAGACAATTTTCCCAGTAAGTTTCCATTGTGCTTCGTGACCTTTTCACGACCATTGGAGGAACCGGATTTTTTTTTTTTTGGACTGTGGGGGAACTTAACAAATCTTTCCTGTCCTACGAGTGTCCAATATGCGGGCATCCTTCGACCTATTTATGATAAGGTCTATAGTGTTGGCGGCGGACGGCTTTCTTTTACGGTCGTCTCAAGTCAGCCAATTGACAACATGGCGGGATAGGTGCTGTCTTCGGACCGGACAGAATGAGCACTCGCGCGCACAGGCATAAGAAATAAAGAAGATAGAGCCGACCTTTTCTGAGCCCACAAGCAGAGCTATCTGGTCGGTCGTAAACAGTGAACTTTGGGTAGCACGTGCTTTGTCACGAAAGGATAATGGTTCGAGCGCGTGTCTGGGAGAATCTGGAAACATGCGCCTTCTTCGGATTATCTGATAACGAACAGAACGATCAACATCTGATACGAGCCTAAACCAGTGAAACAGCAAAAGTACACATGTACTTACAGGCCTGAAAAAAAGTTCAAGAATCGCGATCGCCTTGTTGGAGAGTTTTACACCAGGATTCCATAGCTGTTGCGTGGGCGCATAGCGATCGCCGCGGAGCTTGCAGCTAACAGCGGGAAACTTTACGCTTTTCAAAGCGTCAGGTTTACTCCTTCAATGGAGTCCATTGGGAGTACAGCTGCAATAATGCGCGCTGACGATTTCAACTGGTTTTCCTCCCCTGTCAGTTGGGTCTAGGCTCCTAACTGGCTCTACTTATGTACGTGACAAGCTGTAAGTTTTCACTTCACTGGCTCGGCTAACTGAAATTGTCTTGCCAAAGCAGGAAGCTCTTTATAGTACATGTAACTTGTTCATTTTATTTGACGCGAGAGCGGACAGTCTTGACGCGAACGCCACACATTGAGCGTCACAATTGTGTAAGGCGTTCGAACAGGGCACAGCAGACAATTAAAAGCGAAGTTGGTTAATTGGTGATGATTTACGGTTAAATAACGCGCCCACCTGGCTTGGAAGGTTTAGCTGGTTCTATACGTTCTCACCAGGACGGCATCTGGAACCTTGCAGCGGCAGCGAAATGTTCGGTTTGCGCGGTAGCACGCTGCATGCTTTAGCGCTCTGCACAAATTTGAAGCCGACCATTCCAATTTGAAGCAGCGTAATGCTGCAAAAACGCGAATGAGTGCAGCACAATAGCACGGTACTCACAGATGAGGAGGGTAGTGGGTGTGGAGCAGGAACGTTCGGTCGCTGTGTCGGTTGGCGAAGAAGTCCGCTGCTTCTGCGACGGGGCGACCACTGCCCAAGCGCGGGGCGCAGCTCAGAGGGACGAACGCCGCTCCCGCCGAGGCAGACAGACACTCAACTCGACGCGCGCTCCGTTTGCTTTTTCGCGCACTTTCAAGGTCGGCGCGAAACTGCGGCGACGGCGGCGCACCCACTGTTCTCTCCCGGAAGCCGCAGCCTCTGCAACAGCTGAGGCAAGCCGCTCCGAACACGTGGTCTGATGATGCTACGTCGCTACTTCCTGAGTGAGTGACGTCGCACCGGTTGACTGTCGTTCCCTCTTCATTTCATTTTTTTTTTCGTCATATAAGTCTTTTGGCGTTCCCTCGCTTTTATTCTTTAATTTCAGCAGTGTGTCGCCTACTCTGTGCGTTTTTCCGTTTAAAAACCACGACGAAAGGAAAGGCGGAAGGGGGACGCGAAGAATATGCAAATAAGCGGGACTCATGACAGGCCAAGTCAGCTGCTGCTTTTTGCTGTCATGCTCAGTGACGTCAGGCTTGAGCTATTCCTCGCGTGGTTTTCTTTTCATTTTACAAATAAAAGCAGCTGTCAGCTCTTTTTGTTGAAGCGCTCGTATCGACCGGGAGTCTAGGATAATCTCTCCAGTGCGGAGTACTAGCAAGTTAGGTCGGGATCACTCTCGACTGTTGCAAAAAATGAGCGTAAGTAATTTATTCGTGTCAATTGGAGCGAGCTTTCCCGTTCTGATTTTCTGAGGTGATGCCGCGTATCCTTACTTCACAGATGCGATATCACATTCACAGATGCGATTTATAGGGCACTAATGTGGGAGTCTATCGCCATTGCGGAGTACGAATGTGAAATTTCTGCCTCCGACGCAAAAGGTCTTTTTGTGACTGCTCTGAGTGCTCGAAGATGAACTGCGTGCGTAACAATGATCTCATCACCCGCTTCTGTGAATAGAAACGCTTCGCCATTATATCAACCGAAGTTGGAGGGTTTTGTGCAGACGATACCAAGGCAACGGGTTTACGGGCTTTTCTGGGCACAGGAAAAGGAACCAGCGTAGCCTTACGAATCCGAATACAGGAGGAAAGACAGTGGCTCTCTTCCTCATTTTTATTTTTATTTTTCACCCAGGAGGGGAAACAGTACTAAGGAAATAGTGCGGTCGTGCAGCATGCTAAACAAAGAGAAATTAATAAACAGATAATCACCTCGTTTTGGATTTCACCGCCGCGTACACATTTGCTTTACCTTCATTTATCGGGCCAAATTGACCACTGGAAAGTAGCGGACGCAATAAAAAGCGTGGGACTATGAAAAAGGAACTAAACGCTAACTATAGGCAGTGCAGCTCTCAGGAGATCCGTTAAAAGGGTGGAATGGAAATGGGACGGGGACATTCCGTTTTTCTCTTTTTGCATGCCTTGTACACGATTGTGCACTGACATGGGCTCATGGGGAGGAAGAGAAGAAACTCAGAAACTCCCCTTCAAGAACGCATCAGAGTAGCGCCAGCCCTATGAGGAACACCAGAGCACTAGAACACGCGCTGTTGTCGTTGTTATTGTTGTTGTCGTCCTAACAACAAATGACATACCCACTCTGGGGCATTGGCCAAGAATCGGAAGACATTGAAAGGCTATTCAGTTCTACAATTTCGCGGCCAAAAAAAGAAGGAAAAAATACCGAGAAACACCCTACTGGCGACTGGGAGATGCGCGTTTTCTTCTTTTTCTTACCTGAATTAACAGAACATCGGGGTCTGTTCAAAATATTTACCCGGCGTTGCTGTCAAGTTTTCAGCATTACTGTAGCTGTTATAAGGCCTTTACTTTTAACGTAGTACCATCTGTAACAAAATGCATTTGTCAACGCGTAGACTTTTTCTTACTGCATTTACAAAACGCTGGCAGCACACACCGCCTCAGGGTCAGTGCAATGCACCACTATGAATTTAGACGCCGTGAAAAGCTCGAGCGCAGAATGAGGGTCCGAAGGAGGACCACATTCGCACCCAGAGCTGCACATTTGTTCTAATCACAAACAGATCTGTCTTTGGTTTTATTTTCTTGTTAGTGGCCGCACTGCGTTCTTTTTTTCCTGTTACGAGGCGTTCATAAGTACGTGAATGCACAGTGTTTTTCGAAACTACCTCTAGATAGTTTTGAATTCTTTTGGTCACAATTCTTTCGTAGAGCTTGCCGAGGCAAGATGTGAGTGAGATGGGCCTCATCTTCTCTATGTGTAGTTTCTTCTCAGGCTTGGGAATCATTACAACCATACTGGTGCCTTGGACTAGGGGCGCCAACCACGCTCAGCCTGGAAGACATCGGCAATCTTCGTGCAAGCAGCAAGACTCCTCTATTAGAGCAATAAAGTTTATTCACTCACTCGAAACTACCTAGGCCAGTGCTCGCGTGACAAGAGCGGTCGCCATGTTGCGTGATGTGGCTAACTAACAGCGGCGTTCTCGTGCTCTTTGAGTCCTTCTTCCTACCGCAAGCTTTGGAACGCCCGGAAAACTTACCGCACGGCTGGGCGGCGGCTTCTACAATAAGGTGGGAAGAGGCCTCCGCTGTTCGAAAAAGGGTGTGTACGTTGATGCCCAAGAAGTTGTACCCCGTGCTACACTGGTACGTTCAAATGGCATTCGAGATTGGCATTCAGAATCGACGCACTCCCGCGGTGCTACATGCTACTTTCCAAACGCATTCGAAAGCTTCAGCTCGTTTTCAGTGTACAAAGACGACGTCGGCGGTCACAGCGGTCACACTCGTCCGACAATGACACCATCACGATCAGCAGCAGCAGCATATCATTGTAGTGCGACATGTGTTTCAGACCAACGACACCGAGAAATCCGAACGATTGGCTGGTGAGCGAAAACTTCACTTACGAGGCGACGGTGTGGATATATCTGCGAGTATTTCTAGCCTTATCGGCATTGGATATAGCAGCCGCAGTGGCTCAGTGGTTATGACACACAGCTGTTGAGCCGAAAGACGCGGGTTCGATCCCGTCTGCGGCGGCCGAATTTCGATGGAGGCGAAATTCTGGAGGCCCATGTATTGTGCAATGTCAGTGCACGCTAAAGAACCCCAAGTGGTCGAAATTTTCAGAGCCCTTCACTACGGCGTGACAAACACTGAGCCTGACAAACACTAAAGAAGCGAGCATCCAGCGAAACCTTCACTAGGCACGCGTGAGCGGCAGCAATGCGACGGCCTCAGAACCCGGCCTTATTGACCACGGTTCAGTCATTGACTGCATATTTTTGCATTTTCAAAATGGCAATATTTCTCATAGACTTCATAATCTTAAGGTGGCCTTGCTTCTCGGCGTGCCGAGAATAATCCATGAAAGTGGTTGGGCACTCGGAGAAGCAAGAGCATGTTTGGAGTGTTCTCTTTCCCGGCGGGCATCAGATTCTGCCTATTCTCAAAGTATGGCTGTTGAGACCAGCGGAGCCCTGCCCTGGTGACCTCTTCCTGGACGCCACGCAGTGGCTGGCGCACCAGTAGTGTGGGCTATATCGAATGGAGATATGGGCTCCCCAGAAAGGGTATCCTATTGTAGCCTGTACGCAACATCTTTCTATTCCATCACTTAACAGAGAGGTCAACACTCAGAAGGCGAGACTTCGTTGGATAATAATTTTTTATAATTTTTTTTATAGTAAGACAGCGGCGTATCAATATTGTGCGAGATGACAGCACCGTTTGACAGCACCTCAAACGAGAGCAGAAAGGTGCGTTCGCTTGGCAAACATTTTACAGCGTGCGCCTTGCACCGGTGCAAGCAAGGTCATAATGCGGCTCCTCCAGGCGGGGCGTGATAGCGCGTTCTGCCGTCGTCACACACCGCGGCCGGCGCGTCGAAGGCCCGAACACGGATCGCACAGCCGCCGGCTCGATTTCCGCAGGTGTTGTATGAAAGGCCTCACGCGCCGCTCCATCGCGACCGGGGAGGGGAACCCTGGTTGTTTACCGTCGCGGCTGCCCGCACAGGCGGAAATGGTCGCCGTCCGCGCGCGGTGTTCAGGCTCCGCAGATGCGCCGCACACACGGCTTCCCGGTATATAACCGGGGGTGTCGCGCGCCCCAACGGCCTCGGCTTCCCCGCACTGTGCGGCCTCGCTCGGTCGGTCGCACTCTGGCGACGCCTGGGTGACGCGGCCGAACGTGACGCGCGTACCAACTATCGCCATTGAGCGACAAGCATCGCAACGCGGACCGGACTCGACCCCGTGTTTGGAGAGCGCTGGCGCACGTAGTCACGTGAATGGCGCTGACGATTGCTACAGTGCCCTCTCGGTTCGCCGTACTAGTATCATGAATTACTTAACCCTACAGGTCGTTTTCACAGAACAGTTTTTTTAGACGCCTGCATGACGTCATCTTTTTTCACGCGACGTGGCCAGGAGACATGCGGACGCGTGCAGGTGCCACTCTCCAAGCTTGCGGCTTCGCGCTATATATTCGTGCCACCAACAGCCTTTATATATACAAATATATACAGCCCACGGAGTCTTCTTTTGGGGCATGCAGTAAGGCTTGTTTTCGTATTTACAAATGTGTGGAAGATGAGAACAACTGTAGAGTCCTCACCGCTCGAACGCTGCATGGATATATGCAACAGGAGCCCCGCCACATGGTTTAGATGCAAACCCCCTTTAGCAGTGTATTTTCGACAAAGTTTATAGCCGAGCCAGGTCTCTGACAAACCCAAGCAGACAAACCCAGCACTGAGCTGCCCTAAGCCGGTTAAGGTATACGGTGCAAGCGAAGCGAAAGAACCGTGACCTCCAGAATGGTGGCGTAAAATGTCAGGCACGTGTACACGACACGAGAGGAAAGGCAGTGCATGGAGCGTTTACTGTATGCTGGCTGTGTTACGGTCACTCCTCTACACAGCCCTCGAAAGGAAGGAGCAAGCGAACGTTTTGCTGCGATGAAGACTGTACAATAACCAAGTGGCGCTGCCTGTCGTGGTAGAATAAGTCAAATCACAAGAAAAGTGAATAAAGAGCCCGTATAATGTTTTCGCGCTCAAGGTCACCTAGGGCTATAAGATATGGATGGTACAGTCACATTCGCAATCTTAATCTCGTTCTTATGACCCAACCTTGAAGAACAGCCCAAATATTAGTGCTAGCCGCTCCACGTGTCCTAATATCTCGCATATTCAACAATAACGTGAAGTGTGTCTTGGACGTGCATCTTCCTTCTACAGTGAGGGCCGCCCTGTGGCTCAGTGGTTATGGCGCTCGGCTGCCTACCCGTAAGACGAGGATTCGATCCCGGCCGCGGGGGTCGAATTTCGATGGAGACGAAATTCTAGAGGTCCGTGTACTGTGCGATGTCAGCGCACGTTTAAAAACCCCCTGGTGGTCGAAATTTCCGGAGCCCTTCACTACGGCGTCTCTCATAGCCTGAGTCGCTTTGGGAAGTTAAACCCCCATAAACGAAACTAAACCATCTTCTATAGTGTCTTGTCGGTATTTGTGAACCAACATGAATTAAGTTTCAGGGAATGCACTGATAATCTTATCAATTCATAATGTTTAGACGAATACTCCTGGCCAGCTTATACGCTCCCCAAAGGCAGTGCCTTATTGTTTTTAAGATGTGAGAATTCTGCACAGCGAACAGCGTGTTTAGTGCCCCGGTGAACAGTGTTCACCAAAGGCAGTCGAAGTAAGCACGCGAACGCCTTTGGGGTGATTGTCTCGGGAGCAGAATAGTTAGCCCGCACACATTTCCTCCTCGTGTCGGGTGAGTCACCACTGGTGGCGTGTTCTTATCTTCTCTTTGTGAACAGAGCGTAAAGACTGGGGCCTCAGTGGGTACAAAGTGTCCGGAACACAAGATTACGCCGGCACGGGGCAGTAAAGCATGCTTAGGATGAATGGTGGCTTTTGCGACTTTGTACTGACACATTCCAAAACACGTGAAGGGAGCCCAGGAAAAACCAAGACTGGGCGCCGGTAGTTTTTACGAGCCTTTGTAACTTGTATAGCTAGGTAACAAAGGACAAAACATGAGCAGAAGCGAACACGCACATTACTTAATAAATGGCGAAGCCCAATGATAGCACTTTTGAGACTTCAAACCAGAGCTCAAACCCCTAGACACGTGTATGAGCAAGAGATATTCACTACTACTGGCACCGGTACGGAATAGTTTTTAACAACGCCACCATGTCCGCGCTAGTGTATACCTACAGCTACCATCTCGGTCTACCAAGCCATATACAAAAAACCTATAGAGTTGAACTTCGTATAACGAAGTCAAAGAGGCACCATGATTTCTTTGTTATAGCCGTTGCTTCGTTATAGCAGTACGCGAACCAGGATGCAACTGTAACATGCCAAAGGGCTTACCTGCCACAGTGTACACCGTTGACAACACACTGGAGTATAGTATTCCGCCTACGCGCGTTGTGGGAGCCATCAGCAAGCCCCCACCGCACGGCTGAATATACGTAGCCAGATGCAATATGTCAGCTTTGCCATCGAGCCCGCGTTTCATACGCGGTCCGCGCGGGCTGCAGCGCCAAGAAAACGGGTCTTGGAAGAATAATGTTCTAGAGGACAGAGAGACCAACCAATAATATTTACCTCCGTATTCTAGCTGCTGAAGCCAATGGAGGCCGTTTTAATAGAGGACTCTCTAAAAGAGGGAGGTTTCGTCACGAGTATCCGTTTTTGTTGGCTTTGCCGCACAGCTCGCGAATACTTGGGACCCAACAGCTCACAGATGGACAGGGCGGTCTTGCGGTGAATGCGTACGGCTGATCGAAGGCTTTGATGATGACCGCCTTCTGGTCAACAAAAATTGTTTGGCGTTTATATTAACAACCGCTTGGCCTTGTGAAGCCAGCGGAACGCCGATACTGTCAGGCACGCCAAGGGCACCGCCAAACGATTTGAAAACGGAAGCTAAACTGCACATGGAACCAGTGAAGCAGAGTGCGCTCGTAGTGGGTCGTGTTCAGAGAGGGGGTTGGAGAAGGGAGAAGGGTGAATGGGGTGGTGAAGTGGAGGTTGCTCAGGCGGCCAATAAGGGGTCTCCTGCGTCATGCCACGCTGACGAAGTGCCCAAACATAGTGCTTCATGCAGGCTCGCTTGAGGCGGCATAAGTTTTCTCTTGTTTTGTGTGTTCGACAGATCAGGTTATGCCTGGTGATTTCAGTTTACCGTATGGAAACGTTACAGAATTGCTGAGCTCCATTATACATGGACATGCTCAGGGTAAAATTGGCGATGGAGCTCATTGTAGGTTCCTTTAGACCCCGTTTACTTCGTAAACACGGGATATTGGATACATGGGCTTCTGCAGGAGCTTTGAAGGGGAGTGCCTTTTTACCTCGTATAAATTATCTTATTATTATCTGTCTCGTCATAGCGAGGTTTTACAGCATAACCATTCTCTGACCCAATATGGAATGCGCATATGGGCATTTTGTGGCACTTTTCTGTCTAGATTTCTTCGGTAATTTATTCCATTGCATTCAAATATTCGTCCATTCCTAATTGATGACTCAATGTGATCTTTCCTGTTCTGAATAACGCTGTTAATTAACCATCATCATCCTGAACCTGACTAGTCCCACTGCAGTACAAAGGCCTCTCTCATATCTCTCCAATTAACCCTTTCCTGTGCCAGCTGCGGTCAGTTAGTGTGTAATCATTAAGTCTGCCGTGGAGAATAAAAAAAAAGAACACTGTCTTAAGTGACACGGAGAAGTGAAATTACCGAGTACTGCTTTGCTGCCTTTATGTTTATATCACGAGCAAAAGTGAAATACCTCATTAACTATTCTGCTTCACTGCAACACGACGCCGCTTCAAATTTTTAATTTATTTTTCTTTCCTTCATTAACGACAACAACTGAGAAACGAACGACATCATCAGCTATATCATTTGGGGTTCAAAGGATATTGTTAACGCGACATGAGCGATCACTGTACGCATACCTACGAAGGGAAATAACCACTGCAGTCCTGCCTTAGCAATTGGCAAATATGTAAAAAGAGTCCGCGCTTAAGTAAACAAATTACCTTTTTGTGTTCCAGATTTAGGTGCTCTGGAAAAAAATACACACGCAGGTTTGGTAGTTTGGCAGCAGTGCACATCTTGACACAGTCACTAACGTTTCCTGCACTTTGCAGCTACAAATCCGGCATTTCATCGACCCAAGTTCCCGGGATCAGCTGTTCGCCGTAACCGGACACGCGCCAGATCTGACACGCGCCAGATCACCGCCCTGAAGGATCGCGGACCTATCGGTAGCTCCTGCGCCTGCGCCAACTACTGACCCGCCACCTGGATCACCGTTAAATAGCTGCAGCACGTCGTACGGCACCGTAGTTTGGCAGCAGTGCACATCTTGACACAGTCACTAACGTTTCCTGCACTTTGCAGGTAACTGAATCTTTCTAGGCACTCTGTCCGTGGTTTTTGCATGTTTGCACTGCTGCCAAATAGTTTCATGCTCTGCACGTATTTCTTTGTACAATCGTAAACCATCTTAGCGCGAGAGTAGTGTATTTTTCATTGGTGCTTCCAAGTGTGCATCGTTTTTTTTCTCGTCATCTGCTGTGAACCATGCCTAGCGAACTTGAGAAATTACGGGATGAATTAAGGAAAGAACTTGCGAATGACATTGCGGCATTGCGAAGCGTTCTTGAACGTGACTTGAGGAAGGAGCTGCGAGAAGTTTCACAGAGTATAGATTACTGTAGCAAGCAATACGATGACATGGTCAATGAGTGTGCTGCGCTGAAGGCAGAAAACAAATCCTTAAGGGCTGAAAATGCCGCGTTGACCTCTGACCGTAATGCGCTACAAAGTCAAGTGTCTGACTGTGAACTAAGGCTCAACAGCTTGGAACAATATTCCAGGAACCGAAACGTAGAGATCACTGGCCTGCCGGTAACCGAGAAGGAAAACCTTCCTGAGGTTATTGAGAGGATCGGGGAGGTTTTGAATGTACCCGTGACATCCGACGACATTGAAGTGTGCCACCGTGTGCCTACTAAAACCTCTTCGTGCCAGAACATAGTGCTACAGTTTCAGAAACGCTCAAAACGCGACGCCTTCCTTGAAAAAGCCAGAAAACAAAGAATTACCACAAGCGATCTTGGGCACCCTGATGAAGATGCAAATCCTGTCCATATAAATGAGCACCTGTGCCCTTCACTCAAGAAGCTGATGGGACTCACTGTTGCTCGTAAGAAAGCTAAGCAATGGAAGTTTGCGTGGACGAGGAATGGCCGCATCTTTGCTAAGAAGGATGTAACTTCGTCAGTGGTCCGGATCGATTGCGTCAATGACCTGGAAAAGATAGTCTAAAGATTTTGTGCGCCTACTGAGATTTCCCTTTTGATTAGGCATGGCTTCCCAGTTCTTTCTACCTGCAGATATCAATAGCCTTTTTGCAAAAAACAAAGAAGTAACGTCATTCTTTCATCTTAACGCACAATCTCTGCGCAGTAAAGAGGATGAAATAATCGCATTTCTTGGCTTGTTTGATTTCGAGTTTGACATAATATTTTTCACTGAGACCTGGTACCGAACTGATCATGAAGCCCTTATCATGCCGCATTATAACTCATACGTGCTAAACCGCCCAAACAAAAAAGGCGGTGGAGTAATGATAGCTGCAAAGGAATCCGTTCGGTGTTCAGTTCTTCCTGACTTTACTAAATCATGTGAAGATTTTGAAATACTTTCTCTAAAGGCTGGGCAGAACATTTTTTCTGTTTTGTACAGACCTCCATGTGGTAGCATCCCAAACTTTCTTTCATTTCTTGACACTTTTTTAACATGGATAACAGAAAACAGATTTTACTTAGTCCTTGGCGGCGACATCAACATAGACTTTTCTACACCCTGAACTCAGCAGCGTCAAATAAATAACCTGTTAGACTGTAACGGTTTCATTAATGCCATCATTGATCCAACACGCCTGTCCACATCGACTGCAACTTCAATAGATGCTTTCATTACAAATTTGCATGACAAGTCAATCGTGTCTGGCGTTATCTCTGGCCAGGTTAGTGATCACCTACCGATTTTTTACTTCATAGATAGTCGTATAACAAAGTCCAATAAAACTACTCCGCAACAGCGACAGTTAGTGAATAAGGATACCTTGACACGCTTTCGGTCTAGACTTGAGCAAATAGACTGGAGTCCAGTTTATGAGGTTACAGATCCTGACAAAGCATATGATATATTTATAAGCATCATAAAACCGGTATATATTGAATGCTTCCCATATCGAAGCACCAGAAAACCACAGAGTGCTCGTAAGCCATGAATAAACAAAGAATGCTTAAAGATGATAAAACACAAAAACCACCTTTATAATTGTTTCATTAAGAATAGAAGCACTGATGACTTTCTTATATTTAAGGCGTACAGAAACAAGGTGACATCATTTCTGCGTCAGGCAAAGAAAGAGTACTTCCATAATCTATTCAACAAGGATGTTCTGAAGCGAAGTGATAAGGTATGGAAACAACTTAATACCATTATTAACCCATCCAAGAGCATTAATGAACTGGAAGTCATGATAGATGATGAGACGTTATCAGGAAAAAAGCTGGCTGATTCTTTTAACGATTTCTTTGTGTCTGTTGCGCATACTATTCATGACCCTACCTGCATGAGATATCTTGGTCAATCAAACTCGTTTACCGCTTTCCTGGCTCCAACAGACCAAAACGAGATTATGCGATGCTTTAATAGCCTCAAAAATAGCAAGTCGAAGGACGTGGATGGGTTCCAGATCCTACCGTTCAAACATGCAATTGATGTCCTTTGTCCTATCTTAGACCATGTCTTTAACTGCTGTTTCGCCCAGGGCACCTTTCCTAGTAGGATGCAAACTGCAAGGGTCATCGTAATTCATAAAGGAGGGGATACTAACAATTTATCCAATTACCGTCCGATATCTATACTCCCGTTATTTTCCAAATGTTTAGAAAAGCTGTTACATAGCAGGATTCTAGGTTTTTGCGAAAAGCATAAGTTGATCACACCCAGTCAGCATGGATTTAGGAAATTACACTCCACTGAGACCGCTCTTCTTACACAGAAGAAGCTGATTTTAGAATCTTTCGAACACAAAGAACTAACACTAGGCATTTTTATAGATTTTTCTAAGGCGTTCGATCGCGTTAATCACGAAACCTTATTACTAAAACTAGACAGATATGGCTTCCGAGGTTGTTTTTATAGTATCATTAAATCATATTTAGAGGCCCGTTTTCAGCAGGTTGTGATTGATAACACACTATCTGACCCCAAGCATATTGCTGCCGGCGTACCCCAGGGTAGCATACTCGGACCGCTACTTTTTAATCTCTACATTAATGATATTGTAAACATTGACCCTAACACAACTTTTGTTATCTACGCTGATGACACCAGCCTATTTTTCAGGGCACCATGTGTATCGAGTCTGGAAGTAAATGCTACGAGGTGCCTACGTTCGCTACACCACTGGTCACTTTCCAATTCGCTGAATATCAATATAAGCAAAACAAAAGCTGTGCTTTTTAGACCCCGTAATAAGTCTGTTTCTGAGTTAACGTTATCGATCGGTTCATCAAAAATACACGTCTCCTCTTCCGTTAAAAGCCTTGGTGTCACATTCCACGAGAACTTATCTTGGGATGTTCACGTTGATAATACAGTTGCCAAAATTTCAAGAGTAGTAGGTATCCTGTCCAAGTTTCGGTACTACTTTCCACAATGCATAAAAAAACTTTTGTACGACTCTTTGTTCACCAGTGTTATAACTTATTGTTTCTTAGTCTGGGGTACAACCACTGTCTCCAATATTACAAAACTCCATGCACTACAGAAAAAAGCAGTTCGTGCAATTAACAACATCCCAAATGATGTACACACCAAACCTGTCTTTGAGGCATTACACATTGTACCTATTGTGCAATTGTACTCTGTCATGCTCCGCAAAAAGTACACATCAAATATTAATCAAGGAACTGCATTTCTCGCTGATTTGTCTCGACTAACATGCAGAGAACGCCCCTACAATACGCGCATCGGAGACAACTGGTATTTACCGCGAACGCGAACTAACTACGGCAGACAAATGCTGTCCTATAATATCCCGTCCATTTTAAACAATTTGTGAAAAACTGTAATTAGTGAAGAGTAACAGCATATAGTTTCTTTCTTTAGTGTACTAACTCAGCCTGCTTTTATGCCTTCCCTCTTTACGTGATATGTTTGATGGTTATGTGTTTTTTGATGCCCTGAACGTGTTTTATTTTCGATACAATGTGCTTTTGTTTTAAGTATGTCACAGGCATAACATATAATGTACCGTTGTGTGATTGTGGGTTTTTGTGCACAATGTAGTTGCTGTAGGGGGCGGGGACCTCCGTCAAGCCTCTATAGGCTTTTTGTCCCCGCTCCCCACATCCTTGATGTGAAATAAACCTGATTGATTGATTGATTGATTGATTGATTGATTGATTGATTCGTTTAATTAACAAAAAAAGTGAATGTATTGTAGTGCAAAGCGCCCTGGTGCATTCCGTGGATAAAATTTCCGCGTCGGAGCAAAGGTGCGAACGCATGTCGCCGGCCTGAGTGCTCTGCTTCCGAGCATACTTTCAATTTTAGAAACATGTTTACGCGTTCGCCTGCACGTCAGATAAAAGGAGACAAAACAGACTGACATTAATAATGAGGTATTTTACTTCACTCTAATTCACAGCAAAAAAAACAACAAAAACAAATGTATCTTTGTCTACGAACGCTGCGCTAGGGTTAATGTGATGGGCAATACAGGCAATGTAGGACGCACAGGATCAGTTCTGACCAACCAGTGTCCTATAACTTCGATCAAATTACAGAAAAATAAATAGCATCGGAGGAGTTGTTTATGGCACTTGCTATCACCCTGAAAATACTGTCCAAGGTTAGAATGCAGACTCCTCCAGCCAAGGGCTTCAACAGAGTTGTTAGCAACAACGATCACGTTAATTGAATTCGTCTATTATACAGGCATATATGTTCCCATCTGATGGTGTTTTGGTAGCAGTTACATAGTATAAAAAAACATGGCCTCTACCTGAATCCATTCATGATGGAACTGTGCGCACATGGTGGCACCTTGAATAGTAATTAAACTAGCTCGCTGCAGCTCACGGGCCTCTTCACGCATACAGAAAACAAGAAATGCTGCCTATAGCACAGGAGCAGCGAAACCCAGATAAAAGAGGTATTCTCGTCTCCGAATGCACTAATGTCGAATGCACTAATGCCGAACGATGCTCTGTCAGCAGCATTGTTCAGGCAATGTGCAGCTGCTGCAGCACACATGTTTATTACTCTGAAGCACAAATGGCCTTGCTCTCGCTCCGCGTCGTTAACGCGGTCAACGGGCTTGCGTCCCAATAGCAGCGCTTTCAGCGAACGGTAATGATGGTGGTGGCGATTATGAGGATTATTATCGTAATGATTATAATAACCACAATATTTTAGTAACGCGATGGCTCTATGGCACCCGGCAACAGCCGAGAGACCTTTGCATTGGCACCCCTCACACAAAGAATGAGACGACAATGGAAACAAAAGTAACGCTCTGTCGTTTTAATTCACTACAACGCTAAAGCCAGTCTGCATCAAGAGCCGGAATGACAAATAATGAAGCAGCGATTATATTGCAGTGTTTGCATGCCTCATGGGACCTAAACAAAACATCACTGACGTCACAGAGCTGTTGGAACCGAAATCAAAACAGCATGAGAGAAAAATGCGATTATAAATCATTAAGCGGTCGCAGGAGAATACCACTTCTTGGTGCATGTACAGTACTGTGTTATGCATCCCTGCAAAGCAGAAAGCTGTACTCCTTTACTATCACCAAGTCCTCAACGCTGACTTTATTTTGTAAAGTAACTTGTGGACCTTCTCCTGCACTGGGGCGCAATATGCAGCACTCAATTACCAGCAGACCTGTATAGCTTAGTTCACAGCTTCAGAGACCTGCTTGTGCGCGCCTCCACGGAGGAATCCAAGGGAGGTCATCTGCAAACCGGGGAAGAACTGCACCGGCTGGAACGCCTGAAATGGGACAGAGGCTGCTAAGCAAAGGCAGGCTGACCCCCGTCACGCTTTCCGTACTCTAACACAGTAGTGGCCCTCGACTCGGTTAGCCTTGCGATAAGGCCAGGCACTGCGGCTGAACTGCGCTGGGATGCCGTATTTAACACAGCTGCAGCGCACAGAGACGAATGACACGATGCACGGGGGTCGCCGCGTAAATCTGCGCTCTGACGCCGGGACGGGGTCGCGCGCCCCGGCGACGGTGTTGTTTTGATCACTGGCACAGATCAAGTAAAATCAAATTTTCATCTCGCATTTTCGTGACAGTCCACGAGACAGGTTATAAAGCAACGTTCATAGGCCATAGGTAGTCCGCGTTAGCGGCACTGATCAGTTTTAAGCTGTTTTTGTATCATGAACATGTGACTTAGCAGTGAACTTTAAAGGAGTGAAACGTTAAATATGTTACCAAAGTTTGCACTCAGGTCGCACATCATTTTTAACGTTTAGCGCATGATCGTTACCTGTTAAGCAGTTGAGGGATGTACAAGAGTGAGATGAGAAGTATGCAAAAAAATTAAAAAAAACAAACCGGGTGAGCTTATGTGCGTCGAAGGAAAGTTCCCACTATGGCGTATAGCACGTTTTTTTAAAAAATAAATCAAGTTCTTTTAATTTTGGAGAAATGAGATTCCGAGCAGACCTAAAAACAATAATATATATATATATATCCTCTGTCAAGCTGCGCAAAACAGTATAGCTGCATTTTTAGAGAATTGTTACAAATTACGCTACTGTGGGTCCGCCTGATTACTCCCCGATTATCTGTCGACAAGCAACAACGATAGGCTTTTAAGTTCCAGAGTGGTTCTAATAATTCGCCAACCAACAGTGAAAGCAGGAGCAGGAAATGGCTTGTTCATAGACCCAAAGGGATAGCCTTTGTTTTATGAGTGTTTCCCGAGTTTACATTCACAGATCCCTGGGAGTCCTCATACCACTCTTAGCGAAGTGGTGCAGCGGTTTACGACGGAAGGTGCTGCCATCTGTGGGGCTACCCAGGTTGCTCCTCCTGCGCCAGTTCTCGCGACCACTCATTAACTGCCACGGTGGCCAGTTCGCTCACAATACGGTGGGCAGGTTGTGAGGAGGCCACAAGGTCACATGGTCTAGGTTGCTTCCCCGGTGACTTTTCGCCCAAAACGTTGACACCAACGCCAACGACGACGCTAGCTTTTCTGCACGACGGGAGTGCAGGCGTAGAATTGGGTACGCTAAAATGCGACGTGTACTCTCCGTTCATTCTGCTTGAAAGAAGGAAAAGAACGCTGCACGAATAGCGATGAACGGGTGGGAACAATGTCATGGCGGAGCTGCCAGTCATAGGATTTCAAGGACTATACGGTGATTTTATTTTTTACGGCGTGCGGTTAGCAGCGCTCAGAATCGATCCTTTCTTTACCGCTGAGGATGAGCAGCAGTCTGGAGGCGCGCACTCGCAGTGGATAGTGCCTTCGCGATTAAAGAAAGCCGTTAGCGTGACCTTCAGGCTGCTCCCACTTTGCCGTTCCTTTTACTGCAGTAGTTAAGGATGGGACTTTTTGCAAATGGCAAAATGGAAGAGCGGTACCGTCGGCGGTGATTGTCGTAACTTCAAGACCCCGTATTTCCTTCCTGGCAGTGAGAATGCTCCCGGCCGGTAGTGTCAAGTGATCCTGATGAATGTGTTATGGTACGCCACGGTATGGTATAGGCGATGCGGTATATTATTGTACGGTATGGTGTGGTGTGGGGTGAGGCGGTACGGCATGGTGCAGTACGGTACGGTACTGTATGGTGTGGTGTGGTATGGCGCGATACGGTACGCTATGATATGTAGTATGGACGATACGGTACGGCACGGTATGGACGTTACGGCATGATATGGTATGGTATGCTTTGGTACGATCCGATATGGTGTGGTATAGTATGGTACGCTACGGCACGGTGTGGTCCGGTATGGTACGGTATCATACAGTATGGTACTATGATATGATGTGTGGGGTTTAATTTGTCCCCGAAGCTGCAAATCCTATTTGAGGGACGCTGCAGTGAAGGGCTCCGGATCAAATCAGGCCACCTGGGTTTCTTTAAAGTGCACTCGAATCGCAAAACACACGGGTGTTTATTTTGCATTTCGGCGTCATCAAAAAGCGGCCGGACGTTTATCTTATATCTTGTCTCCATCGAAAGACGGCCGCCACGAAAGAAATGCGACCACGCTATCCCGGGCTATCCAGCCAAACTTTGGTGGGTTTGGTGTCAAGACTATGGAGGCGAGTGAAGACTATATACAAGGTGCTTCACCTAAGACTGTCAGCAACTAAAAAAAAAGCTCTTTGAGCAAGAACGAGCTCTTTTTTTGGCATAGCATTGTCAGGGATGCAGTGCATCATAATACAGCTAGTACATGCCAACCAACAGGCTGGCCAACTATTATTGAATAGTTAACTTTTTACCTATTACTCTTAGGTTCCTTATTTATTTAGGTTCTTGCAGCCCCCCGAAAGTAGTATCCACATCAGTTTTTATATGTTCGAATGTGCCATTCTTTTCGCCTCTGGAGTGCAAGGAACTTTGGGATCGGAGCGCGGGCGAAGGCAAACCTGTGCGACCGGAGAGGGCGCAAGCCAAGCCTGCGAGCGCGTGTCACACAGCGGTGCGGGTGTCACATGAGCGCCCCACAGGGAGCGACAGAGAGCACGTGACAGGCATGTCGATCTGTGACACGTGCTCGAAGGCGTGGCTTGTGCTGAAAATTCCCTTGGCGATCTTCCTTTCACACACTGCTTTTTATAATGACACATTTGCAGTGGATGTTTTTTTTGTTTGATGCATTGTGTATCTTTGCATGAATATTCAGTCGTGTAATGATGTTTCAGTGTGCTGGTTGTATCTGAATGGCATTTTGACAAATTGTTTCATTGTTAAATATTCCAGTAAAGGTTTCTCCCCCCCCCCCACACATGCAATGCCCCAGCAGCCCTTTAGGTTATGTGTATCTAAATAAACAAATAACTTCATGCGCATCAAATTTCATGGAATAACCTCTTTTCTGAATGTCTTTCTTTGTATTTGCGTTTCCATTTGTGATACTTCTCCAATACTCCTTGCTTTCAATTGCTTTCAATTCGATTAAATGTACGCTCCTTTTCAACAGGTACCAACCATTACACGTACTACTCGCACTTCCGACAAACACCCCTTTATTCTTTATTCTTTTCCCACTCAGCCTCATAAAGTGGGCTTTTTTGCACTGCAGCCATACTCACAGTGAAGAAGTCTTGTTAGGGGGACAGGGGCTGCCTGCAACCGAAGACGAAATAAACAATAAAGAAACGAAAAAAGACACCATGACTTCTTACTAAAGCCAGCGGCGAGAAAAAGACGTCCGGAGGCCCTCCTCCTAAGCAGCTTTTGTTAACCATTCTTTACCTAGTGCCCTAACGCATTTCAAATGACATTATATTTTCAAAAGTGCAGATGTCTTTAAAGTGCAGGCCGAAATAGTATAAAATGGGACACCTCATTAGTATTTCAGCCAACTTTTCCACACCAAGGACGGGGGAGAAGCATTCGTTTTGTTATTTGCGTGAGTAAACTTTCTCTAGAACCATAATTTTTTTTTTTTCAACATCTCTTCAAGTTAGGTTGTGGTTCCGTCTGCTTCGAGGTGATTTATATGTAACTCTAAGCTTCCATCTCTTGGTTTTCATTCTATGCGGACACGTGTCTTTAACTGAACATTTGGTTTCATGGGGCTTACCGTCCCAAAGAGACTCAGGTTATGAGATAATAGCTCTATGGCTATGAGGGGCGCCGTAGTGGAGGGCTCCGGGTAATCTCGACCACCTGGGGTTCTTTAACCTGCATTGACATCGCACAGTACACGGGCCTCTAGCATTTTGCCTCGATAGAAATTCGACCGCCGTGGCCGGGATCGAACCCGCGTCTTTCGGGTCAGCAGCCGAGCACCGTAATGACTGATTCACGGCGGCGACTAACCGCACATTTATAGGTACGCTCAGTTAAAGGTATGTATACGTTACAGGTAGGTATGCATAGTTATAGGCAGTGCGAGTTCACCTCATTAGGTGGAAACTGACTTCGAAAGGAAGTAGAATGATCCCCGTGGCAGCAAGCGTCTTTCAGCAAAGCAGCATCACACTCGCTGTTATCATCGCGGCAAGAATTCCGAGTGCTTCCGCACGTGCGCTCAGGGTTGCGCAGACGCCGCATATGGCCGTGCATGGACGACATACCGTCGGCATGTTTCACAACGTTGTGCCAACTCGCAGGAATGCGCACACAAAGGCTCTGGTAGAAATGTGGACCTTTTCAGACCCCCCCCCCCCCTCCTTTTTTTTTTGTTTCCTGTTCTCGCTATTCGTCCGTTCTTCGGGCTCGCGCGAGTATGGAAAACCTGTGTTCCTATCGATCGCCGTTCCGAAGGGCATAGCACGGCCTCTGCAGGCTAACTGCATACGAAAACCAGGTCGTGAGCGGTAATTAGATAAACATAATCTGATAATAAAGAGGTAATAAGAGGTCGCTTAACAGCGAAGGCTGTTAAGCGCCCGTTTCCTCATTTTCGCGTTGTAGTAGTAGTGCGTAACATGAGGGTATTTGACACTCGGAAGATGGTTACTGAGGAAGGAGGAGGGGATACGACGAAAACGGAGGAATGCGTAATCGGAGGAGGGGGGGGGGGGGTGCTACCGGCAGAACCCCAATGGTGATCTTCAATAGCGTGCTCCAGGACTCCTCCTGCACTTCGTTGGTGCATGTTGCTAGCATGCAAAAGGCCTGGCGAAAGCTACAGTCCTCAATATAGTAATAATAATAATAATAATAAAGACCAGCATGCGCTGAGCGATGAGCATATGTGTGTCTTCAGTAATAGCAGGCAAGAACAGTTACTGAATTAGACCTAGGAATAACTACGCCTTCATGTAATGCCCATTTCGAAAGTATAGAGTACGAGGGATTTGCTTATAAGTCGTGCTGTGTAACTCGTGACACAAAACCAGCATTCCAAATATCTTGAAAGGGAAAGCAACTATCGCGTTCACCCATTCGACAGTTACGACTTGTACGGATCTTTAAGAGCCTGACTACACGGCCTAAGAGCAAGTCCCTTGTGTCTCTACTTCTGATGCAGGCTGCACTCTCTCGGGCCCTCCGTGCCTGTATACTTGTGCACTCCCCGGCGCATGCAGGTCGGCTGCTATTTACAGTCCTTGTCTCTTCCTCGACACGTGGCTTCAACGTGGCCCGTTGGAGACACGTCAGGGGCACACGCACGCACACCTACGTATTCGCAAAGCAAGGCCAGTGAGCACGTGGGCCTTGCGTACTAAAAAAAGACAACAAAACAACGCAGTAATTCGTTCAGCCGCCGATGAAAACATTCGGCGGAGCGGGGATAACGAGAGAGGTCTTCCGCGTTGCAGCTGGGCTTGTTTTGCATTTTGCCGTAAAAGAAAGGCGCTACGAGAACGGAGCAAGTTTTTTTTTTTTTTCGATAAGGCCACCAGGTACGGTGTTCTTTGTGCGCCGGATTGCGCCCGCTGACACCGCGCGGTTTGAAGAGAGATTTCGCGATGCATGCAGATATATCAGCAGCTGCGTGCGTGACGCATTCTGAGTCAGCATGGACGCGCGACCCCTGATCCTTGTTCATCGACTATTTGTATCGTCCAAGTGTATTAAGGGGCACGGAAATACATACGTCGTTGGCGCCGAGTAATTATTAAGGCGAACTCTAGTTTGGGCTAGTTGGTTCATGATTCACAAAGAAAACGGCACGAAATACAAGGACAAAAGAGGCGCTGGTCCTGCCGTGTTTGTTTCTCTTTTGTCCCCGTATTTCACACCGTTTTCTTTGTGCATCAAGGCGACTTCAACGAAATGCGTGTATTCAAAGGGGACACTTCTAACGTTCCTCCATCCAGTAAGATACCGTCCTCGACCGCGTGTATGCCAAGGAAAACCGGAGGGACACTTAAGCTCGTCCTTGAGCCGGGTACGATGCCACAGCTAATGGGTTAGTGCCCATACATACGGAATTAGTCACTCTGCACTTTTGCTTCATAGTTCCCTGGGAGTCCTCATACCACTCCTGGCACAGCGGTGCAAGCGGTTAAGCGATGCGATAATAAAAACGACTCAGGTTGCTGTTCCTGAGCAACCTCTCGCGACGGATAATTAACTGCCGCCTGCCATTGCGAGCAGTTTGCTCAGAATCCGGTAGGCAGCTTCTGGTAACGTCAGAAGGTCACGTGACCTAGGTGGCTTATCTGTCAACCAGGTTGCTTCTTTATCGTGGATTTCTTGCTCACGCGTCCAACGCAGCCGATGACGACGGCAGCTTTTCTCCGACTCGGGGTCCTCACGACAGATGCTAGCACATTGCACTTGTCCTTCAATTTATTTTTTCATGCGCGATATTTCTTACGCATTAAATTAACAGACTGGCCGTAATTCGTCAACTTTTACAGGATATTTAAATCCTCAGGATGGTAATTTGAAATAGGGGACGAAGTATGCTTCATACGACAATGAATTGGCCGACATTGTTGAGGGTGAAAGCTTATTCCAAAAGCACGCATACAAATAATAGACTCAATTAATTACGGCATTCAACGACACGAATAAAAAATAAAGTTAGAGTGGAAGAATGGAGGAAGGTGCTATTTCTTACAAAATAGAAACCTGCTTATTTTAATGAAAATGACAAGAAAAATTTTTCACGACATAATGATGGTGACTTTAGTGAGGGAGAAAAACATTTAATGCACAGAATAAATCGAGGTTAGTCGGGTGGGCCCTCCTTACAGGAGCGCTTTGGCTTTTGCCGCAGCTCTTGCCCCAAGCTGTCTTCCGTGTGTGAGCCGGACAACGCCGCCTCGCAGTGCTCAATTGTTGGCTTATTGATTCTCGCAATATCTGGATTGTTCTGGCATGCCCATACCATGTGGTATGAGTTAACCATTTCACCGAAGAAGGCGCATTGCGGATCACACGTATTTGGACACATATACCGGAATTAGACTTGGTTGATATAAGTATTTGATTGCAATTTCTTTAGGATGACCTTTGCTTCCTGTTTAGATTTTTGTTCGGTTCAGCGTATACTTTCCTTGTTACTCTCTAATGTTGAAGTAATTGCACATAGCTTAATGACAGCTCTGAATAATCATGTTCCTGCGAATGTTGGGGGACCCGGGGTAATAGCGCGCAGGCAGCGGCGAGCGCCTTCGTTTCCAACATGAGTTGAGTTGAGTTTATTAACATTTTAGTTCTCAGTACAGAAAACTAAGGACCGGGGACAAAAGGTACAAAACTTGTACCTGGCTGGGTCCCCTGACCCCATAAAAAAGTTGGTAGCGATGCACTCCGAATAAACAAATAATAAACTAACGAAGAAAAACGAACAAAGCACTTTGAGCGAAAACAATTTAACATGATGTTTGAAATTGTGCACAACACTCGTGCCAATATTTAAACAAAATAAAAACCGTTTTAGCAAAACCCTGTGCGGCAACCATCAGAAAATACAGAATCCATCAGGAGAGACACTTATAATCAATAATGTACAACAAATAAGTATGATGAACATAAATCAAGTATAGTTACTCGAAAAAAAAGTAGTCGTTCTAAATGAAAGTACACATTATAGAAATTCACAAAAAACCGTGATACCAACTACTACCACACAATGAAAATTTCGCGCAAAAATCTTTTCAGTGTATTAATAGAAGGATAATTGATAGCTTCAGCTAACACCGCGTTCTCGTTTAAAGCGTTGGGAATAAGATATTTCATACTTTGTAGTCCATAATTTGTTCGTAAACGTGGTAATATGTAATTTATTTTCCTGAAGCAAAAACTGTCATTTTTCATAAGATATGTATTATCAAAGCTGTGAGAATTTTGTTTCCTTTGGGTGTATATGTAGACTGCAAGTTTGTATAAATAGAGCTGTTCAAGATAAAAAATCCTATGTTTCTTGAAAAAAGGCCTTGTGTTCTCATTATAATTTAAGCTTTCCAGAGCCCTAATGGCTTTCTTTTGCATGATTGTTAACATTTGCAAGTTACCGCTAGTTGTTTTCCCCCAAATTAAAAGACAGTAAGTTAAGTGGGATTGGATGATTGCATAATATGTATTTAATCTGTACCTAGTTGGAATCAGGTTCTTCCCCCTCCATAATGCTCCAACTACTTTCGACATTTTTAATTTCAAATGATTTACATGTTCATTCCAGCTCAGAAACTCTTCAAAGTGGACACCGAGGAATTTAATGATTTTTGTTTGCTGCAAACTTTCAGTGTGGAAGGTGAGATTAATCTCGTAGTCAATAGGTGTGTTTCTTGCTCGGAATAGGATATATTTTGTTTTCTTGATGTTTAATTTCAAATCATTGCTGATAAGCCAGTTCGATAAGTTACATAGCCAAGTGTTTGCTGCTTCTTCTATTTCTTTCAATTTTGATCCGGAAAAAAAAGCATTTGTATCATCAGCATACAAGAGTATGTCTTGAGTGAAAGGAATATTTTCAATATCATTAATATAGAACAAAAAGAGAAGCGGACCTAAGATTGGCCCTTGTGGTACACCCTTATTTATAATTCTCAATTCGGACACGTAATCACCCAATTTAACGAACTGTTTTCGATTACTTAAGTAGGTTTGAATTAAGTTATTGGCATGTCCCCGAATTCCATAAGCATTTAGTTTTTCGTTTAGTATGCGATGGTTTACGGAATCAAATGCTTTCCTTAAGTCGAGGAAGATACCAACTGTAAAAAGCTTTTGTTCGATATTCTCGATTATCTTCTCTTTAATCTGAATTAGTGCTGTTTCAGTCGACTTATTTTTGCAAAAGCCAAACTGTTTGGGAGAGATTAAATGAAAATCAGTTGCATATGCAGCAAGTCGTTTATGTATAAGGCATTCCGAAATTTTCGCAAAAACACTTAATAGCGATATGGGGCGGTAGTTGTTAAGATCGTCTTTTGAGCCGCCTTTATGTGTCACTGTTACCCGTGCGATTTTAAGCTCATCTGGAAAAAGTCCACTGCGCAGGATACTATTGTATATATGTGCAAGTGGGGAGGCTAGAGTTGAGGCTACTGAGTTGATTGGCAGTGGCTTAATATCGTCAGGACCTGGAGCACTATTGCTCTTTAAAGAATCAATAACTCGTTTGATCTCGCCTTCATCAGTAGGGTGTAAAAAAAGCATGCCTTGTGTACAAGTATTAATGTAAGTGACTGGATCGAAATCTGATCTGTCCCGCATCTGGTCCATCGCAACTGTCAAAAAATGTCTATTAAATCTTTCACAATGTTCAACACCACACAGTGTTTCACCCTGCGTGTTTAACTCCGAGAGACAAGTGAATTCAGGTGTCATATTGGTGACTTCTTTGTAGACCTTCCAAAATTTTTGTGGTTGATCCGCGCTGTGAAATTTACGGTTGTAATACTCACGTTTAGCTTTCCTTAGTTCTGCATTAACTTTGTTGCGATATATTTTAAACTCCTTAAATTTTAACTCATCTTTGTGTTTCAGCCAGTCCTCAAACAATTTATTTCTTTGTTTTATCTTATTATACAGCGCGGGGCAAATCCATGGCTTTCGAGCCCTTTTATGTTTTTTTTCCAAAAATACACTGGGAATGCCTTTGAGTAGAGCTCTTTGATCTTAGAGTAGAATAGATTGAAACTAATGTTTGAATCTTGCTCGTTAATAATCTGAGACCAGTCGACCTCCTGAACTAATTCTCTAAATGCTTGCAAGGTATCATCATTAATCTTTCTCGTTTTAAACTGTGTTTCATTAACTTTCTTAGAGGAAAGGTCTTCTAAAATACAAAAGATAGCCAGGTGATGACTAATATCTGCCGCAAGGACCCCAGAAACAATTCGGCCCGAAACAAGATTAGTGAAGCAGATATCAATCAGAGTTTCCGATGTTGCAGTAACACGTGTGGCACTGCCTATACGATTTTCATAACCATAACAAAGCATCATAGTATAGAATTCATTTTGTACACTACTAACGCTTTGCAGATCAATGTTAATATCCCCCAAAACTATTCCAAACCGACCAGAAACTGACAACTGCGTTAATACTCCATCGAAGTATTCAAGAAAATCCTTTGTTTTGCCCGAAGGAGGTCTATATACAACAATAATAACGGTATCTCTACAAGCTGCTGTCAGTATTTCAAAATCATTGGTCATAACACAAAAGTCATGTAGTAAACTGCAATTTAAACCAACTTTCGTGTATAAAGAAACCCCACCACCTCTTTTTCCAGAGCGAAATAAACCCATGTGGTTGTAACCGTCAAAATGATAAACATCAGATTGATTCATATACCAAGTTTCCGTGAAGGCAAGTACATCAAATTCCCAAGAGAGCTCTTCTAGATACAATGCTAGTTGGTCTCCCTTCTTTCGGAGACTGCGGGTGTTCAAGTGTAACAAAGATAGTGATCTACGCACCCATGCATTCTTTAAGATGTCTTCCTTAAAGCTATTACAATCACACATCCTTCCATTCATGGCGTTAGATCAAGCGACACAAAGTGTACATGGAATGAAAACATGTGATCTGTACCGCCGTTTAACTGCCCGGCGAGAAATCACCATTTACTTGCGCTCCAGAATTATCACTTGATTGTGCGATAGGCGAGCTCGGTATCATGCGATCCACATCGGCCACCGACTTGATATGCAAGACTGTGGTTGCCTCGGCTCGACGGGCCAAAACCTTTCCATTGCTTGACCACACAAATTTCCATCCCACATCTTTTTTGCGGGAGTTAGCAGCCCCAAGTAGCTGCTTGTTTTTCCGCGTCAAGTGTTCATTTATGTACACCGGTTTAGCTGTTCCTTCGAAACCGAGCTTCTCAGTCGTTAGCCGTGTCTTCCTTGCTTTGGCCAAAACCGCATTACGCTTAGTTCTGCGCGTGAAACGGACAATTATGTTCTTTGCCCTTGAGTTTGGTACATCAACTTTGTGACAGATATCAATGTCATTGTCATCGATTACCTCATCCAGCTGTTCACCAATTTGCTTGACGACTGATATCTCATCACAACTCCCAGGCAAACCCTTGATTTCCAGATTATTGAGACGGTTATACTGCTCAGTTTCATCCAGCTTATCCCGCAGTTGTTTGTTTTCCTGCTCAAGCATCTGGTTTTTCTCAAGAAGCTTTCTAATTTCCAGCTTCAGCTCTTTCATATCTTTTTGAATTTCTTTGACACCGTCACAAGCATCGGAGCAAACCTTCACGCCTTCTCTCAGAGACCGCATCTCAGCTCGCATCTCTCTTCGGAATTCATCCAGTTGTTTAGCAAAGTCTTTACCATCTTTTGTCATCACTGCAACAGTTGGCACTCAAATAGCAAATATAGCACAATGTTACTTGCTGTGTTCAGCAGCGGTGCACAAAGGAAGGAGGGAAATGAAATTCAAAATGTAACTCACCTGCAAAAGCAAGCGTAAAAAGGTTGAGTCCCTTATTCCGAGAGCACCGCCACCGAACTGAAGCGACTGAAGGCACTTTTCCACATTTATAGTGGGCGTCGTCCCAAGCTGCGCAGTGGGCGATATGTCCGGTCCTTATTAGTCGGCGATACGCAGGTCTTGTACGCAGCTTTCTTGAGATGGAAGCAACGCCGTCACCGATGAAAGCAACGCCGTCACCGAAGAAAGCAGATGCAGATGCAGGCGGAAAGAAGGCTGCAAAAGCAAGCGTAAAAAGGTTGAGTCCCTTATTCCGAGAGCACCGCCACCGAACTCCCCACAGTGCCCGGGGTCCATGTCACTATGGACTTAGTCTTCTCTACTTTGGAGTATTCTTACATGTTTACGAATCCTACCTCTGGCGTAATCCCAACATGCAGTCTGGGAGTCCGTAATTACACATGTGAGCTTCCGGAAAACCATCGCCAAAGCAACCGCCGCCTCTTCCTTCTGGGCGATCCCCTGGCATCGGATTGAAGCCCCATTAACTAATTTTCCTTCCGCATCAATGCATGCTATGGTCATTATCCTGTTACGTCCACGTAAACTGCTTCTTTCATCCTGCTCCCGGTTCTCCCGACAGCCTTCGCCCGAGCCTTTCTTATGAAATTCCGGGCGCATGTTTCTCGGAATGGGCCGCACCTATGCTCTTCTGCCAAGTCCTCTCTGTCCACCGTGGACAAAATGCACAGGAATCCTGGTCTATCCAGTACGTCCCTTGCCGTCTTGCTTCCTGGTAGCCGTATTCTCTGCGAAATCGAATGACCTTCAGCAATTTCGTCTGCACAGTTGCGAATGCCCATGTTTAGTAGTCTTTTTGTCCCCGCGTTTAGCGGGATAACAAGTGTTATATTATGTTTATTCCATATTAAAATGTCCGACTTGTTCTTCTCCCTTTTCTTCCATTTCAGATATTGTGTAGTGTAAGCGATCCTGCTTCCCAATAAAAACCTGTATTAACTTGAGGTGCCTTTTCCTTCCAGTTGATACTTGTGGTTTGGTACTCGACTAATCATTCCTGTCACTATCTCAGTTCTTGCTTGCAATCTCCTAATCACTTCCCTGTTGTTGTCCTCGCTGCCTATTAATATACCTAGGATTTTCGCAAGTGGTACCCCTTGAATGTGCGCTCCCTCCACAAATACTAAAATAGGGTCAGGGTCTCCTTTCTTCCTAACTGTTAGCAGTTCTGATTTGTAGGGTGCGCATTGGAGTCCACAGCTATTAGCGCATTCTGGCATAGTACCGGCCACACATTGTAGTCTCCCCTACAACCTCCCAGTATTTAGTTCGGGTTTTTGAAGACGAGGAAGATGACAAGGACTTAATGATGTATTTTCAAAGGCTACGTCCCCGTAACCTTTGCGAGGGTAACAGCTCCCAAGCCGCTGTCATCCTCGAATGAAGACGCGAAGGACTGCATCTATTTTTCTGAACAGGTGCGCAGGCTATCATGTTTTCATGCAGCATTGTGGCACACACGCGAAACTTCGACGGATAGACAAGGGCTATGTTGCACTGACCGCAGCATGCCGAGGGCTTACTGTAGGGGTTACTGCAAATACTCAGCTGGCGCGTGATTCAGCAACAGCTCCCCACAGGCAATTGCAGACATGGGAAAGAGAATGCTTCCCAAGCGAATCACTGCTAAGTGATGCGTTTGGGTCCATGCACATACGTGCACATGGGACGACACGTCTAAACAGAAAATAGTAAAAAGCGAGTAAGCTGTCCTCTAGAGCACTCCCTTTTGGGAGTGCGCTACTCCTTTTTAAGGGCAGCTTTCAAGAAGTAAGGACAGCTTACCCCCTTTTTAATCTCATCTAGGCGTATTCGTGTTTAGAGTGTACGCTCGCGTCGCGATTCCTTTGTATGTAGCACGCATGTGTTGCCTGAAAAAACAAAAAATCCAATCTCATTGCTTATTTGTAAGAGGAGCTTCAACGGTGAGGTAGCCATTTGAGTTGCTTTGTTTCTTGCGTTTATCATTTCCGCTCTCTGGTTCTCTTCTTGTCTGTAGGCATTAATTATGCTTGGTTAATGGCACTGCGCCAGGGTTTTTAATGAACATACGCCTATATATTGTACTCATGCTGCCCTTCACAATTTCTGCTCGCTTCTTCATTTATTACACTCTTTTAATGCGGTCATTACTGCTCATTATTAATAAAAAAGGGCCTCTAGTCGTGCCTGCTATTTGCGGCAATTGCTTGCGTCCGCGCGCTTCTTTTCATAATCGTGCCTGTACTGTTGGCGGGGTTCAGCTGGGCGGAACTTTCAACCCCCAGTTATACCGGCCTCGTGTTTCACCTGGCAAAACACAACGGCAGCCCGCGCAGAACTACGTGCCCTCACCCGAAATTGCGAAATACTCGCGTATAGAGCTGTTTCCTCCGGCCGCGACTACAGTAGCCCGACGCCGCTGGTTACAACAATTTCATCCCTTGCTCATCACACCAACGACCGTGCGGGGCCTCGGTAAACACGAATACGGGCTCCGCGGGGCGAATCGAAAGGAAAGCAGGAACAATAAATAAAGACAAAGCAAAAGAAAACCTAGAACCGCAGTGACGCGTTCGCTCCGCTGCGCAGCGTCGGTGGTCGTGTAAAACATGAGTGCTACCCGTGGTTCTTCTCCGTGCACCTGTCCGGGCCTACGCCGGCCTCTTTGGAAACACTGGGGGGAAACAAAAGCAGGGAAGAATAACAACAAACACGGAAGCTACGCCGTCTGCTGTTGGTCGCTGATCGAATCCACGCTCGGGCTGGTGCGCGCACAGCGTGCATTTATTAGTGCTCTTTTTTTCCTAACCACTCGCCCCATCATCCTCCAGCCCGTATGTGCGTGGGCCAGCGTGCCTGCCCGAAGGGTGGCGCAATTACTCTTAACGCAGTGTTTGCACTTGGCACCAGGCGGCGCGTGCGTCGTGCGCTGTACACACGAGCCGACATCTTTCACGCTGCTGCACCGATCCATCACTACGTTCCGGCGAGGAGCTGCAGCTACTGCCGCTGCTGCTATGGCGCGTACGGAGGGATTGTAGTGCGGCTCTCTCGTGCGCTAGTCTTCGAGCACTGACTGCTGCACTCAGGGAGCGCGTGCGCGTCACGCAGGCCTGAATGCCTGAGAGCCCGAACAGAGCCGAAATGCTTGAGGCGCCATCTAGGTCACACACGACGTACCACAGACGCCGCCGACCGACGGTTCGCTTAACGTCGGCTTCTCCTTTGTACTCGCTCGGTTGGCGTTTTTGTGTGTCTGTCACGTTGGTTCCCGGCTTGTTTGCCTTGATACGCGTGCGCGAACAAGGATACGACGCGTGCCTCGTTGTTTTTGTTGCTATATTTATCTAGTTGGTCTTTCTGCTGAGTAATGACGATAAAAGTGGCAAACGTAACCTTGTAAGGGTAACCGACAATACAGTTACAGCTTATGAAGCAATGAAGCCATGAAGGCCGTTTCGTACATTTAGAGTACACCTGAGAGCGCCTGTAGTTCTGAAGCACTTGTGTCGTTTTCCGTTTTTTCGATTGTTTTCCTTTTTTTCTCTAATCTAGAGCGCTGACTTTTGGAGCAGTAGACAACCTGGCGTGTACGTAGAACAATTTCTAACCCTATCAAAAGTGCACTGTGTGATGACAAAAGTTCTACTAGCCAAGACATTACAATGTTAGCACTTTGATGGTCCGTCTGCGATATGATTAAGGGATTCTATTCTCTGCGGAGGAAAATTTTAAGCTCCATGAATTGACGATAAACAATCTGGAATAATCTCCGGGTTGCTTTCCGCCCATCAACGCATGCGATCTTTCGCGCAGAGGCTACCATGCCACTGCTTTTTATTTCGCTGCTTCGTGTTTCGTGCTGGAAAGTTCTGAGCCCTTTCGTCCATTTTTTTCTCCGTTCTTACTCCTCACGGCTCTTTATCTGCCTTCTCTACTTTCTCAGAGGTCCTCGCTACGTTCTTTCCACCTTTGTAGCAACTCTGTCTTGTCAGTGCGTACGCCGTGCATCGCACCGATGACCAGGGCCGTTGAGAAGTTGGCTTTTTCTCGCATCTTGCAAGTCTAGTGGGTAAGCTCGATGTGGGTTGAAACTAGATGAATGAGCTGTTTTATTAAGAAAGGAAGGTTCGGTGCATTCGTTGCAGGAATTTGGTTGTTAAGGATGGGAGAAGTAGGCACCTATTGTCTTGGGTTGTCGAGCCAGGTTGTTGGACAAATCAGTAGCGTCGTCGGTAATGTCGGGATGTGCTAGCGGAGGGCTCCGGATAAATTTCAGCCCCCTGGTGTTCCTTGACGTGTACTGAAACCAGGCACTCATCCAAGCTCCTCCGTCCCACTCGACGTAAAAAGTTACCTTGGGCACCTTCTGAAAATAATTTCTGCCTAGGTGCCTGGCTGACACCGCACAGTACACGGGCGTATTGCATTTGGCTTCCATCGACATATTCGGGCAGGATTGAACCCGCGTCCCCGGCCTCAACAGCCGAGTGCTATAAGCGGTTACTGAGCCACCGCGGAGGGTCCGTTGTGGGTATCTAAAAGCAGGGGTTTGCTCAGGAATTGACATTATGGGGGCTATATAAATTTCTAAGGGGCGGGTGATGAGGGTAGTGGATAAGAGGAAGTCATTTTTCATTTTTATTTGTTGTTTTTTTACACCACAAGCCAACTCTGAACGAGTATCCCTTCGTGTACATGCCTTTCATCCTACGCAATTAAACTAAATTCTCTCCTTGTGTAAAAAGAAAATCGTTATCATTAGAGGGTGCCTTCAGAAAAATAATGGAGTGTGTCAGGAAATCACTGTCTCAAAGAACAGCTAATAAAAATTTAGTGGCGAGAAATTGAATTGACGTCGACGATACGCAACAGCAACTTTCTTTCACCAGCCAATTATTTCTAATTTTGATTGTATTCCAATTCTGATTCCATTGTTTTTCACTCAGCTAACTATTCCAGTTGTCATTATATTTTAATTCTGACTTCCTTCCTATTCTGGTTCACTCTTATTCCATTTCTATTCATAATCTCTTCGTTTACTCAATTTTCCTGTGTCGCTCTACATTCTTTTACTTTTGCTGAGTCATTCTTAGACCGGCGTCTCCCCAACAAGTGGAGACGGTTGGCAGGTGGAAGGTGGAGAGACAAGTCCCTCTACCCAGCACCTGCCATCTGTCATGGTTGGCAAGCGGGGGCTTCACACCGACGCCGTTGCTGCGGCCAGCAACGCTGTCGACGGCAAGTCTTCGCCTTCATGGCCCTTTTAATTCTAGGGCATTAAACACTTGCGCGTAATTGTGGTTCGGTTCCAAATATAACGCGAGGGGCTTTCATAAGACGATTATTCGAGGGAAAAAATGACGGACGCTTCTGCGCGCTAAGACCGAATGGGAATTAGGTGCACAAGCACTTCGATTTCTGTTCGAGGCTCGGTTTGCAAGGTAAAGTACGCTTCAGACAAAGATCTGCGAAATCGGACTTAAGCTCCATCTTGAGAGTATGACCCGATAACGTTCCTGGGGAATGTCCGTATACATACCAAACAATTCTGGACAAAAGCATTTTTGAGCTGGAAACCGTTGATTTTCTCATATAATTTAAGATTTCCGCTATAACGATCAATATATCCGCAAATCACCCGACGGCAGTCAATTTCTTTTTTCTATTAATGTTCTTGCTATGGTCAAAAGCGTTCCCCATTGTTTTTTGGCAGTCTGAACTGTTCGATGTTATTAATGGAAAAACTTAAAAAAAAAAGATTCTGCTACATATCAGAAGAATGAATCATTATCTTCAATACTTCTATAACAGTATCTTACAATTTACAATTTTCCAAGTTTCAAAACTTTTGCCCGAGAATGTTGGACATGATACGGAATTGTTGATACTCTACATTCGTAGATCGCTGGGAGCCCTCATACCACTCCTGGTGCAGTGCGCCACTGCCCTGCGATGGCAGGTGGTGCCAGCGGTGGGGCTTGCGATAGACACCCGGTTTGCTCTTCCCCAGCAACCCGCGTCGCCAGACAGTAGCGAAATCGGCTATTGGGGTTGTTACTACGAGGGTGATGTCAGTTACTTTTTTAGCGCACTGTGTCTGATGTCTGAAGGGCAGCACAAACTCCCGTTAGCTTGCTTTTTCCTGAAAACATCCCATCAGCGTCATGAATAGTTGCAAGCAATCTTCTTAAGACTGTGTGATAAAACATGAGCATTAGAAATGGCGCCAATCTGCCTCCTTCGCTGATCCCTTTCTTTTGCTGGCCTCGCCTTAGGCTTTGTTTTTGCTCTTTTAGAATCTTTTGCCTAGCCGCTGTCAACCCGAAGTCCGAAAACCCCGCTTTCTTAAGGCTGCCCACTTGTTCTGCAAAGCGTTCTCCGTGTGACGGAAACAGGACATTAAAAGGGCCGTATTCAGCGCATTAAGCACGTTGGTATTCTAAATCAACTTTGAATGATTCTGAGTGGGAATAAAAAGGTTCGCTGATAAATGTGCGTGCACGCGCCCGTTGTTGCTGCTGGACACTGAGTTGGAATATCTAAGCAACAACGCTTTACCATGTGATTGCATTTTGACTCATGTTGCTGTATCGCGCTACATTGTAAAGCTGCGTGTTTATTGTTGGTACTTGCGGTTTCTCAGCCTTTCACGCATGGGCGCATGCGAAATTCATTTCTGAAGAGAACGAAACATACACGCATGCACATACGCAGCAGCACGAGCGAAGCCGAAAAACCATCGCTCTCGTGAGTAAATAAATAAAAATTCAGTCGATGCAGTTTTATCGGTTCCCCGCTGTTAACTAGTTGACTGTGCGATTAGAGCTGGAATGCTGCCCATACTGTCTTTTGTGCAAGCTGGTTGAATAATAATATTCAAAATTTTGCCGAGCTTTATTCAGTTTCACTTCGGTCGCCAACTTATTTAGCTATTATGTTGACACGACGATTTCCGGAAACAGGTCTCCCGCCATTCGCCTTGTCAGGTCGACTGTTGCGCTGCGTCTGCGTCAAGTTGGCATCCAATGTTTTATGACGAACATCATCATTCTAAATTCGTTTCTTAAATCTCTCTTACATAAACCGCGCCTTGCACTGTAATACCAGACATGGCACGGTAGGCAAAGAATTAAATGGCAAGTAAAACGCAGCAAATAAAAACAAATAAATTTTACGGATAAGCACAGTGTAGAATCCGTGCAGAGCAGTATGCGTCAACCAGCACGACGTTTGCTTTTTGTAGAAGCGAGAATTAATAGCAAAGCTACATCAGCGGCTCTTCGCAATAACACTATAGTCACAGTTCGAATCGAACCCCTCGAGTAATTCCAGAAAATTCACAAAATTACTAATGACGTCCGCAGAATCATTTCGCACCCAAGGTCCTTCCTTCGCTGTCATTCGCGGCGTGCATTGCTCGATGATGGTTAGACAAACCTGGCTAAATGCGATTTCTAATTCGCTTCGGCTCGTTATGTTTCGAGTATCTTGTCGCTACAGTGTTTGTACAACGTGCTCGTCCTTGCGTGCAATGCTTATGTTAGTTCTTTTGTACTTTACGCGGCGGCGTGTGCACCACTGTCCACCTTCCACAAAATATACACGCAGTGATTCGTGCCAGCTCCCCGAAGAAAGCGCACCACGCGCATAGGAGACAGACTTTAGGTGCTTCCCTATAGTCTGCCTGAACAACCGGCTGCTGACTAACGGCGGTACATTGGGCCAGCTAGAAGCGGGTTGTTAAATCAGTTTGCCAAGTCAGCCGGAGCTTATGCGTAGCCCGGAACTTGACTAACGTCCATTAAGAATCCTCCTACTAACCACACTGTGCAAATACTCGCGCTCAACGGTATAATCCGTATGGAAGCTCATTTTTGACTCTTCTTTCGCGCTCCCCAGCCCCTAGCCCCTAGCCCTAAAGAGAAGGTAAAAAAAAAAGGTATTCTTCATGTAAAGTACTATGACTTTCTTATCACAAGTTCCTTATCGCAAGTTTGTTCTTTTTCTAATGACTAACAAAATATTGAGGAAACTTACAGAATTTTAGAAGGACTTTCTGTAAGAAAACTTTCGTTGTAGCAATCGGCCTGAATAAAAAAAAGAGCACCAAGATAGTCAAGCTTTGCCGCAACGCTGCACCGCATTGTAAGAAAGGTTTTAGTACAGAAGGCAGAGTTCAGAACAATTACCCAGAGCGGGATTTTGACCGGCCACTTGCGTGTAATATTGCGATGCCACGCCTGGACTTGCAACATTAATTTTAGAGTGGAGCTTCATAGCACGAACATAATCAAAATGAAAAGACTTTTTTGATGGCGCTCCATAATAAATAGAAATAAACTACTAGTCGAAAGCCAAAGCGTCATGAAAACCGGACACGTTTTAAGAAGCTCGTGTTAATATCTAACGCGTGCCCAAAATAGGCACCCAGCATTTCTGAGTATCATGGACGATTTCCCGCCATTTTTTCCCCGCCTTTTGCCTTTCCTTCTTGTAATGGGTAGAAAATGAGAAATGTTAATTACATATATTTCAGTGGCCCATGTTATTTCAAGAAATGGGCTTCCTACAACATTTGAACGTAGGGACGGGGGTGGGGGGAGTCCTAGTTTTCTCGTAAAATCAAGTGGCTTGAAATATCGGGATTAGTGATGATATTGGGGCTCCAACTGCACGCGTTATGATCCTAAGATTCTATGCAGTGACGTTTTGTTAATGATGACTGTGGGCGGATGATATTAGGAAGTTTGGGGAATATAGCGGGAGCATCTGGCGCAAGTCAGGGCTAATTGGGGATCAATGAGACATGCCTTTTTTCTGCTGTTTTTATGTGGCCGTGCTGTAAAGCAGAAGGATAAGCATTAGAATAAGCAGAAAGGTAGAAAAAACGTGCCCCAAAATTTGCAGTACACAGTACCACCTCGTTAACCTCGTTAAACAGTCGAACCTTGTTGTAAGGCCGCGCTTCATCAACGCGCACATTTTTTTTTTATTATTCCCTTAGCTTGCGGTCACTGCGGGCCTCCGGTCTACGCTCCCCAGCCTACCCGCGTGCCTCCCCCCCCCCCCCCCCCTCCCCTTACCCCCGCAAGCAGTGGCAAAGGCGCAGGAGGCACTGGCTGCTTTACCGCTGTGACGGCCGAAGACACCTGACTTTGTTAAGCGCACCAGGAAAGCATGCGAGGCGCACACAACGAGCACGTGGTGCCGCTTGGGCTTAAGCAGCATTCCCACGGCGGCAGAATGCGGACCACCTCGCATTCCGCGATGGGCCTCCTTTTTGGTATGCTCGATGGCACCGAAGCATCGAGGGTCTCCGCCGTCTGACATTTCTGCGGCGAGCCAGTGGATCAGTGGTCCCGCCATTTAGCTGAAAAACAACTTTTCATCCTTCGAGAGGCGACGCGCGGGTGCGACAGGGAAAGGGAAAACATCAAGTAATAAGGGCGAGAACTCCCCCCGGGAAGAGGGTTATCAGAATGTTTTTTGTATGTGTTTCTCTTTCTTTTTAGCCAAGCCCTGGGCTCGAAGTTGGGCCCAACCTTCAGGGGCTGTGGCTACCTCTATTGGTTATCAAAGTTTAGGGCGGGCCTCGAAATATGACCGCCCTAACTTCTTTGTTTGCAAAAGCTTTAAAATTGCACGTAAAATCATTGGAGAGCAGTCTTGTCTAGTTGAGCTAGAGGCTCCGTGCAGTGGCACGTAATTGTACAGACCTAGACTCTAACCTCGGGTCGATGAGTAAGGTCTTGTGTAGTTTCTGTGTGTGAGATCTTTTCTTTTAAGTTACGGTTCGACTGTCTGTGTGACTCAACTTGTAACGCAGCTTGCCCTTGTACATCCTGTAAATATATTTTCTCTTTGTCTCCATCATCTGGCATCAATCATCGTCTGCTCCTTCAACACCGTCGAATTCACGTTTGGAGAGGTCCTGTGCCCCTCCGAAGAAACGCAAAGAACCATCGTTGAATTTACTCTCGTTATCACGAAGTTTAATTGGCCCGGTGATTACTTCGTTATAGCCGTAGCTTCGTTATAGCGCGTGTTGACCGAACTTCCAAGGGAAATCGTCATTCCTTCGTTGTGTCCATTATTGTGATCCTTATAAACCGTTTCGTTATAAAGAGGTTCGACTGTATATTTCATGCAGAGTTTGATTATTACTCACTTGGCCTTGAGTATATTTGCCTTTTTTTTTCATCCTGAATGCTTCATTACAATTTTCCAATATTTTATTGTGAGTTCCTAAACAGTGGTGTTCCTGCAAAAAAAAAATTAAAAAGTGCTCCATCTAGCGAGCTTATCGACATCTTCATGACCGAAGATTAGTTCTACTGACTGAAAACTGAACTGAAAGCTGTTGTGTCCGTGCTTGTAGTTTACCACTCTTTAGAGAAACATAAGTGTAGCACGTCGTCGCTCACTCCGTGAACTTTCCGGCGGATGACAGAAATCCGGGGCTGACTTCACCTTGTAGAAGTCGAGGACTCGTCGCTCGTTTCGCTGCTTAGAAAAGGAAGAGCTGGTCAGACGGTGCCTCAGACGCTTCCGATGTTATACTGGCGAGCAAGAAATCGCACACGAAGCACCAGCTGCTGCGCTGAAAAATAAAATGATAGCTTTTTATCCGCGCTGCTAAACTCACAATGGGGGACGGTCGACATATCGGAAAGAGCGGCACACAACATGAAAAGCACTTGGCGGCTCAACGCCGCAGAACTCAGCGACTGTCGGCGCAATGGAGAGCCACGTTGGGTTACCATGATCATCAGTCACAGAAACAAACGACAGCCCCTCAAGAAGTAAACAAGACCAAGAATGACATCACAAAATAACCCAGCTTTCGCGAAAGGCGCCCGACGTCTGCAGGCGCAGAAGGAAAGGGAATCGGGCGCACAGACTTTTCTCTGCAGTCACTTCACTCTCAGCCAACCAACATTGTTTAGCTTCCTGGTTACTCTGAAAATCGCGCCTGCCGTTTTCCTGCTTCAACACAGAAAAACTTAACTTTTCTAGTACGAAAAAGGCACACAAAAAAATGTCTCAGTTCGCTGAAAGAACCGCGGGACTAAGCCACGCCGCAGGCTGACTCAAAATGGAACCGATACTGCAGCCTGACACAAGCGTATGCATGCATATGGTCTCTATAGCTTCTAAGAACGCTCTATCTACTTGCAGTCACGTTGTACCAGCTTGCACTCTCTTGTTGCTTCCTGCATTTTGCGACCACATCCATTCACAATGCAAATTGAGCCGCTTGGCGTAAAAGAACAGCCACGTACTATTCTTGGTGTCAAAGCAAAATCAGACGAAGCAGGGACGGTACGATGAGCTGCTCTGTTCGTCCCTTGCTGCTTCTTCCCCAACTGTAATTCAGTGAATGACGCAATGAAGTTGTCCGCTTATACAAGTGGCGCCTCAGGAGAATTCTCTCGGTAATAGAAGAAACCGGGCCCACCGGTCTGCACAAACCCATCATCGCGTTAAAGGAAGTAAGGTGAGCATGCAATCGATCAAGTTGCTACCTTTTACTGTGAAGAAAGGTAGCGAATGCTTCGCTTCGCATTATTTAAATCTTTCTTATTCACAGCGCTGGAAAACATAAACGTGTGGCCCTCGGCCCTAAGTACGCGATCTTGATGTCAGCGCACGTAGACCCCAAGTTCCTTACGCATGTTCATAAAGTACGGTGCTGAATACACAGAGGGCATAGCGACAGAGCTTTTCGATGATTTATTGCTTGCCTACAGCGTATGGAAAATGTGAAGCATAAAAAAGCCTGAATATGACCAAGAGAGGCTCGCATAGTGCAGCAGAGACACAGAATAAGCCAAGCAAGCATCCAATCTTATGCGCCCGGATGATGTCCTCGCAAGACGTGCTGCGAGACCGTTGGTCTTTCCCGGAAGGACCTCATTTCGGGAAGGCCTTCATTAAACAAAAAGTGGGGGTGTCGCCTTTCCTTCCCCCACAGCACACAGAAAGAGGGAGTGTGTGTGTGTGTGGGGGGGGGGGGGAGGAGGGGGGTGCACGGCTTCTAGGCGGACAACGTCGAAAGGACGGCAGTGCATTCTCGGTATACACGGGAAAGACACGTGCGCCTCGCAAGGCACTGGAAGCCACTGTTGTTCGCGTCGCCGCCGACGCTGCTGGCATAATCGCGCGACTTCCTGCGGCTGATCACCCGTATCGTTTGTCACACAACATTGGGCGGCGGTGACAGCCAATCACAGGCGGCCGTCGGCAATCGCCAAACGAGCTATCGATCTGCAGCCGCCCAGACAAGAAAGCCCCCTCCCCCCCAGCCCGCTTTCTTTTCCTCACAAACTTCTCTCCTCGTTCTCTCCCTTCGGATTGAAAGGACGCCGCCTCGTGTAACACCGGAGTCCCGTCTCCCACGATACGACGGCCAATCTTCGTCCGACCATCGCCTTATCGACCGTCCCAGCGGCGCCTATCCTCTGCGCGATCTGTCTCTTACGCTCGTCAGTTGTTCGGTCGTCCTAGAGATGGCGCGAGGATAGCTGGCAAGCGAAGAACACACGTGGCTTCAACTGCCGCGTGAAGTACGCCTAGCTCGCGTAGAGGCTCATGGTCATGAAGAACAACTTCCAGTTTCTTCTTCGTACGTTTTTTTTTTATTTTTGTCTGGAGAGAAAAATTCCCATCCCGTCCCGTACTGAAGTAAGCAATTAAACGGACTGTCACGCGTCTCTTGAAGCAAGTGCTTCGAGTATTTCCGAGCAAAATCTTAGCTTCACAGGTTTGGGTCAAGATGCGACAGAGAGATTTCCAGGCATGTGCAGCTGGGAAGTATGCGACACGGAGAAGATATCTGTGCTGCCACTCCATCTAGCCGTGTAGGAATCGATGTAGAACGAAATGAACGGTAGCTTCACGGCGGGGAGGCAAATCATTGCCTCTTATTGTTAACGGAAACCTTACAAGTCGACCTAGCGCACGACGTTCTGTCCGCCTGATCAGTATTGCGTTAGGGGAAGGCGAAAGACAGCAACGATGAGATGGTGGTGACGATGGAGACAAACATGATGGGCAAAAACACAAGCAGCACAAAGGCTCTTTTCCTAGTTTTAAGCCGGTCACTGCATCAATAATTATAAATGACCTGCTAATGCCCTGGCATCACTAGGGGCGATGATTGACCTCTTCGGTAGTATAGCGTGGCATCCCCAGGGTAATACGTACCACCGCCTGTCTCTAATAAACGGAGTCTGTCTGGCCAGCTCTGTGGGCGGCGACCGTCCCAGCCAGATGGAGATAACAGTGGGGGACACTGGTGTAGCTTTCCCGCCCTGCGTTTGAACAGGCCACGTGACCCCAGACGCCGCCGCGGCCCGGTCGAACGCCCGCGCCGGGCCGCCGCGGGGGCGGGAGAGCGCTCCTCTCGGTGTCCTCCCGAGGCGCGGTCCTCGCTCTCCTCTTCGCCAGCGCAAAACTCCCGTCCCGTGGCGGAGCGCTCCTCTGTTCGCCGCCAGCGCGTCCCAGTGCCAGGTGGTTCGCGCGCACGCCGACGCCGCCGAAAAACTCTCCCGCTCTCCGAGCTCGCGCGCTCCCGGCGCCGTCAGTGTGTGCGCATACCTTTCTTCGGCGGGACCCCTCCGCGCACACCCGTGTCGAAGCTGCTGTCCCGCTCGTCGCCCCGTCCCGTCACTGGGCAGTAGAAGCAGTGGGCACCGGCCGAGCTGCCGTGGAGGTGTGTCTTCTTCCGTCGGCTACTGAGTGAGTGCGAGCATTAGTGCTCCGTGCGAAGACCGACTGTGGCAGGAGGGACGCTGCGATGTAGCGCTGTCCCGGAAGAGAAGGGGGACCCGCAGGACCACCGTCGTCGTGTGTGAGAACGCGAAGATGGTGATGCAGACCTCGTCGTCCCGGTCGGATCGCCACCGCCACAGGACATCGGCGGCGGCGCTCTGGTGGGCAGCGATTGCGGTGAGTGATGCACACTGCTCCCCCGTCTCTCTCAGCGAGAAAGCGGCCCAAGCACGCCTAACAATTTGCCTGTAGCCCAGAATGCACTGGTTGCTGCTGGTTTCATGAAGGCTTCGTTCGGGGAGGGGACGAAAGGTCGCAGGGGGCCGTTTGCAAAACCAGAGCGCGTAGATGCAGCTCGCTTCCTCCAGCATCATCGATTGGTCCGGCGGCGGGCCACTTCCTGCGGTCTTCCGCGCACATGGGAGAGACTCGCGGAGAAGGAAGATGATGCGTCCGTGCATACGGGACCGACGGTGCCTGCTCCTTCCTTTCCTGCGAACATCTTCCGTGCTCTCTAGCTCTTCTCCTCTGCTCGTTCTCTGTACGGCGCGTCTCCCCCCCCCCCCCCCCCCCCCCAACCCCTCGTGGCGTCCCGTAGACGGACGAGAAGGGGTCTGAGCCGCGGCGGCGAATGCAAACAGGCCCGTGGCTCTCTCGGTGGAGCGCGTAAATGCTTCCGAGCATCGATTGATCGCGTCCCGCCGCCGGCGTGTTCTGGCGGCTAGTGCCTCTGCTTCTTCCAGTGCACTGCAGCTGCTGCAACTGAGCTGCTGCTCTGCGCCTTCCACTCCTCCCTCAAGCAGCAGCAGGACTGTCTCCTCCTGCCGCACCCTCTCCGTCTTCCCTGCATCGCTCGCCGGACGGCGCAGTAGTCTCCGAGTCGGAGAGAGAAGCGACGCCGGCCGGGCCGACTTGTGAAAAGGTCCCGCGCCGGGATTTCCATGACGGGGCCCCCCCTGGCATCTTTATGGATGCTGCCGCGCGCTGGCGTCTCTTCTCGAGCTTCGCCCCGCCGCTGCTCTGCTGCTGCAGCCCGGAACCGTAGCCAGAGATGCGGCATTGTTGTTTTGCGAGGGAGAAAAGGCGCGGGAAACTCTGCGCGTTCTTGCCTCATATTAGTCGCGAGACACGCTCCTCGCCCCTACCAAACCGTGTTTTCTTTCTCTTTTAGCGTCTCGTCTTATAATTTTGCGCTGTTTTCTCGTTCTTAAGCTCTTTGAAGGAGACGGCGTTGAGAATCTCTCCATCTTCTTCTGTCTGATGTCCTGCGAAAAAGAAGGGACGGATTATATATATGCGAGCAAACTCTCCCCCGACGGCAGAGAATAAGGGAGAATCTTGTATTCGACGAACCGGGCGGGAGGCTGTGGGGAAAAAAAGCAAAAACAAAAGTACAAGAAACGAGGTGACAAAATGCTGTCACTCCCTCTTTTGAATGTTCTCGGTTGTCAATCTTTGCGCGCTTGCTTGACACTTCTCTGCCGTCAAAACGAGAACTCTATGTCGGGATAGTAAATACATAAAGGGCATGTGCTGGAAACGCATTAAGACGAGGCGTAGAGGAGGCTAAAAGTGAAGAGAAAGTAAAGAAGCAAACCCAGCGTGGATTGAGTCAAGGGCTCACGGTATACTTAACAAATGTGACCTTTGTGTACCCTCTCCATAAAGGATATGAATTATTTTTTTTGCAGAGTATATTCAAATTTGATTTACGTGTAGAAAACGATGACAGGAAATAGGAAGCTTCAGGTTGTTACAACACGAACCTTAGGATTTGCTGCTAAATGTAAAACGATGAGCCCTTACCGGGTAGCATAGAGGTGAAGCAAACAAAATAAACGGAGTTAGGGAAAAATGGATCTGGATATTAACTTAAGTGCGACGAAATATTCAGAGTGCTATCTCCGCTTCGCACCCCCCAACTGCTTTTCTCTTATCGGACGCCAAGATTCCCTCGCCTTTACCAGGAAACCTGCATGTTTATAACAGCAAACTTCAACGGCGAACACTGCGAATTATATCACATGTCATGCACACTATGATGTTATTACGGAGCGCGTCCGAAAAATTATGAATACACGCAGAGCATATACCCAAATTCGAAGTCAGATTTCAATCATGCATGCCTGGTGCAAGATAGACTTTGTATTTTTGGTTTGAATAACGCGCTACACACTAACAAAACGACAACTGGAACGGAGGACACAGGACAGCGCGCTTGTCCTGTGTCCTCCGTTCCAGTTGTCGTTTTGTTAGTGTGTAGCGCGTTATTCAAACCAAATGTACAACTAACTAGCCCACATTGCTGTCTTGCTTAAGCCTTTGTATATTACGCACCATGAAATCCAGCGCAGCCGTTTTCGATGCGACGTTTATTTTTATTTGTGCCAGCTTAAAATGGACACGTCTTTCTTCACCGAGTTCTTGATTTCCTCGGCGAAACATTACGTACGCGGGTAAACGAATACACTACACAGGCTATCCCCAAGGTACGAATCCGGTGATGCACCGGAACCTTGCACGGCCCCGTGTAGCCATGCGTGCACAAAGGGGAAAACACTGCACTTTTTCCTCCTCGGTTTCCCACGCGAGAGGCGTCAGGTGCAGCTTGCACGCAATCGTGCAATGCCGGGAAATTGGAAGCAGTGGGAACGACTCGCTCGTGCAGAGGACACGTCGGTTACAACGGTCAAAAGCGCTTATTATGCCTGTGTAAAGGCGTATCTGGAGTGAATGGGGATTGGAGTATCTAGCTGGGTGACGCCTGAGCGTAGCATGAGACATGCTAGACCGCGGCCGGATTTGCATTATGCTGTTATTATCTAGCGTTGCTTTGGGACTTTTAAGTTGGGAGCACGAATTTAAATGCGGCTGTCAATAATTACCGCAGTGGAAAGTGCATGACGACGCAGCGGGATGGCTATGATGACGACAAAAATTGACAGGGGGGTCATGAAACCTGATGCGAGAAAGCTGGAATAGAAGTTGCATTTACCTTCCATCATCACTCAGTTTAATAATTTTACTTTAGGCCGAGGCTTCAAATACGCGACAAAATTTTACTGGAGGGGGAGGTAAGTCGAGGGTGGCGGTGGCAGGGTGGACAGCCCCCTAACTAAGAGGGTGGGGAGGTGGCAGGTAGTTTTGGAGGAGAGCCCCCCTTACTACTTCATTTTTTATGTCGATTTCGTCGTCGTGTTTTCATTCCGCTGCTGCTGCGTCGGCTTCCAATGTGCGCATGCCTTGTAGGGGGGGTATTGGTGGTGGGTTGCGCGTGAAGGCTTCATTGGGAGAGGCTTCACAAGGACGAGGCCGCCATTTTCGCCAAGTGCCACTGGTTCTCCTATCGCAGCAAAATATCTCTGCCTTAAGACTGAGTACACCTAGAGTGATCTAATTGGTTTAAATAGTAAACAATCCATACCAGATCAACGACCCCGTCATTTCACAGACACGTCTACTGGGCTGTCTGGATGGCCTTCTTGCGATGCTCATGCGGGTTCCGTTCAAGCGGCGATATACTCTCGAGGAGCGCGCAGCTCGTCGGTGCATGGCATTCTTGCCTTCATGGCGATGAAATACGTGCAGCAGTTATGTGCGCTTCACCTCTATTGAGCTGCAATAATTAACCTATACGAAAGCACATTTGCAAAATAAGTGTTTAGTGAGTAAAAGAGAACGAGGCAAACGTATATCGGGTAGAAGATCGCAGTGGAAAGAACGAAAGGAACATGTTTGGCCGCAACAAAAAAAAATAATGACGCAGCTAAGAACAAAGTGCAGACCGCACGGCACTCGATTTCTGCCTGACGAACAGAGGGAACCACGGCTGCCTCTAGAAAAAGATGAACAGCGAGATAGAGTGCGAGAGCCTGTGGGAGGGAAGGTTGGGGTGCAGCGGCGTGGAATAGAACGTCATGTCTGCGGTGCTAAACGGCAAAGAGAAAGCTCCCCACCGCCTTTCCTTAGTTCTGATCCGTACCTGTTTTTGTTCCTATCCTGCGTGTCTAGAGCTGTCGGGTCGACGGAGCGCTTTTACAAACACTTCGGTGTCGGAACAATTCGCCGGAGGAGGAGAAGGAGGAGCGGCAAATGAAAAAGAGAGAGAAAATGTAAAGCATTTGCAGGAGGAGGAAAAAATGAAAAGAAAGAAATGGCTCTAGGGGGTGCGCCGTACAGACTTGACAGAAGGTGTGAAGAATGGTAACCGCCGGAACAAGCTTTCTCTTTGGTCGGCCGAGGAAAAGGTGTTTCCTCTGCACCAAGAGACGACGGCAAGCGAGGAGCGAAAAGAGCCCAACTTAAGAGGGGCGGCATGGTCCTGTGGGAGGAGGGAAGGCCGTGATGGCGCTTCGTGGAGAGGGAGAGCATAGACGACGCCGGAGGTGGTATGTGGAAGAAGTGGTTGTTGGTATAGTATACGGAGAACGCGGTTCGAGGAGAAAGGTGTTCACGGAGAGGTCTCTGCCGCGCTACCGAACGACGTTGTAGAGAGCTTGGAGGCGCAGAAGAGGGATATATATATATATATATATATATATATATATATATATATATATATATATATATATATATATATAGAGAGAGAGAGAGAGAGAGAGAGAGGTCTAGACACGTAGAACAGCCAGGGAACAGCTGTGTGGGGGAGGACCTGGGTGGATGGCGTTGGAAGTGGGAGGAACGGACAGACATAAAAGAGCGTTCATCGCCGCCTTTCTCGGAAGGTATGTTCCGAAGCCCTCGGTCTTCTTCGTCGAGGAGGAAGGGAAGGGGGGGTTGGCTTCGCGGACATGCACGAAGTACGATTAGCGCGTACGCCGCCGCCATAGCGGTATACGCGTCTCTGGGGAGGTACCTGCGCGTGGCGCAGAGCGGAGTCCCGCCGACTGTGGGCGACTGCACCGTATGCAAGTCCCCCCCCCCCCCCCCCCCCCCCCCCGCCGCGCAAATCTAAACGGCTTTCGTTCCGCACTCAGGCGGCGACCTCGAAGGAAGCGTGTTTGCACGAGGAAACAATGAGTGTCATGAAGAGCAACACTCTGAGAAGCATGTCGCTGTGGCACTGCAGACGGACGAGGTGAGGGTCAAGACAGCGAAGCGTTGTAAACACGCGGACACGAGCGGCGTTCCGAGGATACATAAAAAAAAAATTATCACGTTCACCTAACCGTCTTAAACGTTGAATTATTTTTAGTGCGGGTATTCGCACCATCACATCTCCGAAAAAGAAAGAAGAAAAGAGTCAAGATAACGGGAAATTTTTTATTTATGAAGCGAAAAGCAGCGAAGAAGGCGTGAGGCAAACCGCTCTAGTTTGCTACTGGGCTTGGGAAAGGAGGAAAATGGTCACAATGAGTTACTGCAAAAATATATAAAGAATTGTATCTGATGGTGACGCGGGCGTTTGACTCTGCATGAGCCGATTTGGCTCAATAAGAAATGTTTAAAATGCGTGTCAAAGAAAGCGAAAGAACGGCCACCCGAATGAGACAGGACAGTCGTGTGCCTCAGAACTGTCGTAACGCTCTGCTGCACGTGCGTGCCTTTGTTGCACGACACCGGAACGCGCCTACTGGCAGCAGTTAGAGAAATGGGTCAGTAAACGATTCTTTGCTTGCTCGCTTCACCCAATATTTCGTTACTAGGGTGCTAGAAATAAAATCCCTAAACGCTTCGGCTTGGGGCATCAAAGTGTTGCACTCTGAAACTGTTGCTCCGCTCACATCTATTTTGTGGGTGTCATTTATTCACTCACTTCTTGCCCTGTCCCATGGCGAAGATAAGCGGCGTTTACTTGAATGCGACCGAAGTCGACTCCAGTCCCCTTCTTGATGCAGGTTTCGAGAAGGATAGGCGTGACTCTCTGCCTCGACGTTTTTGCACTTTTCCCCAAAAACGGAACCGGAGTCGACTTCGGTCGCATTCATGTAAACTAGGATGTAGGCTCGTCATCCTCGCCCTTATTCTGTAGAAGGCCGCTCAGCTAAGCCCTCCGGAGCCATGCACTCGGATGCATATTTCATTTAATTTTCTTACCTTAAAGACCCACTGAGGGGTATTACATTAGGGGTGGTATCAAGCATTATGATGGCGAAGTGTTGACACATTTTCGGTGAAAGTGTACAGCCACGTGATGGCATCGATATCGTTAGGTAGATCGTTCCAGTCTACGGCAGCACGGGAAAGGAAGTGGCAAAAGTGACAGTGCAGGTGTGTGTGGTCGGCAGACTTGAAATGGATGAGGTGTGCGGTCAGATTATGGGGGCTCGCGGGACAATGCAGGAGGCGCAGCTCAGTAAACTATAGAAAAACTTACACAATAATAAAATGCTAGCAATACGGCGGCAAAACGGCGGGTTGTAAGAAACTGGATCCTACTTTCAGTCCGTGCCATCTGCCACCACTAGATTCAGGCCTGTTGCCTACATGCCACAGGTCCGGATGACGCGACCGAAAACTGGACGTTAAGCGACTCAACACTAGCGAAAGCAATGATGTTTTAGTCTTCATTGGTCAGAACCACGTGAGCTCACACGGGAGTGACGTCAAGTCTTCTGCGGCGACAGAGCAGACCACGAAAAGCTGCGTCACTGGAGCGCAGAAAGAAGTTGGCAAAAACAGGAGCTGTTGGATAATGCATTACAAAACCCTACGCCAACTGATAATTACCCCCAAAAAAGGACGGCTAAGCCAGCTACGCTCCTAAACCCCAGAGAAAATCTGCCATACAGGCGCAACTGAAAAGCGATAAACAAATGTTCGATTGATTTTAAAACATCTTATTCATCGGAAAGAGCTTGGTGCTAAGAGATCGCGTTAAGTGGTAGAGAGTACATAGCCCTCGACGGCTTTGCCAACCCGCTGGGGACAGGGCTAAGCCAGCACGGTCTCCCACCGCTCGAGAGAAATATCGGTGAAATGCGATCGTAGTTGACTCGTTGGCCGCAGTGTTTACAATTCGGGTTGTATTGATCAGGATAAATGTGCGAAGGTTACGTGGCGTCGTCTACAGACGAGATCGATACAAACCAAAAAGTTCGGAACGAGGAGGCTCCAAGGCTTTTTAAAAAGGGCGTGCGATGACACGTGCCCAAGTTGCGTATTCGTATCCTTATGCACGTTTCGCTCAGATCGAGGACGAAGTGAAAGACTGCTCGAGCAAACAAAGCCACCCTCCATCAGGGCCGGTGAGTGAGGTATGCCTCCACGATTCTGTGCGCTCTGCGTATACCCGGTGTAAAGGCATTTTGAAACGGCGAAGCAACCCAGCGTGAACAAGCGGATTCGTGTTCACGGCCCATTACACGCTTCGCATTGCCGGAGAGTGGAGTGCGCGCACGGGCTTTCCATGCAGCGACGCTGGGGCCCAAATGGCTCAAGATCATCAGCCCGGAAGCAGTGTGATGCAGCGGAATATGAAGTATCGGGACTACATCTAAATGATAAAAGGCGGAGAACGCCGCCGGCATGATGCGATACGCGCCTAAGACAAGCCTTGCGATGTGGTCGTTGCGCCGTTCGGTGTTATTTACTGTCCGTGGCCTTCGGCGCAGAAAATGCTATATAGAAGGTATCGGCGACAACCCTCCGGATGCGATGTATTGAATTTAAAAGTAGACGTTGCGTATTCCTTGTTTTGTGTCACATAAAGTGCCCTTACACACATTGCTCTGTGTTAAAGGTAACCCAGTGTTCTTTTGTTCTTCACGTTCCGTTGTACTGCGCAATAAATTTGTTTTAGTGCACTATACTCTGCACACTTGAGGTGTGTGTTGTTCTTTGCGTTAACGCAAACTTCAGGTTAATTTTCAGCAGCGGCGACGGTAACCAATGGCTATTTTGCCGTTGGTTTTGCTGAAATATTAGCCCTACGAACAGCAGTATACCGTGTAATTCTGCACTCGCGAGAAGCGAAATTTCGTGGAGCCATTTTTATACGCAGAGTACACGTATAGCACATCACAAATTTAGCGTTTACTGATGCGTTAGAATAGCGATAATAGTCCTGCATTTCCCTTGTGCTGCTTTGTCGGTGAGTCCCGACAAAATGATGTGATTACATAGCTGCTTGTGCCGTTAAGTCGGCTATTCAAATGTTGGGCAGTGAATTTCTTCGATGATTTATTTTTATTTTATTGTTGACATCCGCGTGTCAGAAAGCTTTCACGTCAGTACGATCGTGTTGCAAACAGCTGTGGGTGATGAAATGGGTCTTCTGCAGTGCATATACGGAAATGCCTGCGTCCTTTCTCTTGCTGCTCGCTTAGCGAGGAAAGTATGGAAGAGGCACTTCGGGATGCCCCGAGCAAAGTCAGCGACACACGAACAAGGAATTGAGAATGCGAAACAAGCTTTGTGAACGAGTACAGCGATGCGCTCCTATAGACAAAGCGCGCATCCGTATAAATGTGTGCTCGCAAGGCATACGCAGCGAAACAGCGGGAAATCTGCTAAGCCTGCTCTCGCGCGTGTCGTCTGTTCGCTAGGTCTCCTCAGCGAAGCGAGCAGACGACAAAGACTCTTCTGTTTTTAGTTCTCTTTATGGGTGACGCCAAGTCGGCGTCAGTAGCTATAGCTGCAAGGATGCGACGTAAGGAGCATTCGGAGCACGCATAATACGGTCGAAGTGCGTAGCTGTGCGACCGTAAATAAATACGTAAGAGCGCAATCAAATCGCGCGGAACGATATCTTCCTTCAAGTTCTTCGTCTCGGGGGCCCCGGTCGTCGGTCCCCCGACGAACGCGCCGAGAAAAACAAGAAACGGGGAACTATTGCTGCTGTTCCGCCCGGGTTTGTTGTTTTTAGTGTACACGAGTACGTACACGCAGGCTCGGAGTACAGCGATCACGTGTGTGCATAGCGCACGTGTAGTGTATACGCTTAAATGTTATGTCTGACTGTTGCGTATCGGCGCCGTCAGCAGACGATCGGCTTGGCGTGCGCACCCAAACGTGGCGTACAGAACGTACACGCATTCGCGTCGTAACCTGGCCCAGCGGAGCTCTCTCTCTCTCTCTCTCGCGTACACTACCTCCATCGGCTAAACCCCCCGGGACGCGTTCGGTCTCGGCAAGAACGTGCCTTTCCCGCCGAAGCCGCAGCGTCACGGGAGAAAGCAGGGCTGTGCAGGCCAAAAAAGGCAAATGCGCATTGTCAACAGAAGAAGTGAGATTGTATGTGGAACGGCCTGCAGCGAGAAGAGAAGAATATCTCCAACGTTGGCTTTTGGGGCTGCGTTCCACTTATAGGCATTACATTGTCGCAGAATGAGAAATGGCGATTGTGGTCGTGTATTTGCTAGACTTTCTCAAGCTGAAAAATGCGAGCGACTCTTCGATTCTTTTTTTTTTTTTTGCACTACAGGACCGCAGTTTCTGGTTTTCAAAGAAAAATACGCCCGTAGCTGCTTGTTATTGCAGCGTTGCAATCGTTCTTCTACAGTTAAAGGTGAATATCTGTTTGTACGCAATGAAGCTTTCTGAGAGATACGAGACGTCTTTTAAAGATATGCATGGATGCAGAAACCACGCGTCGGTGCGTCAGCAAATAGTTTACCAGAGCTATTGCTGTACTGTCAGTGATAATTGCTGGCACACTCCCGATCCTCTACTGCACTCTGGTGCTCACTGGCGCGTGATATATTAAGCAGATACGCCGCTGTTATATATGATGCGTTAACATTTAAGGAGAAGAAGCGAAAGAAGAAGCAATTCCAGACATGGCCAACCTGGAACTACCATGCTCACGCATTCTGTGCGACTGACTTGCTCTGCATCCGCAGTACAAGCTCTCTTCTTGTACAAGGCCAGCTAGCAAATCACGCCTTCGAGAAAAAAAGGGGCACAGGTCAGTTGTGTTTGTGTTCCGCGCGCAGCACACGCTTCGTGCCGAGACCTCTTTCCATGTTTCCGCATCGTTCCCGCGAAAAAGCCCTCCAGAGTGTTCGTATTTTATCGGCAGGGTCGACCGCCGGCGCCGTTGTGTCGCGTACGATAACTTATGCACAGCCGCCGCGAGACTCGCTCCTGTATCCCTGTGCATGCTGCCACTCGAGATAGGAGAGGCGAGACCACCGAGAGACCCACGCACCCCCACTAGCGCTGCCACCGGTGCTTCACTGCGCGTCCTCAATCGACCTTCCACATGTGTGTGTGCATGTGTAACGCATGTGGAAAACATGCGGCGCGTGCGAGCGGTGGCGGGAGCGTCGGGGCGCGTGGCTTGAACGGTCCGCTGACTCACGGGTGATCGAAGCCTGATCAATCGTCGCACGATCTACCTACTGATCGGGTGACCGCTGATAAGTACTCCACATGCTGCGTGGTGTTTCCGAACCGACGCAACGTTAGCGGGGCGCCATGCCTGGCTGACGTTGCGCTTTTTTGCGAGTCTTGTCTTGGCTCTGTCTGACTGATGTCGGCACGCGAGCTGATAGCGTGTCGTCCTCGTCCCCGGGAAAGCGTTGCGGGCTTCATTTAACATTTGACCGGAGCATACTTGCAGAACCTTTCGGCTCGGTAATGCCTTAGTTTAGATCGTTTTCGTTGGAACGCCTCACGCAGTACGTAAGCCAAAAAAATAAGAAAATAAAACAGCAGGAGCTGCTAGGACCAGCATTTCCCTCACAAAAAAATGAGTCTTTTTGTTCTCATTTTTTTACTTGCTTCAACTCGATCATCAAATCCGAAACTTCAAAGCTTCAAGGAAGTTCAGGCAACGAGAGTTCGCACTAACCTCTCGTTAGCATGGTGCTGCCAGCATCCAGTCGTGTGGTGCTACACACACGCGCGCACACACGTATGCTCTCACATAACAGCATAAAGCAGTTTGCACACGGGACTGTAATATGAAATGACTGAAAGTCCAATGCTGCCATTTCGGCTTCATCTTTGTACAGTATACCCCTCTACACAGGGTGTACATATGTGTACATACATTTGTGGAACCGCCGATCAGCAGTTATGTAAATTATTCTTGTGCCTCTGTATTCATCCTTTATGGAGTTTCGTTTTTGGTCTTATGGAGGTTTAACGTCCCAAAGCGACTCAGGCTATGAGAGACGCCGTAGTGATGGGCTTCGGAAATTTCGACCGCCTGGGGTTCTTTTAACGTGCACTGACATCGCACAGCAAACGGGCCTCTAGAATTTCTCCTCCATCGAAATTTTATGGAGTACAATTAATCACCTTTACATATGAAGTTCTCCCCCCCCCCCCCCCCCCTTGAACTTCAAAGGTAAAGTATATAGTAAGAGCCGTTTTTGCAAAAACGAATGCTTGGGCGAGTTGGTAAGTCATCTTAAACAGAACAGCGCCCAGTTTGACAGGGACAACGAGGGAGACACGGCACAGACGAGCGCTGACTGTGTCGGCGCTCGTCTGTGCCGTTTTTGTATGCGCGCACATATGAATCTTTGGCAAAACGTGCGCCTTAAGGTGCATTTCAGCATCAGCGCTCTTCTCCTAATCAGAAATGGTGAGTTAAGTTGCTCACTGTAGTTACAGGCGCTGCGTTCTCAATAAGTAAAAAGTGCAAAGGTTGCGATTACGTCAGGCGTACATAGGTTAGTCCTGATTTAATTGAGACAAGGTTGGATACATTGACCGTCATGAGGCATGATTCAACATAACTTTAACAGAATTTAGTCAACTAACTAACATGTGTTGCCTGAAATTAAACAATACTGTTGTTGACATCTCACATTGCCCATGATGAACAGCGTAGTGTTTTTGTACAATTCCTGTGGCGTCTGTAAGGTGTCAACACTTCGTCAACACGCAGGCTGCATTGGTTTCGGTTAGGTGCTTAGACTGGACCGGCCTTGTCAAGCCTTGGTTGGTGGGTGCATTACAGCGGCGGTAATTACGATTGTAGGAGTCTTGTTATTTCTTATTATACGGCGTGCCGAATGTCCTGCTCTGAAGACATCGCCTAGAGCCGATACCGAAGCAATGACGAAATGCGCCGAGAATCAAATTAGAACAGGATCATTACGCTTTTTTGGTGTTTGGCGCATATGGCCTTTCCATTGCTAGCGTTACTAGCGCTGCTACAGCTATAATGTGACGCCTCACGAACAAAAGTTATTCCGCCATGTTGCTTTGCGCTGTGAAAGCCGAAACAACACCTTTGAAGACAAAAGTTTGCTGCCTAACAGCCTTTCGTAGTAACTGACTTCACTTCTCCGCTCCATCGATGACGGTTAAGGGGGTAACCTGTTTTTGTCATCGACCATCGCGCGCTCTTACTACACTACAATAACCAGCCAGGTGTGATAGCCGATGTTGTGGGCTCGTCGTTAAGGGTCGCGTATTTTTCAGGTCAGGGGCTAACTTTAGAGATAAGAACGCGCACTCCGTGGTTCAGCGCCGTGGGAAAAATATCCCACCTTTCTTTTTTTTTTCCCTTCTAAATTGAAAACGTCACTCTATGACTCTGACCTGGATAGGGGCAAAAGTTACCCTTCGGAGGAGGAAACAAGCAAGGAAGAGCGAAAAATAAAGCGAACGATAAAAGGTGCATGACAAAGCAAAGAGGAGAAAGAGGTAAGAAAGGAAATGATCCTTTTCTAAGCCCGCGCAGAACCCTCTTCCTCAGTGTTGCTGCTTTTCTCGAGGGAATAAGTGGCCACGAAACCAGGCCGGTGATAACCTGCGACGGGCCGGTGTGACCGTGGAGGACACGCGGCGAAAGGGTCGTTAGGAACGCCCCGGAGACCACGGTGCCATATCTCCGGCGACGCGAAAATGCCGGCGGAAATGACTCCTTAGTGGTCCCGCCAGCGAGCCCCCTCGAGGCGGCCGCCATATGTGCCGGGAAAACAACCGATCCCGCCCCCTAGCGCCGGTCGCGAGCAGCAAGACGTTCGCCGTTGCGTGTGTATACAGCGCGGGTCGCTTGAGTCGCTAGTGTGCGGAGTACCGGAGAGAAAACCGAAGACACGACTGTAGCCAGCTAACGTCACCTGAGGCTTTTCTGTGTACATAGCACGCTGCATAAAACTCGTGGGCCCGGAAAGAATTAGCTCCGTTCACGGTCTCTTGGAGAGCCTTTGTGCGAGCTTGCCGACGTCAGAGATTTTGGTGCAGCGCGCTTACCTTAATCCTTGCAACAAAAAAAAAATCAGAACAATGGAAGCAATCACGTGACAGTGTTAAGCTATTTGTGTGACTTCCCTCCTCCTTTTTCGTCCTCCTCCCACGACATTTTATTCCAACAATCGATGAGCCTGTGCAGCCAGAATCTGAACCTCGCAGTCTGAACGGACCGTCACTTCTCGCTATTTTTAGCTTTATACGAGTTCAATTTTAAGTGTAAGTCTCCTCTTCTGTCGTTAGAAAGTGGCAACTTATCAATCTAGGCCAAAATCAATTGTTTCAGTGTCCGTTTAAGTTTCAGTTCCAGATGAGCTCTGTGTTAAAAGATACTTATGTAAGCATTAAGTTACCAGCGGGGATTAAACAAATTTTGATGTGTTAACGAAATAAAGAGGACGAAATGGGCTTTTGGCGAGATGCGTAATGCGTAATGAGGACATATTGATGAAAGGTAAACGTGGCTTGAGGTGGCAGAGAGTAAGGTGGGGAGATTACATTAGGACGAAATTCACTGACCTTGAATGGACAGGACAGGGATGACTGGAGGTCAGTTATAGAGAGTTGTTTACCTTGTAGTGGGCGTTGCCTTATTGCTCGAGAAGATGATGATGATGATGCAGGGCAACGCTTCTCAATTTCATGATACCACCACTCTCTCAGCAGCGTTTACTGAGGCAGATCGGCCTAGAGCGTTGAAACAGCGATAACGTTGGAGGAGGTCACTGGCTGCACATTTAGTTACGACACATGCTCCTTGCGTTAAACGAGGTGTGAGTGCGACAGAGACGACAGATGGGTAACAATCGAAACTTTATGCAAAGCGTTTCTCGTGCTTATTTATACACACATATCTAATCAGCGATGTATGCACGTGTATGAGACGAGAAGAAGAAGGCCTTCACGGCTAACACAATTAGTGCCTCCCTCCCCCTTTCTTTTCGTACCGAAAACCCTTTCCGTTTGTTTTTTCTTCCTCGTCTTGTCAAACTCAAGTGTGGCACGCGCGGTGCCGGCTGGTCCAGCTACGCTGTAGTGGGTTCCACGAGCAAGGCAGGGCCAACAAGTGGGGTCCCACAGGGTTCCTCAGTCCCTGCAATCCCCTCGCACCAGCGTTCGACTGAAATCGCGGGCCTCTCTGGGGATCGCAAGAGAGGGCCCCGGGAGCATGCCAGAACAAGTGGCGGCCGCAATTTCCGCGGTGCGAGACACGTGTAGTGGTGCGACAACAGTCGGATTGGGCCGCCGAGACACGAGCGGCCCGGGTCTTGGCGAGTCGCCTATTGATCTCCCGAACAAGGACCGCCGTGGGTCCCAATCACAATGGCTGGCACGACTCGGGCCTGCGGGCTGTGCGGACAGTGCACATACGGCACTGGAGAGATGACTGCCGACTTCGTTGCGTAGTACTGCGATCGCGATAACAGCGGGAAAGCTGCCCTTGCGCGGGCCCGGCTCACACAATTCAGGCACGCGGCCCGCGTAGAGTGACAGTTTGATTACGGCCGTGACCAAACATTGATCCACCGAGCAGCGAGGCCTGTTCCACTGGAAGGGGACGCTTGACCTTTCGCCTGTTTCCCGTTGTCCGAAGGTGACGGACAAAGAAAGGGCCGTTTCTGCTGCTGACGAATGCATGTGTATTGATGCATGCGCAGAACGATGGAAACGAGTTCTAGAAGGGAACGTAACACGTACCGCTGAGCGATGTGAAACTTAGGCGTCGGTATTTTCATACTCCGTCGCGCCTTGTCAGCTGTGGACAGATATCTTCAGAGTCCTAAAATAGGTGGAAAGTGGTGACGTATACCGTCGTCTTCAAAAGTTCGCATGCCGCCGGGTCCGGCTGCGCTGCTCGCGGCGGCGCTTGCGGCGCGGACGCGATGCGTCATCTTCGCAAGTCATTTCTTTGATATTTTATTTTTATACTTATGGCTGGTTGTAATGTAGTTCACAAGCATGTTTTTCTTATCTATTGTGCAGAAATATTACTATTATTAGGCTTAACTTCAGCCGCGTTTACTGCCGATACCAGGATCGCTGCAATCGTTTCGACCGTGGCGGCACCAACGGTGCGGACGCGCAACTTGCAACATGCCACAGCCTTTGCCGGATTTGCAGCGCACTCCTGGAAATTTAAAGCTCTGAGGTGTAAGAAGAGGTGCTGGTAAGCTTCTATTTAGGGCTGCATTCCGATGAAGGCTAAATGCAAAGAGGTCCGTCTGGTGTGTGACGTCAGTGCACGTTAAATGACCCCAGATGGTTGAAACTAATCCCGAACCTTCCAGTACACCGTTTATCATAGCCCACGTAAAGCTATGGAACGTTAAACCACTCATGGCAACCAATTCTAATGGAGTAATAATAGACGCGGCGAGTCACGTTGGGAAAGAGTTGATGACGTTGTTAACTACAATTTTAAAACGTATAGTTTAAGAATTTCATTGCGTCCTCTGGTTGTAAATATACCCGCAGTTTTTCTTGCTGTTTCTGCCATTGGCAGTTTTGTAGTCACAACAGATCTACTGATCAAATGAGCTTTTAATTGTTTAGGTCAAAGTTGAACTTCTATCGTTTATATTTCTTCTTTATTTCTGATGTTTGCATCAGCAGTCGTCATCAGAACTTTTGCTGATGTCATGTAGGGTGGTTTTAATTTTGCGGAGCTCTCAGAGACAACTATTACACAAGCAAAAGTTCCATACTAATTGTTATAGCCTATAGCACCCCCTCCTAATCTCGTTATCTCCTCGCCAGTACCCTCATCCCCACTTTTTTTCTTCAGCTCTTTATAGTTGCGTTCTTTGCATTACTTCTCTCGCAGTAACGAGCGAATTTCGTCCCCTCGACGGTCCAGCATGCAATGGCAGCCCAGACTGCGCGCTTCGTTCGCGCTCGCAGCGTTGGAGTCAGCTCGAGATCACGTTTCGAACCGGCGTCATAGCTTCCCTCTCCCCCGGTTTCGTTCAACCCCTCCCATCGCGCCTTTACCGAAGCCATCGGCGCGTGGAGTGAGTCTTTCGAGCGCTATGTGCCGGCGGTCCCCGAGCAATACCCTCTGGCTCCTTCGCCGTTCGGCAGATCTGCCTTTGTTGAGTCCTCGTTGAGCGGTGTCGAAGAACGGACTTCGAACCCCTCGGGTCCATGCACCCCCCGAACCGTGCGGTGGCGGCGGCTGAGGCGATGGCGCTTGTTTTCTCCAAGCTCACATTTCTTCTTTCTGCTCCATCTCTCGCTTCCTGGCTCACATGTGTTCGGCGTTCTTCGACGGCCGTTTTCTTTGTCTTTTTTTTTTCGCGTGCTTAACCGCGCCACTTCCTGTGAACTTTTACCTCGCCGCTGAAGCGGTGCGGGCCAGTGCTGTGGCACAACGTCCCTGCGTCTAGACTTTTTTGCTTTTCTCATCATTCAGCCCACGTGCCGGGCCGTGTTTTGACGCCTGGGACGCCATTCCGCTATTACTGGAGGATAAGCCGCCCACCGTGCTGTTGCAAATCGGCATAACTGCATGAGCAGGAGCACTTGTGCCCCAGTAAGACTGCACGAGGCAAACACTGCAACACTCTGTACACGCATGTGTATGAACCGCAGCACTGAAAATGGTGATCAAACAATTTACTTTCAGCTTCGGCATCAACGAGTCTTTCCAGTCTTTTCCATTCGATAAGCCGCTGTGCGTAATAAGCAATCCCATCGTTGAATGCAATTAACGTCGACGACGCTCCCGTGACAAAGTTTGGCCGCAATTGAATTGCAATGCGCTGGAACATTCCGACCCAGCACTTGTCTGGACCAGGAAGCTCGCAAACACACTGCACTCGCCGAGCTGGCTCAGTGGCTTTGGTGTTCGGTTGTTGAGCCCAAGGATGCGGAATCGAATCCCTGCCGCGAAGGCCGCATTTCGATGGAGAAAAAGGCGTAAGACGACAGTGTGCTTCGCAATGTCATTGCGCATTAAAAAAAAAACCTCCAATGGTCGAAATTTATCCGGAGCCTTCCACTACGACGTGCCTCGTAGTCCCATGTGTCGCTGCGGGTGTTAAATCCCACTTACTATGCGTACCATCACCCGGAGACACACTGCTGCGAGACTACTTAGCGAGTGATTCATATTGTTGCGGTTTGAAAAGACACGCGGCTAGAAGAGTGGCTGATTTGATACAAACTCTTTCCAACTTTTGCCCAGTTCTTCATTCTTTTACGATTCGGCAACGCGAAAGCTGCCGGCAATGTTTCGAATTGCGACTCCTCTGCTGGCCGTCCGTTGGGAACGAGAGTTTTCTGCGTGCGGTCAACGGTCGCCAATCCAACCCCAAGTGCGCGAAAACGGGATTACATCGCAACGCATCCGGTGTGTATACTTGCTTTTCGGAACACGCGTGCGTCAAAAGGAGAGAAGCTGTGCGCGTGTCAATTTATCACCATCAGTCCTGGCTTTCCATCCGTTACATCTCTTCGCTTTTCTCTTCTTTTCAGAAAGAAAGCAAAAATCACGAGACTCTCGTCCGCTCGTGCTGTAGCACCTCACATGTGTCGAGGGAACTTCGAACTGCGATGGCTTCTCTTTCTCACAGTTTCCATAAAGCTCGTTGTTATTCCACCGGCGCCTTGGGAGGCCTTGAGCGATTACTTGGTGCGTGTCCCCTGATTGGGGGATTCATCGTCTCTGCGCGCTCCTAGAATCTGTGTGCACCCAGTTGTGTTCCAAGCGATACAAAATGTCCATGCGGGTGCGAGCTGCGCTTGGCACGCGTGCTGAAAAGCGAGAGAAAGAGGAGGATATTGACTTTTAGCGACTCTCCTAATTTGCCTTGTGGACTTATTTGTGGGCGGCGCTTCCATGGGAGCTCCGCGAAAAGTTCGAAGCCTTTTGATTTCAGCTTTTAACGGCTTGTGTTTGAGTTAAGCGGAGTCGGTGGTGCTGATGGTGTAGCCAGATAAAGTAACCACACCTTTCACGTAGGTGGTGCCTCGAGCGTCGTACAACTTTAGCAAGACATCGCAAAACGCTTCGAAACACCTCTTGGAAGCTTTGCGCCGGTCGAGGTTAAGCTCTGATCGAGGTTAGTCTGATCTTATCTGTTCGCGCCGCAGATGGAAGCTGATGAAGACGACGATGTGCAGTGCACAGCGCGAGAGTGTGTGGCAGTTTAACACGAGGCGTGTTCGGCTGCGGCGGTAGCTTTAGTGCTCTCGTGCAGTGGCCAGCGAAGCTGATCTGCAGCCGGGGCCTCGAAACCCATTCAATATATTTGTTTATTCTCAAGGTCAGGGACGCCACAAGATTCTTAGTTGAGTTTGACCCCGTGAAGTAGCGGTTTTTTGACACAAAAAGCTTCAACAAGCGACGAGTAAGAGCAAGCGCTCTGTACAGCGGTTCTCAATTACTCGCTAATTCGGAATCGCTTCGGAATCGGGTACCGAAAACTTGATAATAAGCGCATTTCGGCGAGAAATGTCGAAATTGCGCCACAATTTTGTCCTTGTAACGCAGGTCGAGGAACGACTATGCGCAAGTCTATTTAAAGTGCACCTCAGCTAGAAGAGAGAGACGCTTGGTGACGGAACACTCTCTCTTCTGGCGGACCCAGGCGTCATATGCTCCACACCGGTGCTCTCCTTCGCTGCATTGTTGACGAGTACAGATGAGTTGTTCGCACCTGGCTCGACGACGACCTCGCGCCTACTGTCTTCGTTTTATTTTCTCTTCTTCCCTCCCCTTTTCTTTTGTCCCCCTCCTCACCACAGGGTCGCTGTGTACGCTTCCCTCGGCAGCTGCTTTTCGCTGGCTCAGGTGATGTGACGGGTCCAATGGGCGGTGGTTGATATAGATGGACAGCCAGCCGCACGTCGCAAGGACCAGCTGCAGTCCGTGAAGGACGCACCATCACACGCTTCTTCGTGGTGCGCCTCACAGGCCTCTGGGAGCGGCACGAGCGTAGCTGCCACCAGAGCGGAGAGCAGCGCGTTTTGTCCCCGCGATGTATGCGCTTCTGACAAGCGCTTCTGACCATTGCGAGGCGCAAACAGTTTGCGCAGCCGCCTTCGCCGCGGAGTTATTGATGAGTAGGTGAGCGAGCGACTAAGTCAGTGAGAGAGAAGGTGTATGTAGGAAAGAATGAGTGAGTCATTGAGAGAAAAAGCTTTTATTTGTGCGAGACATGATGCTGCAGTGCGTATTTTATTGGCTGATGCGATGCGGAGGTACGCGCGTTTTAGAACAGCGAGGAAACAATAACGCACTGTTTACGAATTGCGCTGCGTCAGTCGCGAAACTTGGCGGGAGGTTTATGGCGTGCTATGCCCGTGATGTATACTGTTACCCTAAAGTAAAGTATCACACGCATTGCATGGGCATGTTCAGTCTATCGAACGGTGCGTTGTAGTCGGTGATCTGTTGAAGCCTGCCTTTGACCCGGTGCGACACGTCCGACGGCATATGCTAACTTTATCGACTGTCAAACACTTCATGCTTCGCATCGTAAACCGAAACTTATCGAGGTCGCTGTCACGCATCTCTTCGTCCCTGTGCTCACTCAACATGGACGCCGATTGCACCGTGGTTGTCTCCCAGTGACACGGCCGCTTTGCGGGTCAGGGCAAACGCAACGTACGCGTTGAGATTCAATTCGTTGCCCGAGGTGCCGTAGCGGTTGTCCACGTGCATTAGAAGTCGAAGTACAAGCGTCTTCCCGCACCCAGGCCAACTCTGCCGTGAGCGACACTAGCGCCATTCATCTGCTGCGTCCCGAACCTGTGTTATGCCCAGCGCCATCTACCAGGCGCTCCACATACCTGTGTCACATATCACGTATTACAGCTGTAAGCAAGGAATAAAAGTGCCAGCTTTATCGAGAATTTCATACAGTGGAGGACAAGCGGAAGTTGAATTTCCTTTCGCTTTCTGTATAGGAAGGAAATGTAGAGCTTTGGATAGCTGAAGCACACAACTCACTGATGGACTAATTCTATTTCCACCTGATATATCGACTGTATGACAGCACAGAACGAGATAGATGGTATGTTTAAGGCAGCTATCAGAAACATATCACATGACGAGGAGACGTCGGTGGAAACTACAATTTCAGCTATCAGCCGTTTTAATCGGTCATGTAGCTCGTCCAGTTCAAACGAAGATGCATAATCTGTCTTTTAGACTACGTCAAAAAACTTCTCTAGAAATGGGCTGCAGCAAGACCTTTCCAATCCGAATGCAAGTGTTTTAGAAGAAGTCTGCAATCTGACTTATAGCGCCCATTCTATACCCGTAACTTTTGTTCTTGTCCTCTGAGTGATGAAAAGGAGGTGAGAAACTGACCGCAGCAGCGCAGCTTTGGCATCGTTCCACGTGGACTGGTCAGTTTGTACGCACTCATATGACATAGGCAGCGCTTGGAAGGCAGAGACTAGGAGAGCCGGTCACGTGCGTGCAAGCAGAGAGAAGCTATCTGAGGGGTGTCCGTGACTACGATGACAATCCAAGAAGAACCGAAGATGAATGAGCCGAAAACTGACACCCGCGTTCGTGCAGACGAAACGCTCCCTCACACCGTCGCAACCGCGGTGTCGGCACAAGACTGGCGGCACTTTGAAAGGACGCTAATTAATCCGGGCCCCTGTATACGTCGCAGAAGAACAGACGCAAAAGCGAATAAGACGAAATGGAGCTTTAATATATACGCGTCGGGTCAGGCCCTGGCAAGCGCAGGGAAACACCTGGCGCGTTCGGCGGCCTTCATTAGGCACCCATACATCTCTCGTCTGCGTTTTGCTCATGCGTATACGGGGTCAGCGATATGCCCCGCCCTCCTTTCCCTGCACCCTGTCACACCGAGAAGCGTGCAGCGTCTACCAAGCCGCAGACCTGCGGCAGTCTATCCAATGCAGAGGAGACGGATGCACAGTAGTGTTGGTGTATTGTCTATCCATAACGATACATCAAAAGCAAGGGCCAATCACAGACAACGTCTGCCATATATTCATTTGCTTATTAAGAGCACCCCAAATGCCCTCATTGCCAGAGTAGCATAGAAAGGGTAACAACACGCGCAAAACAGCTGAAATAGAAGTTTGTAGAAAGACAAGTATAGATTCGAGCTCGACAGAGAGATTATACATTGAGAGTTATATTGAAGTCGCAAAATGTTGCTGCCCGTGGATGGCCTTGGGAGTTCTTCCGATGGCGATAATGCGGCGCGAACTTCAGCCTCGAGAACAGTGCACGGAACTTTAAATGAGACGCGAAGAGCATAGCTCGATCGCTTCGCCGAAGAAGCTTCTGCGCCTCTCTCTCTCTCTCCATTCGGGCACCATACCGCATCCGGCTGCTGCCGGCAACGGGTGGAGCAGAAGCCGCCAATGGATTCGAAGCCTCGCCGCCACACGCAGACACGCACTATGGGCCAAGCCTTAGCGCCTGCACGGTGGTTGGCCCCCTCCGTGTTACGCACGCACTCACAGACACGGTGGGGTTCCTCTCCGCGGCAGCACAGCGCCGCGGGATGTCTCGGCGCGCGAGCTTTAATCGGCGAAGCTGCTTCCCTCCGTCCGTCCGATTGCCGGAAAATCACTTCCCGCAAGGAGAGCTCGTGCGCCGCCGCCGTCGTAAATAACGCGGCCAGAAACTCGAACTGGCCGCCACAGCTATAGGCGTGGGGGAGATTAAAGGACAGGCCCCTCTTGAACGCAGTGCGGGAGATATTGATAGCAATAGGAGGACGACAGGTTATAAACAGGAAGGAAAATAGAGTCAGGTAAACCTGGTATTCAGCACATCTCGTTGTGAAGGGGACGCACGCTGCGTAATGCTTGTTTATTCTTTTTTGTTCTTCGATTTTCTTGAACCCCGCTAGAAACAAAAGAAGATATTTCGCTTCGGGAGGTCCGGACAAAATAGAGGGAGAAGAAAGGCGGACATGTTTTTGGTTGACAGAGTAAATAAAAGGTGTCCCCAAATGCTCCTGCGATGTAAACAGGCAGCTGGACCAGACCCGGAAGCTTTGCAAATGGTATCAAAATTGCTTTTTGCTTTAATCCTTATGCCGGGCCTTTAATAGCGCTCAGAGCGTGGTCAAACACTCCGAGCTCTGTGGTTGCGGTTACCGTGCTTGCGACCTTTCCGCATAGCGGCTGCATCTGTAGTCCCACTTCGGCTGGAGCGTTGACAGCTACGCATAGATTCCCCGGAACACAACGTTGTTTAGATTTGTTTGCTCAGATTGCGGACTGGTAAAACGGAGGAAAAAAACAAACGAGAAACACTCGCACGCACTTGCTGAGCGGCACGTTCTCGTTTCTTTCGGAATGAGCCACAGAAGACAGTTTCTTCAGCGACTCCTTGTGTGTTTATATTCGAGTGTGTGGCGCGAGAGCGCATGGAATATATTTTCTTGCCACACCGAAACGTGCGCCGCGTTTGAAAAGAGCTTGAAGTTCGCATTTGAACTAGACGGCAAACACGGTGAACAGGAACACTCGAGCGCATGGAAACCCGCATCGGAACTGCCCGGACGATCTTTGATAGCGTCAGTGCCCCGCCTGTTCAGCTCCTCCAGAGCTACTGCTTTCATAGCATTTTCTTGACGCAGGTTGCATGGCGTTCAAAGCAAGTTCCTTCGAGAAAAACGGAAGAGAGACAGAACGTACTGACAGGCGAAAATCCACGTACATTTAAGTTGGGGTACGAGTTAAGTCTCGGAGAAAAGAAAAAAAAAAGGCTTCGGTGCTGTAAACAGTAAAAATAAAAAAAAAGCTGTTGGTGAGCAGTGCTGCAAGCGGTGCATCGTCGACATCTGGAGAGCCTCCCCTAAGCCGACGTATTCGTTTTTGAGTAAGTAATGGTGAGCGTTGCGGTTGAAGCAGCGTGGCATGTGTGTCGCATTCTACTTTCACTGTACTATTTCTGAGCGCTTTTCTGTCTCCGAACCCTTTCCCCTTCGCAGAGCGGCATGTCGGCGATTTTAAACTCGCTGGCGAAAGACTTGCTTTTCAATGAACAGATTGCTCTTCCTTCCTTTTATTCGACCTGGGATCGCTAAACATCTAGAGGCAAGAGCTTCGCCATTGTTTATGTGCATACATAATGTGAATGTGAGCATGTTTGTGCAGCATAAGTGCACTTGCACCTTGCACATGTGTACGCGCGAAACGCATCGACGTCCGTTCGATACTCTTAAAAAAAGTAGTAGGGTTTTAACGGAGTTAAACGGAGTAGGTGTGCGAAAGCATGTGTTCAGCCTGGTTGGTTCATTGCTGGGTCGTCGGCACGTCTGACGACTCAGGTCAAGCCCTGATCGCTGATCTGACCTGTTCGCGCTGCAGATGGAAGTTGATGAAGACGCCGATGTGCAGTACGCAGCGCGAGAGTGTTTTGCAGTTTAACACGAGGTGTGACAGGCTGCGTTGACAGCATAGTGCCCTCGTGTAGTGGCCAGTGTAGCTGATCTGTTCATGCCGCCGTGGGTTCGAAACGCGGTCGTGGCGATATTTATTTTATTTCTGCATGGGCGGTTGCTACGCTAGGTTTGGCCAAGGTCACCCCAAGGTCACCCTCCCGTTGACTACACAGCTTGCGCGACGCCGCCGCGGTGGCTGAGTGGTTATGGCGTTGGGCTGCTGGCCCGAACGACGCGGGTTCGATCCCGGCTGCGGCGGTCGAATTTCGATGGAGGCGAAATTCTAGAGGCCCGTGTACTGTACGATGTCAGTTCACGTTAAAGAACCCCGGGTGGTCGAAATTTCCAGAGCCCTTCACTACGGCGTCCCTCATAGCCTGAGTCGCTTTGAGACGTTAAACCCCCATAAACCATAAACCAAACAGCTTGCGCGACGCTCCTCCGAACTTACCCGAGCTTAATTGCCCGAGTTACTACGAGGCTTTAGTGCTTTCACACTAAAACGATGATTAAAAAATTATCTTAACCCATCCTTCTTAGTATGGGTCATGCTATCTTCCCCATTTATTGTTTCCTCTTGTCGGCTCATTTCACAGGTCTACACACTGCGCTGAACGTACCTTATGAGGCCTCACAATGCAACAACACTCAGTAAAAAAAATGGCGGACGATTTAGCGTGGTTAGGCCAAATGTGAATTAAGTGCGCTAGCGCTTCGGTTTTTCACTTCGGTTTCGGCTCGAGGCTCGGTTTTCAAGGTCAAGCGTGCCTCAGGCAAAGATCGGCAAAATCGACATGACGCGATAGCGTTGATGGGTTAGTGCTCAGATGTGCGCAATTCGTCATTCTATACTTCATATTCATACATCGCTAGAAGTCTTCATAGTACCCCTGGCGCAGTGGTGCAGCGGTTAAGCGTTGCGCCGTTGCCCTGCGATGGCAGGTGCTGCCACCGGTGGGTCTTGTGAGGCCCAGGTTGCCCTTAACTCCGAGCAACCTCAGGGTTACGGATAGAGGCTCCTGACAGACAAACATGGGCGCAATCTGAGAGTGAGGGTTTTGGTACTCGGGCACTAAAACAATTACTGGCTTGTAGTGCCTCTGGTCTTGAGGGGGGCAGGAGTGTGACAAGCTCAGAGCAAAGTCACCTTCGATATTTTTACCGACCCCTTATAAAAGGCGCATTTCCGTTATCTCCCAGCCACCTCTTTCTAGGGTCGCATGTCAGCATCTACTCGACAAAAACAAAGCACTATTTGACATTTCGCGTATAACCCCCCCCCCCCCCTCCCTCTTTCGTATTTACCACGAGAGTGTGCTCCTCCCCAGCCCGCATGGTCCCAGCTCGCTGGGGCCACGCAACCACAATGTCGGCACGTATAATCCGGGATTGATGACGTAATTGAGCCCTCTGCTACGAAGACCGCACTACTATTTCTACCAATACTACGAATTCTCAACGCGAGCAACGCACGCCATTCTGTCGTCGCTGTAAAGAAGAAAAAAAATCTGTATTCGTAGAAAGTCCGTTGCGCAAGAAAAATCGCCGATGTTATGTGGACGTCCATCTATAGAACGCCAGGAACGACCGATATGACGTGCGCGCAAGGTGGCTCACAACTGTCGCCGAAGTCTGCCTAGGAAAGGTGGGCAGAAAGCCGTGAACTACCAGCTTCCTATTGCACTGTCTGATTGTTCCGTAGAGAAACCGAACGAAAGCTGAAAACGAAGCTCTGATCGGAACCACGGCTGGGACCACATCCTAACATAATAATAATAATAATAATAATAATAATAATAATAATAATAATAATAATAATAATAATAATAATAATAATAATTGGTTTTTTGGGGAAAGGAAATGGCGCAGTATCTGTCTCATATATCGTTGGACACCTGAACCGCGCGGTAAGGGAAGGGATAAGGAGGGAGTGAAAGAAGAAAGGAAGAGAGAGGTGCCGTAGTGGAGGGCTCCGGAATAATTTCGACCACCTGGGGATCTTTAACGTGCACTGACATCGCACAGCACACGGGCGCCTTAGCGTTTTTCCTCCATAAAAACGCAGCCGCCGCGGTCGGGTTCGAACCCGGGAACTCCGGATCAGTAGTCGAACGCCCTAACATCCCAAATCCGTTTCGTGCAGAGGTGGCAACACAGAATGTACCTCTTGTTCGTTGCCTGGGTCTCTCCTGGTGCTGTCCTTTACATGCAGATTTTCTGTGAGCGAAAGAACCAGTAACCTGCTCCACTGAGAACGCGCACATCCAAGATAAAAATGGCAGCCTGCCGAAACAAAATGCGTGCGTTACAAAGGGTGATGTTCAACTGCAGCTGCCCGAGTTGCAGCTATTTTCCAGACTTAGTTCATCACGACAGCTGTTGGTGCTTCAAGTCGCTGCGTTCTCTACGGAAGAACCAGCTTCGCGGTCGTTGTCTGCACAAGTTGGCGGAATGCCCCTTGACAACGAGCGCACTACATCGGTGCCATGTGGTAAAGCCATTTTTAGCCGAGAGGCGCTTTCTTTGGGTTGAAAATTTGTCCTGAAGAGGAGAATTCGACATCACTTGGGAGAATCCTTTAACTTGAGGGAAGAATGGAGAGAAGCTTGGCTTTGCCATTGACAGGCTGCGCTATCCTGATACCTGTTCGGAGTTTAGCATTACGCTTCGGCATCTTCCGAAGCTCCACGCGAATATAGTACGCTGCATGCTGTTCGGTTATGCAGTCAATGCCTTCTTAGCAAAATTTCCGATTTTTTTCTCGCCACATTCGCGATAAACCAAGTGGACCGCGTGAGCAGTAATGGTTTAGGGGTGTATACGACGGTCGCTAGGTTTATGGCTCGCAGAGAAATTCGCAGAAACTCTTGCTAGGAAATTGTTTCGAGTTAACGCAATAGGAGGCCTACAAACTAAACAGTCAGTTGCACCTTCTTTTAATCATTTCTGCATCATGCCTGCCTGCATCACCTCATCATCTTGCACCATCACCGCCTCTCACAGCTCTGCTTCGGCCCCGATTGCTGGTGCGGTCACTTGAGGTCATCAAAGAAAACGAAGGAAACAAACAAATACAAAAGCAAGCGGAAAGAAACACGGACACACAAGGACGGCAAAGCGGAGGCATACACGAGTGATCGTTGCCATGGTGACGCGTCTTTGCGCTGAAGGACCGTAAAGGGTTCGCACCGACAATGCGGCTGTTCGGGGCCGCGGCGGCAGTGGCGTATCGCTTACGCTGATGAACGACGGACGCCCACACGGCCAGCTCCCGTTTACACACGTCTTTCTCTCACTTATCTGTCGCTTTCCCTCTCTCCCCGCCCTGTGCTCCCTTCGCACAGAGACGAAAGGGCGAGGGGGGTGGCCTGGCGTCAAAGAGTCGGCGGACCGCGACGGATGCAGCGCGCTCGCCTCTCGTCGCTCGGAGCGCCCGAGCCGAACTTGGAAAAGCTCCGATTAAGGGCCGCGCGGTAGCGCCCTCCGGAGTGAGGGTGCGTGGGCTTGCAGTCTGTGCATAATGCTCAGTCTCCCGACTGGCTCAGTCTCCCGATTCCACCCGGCTATATATCCTGGTTAAGTCTTAACTTGCGAGAACTAGTCTTAACCGGATGACGTGTTCGTCGGTGTTCTGACTTCGAATGGCTTGAAATGCCCGGATAGGCGCACATCTGCTCTCCGTATGGCATCATGCATGTCGCGCGATCAATGGGATGCGTTAGGAGCTCCGTGTAAAATTTTATTTTGTAAGGCCGTCGCATTGGTTACTGCTGTCACGTGATCTTTCCAATAAGGTAGTGGCTGGATAAGGAATAGAGAATGGTTCCTTAAGGCTCGAATAATTATACGAAATTTCTTCGTTGTTTCCTTACTACAAGTCAGTCTTCTTAGCCGTCAGTTAAGAGAATATTTCATTCATTTTTTTTTTATGGCGCAAGGGCGTCTGCGGCCAAAAAGCGCCATGGCGCAAGGTATTTTCGTTTACTCAAGGTGAGGTCAAAGTCCCATTTTCCAAACATTTCACCTTGAATAAGCCGAACAATAGGCCTGGGGAAGCTTGTGCCCATTGTATCACTGGTGGATACCCGGCGACACTGGGGATCGAACCTCGCACCTCTCGCATGCGGTACAGTTAAGAGAAGAGGCAAGCCGAGAGCTGTTCGGATGTCGAATACACATAAAGCAATGGTCACACACTGCCTTACTTAAGTTATTTGTTTAGTTTTGTTTTATTCTCATTTGTGATCTCGTCATGAGCGTAATTAGTATGCGGAGGGCTCCCCCAAAAAGCCATTCGGTCCTTCAATCCCTATCTAGTCGTGCAGGGTACCTGTCAGACCCATAGATTTCGCGTACTGTTTTTTTTTTTTCCTACGTGATGAACTATCGGTGCATGGGGGCCGCTTTTGTTATCTGGAAAGCTCACAAAGACACCACGTTGCTCCAATCGCGTCGAGAGGCGCCGAAGACTCTCCAGCCCGTTGGGCTGATTCGAGCTGTTAAAACGAAGCGAAAAATGTTGCAGCTGATGCCACGCTTAAACCAAATCTGCTTTGATACTGTTTTTATCGTTTCCATTTCTCCTGCTGTCGAGGCTTAGCAATTCCGTTTCCAGCGCCCTGCAGTGCCAGTACTGGCGGGACTAGAGTTCCCAAAGCTTTCAGTGCTTCCTTTTTGCAGTTATGTACCGTGTATGCGAAGGCTAGAAGTTCGAGCACCATGCGGCTGCAGGCCAAGCGTTGCAGCTACTATACTAAGTGTGTGTGTCGTAAGCGCCTTAGAAATTTAGTCGTTTCTAAGCTTATCAACAGCTAAAATGACCCTGTAAATAAATGGTGAACACTGTTTGTTTAGTCCCTAGCTGTCTCAAAAAAAAAATCTGATTTCACTCGCACCATACAGAATATAATCGAAAGAAGCAATCAAACTTCTCTGACCGCTGTCCACATATTAGAAAAAAAATCAGTGCTTTAAAAAGGTGCCGTAGTACACATTGCTTTTTCTTTTCACAGCGTACATCCCAGACCGGGGGGTGTATATGCCGCCGAAGCGACGCAGTAGTTAAAGACGCCGTGTGTCCTTTCGAGCACAGGAAACAGAGAAGCAGGGTCCAGATACCTACACCGGCAACGCCGGAGCTCCTTTGAGATAACGCTGGCTTGTGCACAAAAACCTGCCGTTATCAAGCAGATATCATCTGAGTGTGACAATACGGGACGCTACGTGGCGTGATATCGCTGTCAACACGGCCTAGGTGGGCAGTGCCTTTTCTCCACTACAACTTACGATACGTGGGCTCTTCAAGCTACCGTGGCCTGAGAGATGGCTCCATTCAACTTCCTCGCTGCGAGGAGCAACCGGACACTGGGGCCCAGAGTTGCGGCTGCCTTTGCGGGAGCGTATTGATAAGCGCTGAGTGCTGGGAAATGCAATCCGCCCAAACTCAAGTCGTTTTCCGGAGCGTGCTTTCCCTTTTTTGCCTTTCTTTTCGGAGTGCGCCAGTATGCCTTTCGTTGGTGGTGCTACAGCTATAGCTACTGGTAGCAGTAACCTGCTGCTGTGGCTCAGTGGCTTTGATGTTCGGCTGCTGATCCCTAGGTCGCGGGTTCGACCCCGGCCGCGCTGGCCGCGTTTAGGCGGATGAAAAATGCTGAAACGACCGTATGCTGTGCGATGTCGCCGCACGTTTAAAAAAACACCAGGTGGCTTAGATTAATACGGAGCCCTTCACTACGGCGTCCCTCAGAACCCATGCGTCGCCTCGGGACGCTAAACCCCACAACCTACAATTTACGATTAGCTCAATAGCATACGAACAGCGAAACACGCCTTTAGTACGAGTGAAAGCCGCAAATTTTTGTTTTCTATACGTTAGTTTTACCGTGGGCGCATGAGGGGGGACAAGGGGCAAAAACTGCGGTTTTGGGTGAAAAAAAAAAGTTTTCAGATTATTGTACTTTTCAATTCTTAGACTGCTATTTGGTAAAAGTTTCGTCGTGATCTGCTCTCTAGAAACCGAGTAGTTCACATTTAATCGATTGTCGCTGATGGACGGGCTTCGATGATGGATAGATTAATGTATCTTAATGAACATAATTTATTCAATGTCATGGCCGGCACCTGCCACGGTGGACAGGTTGCAAAGTGGAGAGAGAGAGAACTCTCCCTCCGTATATTTAGAGGGGAGAGAGGGGGGCTAGGAAAGTGTGAGAGGGAATATAGAAGACAGGGTGGAAGGCGACGGGTGGCCTAGTGGCTTGGGAGGATATGACGTGGGCGGAGGATTGGGCGACCGGAAGGTGGCGGCCACGGGAAGGCTATACGGCTGGACCAAAGCTATAACAGCTTTCGCTGCTTCATGCGGTAAGCCTAGCTCTACAAATTTTTTCTCGGCAGATCAGGGGGGCTCTTGTAGGAGCCGTGAAAGCCTTAACGTTCGGAAAGGTTAGAAGAAGAATTCATCTCGCCTTCAAGAGATTTCAAATGCTGGCGATGCACAACGAGCCAGCCACACCGAATAGCCCTAATGCTTTAGGAAGACGCCTTGGGCTCTGTCTATATTTTTCTAAGGTTACACATGCATTGTTATCCAGCTCACGATTATGCTTATATTAGCTCACTACTGCACCAGAACGTCGTCACCTGTGGATGTGCTGCCGCTGAACTCAACTTGAAAGAGAATCAAATAATACTGGCAGTGCACGGCAAATATAAAAGAGGGAAATTGACGCGACAATTTCGAGTGAGAAACGCCCATATTTTTTGGCGTTAACCGGCGCACGAGGAGGGAAGAATTAGTTGTCATTTTCATTTCCCTTCTTTTGTACCTTGTCCTTTTCCTGGTTATTTTTCATCGTGTTGCCAAGAGAAGTTGTATTGACGTCACGCGTGACGTCACTGCTTATCGACCAATCAGCGAGGCCGCTTGCGTTGAGGACACCAACAATGACACCGCAAAACCGGTATAAGAGCTAGTATACCAGCTAACGCTGTCAAGCGACCGCGTAGTGCAATAAATTTCACGCATGCAGCTCGCCTACAAATTTGCGCGTTTCGGAGCCTCTCCTCCTTCCTCCTCCCCCTTAAACCACAAAAATAAGATTATTCCTTCCATTGGTTAAAAACAATTTCAGTTTTCTTTTCGCTTCCGGCCTTGCAGACGAGAAAACAAGGGCGACTAGATTGTGTCACTGTTTGTCGGCTCGGGGGCCCCATTCGGGAGGGGATTTAGACGCAGACGATATTAAAAGAGGCAGTTGTTTGTGGACGCAGCCGATGCGTGCCTCTAGAAAAAAGATGGTGGCGCGGTAGCCTAGCGGAGAGCAATGGAGAGATGAAAATAGTTGAAAAAAAAAGGGAAACACGAGAGAACGGAAAACGAAACGGGAAGCAGACGACGATCAACCGGCGGCGCTGGCTGCGCAGCGCACTTGCGCAGATGGCTCCGCAGTTGGTACACAACTCGATATTCATAAATCCCTATGAGAATAACGACGGACCATCGACCGGCAGCGCAGCATATACCCGAGGGCGGGCTTCGTCGGTCCGGCAAGAAATTGCGGCAGACAAAGAACGATATAACGGAGTGTAAGAAGAAGACACGAAGAGGCAGTCAATAATAATACTAATAGTAATAACAATAATGACGGGAAGAACAGCGCGGGGAGCGGAGGGTGGAAGGGGGGGGGCGGTAACGGAAGGATTGCAGAAACAATAACGGCGGAAAGCAAGAAAAAAGGCAGAAAAAAGAAACAGGGCTGGATAAGCGCTGTCGTCCGCACCGGCCACTCCAGGTCTTCCGTCCGTTACGCCGCAGGAACGCCGTTTGTTCACTCGAAACCACAGCGGCGGAATCGCTGCTAAAAAGGGCAGTGTGTTAGACGCAGAACCGATACACGAAAACGGGGAGTAAATAAGAAAAAAAGAATGGGGGGGGACGGAAGACACTGTGCTGAAGTGCGCGCGCGCGAGGTAGAGAGAGGATAAACGAGGCATGGCAGGGCGAAATTTCGTCTTTCTAAGGAGGGGAAAGTATCTCTATACAGACAAATAGATAAAGCGAGAGAACAGGGGCCGTATGTTTTGAGCCGCTCGGATGTGGAGGAGGCAGAGGGGCAAAATATTGCGTGCTTTCGGCGGAGTGCGGTGGCGGACCTGCTTCACTTGGAGAAAAGACGGCCCTGCTGGCGCAAGGCGGTGTTCTACGTATATATATACGCACGCAGCGTACACTGTACGCGTACTATACGGCGCCAAGTGCACGCTGGGCGGAACGAGAGACCGCTGTCTGCGACGATTCGAAACGCCGCACTGCCCTCGTCGGCCGTGTCTGTTTGGGCATCGGAAGCAAACATTGATTCCCGCGTATGTTCGTGAGTCCGCTGAGAGCAAGACACGAGAACCGCGCTGCTCGTCACACACACGCCGCAGGAGCACCACGCTAGCAGCCCCGCCGCTGTAATACGCATTGTACGGTTGGCTGTGCGTCCCCGCGTAGCGCATGCTCCCTCTCTCCACCCCCCCACTACACCCTTTGGTTATTTGCCAACGCTCTTCCGCTTTTATCTCTCGAGTGTATATATCGTCTTTCCCTGCGGCGGTCCTCTTTCTTTCATTTCTTCATCCCTTTCGCCCATCTCCTCCTCTCCCAGCTGTCTCTTCGCTCGCTTCCTGGTCTAGCGTTCCAGGTAAACCGCGCCGAGAGCCGTTCTGCCACTGTCGTTGCTGCTCCGACTGCCGCTTCTTGCGTTCGCTGGCGGCCTGAACGTCGGGCGCGTTTCTGTTCTGCGCGTCCAGCACTGCTGCTGGCAACTCTGCGGCGACAAGGGCATCGCGTCCAAGCGTCCGACTTAATTGTGCCTCGCGCTATTCTCGTCGTCGTGTTCGGGTGAAGCGTGCTCGTCCAACTCGTGCTGCAGCACTGTCCCCGCACGCAGTAGTTGTTGTACTCAAGGGGACCCACTGTGGGGGATTGGCCAAGACACGGGCGACAATTGAAAGATCCTCAAAAGCGTTTTAATGCTGGAATGCATTTAACGGCTACATTTTCACACACTCAGTGATCTTACGTATGTGTTCATTGTTCACTGAAACTACTGCTGCATCATCATCATAAGTAAGGAGCTTAATTTCTGTCGCTAACGATACAAATCGTTGAACAGACTCATTTTTTATTATGTTTCAACACAAAAATTCAGTGTACATAAAAAACAAGAGAGGGCTGAGGGGACATCCAGGCGCGCCGATCATTGTACGCGTATAAGGGCCCCCAAACACATGTTCAAATTTAATCTTGCCGTGCAGTTTTGGTACGCAATAGGTGCGCCCTCACGTACGACATAATCTATACGTCCACATAATCCAGACTAGAAAACAAAATTTGGCATGCAACGCAGTCAAAAGCTTTCTCCAGGTCCTGTTGGTGGATGGCGACCCGGCCGATTGTGGTGCCGCATCACTCCAACACACATCTCACCTTGTGAATATTAGAAACTACAGAACGTCCCGTAATCCTGCACGTCTTTTGGGAACCAACTATTTCCTTCTTTGCCAACTATAGCCGTTTTACTCAAATCGTCATGAAAACCTTATAACCAACATTTATGAGTGAAATAGGCCTGTATGCTGTGAGCCGCCGCAATTTTCCAGCATCATCAGCACCGAGACAGTGTGGACTACCCCATAAGAAGGAGGCGTTGTGTTTAGTTCACAGGCTTGGTTAAATACTGAAGTCAACACAGGAGTAATTTGTTGCTTAAATGCTTTATAAAAAGCTGCGCGTAAGTCTTCCGGTCCCGGTGACTTTCCGACATTCAAATTGTCAATTGCACGTTCAACCCAAGATTCGGTTATTGGCAATTCTACTTTTTCCTTTGTTTGCGCTCATCTTCTAGCCTTGGGGCTGCCTCTAGAAACCTATCTTTAAATGTGTTCACGTTGACATCGTGCAATGCGAAAATATCTGGGTAGTATTCGGAAAAGCTTGCATTACGTGTTCCTTTTCATGAGAAACGATCTTACCAGTGTGGATTCGCTCAGCGTGAGCTCTTTCCATTCCTTCGGCACGTTTTGGCGGTGTCTCCCCACTTCTTTCACTCTTGCCCGCACAAGCGATCCCTGATAACGCACTTCAATCATTTCCAGCTTTTGTTTAATTCCCCTTATGTTCTACAGTACACCCATACACCGAGTGCTTTTTGCACGAAAAGGTTTGATGAAGGATGGCCGATTAAAATGAAAACAACTCGGTTCCTGTGAGATGGGTGACTGAATATGGGACGAGGGCGCTTTGTGAAAAAGTATCGGATGGTTTTAATCAGGGTCGATTTTGTTTGTGAGCGGAGAGGAGCAAGAATTCGGAGAGATTTCAGGATGAGAGCTGGTTGGTCTCTAAAAGCAAGTTTTGAATGGCGGAGTGTGCATTGCTCTTGCTGTGCCCAATCGTAAGCGCTTCGAGGGAAAGAACAACCCGAGCCGACAAACCCAGACCGAGCTGTTGAAACGGTTTTTCTAGCAGGCGCCTCCATAAAGAGGAGAAGCGGCGGCAGGGCAGCAAAAGTGATCGATCGTTTCTTTTCCAGCACAGAACGGGCACAAAGGAGAGGCCGCTGGACCACATCTATGCAGGTAGAAGTTTAATTGAGGTGTACGACAACGTAGTCGAGTTAAATAAACCTCATATTTACAGCAGTAAATTTACTGCTCCAGGGGGACAGAAGATGCTGGTAATCGGTAGAGGAAGCAAGCGCTGGGGCTTCAAATCCTTGCAGTATATACGTGCGATATTTTTCCGCCGTAGCATACGCGCAGGTGGTGAGGAGAGTGATGACTGGGCCTTCGCCAAGGTGTCTGCAACTTCATTTAAATAGATTTCTGTTTGCCCAGGCACCCAAACTAACTACACTAAACAGACATGTGGTGGTACCAAAAACTTGATTATGCGTAGTGCCTGTGATTCTGCAGGCGTGATTAGATGTGTTCCCCAGGGCAGTATCTTGGCCCCCATCCTCTTTTTAATCTTCATCAATGTTTTAGCCGCTAATGCTAATGTCAGCATTCGACTTTTTGCAGACGATTGCATCATTTATAAGGAAATCAACACAGTTTATGACCATCAAACCCTTAACAATGCGCTTAAATCTATAACGAACTGGCAGGTGACCCTTAACGCTTCTAAATCAGCTTGTATGTCAATAACAAGGAAGAAGCATAAATCAAATTTTCCAAACACCATAAATAACATACCACTCACTACAGTCACGGAACATAAATATCTCGGTCTACTAATAACTGATGAACTCCGGTGGAACGCCCACGTGGACATGATTACATCAACAGCTCTAGAACGACATTTTTATTAGACGACGTCTGCGACTAGCCCCTGCCCAAACTAACCTATTAGCGTACAACACTTTGGTTAGATCTGTCTTAGAATATGGTAACGTCGTTTGGTTCCTTCATACTAATCAAAATATTGCCAAACTCGAAGCAGTTCAAAGAAAAGCTGTCAGATTTATATTTAACAAATACCAAACAACTGACTCACCAACAGAAATAATGAAACGTGAGGGGATACAAACACTCCAAATACGTACTAAACTCGCGCGACACAAGATTATGTATCAACTAATTCACCAACAATTAAAACTTGACGTTACTAAATATATTTCCTCTTCTAAAGCAAGATCGACGCGTCACAAACATTCTAATACACTTAACGAGCACCCTTTCCATGCTGACTGCTTCAAATACTCATTTTTTTTCGTTTGCCACTCGTGAATGGAACAGTCTAAACCCTTCAATCACTAGCAGCTCATCGTTAGGAAATTTCAACGCTGCTATCGAGAGCTCAGTACTTTATTAGCAAATATTTTTGTGTGTGTTTTCTGTGTTGCTAATATTGATTCCTATTCTGTGTGCCTTTTTAATGTTAACTTTGTTCAGGTATACACAGACTACCAGTATTATTTTCGGAACTATTGCGATGTAACTTCTGTCATGACGCCTATTGTGAGATTAATTTGCCTTGTTTCGATATGGTTATGATAGAGTTCGTTGTATTGTTATTCTGCGTTGTTGTATTTTTGGTTGTATTTCCATAGTTAATTCCAGTGCCTTTGCTTTACCCTTACTATTAGTTGTCTATTTCACGATCTTCACCAAAATGATGTATTTTTTGAACTGTTATTACTAACCCTATTTTGCCCTTCTGCAACAATCCCAAATGGGATTAGCAGTATGTATAAATAAATAAATAAATAAATAAATAAATAAATAAATAAATAAATAAATAAATAAATAAATAAATAAATAAATAAATAACACAGATAATGAGTCCGTCATAATTATGGCCGAAGAAAGAGCTGTCCAGCACACACAAAGCCAGGACCACTGCTAAAATTTGGCCAAATCGGAAAAGTAGAGTTGGGAAGATGGACGAAGAATGACCATTCGAGGGACGAAGAGAAAATATCAACACCGGCTTTTTCTTCACACTGTGAGAGGTCCATCGCAATGACTCCATGAGAGCGAAAAGACATCAGGTAGTCTTGTAATAAAATATTCAGGATACGGGAGGGGAGAAATCCTGCGTTATTTCGAAAGATGTGTTCAAAGACAATGTGAAGAGGTGCCGAGTTCTCGCACACAAGCAGGATTTCTGAAATTCGGTCGCTGAAGGGGTGAAAGATATATTGCTCTAACCAAATCTGCGGAGTATGCAGGAGAGACCAACTATGAACGAAAAATGCCCCAGGATGACAAGGAAAGATCAACCTGGAGGTATGAAGCGACGAATAGCGCAATTTTAAATATGATTGGACTGTTAACAATCGAAATCTGGATGACAAGGATGGGATCCGCGCCTTTAGGTACACAACACAATTAGCAACAAATTTTTGAAGGCCGAGGCAGAGGTGCAACGCCTCTCGCTCCGAGAGAAGAAGAGGGGCGAAGCTTATAAGCAAGCGCTCCAGAGAACAAGGCACAGCCAACTTCTAGGACTAGACGGACTTACATTCTATAAATCATATGAGCCGTGTGCCTTCTCAAGCCGGAGCGAATGTTGTCCAGCCTGCGCAGCGTGCTAACCGTCCGGTCTCCTTTCGTTGTTACCTGTTCTCTATGGGCTCAACAGGAAAGTGAAACATCATATATAACCCCTAGATACCCGACGGCCCAAATCGAATGGTAGCGATATGATCTGTATGTGCATTTCTCACGCCAAAGAACACTCAATGGAGCCCTCCACTGAACAGAAGAACAATCATCGGCCGTTAATGCGCGGATGCATCATTGCATTAAATATTTCACGAACCAGCTGTAGTGCTCATCACTCATTTACCATTAAGGTAAGAGGCTGCCATTGATTTTTGGCGCGTTTTAGTTATCTGTGCACTGTGGGTTACATATTCATGCCGCGAGACAAGTCTGTCTGTGTGTTGACCCGGAAGAACCTAAGGGCATAGCAAGGCTCAGTCGAAGCTAGAACACCGGACAAACTGAAAAAAAAAAAGAAAATGTTTTCAGGAGATAGTATGTTTAATCCAACGTCAAATCGGGCTGTCCAGGAATGCGGTGACGTGCCTGCTTGGAGCTTATGTAGTATATTGGGAGAACTGGAGACTGTGGGATGACCCAAATACAACTCTGCCTATGACATCGTGAACTCTGTACTAGAATACGCGGGAAATAGAGAGTGGGCGAGAGAAACTAGAGACTTTTCGTCATCAACTGGGGCGAAGAGATAATGCTCTCAATTGTCACAAGGTGAACGCGAGAGTGCCCAGTCATGACATACGACGCCGAAACTGCTTACACTGTAAAATTCTTCCTGCGCAGCTTGTTGCAACAGAAACAGCGGTGGGTAGGCAGTTACATTACGTGCGTCTTGAATGTTGTAATATGAACGACATAGAGTTTGTACCAAATAAAAAGTTACAATCAATTTCAGGCTTGCAGTTACGTCACACAATTGCATGCAGCGCAGAATTTAATAGATGGGGACGAAAGCGAGGAGGCACGATGACTTTCATAACCTCGGGAAGCCTGCCTTGGCTTCTTGGTGAGCAGACGATGCGGGGTGCTGCTGGCGAGGTGTGGATTATGGTTGTCCCTTGACGGCGGGTGGTTCCATTGGAACCTTATATTTCTTAGCATCGTTTCCTTTGCATTTGAAAAAGGGGGTTAGCATGATTTTCTGACGTAAAATTTCGCGCCAGGGTGCGCCCCTCACCCTCGCTCCCCTTACATCCGCCCCTGTTGTTAGCTCAGCATTTTGTGCGCGGACAATTGCCTATTATTCAATTTTGTGAAAAATAGAAAATGACTCAGACGCACGGTGACAAGGTAGGACTTAGTCCGAAACAGCAAGTGACAAAAAAAAAAGGTGAAAGCAACGACAGCAGTTCCGAAATAACGAAGTACATTCGAAGACGTGTGGAAGAGTGGCCGAATAAAAGCGCCTATCAAACGATAACAAGAGGACGCGTAGGGGTGCACGAACAGGACAAGACAAAACTGCCGCCCCAGAAGCCCGGCGTGGATGGCAGAGGAGCTATATAAACAAAACGAGCTCTTGCCGCAAGCATTTTTTTGTTTTGTTTTTTGCATCGACGCTTGCAATATCGATTGCACGCATCACCCGAGCTGCCAGCGACGTCGCCGATTTGCTGCGTTTTCTCCTGCTCTGCTAATTCTTTCTTTGCTTTTACCCGCCAGCTTTCTACCCAGCTTCCGATCCCGAGAGGAGTGCGCTACGTGCCGGTTAACCGATACTCGAACCTTCTGACGTCATGCCGGTCGCTCTGTAATGACGTCACTGAAGCAGCTCTTAAGAGCTGCTAGTTCACCGCACAGTTTAGTACATGTTTATCCTGTTTCCTGCCATTGGCGCCAAGGGGCGAGTACCACTAAAGAACTCGCCTGAAATTTTAATCCCTCCTTCTTCGGAGAAGTGCAACTTCGGACGCCGGCGTGCTCATCTTCGGGAAGTAAAAAAAAATCGTCAGCACAAGTGGTGAAAGCAAGAAGCTTCTCGAAGCTGCAGGAGCAACAATCAGAATGACGACGTTTTGGAGAGCTTCCATATGATATCATTAGGTATAGATATGGAACAGTTAAATTGGTCTTCGATTTCCAGTTTTGTGCCTGCTGTTTGGATAGCCAAGCATAGAAAAATCGTTGAGAAGATGAGAGAGCGAAGTTTCAGTACATACAGTCACTTTTAATTCAATACAGATCAGCATGAAGTCATAAAATCATCGTCGGTATTGGTGCGTAGAGTTTAATCTTCAGAAGCAATAGATAGGCTGTGTGGGAGGCCGTGGTGGAGGGCTGCGAATTAATTGAGATCACCTAGAGTTTTTTAACGCGCACCGACATCGCGCAGCATACGAGTGGTTTCTCATTTCGCCTCGTTCGAAATGTGGGAGCTGCTGCTCCGGGATTCGAACCTGCTGCCCTGGGCTCAGTAGCCAAATGCTAAAGCCGACGAACCACCGGGGCCCACTCACATAATCATAATTCAGAAAGCAGAAAGCACTGAACTAGCCGGTCTATATCACCGTGCATATCGTCGTTTCAATAAGGTAATGAGGACAGCCTATACTGCAGCATATTAGCGCGTTTGTCAGCGGTAATCCCGCACGGGATATCACCAAGGGGATCACATCGTCTCCTGCTTCGTAAAAGCCATAAATTGCGTCTGTATTATTCGAGTTTGCGCTGCTTGCTTAAAAGCCGCGTTTTCCATGCTGCAGAGCGTGAGCTATTAGGCGATCGTAAGCGCATAGTGTGCATGGAAGCCGACACCCTCGGATTTCGTGGTGTGCACATAGTGGAAACCTGATGGGTCTCCCTTCCGTGTTCAAATAGGTATTCAAATGCGTGTGGCGAGAGGGAGGGCCCACACTTGCTTCCTGCTCGTTCACTGCCCTCGACGGTCGATCCAGCGGCGGTCGGAGGCCATACCACGCGCGAGACAGGCGTGAGTCAGCGTGGATTTTTCTCCCCCCTTCAAGCAGAGAATATCCCGAGTGTAGGCTGTGTGCCTTTCAGATGTCAGCTTGGGACATGCGGGACTACGGCAACGCTGGCGTCGCATTACGCACAACACTGAAGACAACTAACCCGCCCGTCTTGCTGGTGCGAAGGCCCCACTTCACGAGGTCAAACCAGCTCACCGAGTTTGTGTGAAGCTTGACCTTGAGGGTGACCTTGGCCCATGCAGAAATAAATAAATCAACACTTACACGACTGGGATTCGAAACCACGGCGGCGCGAACCGATCAGATTCTCTGGCCACTGCACGAGAGCACCAGGCTATCGCCGCAGCCGATCACACCTCGTGTTAAACTGCGACGCACTCTCGCGCTGTGCATTGCACATTGTCACCTTGTACTAATAATACTACTATCGAACTAATATCGTCGCCAGACGTGCCGGCGACCCAGCAAAGCAAAACCATGAGCCAATCACGCTAAGCACACGCTTTCGCAAGTCTACTCAGTTTAACTACGTTGAAAACCTGCCACCTTTTTTTCCTGTTTCTGCGTTTATGAGTTCATGACGTGGATAAGAAAAATAAGGTCTGCATATTTAAGGATATTTCGCGCGCACGCTTACTCGCGCACATATGCACGCTAATACGCGCAGACAAAAATTATATCATTTTCAAAAGAAATACTCGTGCGTTGCATACTGTTGCTGAAACAGGTGTGGCGCTGTTGGCAGCCTAAGTATGATTTCTCCTAATTTCCACAATCCCTTACAAAATTATAATCCGTGTTAAACAGCCTTCCTAGAATGAGTGGAATCAGTTATCATTGCTCTTGACGACAGCAGTAAAGAAATTTTTACTGAGGCAAGGAAGTTGCTGAAAACTGTATTTCTATATCGTAGAAGTTTTGTTCAGAGCATTAAGAAAAACTTTAATCATCAGCGCTTTTACGAGACCATTTTCTTGAACATCGCAACACTGCGGTCGCCTGGTGCGGTCTATTGCTCGGCTGCGGCTGCCTCCGACAGGTCGCAGCCGCGTGTGGGAAGCCGCAGTCACTGGCTCCTCAGTTTTTTCGCGGAAATTTCACTCGACAGCTGGCGCGTACATTCCAATGGGTTTCGTAGCCGTCTTGCGGTAGTCCATCTAAGACATCAGGACAGGGTCGTATATGTTGCTTCAGATCAATATACCCTCTCCTCCTTTCAATTTTTTTTTTTGCTGCTTCTGGCAACACATCGCGTTTTTCTGAAACCACCCTTTACTCATATATCGTAACGCCATGGGCAGGAATACACATAACCCGAGTCGGCAGCGATATTAGAGCGAAATACTTTTGACAAAGCTGAGCCTAGCGTGTTTTCCTAGAGGCTTCCCGTGCACTCTAAACGCCTTGGCCATGAAATGGTCACGCGCAAGCGTCCAAATACATGCACAAACTAGACCGTCACCACGTCACCGTTTGCAGAACAAAGCCGGTCAATCATGCCTCGCCGGCGGCTTTCAACAGCGCCACTACCAACACAAAAAGCCTGCCACCGCAGTCGCATTGCGTGCGAACGCCGTCGTGCGGCGCTGATTGACAGCTCATGCGTTCCCGGGGCGTGTCTTTCTTCCCTCCGTGTGTACTCAGTGATTGAGGCCTCCACGCAGAGCCCGGTAGGCAAAGAAGGAAAAAGCCCTCGTCGTCGTCTCGACACTGCAGATGTGGAAGCAGTAAGCGAGGCCCACGGCTTACAGCTGCTGCAGCCGCCGCTTCCGCCGACAGGGCCGCCGCTTCGTCAACTTCGATCCCGCGCTGTCCCCGTGCGCGGCCAGTCAATACGACGTGTCCATTTATAGGGAAAGCCAATAGACTCCGCCCCTTGCCAACTGCGCGGCCCCGATACCCCATCTGCCGCCGCCACCGCAGCCGAGCTGGGACGAGACTCAACAAGTGCGGTTGAGGCGCGCCGTCAACGGGCCCGGTTGAGCCTGAAGGCCGCTACGTGCACAAACATTGCAGCTGGGAAATCGAAACGCCCGGCGTTTTGCGATGCCCATTAACCACGATGAGACCGCGCCGTCTTGCACCACTGCCCTGTCTCGCGTGGCCGGGAGACACCTGCGTTGGGTGCGGTGCTGTATCGCTATAGGTACCGGTGGTATGCGCGTCATTGGGCCGCCCCCACTGCAATAGTGAACGTTGTTTCGCTTGAAATGTCCCCAACGCACGTACGTAAACACTGTGTCTACAAAGGAGCGCATAAAAAGGGACGTCCTGAAGAACGCCACCTGTAGCAGCAGGACGCACGAAACGCGTGACGGAAAGTCATCTGCGGGGTCGCCTCGCCCTTGGGGCTTTCCCATTCCCCTCTCTGTTTGGGTTCGGCGGCCGCCGCCACGTGCCTTCACCACCGTGGCTGGGGGCGCTCTTGTTCTACACACGAAACAGAAAGATGTGAAAGTAGTAGCGTGCGCTAGAGCACAACTTACTCCTTTTGCTCCCGTATAGGCGCATTCATGTTTTGAGTGTAGCTGTGAGCAAACTCCGTCATCAGCCTGGGAGCAGGAGCGTATTGAAGTTACGGTTATCTGAAACGCGAAAGAGGCACGGGAGAAAATTTTGCCGTTTTGCTACATAGTATTTGTCCTTTGAAAAATCAAGGTCCGTGTGCAGTGCTCGGTGGATAGTTATGATTTCTCTGCATTTTGACGTGCTTACCAGTGACATTCCCGTATCGTTAAGTCATGTCATCAAAGAAAAAAAAAAGGAAAACTTCACAACGGACAAGAAGGAAATGAAAAGAACCGAGAAATCTAACATCCGAGGATCTGATTTCAAGACGCCAACTGGTGCTAATCTATTTGTGCGTACGTGTCATCCAAGCTCATGTTCGATTTTGCAGTCAGTCCCGATAGCGCTGTCCCGTCTTCCTCTCACGTCCTCTTTTTTTGCGCTAAAGGCTTTTGCCATTATGAGTGAACAGTACCAACTAGCCCAAGAATCAGCTTTGCAGTCTCCTCGGTTGTTCACAAGTGTGTGTGTACTTTTCCTGAAGTTCCCGCTGTTTCATTTCTCTGCACTACGACGACGCCGTAAGCGCCATATATTCGATTAGCCACTGCCGACGCGTTTTAAGGGGAACGCCCGGTTCTTAGACTCAATTCTACTCCGACGATAGTGAAAGACGGAGCTTATATCCACCGTGGTTCGGACGCCAGACTTCTGATCTCGGCTGAAATTGCAAATACAAAAAAATATCTTCTCTGCATTAACTCAAATTTTCCAGTGGCACCTTATCTGATTCATTAATGTGTGGCGACTTACGACACCTCAGGCTCGCATCGAACCTCTGATAACGTGTATATGCGTGTATCTAGCTCAACGTAACAAGCGTCACTGCGTAATCGCAGCCGGCTTCAACGATAACAGAGTCCGTTATGAGCGGAATCCTGTCTGGTATACACTCCGGCACTTTTCTAAAGCGACTTCAACTGGAGGGGAGGGACACGTTCAGAGCAGTCGCTTATCAGCGTTCTTCAGAAAAGACATGCGCATCCCCAACGTTTTCGGCCTTGCCATATATATTATATATATATATATATATATATACAGGGGACCTACCCGCCCTCCACTGTGGGTTCACCGGAGATCAATGTCGCACTGAAGATCGCGGCCATGTGCAGACAAAAAAAGGAAAAAAAAACGCGGATTAAGTAAACGTGTCTGTGCAAAGGCGCAAGAACGAGATGATATCCCGCCCGCACGTGAACGTTGGATAATAAATAAATAAAAGTGAGAACGCGTAGGGTGAAATGTACCGCCGAGACAAGAAAAATAATAAATGGGAAAAAAGGAAATACGAATTCGGGAGTGCGGGGAACAACCCCCCCCCCCCCCCCTCTCCTTTCCCTATACCCGGGCGTTCTATCGGTTTATTGACGGGGCGGTGCGGCTTGCACACACACAGTGCAGAATGTGGCCTTCAATGGGAACACTTAAACTTGCGGTGATTTCCATCGGAGAGATCCATTACTAGCGCTGGCGCGCGCGCATACGACAGGCCTTGGGCAGACTGGTCGGTGAGGAGGTGTCTTCTCTCACCATGTATTCCGCGGCACGACCACCGCTCGCCCCATCTCTCCTTTGCTCATTTGTTTTTTGCAGGCAGAGCATGGCTTCTTCGTGCCGCGTTTCGGCTGCATGGGTGATCAGTGATATGGGGAAATTAGTACGAGGCTCCTCTCGAGCCAACCACTCGGGCACTTGGTAAATCGCGGTCGCCTGATAACCGGAACCCCATCCTCTTCTTCAAAAAAGAAACAAAACAAGAGTCTCAGCAAAAAAAAAAGTCAACAGTGTTTTTCAGATGCCTAATGGCTAACAGCTCATTGCGACAGGCAGTCATCATTACCCTTCACTTTAATTAGCCTCTCTCGCGAGCCTGTCGTGGCCTGCTATATCTGTTTCATTTCTCTCCACTGCGGCACGCATGTCGTTCGCGAGGGACAAATCAGCGCCTGAAAGACGAATTCTCGCAATCTCTGGATTCGTATACTTCAGAAGAGCCCCTCGAAGTTGTGCAAGCTGCACGTGTCGCAATGTATCCGTTCTAAGCGGTTTGAGGTGAGAAAGATGGAGAGGAGGCTCACTAACCAGTTGCTGGCTCTCTGCTCGCCAAGTCTAAAGGCTCTCCAGCTGCTGTCGAACACTGGCGAACCCTGCTCCCCTCTCGTGATACTGTACATGTTCGCCTTATTTCGCCACGCCGCTCATTATCTCCCTGTAATGTTTGTTCAGCGCTTTGGGCTCTTATCTCACAGCTCTGATTGACCGCGCAGAGACGCTCTTATTGCAGCGTCGTATACAGTGAGAGCCCGCTATAGACTCTACATACGGCACGACTTCTGCGTCGATCGTCTATACAGCGGCCGCCGGCTTCAAAGCGATCTCCTCCGACATGAGCTACGCGATTTCATCAGCCGCGCTTTTGCGTCGGGCGAAGACATCCTTTTGTCTCGGGTTAAGCCCTCGTAACGCGTCCTGCAGCGAGCCACCTCAGAGACTGCGTCTGAGAGACTCTTTCCTCCACGTTCGTATATACGACGAAGGGCTTGTGGAAAGGGGGGCGCCAAAAGCGGCTATATCCCCTTTTGCCCATTTTACTAGACGACAGAGAATATGTTGCAGTCCGGTAGAGGCTCCTTAACCGGTCGACAATTCGTAACCAGGTGGTCTTCGCTGTGCGCTGAAAATGACTGTGGAAGTTGAATTGTCTTTGCCCGGAGGGACGAACTTCCTTCATCTCATTATTTTTTCCTCTCACAGTTTTAAAGCAGCGTCGAATTTAACTTCTGGCACTTCAACGAATGAAGAAGGACACAAAAGAATACGAAAGGTAAGGACAATGAACGTTAATCTCCCTCTTTCCCCCAGGTGTGTCTGTCACCCAAGTCCACCGACCTGAGTGACATGATCGTGTGTAGGCCATTAAATATGCCGTCCTCATAACCTGGGATTACCTCGGTGTAATGTTCTTATTGACCACCGGCTGAAGAATCGATTTTGATTACCACATATTACGGCACCTTAGTCGCCTTCTATGCAGCTATTGCTGTAAATGTCTTTCATACTGTGCAGGAGACTGCTGTAAAATAGACTCGCAGAAAGCTGACACAAGTTGGGTGGTTGATCTGAGCAGTTGGAAGGACACACGGCCGTACACAAAACTGACTATGCAGCAGCAGACATTATCAAGTGAACTCACAGCACATTGGCAACAACTTCCGCATCGAAAGAGGGGCAGCTTACGTTCCGCCAGTACCGGTGTCATGGCGGCCACCATATTGTTGTCTGCGGAGCACTGCGAATCGCCGCCGGCATGTCTAAAAGGATCGTAGCCTCCTGCTCCGGCACGAACTGCTGAAGCTACGCACTGCACAACCAAACGGCGCCCGTCACTTCGCGTGCATCGCAGTCTCATCGCCGTGTCCAGTGAGCTGTAGAACGGGTTCGCTCAATAAACTCATCCCCGAGACCTTCAACTGTTTATGCGTCGCCTGCATCAAGCCTGCTTTCTACCGTCTATTCGAAGTGGACCGCTTACAGTAAGCGCCATTTAAAGCGCGAGTATCTGCGTTACTCTGCAAAGCGGCTCACTTCCGCCGTCGCTCTTTACACACGCAAAACATTACTAACGCGTGACCGTTTCAACTCTCTGGACGGGTTGGAGCTTCACGCCACGCTGCATGAATGAAAGCCTGGCAGAAATGCCTCGCAACGGAATTCTGTGGAATCATGAAAAGAGGAGGCTTTGTGAACGGCGAAGAAAATGGGGAAAAAAATCACGTGGGCTGCTCTCAAATGAGAGCTAGATGCGTTTTCCGGCACGCAATGAGTTCAGAGAGAAAGTACCGGGGGGCGCAAAAGGGCATTAACTAACGAGGGAAGTTTAACAAGCTAGGCGTAGTTTATGCGTGGCAGCACACTTCTCGCGAGGCCAGAGACGTGTCGCTTCTTTTTGGGAAGGAAAATAGATGCTGTCTGGGGCTTCGGTGCAAAGGTGCGCTTATGCAATAGCGTGCCACTTGCATGTTTAGGGAGCGCAGCAAATACGGCGAGTAGCCTTGAAAATCGCAATTTTTAAATGCCTTACAATCTTCAGCACCGCCACAGGACGCCCTGAAAGGCTGTGACTAAGCATAGGTAATAATAAAATTGCAGGGGACACTTAAGCTCCGCCTAAAGGAAATGACGCGATAGCTTTAGTGGGTTGACGCCCATATATGCAGCATTGGTCATTCTCTACTTTACATTTGTATGCCCTGGGTGACCTCATACCACTCCTTGGGCAATGGTGCAGCGGTTAAGTGTTGCGCCACCGACCAGCTGCGATGGCGGGTGCTGCCACCGGTGGGGCTTGCGCGACCCAGGTTGCTCTGGCTGAGCAACTCTAGCAACCAATAATTAATTTAAGTGCCACCTGCCACTGTGCGCAGTTTGTGCACAACCCGGTGGGCAGGTTGTGATGACGCAACAAGTTTACGTGACATAGGTGACTCACCTGCCTCCTAGGTTGTTTCTCTAGAAATTTTTCGCGGATTTTTCGCTCACGGTCAACGACGCTGACGACGGAGTTTCTGCCACACGAGCTTCTTAACGCAGCTGCTTTAAAATTATTGACAGGAATGCGCAAGAAAGAAAGTGTACCTTGTTGTTGAAACAAAGAAAATCTTGCCCAAAATGGCTGCGATGCAATCAGCACAGTTTTTGTTGTGTCGATCTTGAAGTGTATGGTATTGCGGCACTTGTTGAACTCCGCTAACGGCGCTGCGGTCGCTACCTCTGCTTGATGTTGGAGGCACTCATGGATCTAGGTTAGGCTCTGTCCTGATGTCATGCTTTCGTCTCTCGGAGGAGGAAACACCAGGAGGCAAGCATTCTTCAGCGAGGGTGGCCCTCTTTGTTGAGTCGAAATGGCAGCATACAGGCGCATAGTAACACCCATCGGAATGGGAAGTGGCCGAGCAGCCTGTGCCCGCCAACCAAGATTTGTCTAAGGGCGTCGTGGTCTCCATGAGGCTCATCCCACTAAACCAGGGGGAAACATCTACTTCTTTACACATACTTTCCTCGCGAAAAAAAAATGTGAACAAGAGGATGAACAAGAATTAGGCTACTGTTCAAGCTGTTTGTTTCCCCCGGTGGCGTGTCGGTTAAACAGCATTGATATATTGGTGCTATAGCCACCCCTGTTTCGTTAATTAACGCGAGGAAACGTCCAGTGTGGCGACTCTTGATTTTGTTACCTTTGTTACCATTTTATTTGTCTCCTCAATTAGAGAGTGCAAGGCGTGCTACATGGAAGACATTTTCCCGTGGGACACTGAGGACAGATTTAATTTGGCCTATATCGACAGACTACCGGATCCTAACGAAAAAGACGTTGCTTTCAATGAAAACGAAGCTTTTAGAAGCCAGAAAAGGCCTTAGAATGATATGCAGGTGTCGATTCCATCAGCCGATTTCCTAAGTAAACTACGATGCGTCGATGCAGTTTTTTTTCGCGGAGGCTAAAATAAACCGACTTTCACTACCTAACTGCGATCACGGAGTCTTCTTTAATGTAAAGCCAGAAGTTTCAGTGGAGTAGGGAAAAGACTTTTAAATGAAATTTTCTCTACAATAAACGCGTCTTTGGCTGCCGGGTAAACATCAACATAGCCGGAAATGGCCAGAGAATCTATTTTTACTAGCAACAAAAACTGGATGGAGTTCTCCTCAGTTTGTCCTTAAGCACGCCATTACCCGTACAGCCAGCCGCCTGCGTAAATAAAAAGAAGTACCTGCTGTTGCATCCAGGCATCGCACGCAGTAAGTTTCGGCGTGAGCAATCAAATGCCTCCGGGATTCTAGCTTGCCTGTTGTAACTGCACGCGACATCGTGTACGAAACTACCTTCTGTTTCCACTACTCGCTGTGGATCGAAAACACTGCAGTACGAAAACGAACCACGAAAACGGAAAGAACAAATAACAGCAAAGATGATGACGGCGAGGAGAAGGGTAGCGACAACAACGGCAATCCAATAACAACTACACCGAGACACTGATTTCGGCACCGCGACTCCCTTAACAATGAGCCGAGGAGGAATCAACTCCGCGGTGCGCCTGGCGTTAAATAATCGTCGAGCCCTCTACCCCCGGCCGTTAAAGTGCCTCCCCCCCCCCCCCCCCCCCCTTCCCCGATCCTCGTCCCTGAACCGACACCGCCATTCGTATGCGTGCGCGTTCCATTAGCGACTCGGCAAGCGGCAATGATCTTGGACGGCCTCCTCCCGAATCGCAATTAATTTCAACGGGGTTTCGGGAAGCGCGCGCCACCGAGATGCGCAACCCGCCGGCAGACTCTTTCCCTCTTCGAGCCTACTTCAGAAGGGAGGGAGGGAGGAGAATGCGATGCCTTCATCCTCTCCTCGTCCCGATTGTTTTCGGAGTTTGATCTCGAAGAGGGAGAGCGTGTGATCGACTGTGAGCGGAGAAGGCTGGTTTTAACGCCTCGGAGAATCTGCGCGGCCTAGATAGCTGCGGAACGCAGCGGCTCAAAGCTGCAGGAAGCGTGAGCTGTACCTACCGCCAAGTTTGCAGCGGTAATGCAGTAGAACGGCCAGGACAGATAGAGGCGACTCAATCGAATGTTTTAAGCGGCAGGTGAGTCGTTCTGCGTACAGCTGACATCTTCTCGAGATTGTTAGCTTCAAGAAAACGCCACACTCTTCAAATAGTTACCAGCTATAGCGAAAAGCGTATCGATGTTCGTGATCGATGCTTCTCTATTGTTTGACGTAAAAAATGCCTCCTCCGAAAGCAGTTCCCTGCCACTTAAAGCTCGCATCGAAACGTGCACGTCTGTGGACAGACCTGAAAGAACGCCACCTGTTCTGACTACCCCCCTACCGCGTGCGTTCCAGCCCCAGCTCTCCCTCCCCTATACTTGTCTCCGCTGTGGGGACTTCCCACCTTTCAAGTTCTACTGGAAGGCCTCACAGCCTGAGAATCTTGCACGATTACTCTCAACGCAACATATCGAGCCCTCAGTCTCATCTCCGTCCATGTGACTGATTCGCTGCCCAAAGTCAGCCCCGTATCTCCTTTCTTCTAGCTTTCCTTCAGCACGCAAGCAACGGGCTGAATTACCGCAGACAGGGAGCCCTAGGTCGAATAAAATCTATTTTCTCACACACTCTCTCTCTCTCTCTTTATAATGTCTCATTTCTTTTGGGCAGAGGGTATTATTGTGGGCAGTCGGCTACATTTATCGAAGGCAGAACAGAGATTGGTGAAGAAGTCGCCGCCAGCTGGCGCTACAGCTCTTCAGAGCAGCCATTGAGGTTCTCTTCTGGCAGCGCTGTTCAGCTCTTCTTCGTCGCAATGCTACGGCGGCGCTGCACTCTCACTGCAAATATGGCCCCTTATAATCCAAGAAGTCCGCCTTCGCGCACTTCACAGCTGGAGTCCTTCGCATCGTCCATCTTTTTTTTCGTTACTGTTGTGGCTTGACGTCTATGTAATGCCGACAGAAAGGGGAGCATGCAGAGGAACTATCCTTTCTTGATTACCCGGCGCCGAATCGTTAATTTCCGAAGCCCATTCCATCCATTCGCCGTTCACCACTCGCCTCACACTTCCCCAGTCCTTCTCATTCTTGGATTGCTCGTTTCTCGAAAAAAAAAAATTCGTTAGCATCTCATCGTTAGGCGGCCCTATATATATATGCGGGCGGTGGTACGCTCCCAGTGTGCGTCCCCTAATGAGAAGGCATTCCTGCTGGCGCTAAGGAAACGCGTGAAATGCGCCCAGTTTGTGCGTGCCCCGTACTCGGGCCCCTCTGAGTGCGGGGCCCGCGGTTCTTCGCTCTCGCGCTTTCCGCCTCGGAGAGCGCGATTTGATCGGAACAACGTTGGGCCCCTTATATACCGCGATAAGGGATGCTGCGCGTGGAAGCGGTCTGCAGGTAGGTCCAGCATCTCGGGGAACGTACCAATATATAGTGTACGCGATTTTGAAAAACGCGCTTCATTTAGGTAGAGATTTGAGTCGACATTCAAAAGGTGACATTACGGGTAATTAAATATTAAGTTAATTTTTTTTCTGCGAATCTCAGTGGTAGTCAGTTACTTACTTTTCCGGAGTACAATTACTTTTCTAGGTCTGTAACTGTCCACTGCCATCAGTGACATTTCAGATGGAGTGATGGGAATTGCAGTCGGTTGCTTATTTTCTGTAACGTGGACAAGACTGGGCGTATATAATAACGAAAAGCCTCGTCTTCCACTGTGGCGCCAATATAATGGAGACAGCGCGCGAATATGAACCCGCTGCCGAACTTCACTACTGGTTAATGAAGGTTCAGCGCACCGCTCTCCAGAACTGTGAACCGGAGTGGAAGTTGCCAAGCTGGCAGCAGCTAAGACCGGAGGCGCAGTTCACGCAGCGCGTTGCCTGCATTATAATGGCTTCGCTATTGGCTAAAGATCGTGTACGTGCCTGTCTATCACGGCCAATCACAATTTTTCAGAGACGCAGGTTGAGAAAACGCAGTAAAAACAAACCGACTACGATCTGCCTAGGCTATGAAAACTACCTTCAGTAGTCACTTATTTTTTGGAAAGAAGGAAGTTGGTTGGCTCTCGTTACAACCAAGCTTACATTTCAACACGAAGGTTAATCTGCGTAAGCGCTATTACAAAACGAAAATTAATAGGAAGAAGGTGAGCTGCAGAGACGACAACACTCGTCTCGGACAAAGAAACTTCGGCTTAAGAGATTGCTTCAATACTCAGTCTTGTTGCAGCGACGGATTTGCGGAGAAATAAAGATCAGCTATCCCTACCTGCGTCATTGTGCTTGGCGGTACTTCTTTCCCCTTCGTCATCGGGAAAAATCGCGGTAAATAATGGACTGTGAATGTGCGGATAAATTTGCAACCAAACAATAACACAAATTTCATTGTCCTTACCCGTGCCGGATAGCCGGCGTTTCTATTAGAGGCCACCGAGGCGCAGGTGGTTGAGCTTACAAATTTCTTCCAGCACAACGAAGCCAAGCAGTATTCCGTCGACATCGCCTCGCTTCATAGCGCAAAAGAAGCGTTGGCATCTTAGCCCCATCACAGAAACCAATCTCTCTCTCTCTCTCTATCGCTGGGATTGAGCTTCTCGCACGTACAAGTCGCAACCGAGGTCAGTTCAAGTGGCATAAAAGCCACCACCCAGCGTTCACAGTGGCTGGTTAAGGAGTGGCTCTTCTCCATTACGCCTTTGGTGACCCGTTCCCAAGCGGTACTGAAAGGGGCAAAGGGAAAGACTGGCCCGCAGCGTGGCTGATGCAAGCGCACAGCACGTTTCTCTCCCTTCCTCCTGTTTCTTTTCGATGCATTCCTGCCTTAATCGCATCTGCGGTGTGGCCGACTGAAATCAGCCCCGGTTAACCTCCTTGCAGTTTCCTTCGTCCCGCCCTCTCTCTCTCTGCGCCATGCAGGAGGACTAACCCTTCATCTCCCACGAGAAGAAATAGTCGAGAAAAAAAGAGCCTCAGATCTGCAGTGCACATTTTCATGTTAGTGTTTCAGTGCATTTCCATCGATGTTCCACTCGAGCTGCTCTACTGCCAGTTATAGTTGCGCTTCAATCTGAATCAAATGAAGTGAATTTGGGTCACTCTCGAGCGGCGGCAGCGGCGGCCATGGTTTTCGTTTGCTGGCGCGTGCACTGAATGTTGGCAACAGCAGCAGCATTCGCTCTCTGCCGACCGCAACCAAGGCACGAGCGAAAAATCGGCTGTTCGTACAACGCAGCGGATTAAACGGGATGAAAAATGACCGGGAATAAATGCGACGGGCTGCCTTGAAAAATTACTCGCATTTTCGAACAGTTCTGACCTCGCCTTTACGTCCCACAAAAAAAGAAGACAAAAACAAATACAACACTCAGGCTATCGTGCCCGGCATCAAGACCGGCAGTCTAATGATGATATGCTCGCTCTCTCTATCGACCGAGCCATTCCAAGAAGTTTGCCTGCGTTAATTACGCCGGAACGAAACGGCCTCCACGCCTCCAAAGCCTGTTCTGTATTCTACTGTTGCAAGTGCTCACTGCTCGCGCGCTGACTCGGTACGCAACTGGGAAGGGGCACTTTCAACCATGTGCAGAGTAGCTTGACGGTTTCGTAAGTTGTACGCCATGGCTTAGCGACTTTTAACATGGCGGCTGCCCGGTGCTTAAAAGCACTGCGGCGGCCTTAGCTCCCATACGGCTTGCCTGCAATGCTACAGACATATCGTCCGTCATCTGTCGAACAGGGCCTCCCTCGTGCCTCACTTTTTTTTTTTTAGCGCGGCGCGAAAGACAAGCAAATATATCTCGGCCACAGAGCAAGTGACTCATCAGGAAGTGGAATTTAAGCTGGTCACCACACAGAAGAAAAAACGGGATGTTTGCCTCCATAAATCGTTCGTCTAATATCTCGCCACTGGCCGACCAGTTTTCCCGACAGTATTCGTACTAAAATCGTGACGTAATTGTGACGCAAAATTTTGACTCAACAGTGACCCAAACTCACTTCATTTGATTCAGATTAAAGCGCGACTATAACCGGGAGTACAGCAGCTCGAGTGGAAGATCGATCTCCGAGGCGCACCTTCTGAGTTCTTTATTTCAATTTTTGTTTCGTAATAGCGCTTACGGAGAACTCGACCATCTTGTTGACAGATATAGATACAGTCGGACACAACTTAAGAACGCCTGGTTACTTGTGGCAAAGGTGGTATCCCGCGGTAATCGATTCCACGGCCTCGTGCTCAACAGCAAAACGCCTTATGCCACATCGCCACTGCGGCGGGTCCAAACCCGCAAATGGCAGTCTCAAACAATCTCACGAGGGAAGGCAACTTTGCTCAAACTTAAGTTTCCAAGGAGCACGGCGATCTATTTCAAACCCTAACGTCGCTAGGACTCCACGGAATCGTACCTTAGCGTTCATAGCGGAACGTCCGGGCCATTCAGAGGCTGACTTCAATCCTGGGAGTCTCTTCACGTCCGAATGCACATGCGAACATTCCTTGCTTGCCTCTAGGCGACCCACAGGCATTCAATAACTTATATATGTAAACATGGTACGCTGCTGCAGCTGCGGTATCGACGCATCTGCTCTGCGGGCCGTCATTTCTTTCGAAACGGTGCACTTTCTGGAGATCTCGCATGACGGAAGACCACTACTAAAGTCATTTCAGCCACTACACTACTGCGACACAAGGCCACAGCTAGCTTGCTTGTTCTCATCACTCCCGGAAGTATTTTCAATGTAGGGCAGTGCTATCGGCGCCGTGGTTGGAAGCGCAGACGACGGACTCTCCGCTCCTCCTCTCCCGGCTTTCAACGTTATAGCGCTGCTGTCGGCTGCAGTCTGCGGTCTACGCCTGACTCAGACGTGCAGAGACGTGTAGACAGCACGCAGTGGGTGACGTCACGAGGGCACTTCGTGATCCACGGCTCTGATTTATTAGCGGAAGCTGCGGGCCTAAAGTGGCCGCTTGTCGCTCCTTCTTCGTGCCGGTCGCACAGGCGGCTGCAGCAAGGGAGCTCGTGTGTATATCGCACCGGCTCACTGCTGACGCTGCCTCAGCGGAAACGTGGCCTGCCGCGTGCAGCTGCCTCCGTTCATACGCTGTACAGCAAGACAGCCAGCCTCCCCTCGCTTTGCACACCCACCACCACCTCCTCCTCCTCAGTGCGCCTCTGTGACTGCATGCACGAACAATGGGAGCCACGTCTCTGGATGAGTTTGCAACACCCGCTGATGTAGCTAAGAAAGCGTTTTGGTATATACTGAAGACTTGGTACGGTACACAGGGCACTGCGCCCGTGTACTGTGCGATGCCAGTGCACGTTAAAGATCTCCAGGTGGTCGAAATTATTCCGGAGTCGCCCACTACGGCACCTCAATCTCCATTTCCTTTTCACTCCCTGAGTCGCTTTGGGACGTTAAACCCCCATAAACCATATTTTCACTCCCTCCTTTATCCGTTCCCTTACGGCGCGGTTCAGGTGTCCAACGATATATGAGACAGATACTGCGCCATTTCATTTCCCCCAAGACCAATTATCATTATTACTACTTTCAATTTCTGCGTCTGCGCGCAGTGGTTTTGAGGCTGCGGCGGAATATTTCCGGTCCTTTACAACTCTTCCTGACTTCATGGGCCTCCACTCACTATGGATTAAGCGGAGTGCTACATTTGCCCGAGTGCTCACACCAGAATGCACCCCAAGAGAACAATAGGCCAAGTCTGATATGGAAGACGCTGTGTTTGGGTGGCAGTGGCTGGCAAAAGACACTATAAGAAATCACCAGGAAATGCCTTTGTCCAAAAGTGGGCTCCGCCTTTGTAACGATGACCACCGTCGGAGGAGGGAAATAAGAACCCAGGAGACATATTTTCAAAACCTACTCCTTTCACTGACATGTCCGAGAAAAAACAACCGCAAATGGGGCTTTTGCGTACGCTGATGTTAAGAGCGATGAACGCTCCGAAATAGGGAAGGTGAAGCAGCAATGACGTTCACATGTCTGTTTGCTATCCTTGCACGCGGGACAGAGAGAAAAAGGCGGCTACGAAGGCTGCAGGTGTTCGGCCGGGCGTTCCGATTGCGCGCATACCGCCCTGTTCTCACAATGAGCGGCGAGCACAATGACCCGAGCGGGCGACGGCCGTCCCACTGCTCTTGCCTGTGCGTGCCACGCGTGTCTCGGGTTGAAGTCGTGGCGTCGGCGGTTGCAGACACGCGTCCAAAGCGGCGCGGCGCGCCAGGGAGTGTCGTATGGCCCCGCGCAGAGACACAGCGGCGAGGCGCGCCGTTGAATGAAAAAAAAAAAGAAGAAGAGGGGGTTTAGGCTCGTTGAAACACGACCGGGCATTGCAGCAGCAGGCCACCGAGCTGGCACTGCCCTGGGAAGCACATCCGCGTAACAGGAGCGGCAGCCGCAGTCGAGAAAGAGAGCCGATATCGGCGACGTTAGTGTGCGCAAAGGAGTGTGCCTGTGTGTGTGTAGTAACAGCACGCCACGAGCTTCAGCGGCATCGGTGAGGGCGAACGTTGGATGCCGAGGGTCCAGCTGCGGCGTTTAACTCCGGTGTTGCGTTGCGTCACGAGGAAGTGTTCTCCCGCATGTGTGGAGCCTACGCGCGAACGGCTCGAACAAGGGAATGGCAGCCGCAGCGGTGGACAGGGCATCCCCGTCGTGTTCGTATGATCAGGGAGCGCTATGGACATCATTTGTCTGTTGGTTTTTGATGAGTTCCTACAGCCACAGCAACAAAATGGGGTGGCTGGGTGTCCGATTAGTATGCGGAATGTACTGCGTTCGAATCGCGCTCTTAAATTCGTCGTGTGTTCCAGTGAATGCAGGCTTCCATCAGCCGGACTGTCCGCTTTCTTCCAAGGCTCTCGCGGTCTTGACCATGCAGAAATGTTCACACTGTAATGTCGCGCAGGAGTGACGTAAGCATGCTCGTAGCTGAACAGGAGGTCGCGAACTGGCGTTTGTCGTGGTTTTAGGCTCAGATATGTTTTTTGATGACCACCCCAAAAGAGAACATCGGAGTATTTCGAGACGCGAGATGAACGCATCTAATGCTACTTAAGCATAGTGAGGAAAACCAAGGGCACTCACTTATACGCCTGAGAATAGGGTGCAAGCGAACATTCAGAGGTTTAGCGAGGTGGCAGACAAGGAGAAATCATATTCACTCTAAATCTTCAATTTTTTTTTCGAAATTCACTGCCGGATGAACACCTTTCTCTCTCTCCCTCTACCTCGTGCGCGTTTAACATTCACCTCGTGCGCGTTTAACATTTAACACTCATACAAAGGGACTTGTTCCCGCCGCGGTGGCTCAGTGGTTAGGGCGCTCGGCTACTGATCCGGAGTTCCCGGGTTCGAACCCGACCGCGGCGGCTGAGTTTTTATGGAGGAAAAACGCCAAGGCCCCTGTGTGCTGTGCGATGTCAGTGCACGTTAAAGATCCTCAAGTGGTCGAAATTATTCCGGAGCCCTCCACTACGGCACCTCCCTCTTCCTTTCTTCTTTCACTCCCTCCTTTATCCCTTCCCTTACGGCGCGGTTCAGGTGTCCAACGATACATGAGACAGATACTGCGCCATTTTCTTTAAAAAAAAACAATTACTATTATACAAAGGGACATGTGGATACGGGAGGGAAGAATAATAATATTAATTGGTTTTTGGGGAAAGGAAATGGCGCAGTATCTGTCTCATATATCGTTGGACACCTGAACCGCGCCGCAAGGGAAGGGATAAGGAGGGAGTGAAAGAAGAAAGGAAGAATGAGGTGCCGTAGTGGAGGGCTCCGGAATAATTTCGACCACCTGGGGATCTTCAACGTGCACTGACATCGCACAGCACACGGGCGCCTTAGCGTTTTTCCTCCATAAAAACGCAGCCGCCGCGGTCGGGTTCGAACCCGGGAACTCCGGATCAGTAGTCGAGCGCCCTAACCACTGAGCCACCGCGGCGGGGGAGGGAAGAATACCGTTGTCCATTTCTTGATGCGCGCAGTCACTGAGTCGTTCAAACGGGCAAACCTGCGAGCAATTAGGGCGCGACGGAACGAGTACACAAATGAAGTAATGACAGCAGCAAGATTCACCGCGTGGTGACAGAGGGCGCTCATCGAAAAAGCCATCACCCGCGCCGTTCGGAGCGCGGGCTTCGAGCCGAGCCCCGTTCACCACCAACCAAACGGGTGCGCGTTGCCGACTTTCAAAACAGTGCAGATGGAGCCGGCCACGAACAAACGCCGTGGGGGCAGGATAAGGCCGCTCTTTGTTCTACCGCCATCCCGAGTGCGCGTCTCGTGCGGGTCGGTCGATGGCGGCCACCGACAGTTAAGAATCAATAGGCTCATTTTTAACCCCGAGCCACCCACTGCGCCGGTGACCAATCGAAGCTCGTGCATCAGGAGGCCACCGGCGAGTATCTGCGTGTGTGCGCAGAACACAGCGGGAGAAGCCATCGCGACGCTTCTGCCGTCTACGGGCCTGACCTCGACAGACTCGACTGTCCCTTTTTGAGTCTTGCTGCTGTCGCGCCACGCTGCTCTAAATTCAGAGGCGTGTGTAAACTGCAAATACGCGCTTTTATATGAGAGTTCGTGGGAAGCTTTGGTTTAGTTCCCCGAACGTCCACTGGTTTGTGAAGGCAGCTTGTAGCTGACTTCCTCTTGCATGGTGGCAACTACCACTGCCCCGTTTCAAAGGGGACGTTCCTACCTTCCATCCATCCATCCTCTGGGACGTAAGAAGTAGTTAGCGCTTCCTTGTTTCCGTTCAACTCATACCCAACAATTTAGGACAAAATCATTTCTGAACGCAATTTTTTCATGTGACGTAAGATTTCGCTATAACGATCATTATATCCGCAGACCACCCGACGGCAGTCCTGCATGTTTTTTTTTTCTCTATTAAAGTTTTTGCTGTCGTCAAATACCGTTCCCCATTGGTTTTTTTATGGCAGTCCTAACTGTTCAGTGCGATCGATGGAAACACTTTAAAAAAGATTTTGCCACATATCGGAAGAATGGAATGAACACTGCCAAACAGTATCTTACAGTTTTCTAATTTTATAATTTTTTAACCGAGAATGTTGGAAATGATACTGCGCACGGCTGCGATTTCTGCGCGTAGCTGTGGAGGCTGATGTGATTTGTCGAGCGCGTTTACGAACGACAACGCACAGTTAGCAACGTTGATCGTCTTTTCGTATTCATTCTCGTTTTGTTTCAATCTGACAGGTTATCATTGTTCTTATTTAGGTCCTCATTATTCATTCTGATATATCAGCCGAGTTCTGCGCTTGTTCTAGCTTTTAACGCGACCATGGCTAAATGTAAAAGGGTGGATCGATTAATTGTGCACGAGTTAACGTTAATGGTCATCCCCATATGCCAGAGTTGCCGCGTAAGTGCCTGCACGTGTCTCACCTTTTAGGTCGCACACAAGATGACAAGGCTAGTGAATATTTCGTCAAAGCTTATGACCAACAAATCTTTAATTCCGACATAAGAGACATCCTCTCTTTATGTCTACTAAAGAAAAATGAATAAAATTGCGTTTACGAGCTTATTTGTAAGGCACAATTAAAACAAAAGTCTTCTGCTTCTATTATCTGGGAACTTTTTCGATTAGCGTATTTGACAGTGCCAGTAGGTTTAGAAGATACGGAGGAGTCACGCCTAACGTTGTTACCTTCTAATCAGTGCATGCGAGAGTTTGCTTCAAGCTTCGCTACGATTCGTATTCTTCGCATTCTGAAACTGGCACATAAAAAATTGCATGGGACACAGCAGTGTGACGTCAATCATAACTTATATGCAACCATGCCTCTGAGCATGTTCAAACATGTTAATCGTGCATCATAATCTTTAATGTTTTCAGTAACTCGGTAACGATATTGTTTGGCTGCTGCAGCAGTAGCTCCCAGTTTCAGCGCTACAAAAATACAAGATTGCCCTGTCCCTAAGTACGGTGCAAATAGGATGAAGCTATCTTCTCCCAACCACTGCCCTTTCTGCCATTGTGTAACCGTGGGATGCCTCTGTAACGGTAATGTAAATTTGCCTCATTGCTGTAACCTCCATCGTGGTAGGTATTGGAGTACGACGATACTGATATTTCGGAAAGGGCGACCTGTCGAACTAGGACTCCAAATAACTGCTCCGCATGCAAGCAGGTTCATTTGCTCACCAAGCAAGGGCTCTGAATTTATGCCGCAGCGTCTCCTCGCAGCTGAGCTATACTTTGTACCGGAGGGGCCTCTGTAGCTTCGATATTCAATTGACCTACAATCCCAGTATGTAACTTATTCCTTATTTAAAACGAAAGCGCGCGCTCATTCACTTGCTTGATTTACTGACGAACGCATCAAATTTTGCAACCAATCATCGACGTCGCGCATACCGCCACCTCCGCGTATTCAGTGTGAACTTGCAACATGATTGATTGAAAAGACTCCGTGAAGAGCTCTGCGGTTTAAGATTATTTCAAAAGCTCACCTAATCAACAATTACTTTTGTCATTCGGCAACGAACGCGTTGAACGATACACGCACCGATATCATGAAATGGAGAATGGCTATATATATATATATATATATATATATATATATATATATATATATATATATATATATATATATATATATATATATATATATATATATATATATATATATATATATATATATATTAGCAGATAAGTTAAAGGAAATGAGGGGCCCGTTTGACAAACTTATGAAGGGAGCCGACAGTCACCGAAACCAAGGTGCATAGGGGAATGTTTTTCTTTTTTTATGTGTTGTGCTTATCAGTGGGATATTATAGTACTTAGATTAATAAATCGCTTAAAGAAAATTACTTATATGCAGCAGAAAAAACAACCAAGCCGCCGGTGGGATCCGAACCCACGACCTCCGAATATCGCGTCCGGTGCTCTACCAACTGAGCTACGGCGACGGCGGTCCAGTCTGCTGCTCTCGTGGGTATTTATGTTTATTGGGTGTAAGCGAACCTTGAGAGTGTTCACCAACGCCACCCTCGTCCATAGCGGCGGACGTAGCACGTCCTGTAATACCGCGAGTGTGACGTAGAACATCATCTAAGGGCGAGGGCGGAAACTGTGCGAGAGCCCTCTTATGCTACCTATGGCATCAAGACTGCCAGAACCGAGACCCCCGTTAAGCAGACAAGGCAAATGAAATGAGGGCTCGTTTGACAAACATATTAAGGAAGCCAACAGTCATCGAAACCGAGGTGCATAGGGGAATGTTTGTAATTTTTTAATTTGTAGTGCCAATCAATTGGTTTAAAGAAAATTAATTATAAAGCAACAGAAAAAACAACCATGCCACCTCGTATATATATATATATTATATACTGTAAATTGAAAACATTGTAGTAGGACTGCAGCCATTTGGGAACGCAGATTTACCCCGTTTATTTAAAAGCACTCGTTGAAAATAGAACTGTGCAGAAATTCACGAACGCGTGGCGCAAATGCTTGATCGGTTCCACAAGAAGTTTGCTGTGGTCTTCTTAGGGCGATTTTTCGCAGGTTTAGTAAGCATATCTCACAACCTTTGACACCGCGAACACAGTGGTGAAAGAAAATCATAATGCATGCTATTTATACTTAGCATGCGAGTGACTTGTAGGGCACCCAGTAAAACGCCGTGCGTCGCGTAAAGCATGTTGATTGCTGTTACTGGCCGAGACCATCAAACTGCATTAACCCTTTCGTAAGACTCTATTATTGCAGTGATGGGACAAGGCTCTCAGTCGGTCTGCTGCAAGTTCAGATACGGCGTGAACCGCTATTGTGCGCTGAGCGTCCGAGTTTGCGCTGGGCCGAAACGACCTGTACGCCGCAACTAATAAGCTTATAGGCTGAGATGTGTAATCAAGTCTCGACTAGTCGGTCATGTCCACCGTACTAGAAGAAACTTTCTCCAAGAGATCGTATCGCGCGTGTCGATACTAGTGCACAGAGCTGTTTCGCAACGACCGTAGTGGTCAGCTGTCCCATTTCTGAGAGTTGCAGCGTTTTAAATATACAATCACCTGTTCTGCAGTTCTGCAACAAGCAGTACCAACCTTCCGTACCATTGTTGCAAGTACATGCAGTGTGACAGGAACAGTAAAAAGCGTTATTAATTATAACTACAGCGCAACACGAGCATGTAGGCCAACGTCAAGGAAAATTGACGAGCTGAAGTGCTGCAGAAGGAGTTTTTGGCAGCATTTTCCGCTGCATGTGATAAAAAAATACAAACAATTTAGCACACGTTATCCAAAATTTTTCTTTTTTTCTAAAGAACATCACTGCTTTGTTGGTGCTTTGGCGCAGCTGGCAAAGGACCGAGTTGATTCGAGTGACATGGGAGAGGCTTTTGCCCTGCAGTGGGTGTAGTCAGGCTGATGATGATGATGATTATCCGGTGACATAAAGAAAAAATGGTCCTATCAAATAAGTGCGCAATTATTATGGAATATTAGAAAGGAGCTCGCGTTTTCTTTTTTCCTGCGTGTCTCAATTTGGGCTGAGAAGGAATTAGTCAACATTGTCACCATCACTTCATTCTGCTTGTCCTTTCAGGTTAACGGCGTCGTGGCCCACATATAATCCCCAAATAGCACTCGCCGCACCCCATTCACCTTTCATTAATCTGACCGAAGGAGTTTGGTGTGTTAATTTAGAGAACTGGCTATTTCTACGACCTAGAGAGGGCGCCTCAATTGATCCATAATGGCGAAGTTACGGAAGAGGCCTGGTCCCGGGGTCAGCGTAAGCAGAACTGCGTTTTATTTTTTTCACATTTCACGATAACCTCGCGCTTGCTTGGCGACATTAGCACCCTTGTGTGGATCAGTCTTGATTCTCTCGAGGGTGTAATAAAAATAAATGAGAGACAAGGATGACATCGCTCTCTTGCGTTTGAAAATGGCCGGCGGGAAAGCGGGGCCGTAGGCTGCTGACGCGCGATTTGGAGACAATTAAAGATCAATGACATCAACGATCAAGTCCCTTCTACAAGAGTGAATACAAAACTAGAAGCCAATTTTCTTAGTTTAGCCCTACAAGTAAACAGAACCCAGTGACAATGAATCTGTCACGCTCTTTCGCTGAAAGCGAGCTATAGAAAAGGTTGCCAGCCACTGCCGCTTGAGTTTTAACTGATAAAACTCAGCGTCTTTTAGCGCTCTCTTGTGCTAAGGTATCCTGCTAGTCATGTACGTGGTACCTTAAAATAAACATCCATTTCTAATCGTGTGCACGCGTGGTAAGTCATAACAATGAAGTCTCCTTTTTCCGCTCACTGTCTCCCCGACGCAATTAACTGAGCCTTGTTCCCTCAAGTTTTTTCGTCAGTGGATAGAAGGTACGTGCTGAATGTTGACAGCAATAATACTATTGATTCCGTCTGATACTATTCGATTCATATTATCAACCCGTCTGTGCGACTGATTCCGGCGACAATTGAACTGCAAAAAAGTGGAGCTGAGGCTTAGCTAAAGTGTTAAGCCTGGATATCTCGAAGCGAAAAGCTTCGTGGCGATGCTCGCGGGTAGCTTAAGGTTTCATACATAGGGTTACAATTTGGGCATACCTTTCTAGCTTTTCCAAAACGTGTTGTCTTGGGTATACAAAGCTTGTACAATCGTTATACAAGGCTATTAAAATCTCCGACTCCCGCGCTACCACTTCTGGGTCTTCTCCTTCCGTGGCGAAAGGTCAGACGACGGAGTCAGCGCGCGGTGGCTACGACGGCTGCGGCAGCAGCGGTAAGGTGTAGCAGCGGCCACCTGCGCTCCGCGTGACGTCACTCGGTTTCACGGTCCGACGACGGAGTCAGCGCGTGGTGGCTACGACGGCTGGGGCAGCAGCGGCCACCTGCGCTCGCGTGACGTCACTCGGTTTCGCGCATAGGCAGCTGTGGCAAATCAGTAGTGTGGCTCACGCGAAGCCGGTGTTGACGAGCGTAGTGACGCTTTTCGCTTCAAAAGAATCATTCTAAAGAAATCACTATATCACCCACCTCACCTCTCCGTGTGTTACAAATAACCGTATGACCATGTGCGCATGCCGTAATAAGGCCTACAAATTCGGACAGAGTCGCACTCGTAACTCTTCGCTGTAGAAATGTGGATATGCAGATGATGTGTAGACCCGCTGCGCTTCGAGGGTTGCCAAGGTCATTGGAGCGTCTCCGTTGCCGAACCTCGTCGCTTCACACAGCCTGCTGTAGACGCGCTTTTCAAGAGCCCTGCGCGGTATAGTTTCGATTTTCGTGGCGTGGCTGCATGGCTTGCTCGTTTGGCGTGCTAACGATATCTACGTCCCACTTGTTCCACGAGACTATGATTAGTGAGAGCGGTAGAAAACGAAGGCGCAAGACAAATGCCGGTGACCAGAAGGCAGCCGTAATCGGCATCGAGTGCGAACGTCAGATAGCAAAGGACTTTGGCGTTGCTCTGAGCGCGCTGTATACAACTTTTTTGGCAGCCTTCGGTCTGGCGTGCCAATTCTGCGCATGGCACTGCTTTCATGTGGTGAAATTTCGTGGACTACAGCGTGCTCGTGAGTCATGCGGGGAAGCCATCCAAAACGGGTACTCGTGTCGGAATCACCGCTCCATGCCGTCTTTCACAGCAGCCTTCACCACATAGAAAACTGTGCTGAGTATTGTGATTATGCATTTACTTGTCGTATTCCACATTGTTTTCTATAGGTGTCCAAGCATATGCGCGCCGCGGAAGAAACGGGCGCGCATCGGCGATGCCGACATATTAGTCTCTCGGTCTCGGCGGCACACAAAGCCCAATCGCATATGACAGCTGCGACAGAGGTCCCGTATGCACTCTAAACACGAATACGCACCTATGTGGGAGTAGAAAGAGAGTAAGCTGTCCTCTACCGCACTCCCTTTTAAGATCAGGCTATGCTGCCCAAGTTCCGGAGTAGATTTCGATCACTAAATGTACTGAATGATGACTCTTGGAGATGGAGGCATATTCACAGTGCAAAGCATAAATTTGGCAATGGGAGAAGGCTTTTTAAACAGGGCACCGGAGGTCCTGAGGCTATAAACTAGAGCAGATGGCAACCTCGGTTAATATATTCGTGACTGCTTGAATTTAGCATTTTTTAGAGAGGGAATTTGTTTCCGTTGCTAACCGCAAGTATCCCGTATTGTTAGTGATGGAAATCTACTTCTGTGCTTGGGCAGCATACCCTGCCCCTTTAAGGGAGTGCGCTAGAGAACAGCGTGCTCCATTTTTACCCATTTTACGTACAAATTGTATGTTAGTATGGTATGGTATGGTATGGTATGGTATGTATGGTATGGTATTGGTATGGTATGGTATGGTTATGGTATGGTATGGTATGCGAGGTTTCGCGTCTAAAATCTGCAGTTAGCTCACTGTGGAGCTTCGCGTGTGAGGCTTCCATGGTGAGTCGCACCTTTAGCCCCTCCATACCTTTCTTACCGAGATTAGGCCTCGAGCCCTTCAGAGCCAACCTCTTTTTTCAATAAGCTCATCGCTCTCTCTCTCTCTCTCTCTCTCTCTCTCTCTCTCTCTCTCTCTCTCTCTCTCTCTCTCTCTCTCTCTCTCTCTCTCTCAAAATCTGCAAATGGGCTGCAGTTTCGACCACCTTGGATTGTGTAACGCTGACTGACATTGCACACTACCCTCTATCGAAATGAGGCCGCCACGGCCAGGATTCGCTCCCGGGACCTGAGAGAAGAATCGTCATAAAATACTGTTCCAAGCTAACAACAAAAGAAGCAACTGCAGATAGAGCAAAATAAATGCACTCCCCAACACGGCTTGCACAACTGTTTGCGAGTTACCGCGATCTGGAATGAAATCACTGGCATCCAAGAAAGGAGGCGTTTGCTTCTTCGAGAAAAGAACCTGATACAAAAAGTTGTTCACGCTGAAAACCACAGAAGAAGCCTTACAGTTTTCATTCTGTGTTTGAATGCGGGCCCCTTTTCGCCGTGGCTGATTTCCTCCGCGATCCTGGAGGCAATCCGCAGCTTCCGTTTTATCCTGTTGCGCAGGTTGCGTCCGCGCAGCGCGCAGCTTTCCTAGCTCTTTTCAGTGCACTTTGACAGACGAGCAGCGCGAGAAGCAGAGCACTGCAGTCTGCTTTTTCTTTTTCATTCTGTCCTGCACTGGCGATTGGGAGGTGCCCTTTATTGGCAGCGGCGGAAGCAGTGCTTGCCGCAACGCGCAGCCGCGGACGAAACATGACGGAGGCGACGTCATTATGCCCTGCCACGTTAGTACCGTGCACCGTTGTACGAAGGCAGGCGACAGTTGAAACGCCGGCCTACCATGCATCGTTCTTAATGCGTGTAGTGCTTAGCCACTATACGCCGCTGCTTCAGTAGAGCCAGTAGGAGTTTCTATTTCTGCGGCACGCTCGAAAGCGCTTCCATAGCCCCTCACGAAACTCCCATTTCACAGAAGTTCACGTACGTACCTGTAAAATAACTTCAAGAGTTGCACTCGATCATTAGAAAAAAGAAAAAATAATCCACATTTGTGCGAATGCTTCGGCAGTAAAATAAGCTGCTAATTGCTCTTCACAAAAATACGCTCAATCGCACAAGCAGTCCTCGTAATACAGTGAATGCGTTCAATGTGCCCCGCGGGGGGTGGATCTGCTTGCTCGCTCTCTTGAGCTGCTGGCGCCTGCTGTAGCCTTCACAGCGCTGGTCAGATTTAGGTGAGACATACGTTGCGGCATGCTATACTACGCTGGCAGAGGTGGTTTGGTTTGGTTGATGGGGTTTTACGTCCCAAAGCAACTCAGGCTATGAGTGAGGCCGTAGTGAAGGGCTCCGGAAATTTCGACCACCTGGGGTTCTTTAACGTGCACTGACATTGCACAGTACACGGGCCTCTAGAATTTCGCCTCCATCGAAATTCGACCGCCGCGGCCGGGATCGAACCCGCGTCTTTCGGGTCAGCAGTCGAGCACCACGGCCACTGAGCCACCGCGGCAGCTTAGAGGTGGTTTGCGCCGCCCTTTGCGGGTTCGCTGTGTCGGCGGCTTTACATGACCACCGTTCGCGTCTCCAAAGCAGTGTCTGCGAGCGCCTGATTAAGTCGGCGTGCTCCCCGTGACTCGCGTGTGACTCGACGTGCTCGTGCGTAAACGTGGAGCCCGCTGGTGCGGTTTTCTGAACGTTCCGCACGGGGAAGCTGCTGTGGCGCAGTTTGTAGAGTCACTGGAAGCTTTGCAGTTGCTGTAGCAGTTTGCACTGGCAGACGTCAGAAGCGAAACGCTGACGCCGCCTACGACTGCGTTTCCCCACTTACTCTACAGCTGCCCCAAAAAGTTTTCGGTGCGCTGAAATCACGCACGCACGCACACAAAAAATCGACCGACGATCACAACAGCAACATCGTCATCGTCATCAGCCTGAGTACGCCCACTGCAGGGCAAAGGCCTCACCCATGTCTTTCCAGTTAACCTTGTGTAGTGTTTGTGTCACGATAAGCAAACGGCGAACTCATGGCCACGTGCTGGTGTTTGGGCACCGCCCCCGTGCCTGTCTGTATCTCGACATAAGTGCATGGCGTGCTGGTTTGCACGGGCAGTCGTCGACCAGCGGGACGCGCGGCCTGGAGGCCGGCTGACATTAAACCTGAGCTCTTGGTACACCTCGGCTACAGTGTCGTACCCCTCCCAAGACACAACACCCTCTCCTTTGACACCTGCGCCCACCCTATGCCTATAAACTTCCTAATCTCATCCGCCAACCTAACCTTCTGTCACTTTGCCTACGATTACGGTACTCCCTTGTGCGAAATTTAAGCGCAGCTTGATTTTGCGATACATTGGCAAAAAACTTGACAACGCTTAAGCTGCCAGTGAGAGTTTGCCGCATCGTCGCACAAGGCCTCTAAACTACGGCACTGTGAAGAACGCTGCTCTGATGTAGAGCGGCGCGGTGCAACCCTTGCCCGGTTGCTGCATCCACTCCTTGGGAGAACCCGTCGAAAGGGGCTCGTCTCATCGCTTAAAGCATTAATGCTGAGAGCCACAAAGGACGCGTCTTCGTTTGGAGCGGGTTACGAGGCACGCAGGCCCAGAGTAGCGCGTGCCCGTTCCCATGGTAAACGGAGTAGGCTCCACAAACGGCCCCCATAGTTGCCCACGTATTTCACGGTTCGACTGCCGATTCACAGGTGGCTCAAGTTGTGACACGCGCTTCCGAACACAATCAGCCACGCAATGTGCGACAATTAAGAGACCCGCAATCTTTGGGCAAGGTTTCTCCCTTTCTCTCTCTCTCTCTCTCTCTTGGGCAGCGCAGTGTGTCATTTTTCTCAAGCCCAACAATGTGTGCCGCGCGTCACCCGACCGCGGTGATCGCGTTACGCAAAAGGCGCCGGTGTGCTGTGATAATGACAGTGTGTGATAAAGAATCCCAGGTGGTGGAAATTATCCCGGAGCCCTCCTCCACGGCGCCCCTTTCTCTTTTTCACTCCCGGCCACCTTATTTTCTTCCCTGACGGTGCGGTTGAGGTGTCCACCGAGAAGTGAGACAGTTTCCTTCAGAAATACACCGCCGCACTCGTCGCTTTGCTTTAGTTCTGCGGGTTCACTGTGCTCGTCGCTGCCGGTTACGCCGACAACGACGACGACGCGCAAGCCAGGAACGGGCGCCTAAGAGCTGCTGCGCTCTAAAAAAAACCTTAATTATACCGCTTACCAGAGTCGAAGCCTGGCATTGAGTGGTGAATTGTATAGTTCGCGCAGGAAAGTTTACCTTTCAGTTTGTGGCTGCATGGTTAGGCTGTCCAGCAATTAAGCTTTGTTGTAACTTTCGTATTGCGAATACGTTTGTGGGCACCTCTTTTCGAGCAAAGATAAGGAAGTGGCCCAGTAAAACGACGATCTCGGGAGAACACGTACAATAACGTCCACTGTGTTTATTTCGCATCAAGTTTCGCAGAGGTGTGCTTTGTTGATGTTGAATAAGCATACTCAATGCCACACACATTCTACCAGGTAATAAGGCAGTCACGTTAGTCTCCCAGCATGAGTTCTCACTGCAAGGTTATATCATACACATCGAAACGCAGTAAACTGAGTGAAAAACATGATATAAAATTACGTTAAACCCGTTGTTGCCTGAAAATTAGTTCGCAAGTAAGGCAATGTCCCTGAAACGCAGTATCCGCGGCCCATATGAAAACAGATTTTGTCAGAATGCAGCAAATAATGGCGTTTCACTCTGTGTATGATATTTCTTAATAAAGAATCCGTGATTTGCATGCAGCGTAGTTTGTATACACTGTGAATCAACCTAAGGAAGCTTTTCTCGGAATAACAAGGCTACTACACAAATTTGTGGGCATGGTGCCGATTTTCTGACGCCTCCAATAGCATACCGCAATTTCCAAACATCGGCACATGCGACGTTCTGGCCAGCACCATCCAATGTAGGATTTAAGCGAAGATTTATACTATTCATGGCTACGAGCTGAGCGTACATTTGGCAAAATTGTCCGCTAGATGATGCGCACTACGGACGCATGTGCCTATTCAACGCCGAGGGAACGCCTTCCGCGGGTGCCATTCAAAAGGCGGGGGCGGCCAAAGCGTTGACCCCTTCGGGCACATATCATCGGGAGCATTGGGCGACAGGCGTCTTTGATGCCTCCCGAAAGGCTTTCATGCTTTCGCTCTCTCCTTCCCTTACAGGACTGTAAAATCACGCTTGCCGTTTTGCTCACTTCCAGAAGCTCCTTTTCTCACTCTTCGCTTCTTTTTAAATCTTGTCGCGCTTCGGGCCGCGGTTATAGCCAGAACATCCCACCGACCAAGCAGGGCTACCACCATGCATTTGTATGTATTTACGGCGACTGTCGATGGCCCCTCTTCTCTGCCCTTCTTCTCAAAGCGATGAGAGAGAGATGCATGTATGCAAAGGGAAGAAAACACACAAACGAAGCGTGCACGATCGCTGCTGTTTTATTATACTGACGTCACAGTTAAGCACACCAGCGCTTGCTCGAAAACCATTGCTCCTTATCTCTCTCACACACAAACACGCCATAGACTCTCTCTCTCTCTCCCGTTCATCCTCTCCATGAAGCGAGTTGTTCCATGGATCGTCTCCTTTTTCTTTCTTTCTCGGGAAGCGTTCGTTTGAGGCCATTACCATTATTATTATCCCTCGTATTTTACAAGGAAACGCATTTGATAGACACGCTCCGCCGACCGAAAGGGGCGCGCGTCGCTTTACTGTTACGGCCACTTTTACTCACACGGCATCGGCCGTCTCGCAGCGCTCCGATGCCCTTTCGTTTCTGCCGCCCCGTCTTCGTGTCGCGCTTTGTTTTTGCGCGCACGCCTGGTCTGCCGCACTTTATGTGCTCGTCGCTTCGATCTTATAGTCTACTTTTATTCTTTTTTTGCGCGCCATTTTTACCCGGATATATCTACGAGTTGTTGTTGCCCTGTTTGTTTGGCCGCCTAAACTCCGTCTTTCTGTGCTGCGGAGATGGTTGCTGTTTGTCCTTCAGAGACGGGTTATAGTATACAGAGGCATGCTATCCAGTTTGTTTGCGTTTGTCGGCTCAGCTCGATCAGGTCGTCTCGCGCCCCTAGGGCTGTATCCATGCAGTTCTCTGTGTCTTGGGTCCTATATGACCCGGAGCAGAACGAATACTGTGTGAGTGGATACGGTCGCGGCATATTAGAATGAAATGGTCGCTCAGAGAGACGCTTTACGACCCTCTGTCACACAAGACGGGCTACGCGAGCTATCATACAAAGCAACGTTCCGTTTTCGGAAACTACTCTTGTCCTTGCGGGCTGCTACTTTTGCACGCAGTTTTCCTGCGACTGTGGGCTCTTAAGGGTTCGTCGTCCTGGTCGTCGAATTTCACCTCCATCGAAATTCTAGAGGCCCGTGTACTGTGAGATGTCAGTTCACGATAAAGAATGCCAGGTGGTCGAAATTTCCGGAGCCCCTCGCTAAGGCGCCCCTCACAGCCTGGGTCGCTTTGGAACGTTAAAACCTCATAAACCATAAACCGTATTATTTCATTTCTTTAGCACTCCAGCGCCATGTGAGACCTATAAACCATCCTGTAAACAGTCGTCTCGCATTCCCCGAGGACCTTATAACTAGCACTAATATAATAAAGTCTCAGTGATATTGAAAGCACTGATTTCCTGTATTTGTGCCACCGGCTTTGCGTGACATGAATATTGAAACAGCCCGGCAACACACCGACCAAGACGGGAACTGACGCGCACAGGCTGGGACTGCCAAGCGTCGTCGTTGCTCGCCGGCACGGAAAGAGACTTGAGTGGCACGGTGAAACAAAAGCACGAACGAGGCAAGATCGTGGTTTCCAGAGAGCGTGCTCAAGAACGAAACGCCCATGCAGACACGCGAGGAGCTCATTCAAAGCGTGAATCGACAGAAAGCTCACGTGTGTGCTGCTTATTTTTTGCTGACCGTGTCGTACTGTTTGGAAATGTCACGGATTTACTGCGTTCCCTAATGCGTACTGAGGTGGCGCCTATCGAGTAGTCTCTATTCACTGCAGCACAAGGGGGCAGTCATTGTGACAATTACATTTTCGCTTCAGCTGACGAATATTCCTTTTTTTTTTAACTTATCTTGCCGGCTGACCTGAAGGGAGATGAGTGCGATCAGCTGTTGGAAGCTCTAATTATGTTTTAAAAACAGGCTACAGCACAGAGATTCAGCTACTGCGACGCGAGCAGTTAGCAAAAGCGTCTGAACTACTTCAGAGCGGACTGAAACAAAAAAGAAGGAACGATTACAAAATAGGGTCAGCAGCAATGCTCGCCTTCCGAGACACTAAAAGCAGCCGCTGTGTCCACTTGCTCCCGACAAAAGAGCCTTATTTCTCCGGTCCGCTTGGAATCTGTCTCTATATATACCTCTACACGCACACAGCCGGGAACCGTGGCGCCGTAAAACGGCGCCAGTTAAAATGTGAACCTGAGCCTCCCCGCCATTGTCGTGAGCTGCGCGTATCGGGACGCCCCCTTTGTTCTACGGGGCTCATTGCGCACCAGCACACGCCGCGCGGTGACCTGCGGGCACGCGAAGCTACGGCGCCCGAAAGGATTGCTGGTGCGCCTCTGGGCTGCCCGCACATATAAAACTTGATAGCGCTCGGCGCCCAGTCACGTGCGGGCCACTGGGAGCAACAAGGCGCTCTCGTGCAGCGTGCCCGGGACGTGACGATTGCTGACGCGTCTTTGGCGGTGTGCGCTTCTGTCGCTCCTTGTGTACATTTCGTTCGGCGCTGGTCTCGTGGATACTGGGCCGTGTGTGATTACACGTGCCACTTATGCACGTCCCTATTGTGAGCATGAAGTTTGTGACCAATATGGAAAGTGAGCACGACTGCCATTACAAAGACTGTTGTGGCACCTCCTGGTTAGTGTGTACCATTACCAGTAATTCGGGACAATTAAGCGCTTCTGGTTTCCTTGGCCGCCACCACGTGGCGACTAGCTTTTAACGCTAAAATAAAGCGCATTTAAATCATCTGTGACGTAAGAGAGCAAGAGAATTACCGAGTGGCTGCAGAAGAGTACGTGATAGGCCGCTAGGCTTAGCGGCAGTGGCTGGGCACCGTCTCTAATTCATGGTAATGTGTACTAATGTTGCAAGTGTCACTTCATTCTTGCATTGAGTAACCAATGAAGAATGCTTCCTACATAAGTTCAAATACATCGGACGGGTTGTATTCTATGACCGAAGTGTGCGTGATAGCATGGCTACACTTCGGCACCAAACGGTGCTGGCAACGGAATTGGTTGTTGTTGTTTGCCTCTATTGAAATGGCGCACACCCATGGATGAACGCTTTTTTTCTTATTGCTGCATGTCTCTGCCGTGTCACGGCTGAGAGCTGGCAGCGACAGTATGGTGTAGCGACAGCATAAAAGAGCACACGTTATTAGTATTAAATCGGTGATGACTCCACTAGCATTAGTAAGAAGCACACTTCTTCTTTGCTTCCGAAAAATTCTCCTAGTATCACAAAACAAGCCATTTACAACTTCAATGCATGAATAAATAGTAACATATTTAGCTCTTTAGTGCAAACAACACACTCTTTCGTACTGCTTATACATGCATGTACAGTACATCCGCGCATGCATGCGGCAAACAATTTCCCGTGGCTGCTGAAAAAGTAGTGCCTGAGAAACGAATGGTTAGGTTGTGGCGATGAGTTATTCCCCAAAACGACTAATCTGTATAATTGTTTTACACCTTCGCTCAGAAAGGACGCTTTTTCCTTTTTAGCAGGCGAGCTCAATTATTACTGCGCTCAACATTGGGATTTCATCCGACAGTTGTGAAAATGCCTTTTCACGGCCGTTTGTGCTTGCAATGCAATTCGCTGCCGGCTTCATTGCGATGCTACCTGTTTATTAAACACTGTACTGTGCATCGCGGGATTGGCTCTACAAAACATGCGCTTAACGGCTCCCTTTTAACCTTGTGAAATTTCTTCTGCCCACTGGACTGCGCTGTTCACGAAGAACGCGCATCGCGGACAGTAGCGTCAGATGAACCGATTCTTCAGAACATTTCACTATCGAATGGCACTCCGTGACATGAAAGCTCACTGATGGTCTCTCGCGACCAAAGTGGCTTCCGTCCTGCCCATAGTTTCCACTGTTGATTAGTTCTTATCCATACCTCTCTTCAGTTACCCGAGCCGTGGAAAGGGGTTCCTTATTTATATATACAAAAAGGAAAACTATGGAGACGACCGATGCTCGTATGGTGTGCAGTTTCTGTGTATGGTCTGAAAGTCCTAACGGCAGTGGACGCAGAACAGCGCGAGGTTTAGCATTAGCCCATTTAGTGGCGCTTCAGCAGGGGTGGGAAACTTCCACAGACACCATTGTCCAGCTAATCCAGACGTGAGCGCCAATTCTTCCCATACCGGCCGGAGGAATGCCAGCTGGAGCGTCCTATGGTTGCCATGGCAACGATATCCAGCAGGAAAAAAAAATCATGCCTGAGTGGGATTCGAACCACTGCCTGCAAAGGCAGGGAAATTTCGTTTTCCGGCAGCTCAGACTATTCGGCCATCTCTGCTGTTTTCTTTTTAGCATGGTATTTATTACACGCGCTTATATGCAGGAAAGAGCTATATACATTATTTACAAAGTAATCAGGCAGTAGCCGCGCAAGTTAAAGGAAACACACCACACAACTGAAACGCACGTCTTAACACAACTAAAACGGTGGCAAAAAAAAAAAGACATCAATAACGGGAACCAGTCCGGTTGATAGACACTGTCTTCGTAAATGTCTTTCAGCTGATTCACCAATTGGCGGAAATGTCTTCTGTGGGAGACGACAGGCTCAGCATTCCTGTCCAACATGCGCGTTTTCCACAGTCTATGCAGTCCGAGCAGGAAAATCATGTCACAGGGTTCGTGGTCATGTTGGGTGGCCATTAGGTAACACAGCGTGAAAATTCAAGACAAAGCCTTTCTTCAGTCTCCTTTGTGTAATGTCCCATAAAATATCGCGTCTTTGCAGCCAATAAAGCAGTGGTCGATGGTTTCAGGTGCATCACATAGGCGACAATTAACAGAACATTTTTTGTGAAGCCGCATTTTAACGGGTAGAGCTTCGGCGTGAAGTTTAAAGAAAAATGAATGCGAAGTCGGCATTTTAAGAAGTCGTCTCAGCACATCGTGACCAGTACAATTGCACTGGCCATCTCTGCTGCTTGCATGCACAGGAATTATTCACCCGCCAGTTCTCCTTAAGTCGCAGAGGTGTGCTGCAGTATTTCAAACCGAAACTATATGCAGTTTTCTACCCCTGGCACAAAAACCCTTAGCTGTCTATATTGTCAGCTTGAGTTGGGAACTCGAGGCCGAGAACGCCAACACCGAGAGGCGGAGCTCTAGCTACTTCACCAACGCACGAGCTCACGATCCTCGTGCCGAGCGGCTATTGTTGCAGACGTGGCAGAATCATCGAAGAAGAAGCCTGCAGTATCAGTAACTCGCTGGTCACGCAATTTGGTGATTGGTAGAGCAGTTGGACGGCCGGCGTGACGCGCGGGTTTGTTTTGTTTATATTGATACACTTGTTTATTATTTCATGTGCTCGATGACCAGTGAAAAGCTGTGCTTGAGCCACGATCTGATGGGCTCTGTTAGACGTTCGATGAAATCGATTCCTACTGCGAAATATTTCATGCTGAGAGAACAAAACCAGACCAGCTATGTTGCGTCACGAAAGGAAATGCACGAACTATATGAGGTCCAAAACACCTGCCAAAACTTGCTCCAGATCACGTAACCTCAGCTTGCGAGAAGCGTCATCAGGAGGAACTGGACGCACACTCGTGCTAGCCCTGAACAAACGTAAAGCGAGTGCGCTCTGAAATAAAATAACTGGCATTCCGACGGGCCTACAGTATGCGTACCTGCGAGGAGTGCTGAAGTGCGTGGAAGAGAGGCCAAGCACTCAACTGTAAAGTTCTCACGGCAGTGCGCTGTCTCGCGCACTCTTCTCCGCCTCTTTTCTCTATTCTTTGTGCAGGAAGTGGAAACAAAAGTCCGAAAAATCAGCGCGTGCCGAAACGCGCCAGAAGACTGTAACCTGAAAGTGCCTTAAATGGAGATTGAGTATGCTGCGTGAAAAAAAAAAAAAAAATTTGGGGGACACTGGGGCTCCGCCTTAAGGGTATGGCGCGATAGCATATCGGGTTAATTCCTGTACATTCAGAAGGTCACACTCTACATTCACAGATGCCTGGCAGTACCAATCCTTGGGCAATGGTGCAGCGGCTAAGCGATGCGCCACTGCCCAGCTGCGATGGCTCCCAGCGGTGGGCCTTGCGCCGCCCAGGTTGCTCTTCCCGAGCGACGGGCAGTTCGCTCGCTATCCGGTGACCAGGCTTTGATGACGCTGCAAGGTCACCTGACCCATGGGTGGCCCAGCTGCCTCCTATAGGTTGCTCCCTGGGCGCCACCTGCCAGATTCATGCTGAAGATTTTTCGCTCACCACGCCGACGCTGACAACGCCGCGACACCGGACTTGCTGGACAACGGCGCCTTTAACGCTCTCTCGAAATAAATTAGCATTGAACAGACACTATGCGCCAACAGGCGCCGGTTCAGAGCGAGCAAAAGTGGGTCAAAGAAATACACAAAGTATAACAAGCCGCACCACGCATGCGCGTGTCTTAACAACAGAAGCACCGCAGTCGTCCGCTCCATTACATCACATACTGTGCGTTTGCACAGCTCTTGGATGAGGCGCGATTCGTCGTCCAGTGGCAGCCCACACAACGAGAGCAACAGTCAGATCGGCGTGCAGATAATCCTCAGAGGGTCGTTGCGCCTGTCACCCAGCGGTGTTGCTTCAAAGTGAAAATGTGTTTCGGCCCGATGCCGTAAGTCAATTGCGGCGGGCAACGGAGCGTGGTATACAGAACCGCTGCAAAGCACGGTCCGCTGCTGTTGCGCAGGCCGCATGCACTGGCCGTAGATTTACCGCCTTATCTGGCAATAGCACGTGCGGCCGCTTTACAACCCGCCGAAGGTCTTTGGCTCGCCGAGTTTAACGACACGCGCGCTGGCCACTCACCGGAGCGCTGCTGTCGCAGCACGTGCGGTGTACACGGCACGCGAGTCCGCAACCTCTGTCCATTAAATTCGCGCTATAACCCGAACTTTTGCAATCCCGTATATCGCCGCAAATTTCGCAGCCTCTCGCGGGTGCACTCGTACGAGTGAGCAAAGCTGTAGCTTACAGCCAGGTGAACGGCCTCCGCGTTTCCATGGCGGGAAGTCGGAACAAAGCGGACTCCATCATTCGTTAACATTTTTTTGTCCCCTTTATTTTCATGAGGCACTTATCATTGGTCATTGTGCCACTGCTGGCGCCTAACCAAGATAACGATGGCTGGGCAGCCATCTTCTGTGGCATTTCAGCACTGGTATAGGAATCACGCATCAGCGCTAAAGCCTACTTATGCAATATCGTCGCGCCGTGTTCCAAGTGGTCGTTAGATACATTATCTCACACATGAGCCACGAGATTAATCTGCTGTAGCGGTCACCAGTCATGTGAAGGTCTCGTCTATTACAAGAAGGGAACTGAGGAAAGACGGAGAGCGTATGGATGGTATACAGGGCGTCCCAGCTAACTTGGACCATGATTTGAAAAAAAATCTAAGCGTTCTCCAGAACTTAAATCACCGTGATGTTGTTAAGGTTGATCAAAAGTTACAGTACCATTTTTTTATCATCCTACTTGAATAATCATTCGAGATAAATTAATTGACTTTTAAAAATATAGCTTCAAATCTTCAGGCGTCAATAGGAAAGTTGAGCTCCACAAATATTTCCCAACCCAGGCACTTCCAACTGGATAGCTTTAGTGTAACCGTTTTTATTCGGGAAAAACGAAAGCCCGCGGAGTTTTAAAATATCACGTGACGGGTTACAACTCATTTTTAGTGATAAGGAATGGCGCGGTAGCAGTCTTACAATGGATGCATGGACACCGTGACCGTATCACAAAGGAGGGAATTAATTTAGGCGTGAAGGAGGCAGATATTTAAAAAAAAAAGGATTGTTGAAGGTTACGCTAGCTGTCGCTGCATTTCGCGATTTACACAAGACGGGTAATCGTGGCACAGATTCTCGCTCTTCAATGTTGCTCACGTGGACCACATAATTATACGCATTTCTTGTTTCGAACCTCTATTCCTGACACTGTTTGTGACGTGCATCAGGGCAACGGCGGTGCGAAACCGGTGGAGAGCGTCTGGCGGCTAACCATCATTGGTATCAATACTTGGACGTACTAAATGTTTCCGTCTGAAACGAGAAGCAAATAAAAGTGAGTGGTTGCGAAATGTTCGTGATACACAAAGTTACGAAGCTTGTACGTAATGGGCTTATTTACACCCACGTTGGAGGGACACAATATATACGGGATGCGCGGATGGGTTGCGCTTCTATCCTTGCGCACATGCACTATCTTAACACGAATACGCCTATATATGGGAGTAAAAAGAGAGTAAGCCGTACTATAGCGTACTCCATTCTGTTTAAAGTGTATGAGAAGAAACTTCGCGCACGGAGTACATAAAGGGACCACGCAAACAGGTTAAAGCCGAAGCCACAAAATTGCAGTGATCAAGTAGTACAGCGCCGGTCTGGCGTGACCGAGCTCAACATGCATATAAATCGACTGACCGTCGCCTTCTCCCCCTCCCCCTTTTTTTACGACTCCAAGAGAGCGAGAGAGAGAGAGATAGAGAGAGGAGGAAAAATAAATGAATGCTGCTGAGTGCTCAAGCTGGTCCACTGATAGTAAGAAAACAGCGCCCTTTTAAACTCGATATTATAAAAGAAAAGATGATGATGAAGATGAATGTTTTTGGCGCAAGGGCAGCTTTGGCCAAAGTGCGCCATGGCACAAGGTAGTTTTCATTTCACAAGATGGGGCCAAAGACCCATTTCCCAAGCATTTCACGCTAAGAAGCCGAGCACTAGACCAGGGGAAAGCTTGTACCCACTGTATCACCGGCGGGTACCCGACGCACTGGGGATCGAACCCCGCACCTCCCGCATTGCGAGGCGGATGCTCAAACCACTGGGCCACCGCTGCCCTATAGAGTATCATCACAAGCCTATAAATATCACAAGGTGAGATGTACGGCAGCAAAACCTTTTCCCGGTTACTCATGCTAAATGCACCGTTTTTCCCTCTCTCTTCAGCCACCATCGCGCAGCCAGTTAATGCTGACGCACCACAGGATTGGGGTCAAACGGACCCCAATAATGATAACATTCGGAGATAGGCAACGCAGTATGCGGTGGCGTGTCCCGATGAGCGCGGATCGCGTTGTGCTCGTCGGCGGAGAAGCTTTGTTGAGTGCTCGTGGGCGACTCCGCGAGGGCACGCGGATGAAGCCCGATTGCCACTGCGAGGACGCAGAGACGCTAAGCCACTGATGCGATCGAGGCCACCCGGTAACGATATGGCCTCAACGGCTTTGGTCAGCTCGGTAAGCTTCTTAATTGCGCTCAAAAGGCTTCCGGCTTTCTTCCTCTGTGAAGCCGTTGCGATCATTCAAACTTCAGGCGAATAGCATCTGTAGCATAATGTTTGCGAAATGCATCGACTTACAATTCAACCGCGTACCCTGTCAACACGGTTCTATAGGAATTGTTAGAAAAAAAAAAAGAACACTTTACTGTACGTCATTCAGGCGTCAATGCGAGCTCAATATGGCTCTATCGTAGTCGCGATCACTTAATTATAGGCAGATGCAGGTTTGGTTGCCGGAGGGCATCATAGCGCTCGGACCTCACATACCAAGTTCTGCTAGCTTCTCTTCTAGCAAAACCACTGTAGCTCTGTATACTGTGTAGTGGGAAGCGCATCTGTGCAATTTCTCTATTCGGAGAACGGTGTTTGTAGCTGCGCTGCTTGTAGTACGCCTATATGAGACTGCTCACGAGTGCAAGCCTCTCATTTCTCTCTCTCTCTCTCTCTCTTTGTGACTCCTCACAAATTTAGTTCCCTTTAAACCGAAGAGCTCCTGTCCTTCCCTCTTTCTCTTATTCAACGTCCCCCCCCTCCCCCTTTCTACCATCCTTTCAATCCCATTCCTATGCACAGAGCCGATGCGGTGATCCCTACAACGGAGACAGTGTTGTGCACCTCCTTTTTCATCAATCTCCAAACACTCCCATCCCACCCCATAATAATAATCACTGCACACACACACAAGAGCGCCGTTGAAGCACCCTACAAGTAAGCGTGCCCATGGCTACACTGTCCAAGCATCCATTTTAAGATAACACCTTTCGATTCTGTTATTTGAACACGCTCCGTATAAAGTAAGGTCATCTCAAACAGTTGCGCGTTCATTCATGGAGGACGTAGTGCCAAACATTACGATCCGCTGAGTTTCTTTTTGGCTGCTACAACCTGGCGCTGTCGTTCCTTTTCGCGTATGCAGCTCCACCTGGTATGTGGAATTCGCCTTAATGTAGCTGTACTGTGATCAACAAGCAAGCGACAGCAGCCACATGACGTTTCAATCAGAAGAGGCCGCTTCTATCGGTATACTTGCGCTATTTTTGTCTTCTTACGGTGGAGTAATCGGCGTGGGCTAACTTTGGTTTTATTATCTGTTTACCCGACTCTTGGCTGCATGCAGCCTCGCTCGGCCACAGGACAAACACGCGACAGTTCGTCCTTGCCTTGCGGGAGCTTACTCCAACACGCACACATTGCTCCGTCGGCACGAGAGCTGGAAACGAAGTTTGGCCATGATGGGGGGAAAAAAAATCGGCCCTGTGCATTCTACGTGGCCTTCAGGAAAGGGAAAAAATAGTCTTAAGGTTTAGGTAAATCATCTCCCTCTTGGAATTACGCTCACTAGTTTTAATGCCATTGGGTTTTATTCTTGTGAAGAATATTATTGTATTTTACGGCATGAATCATTACTGCGTCTATTGATTTGAGCAGGCCGCAGGGTTTGTGATATGTGCCTTGCTGTGTGATCTGATAGGTATCTAGTCACCCGCTTACTGGCGTTGTAGGGTGCCCCTATTGCTGCCTCTATCTACCAGGTCATAAGTGCACTCTAAACACTAATACCCCAATATTGCGTGTTAGCACACACTCTTTCATAAAATGGAATGCGCCAGACGACAGCTCACTTTATTTTTACTCCTTTCTGCTTAGAGTGCACACTCTCGTTTTTTTTTTTTTTTTTTGGTGGGGCAATATAAAAATCAGAGAAAATCAAGAGTGTGCACTCTTGATTTTCTGTGTTTTTATGTTTACACGCGCTAGAGGACGACGAAGCGGGCAGTGGCGCGGGCAGGAGCGCTCGCCCTCAGCTATTAAGTTATGCCATCACCATCCTTCATGTTCTGTCTTCATCGGTTTGCCGTCAAATAACAATAAGATCTGTTAAACTGGTTTGTCTCTATCTCCTGCGCAGCTTAGTAGTGCTCACCAAAATTGAAAAAGCCACTTGGGCCTGGGCAATATGGATGGGTGTTCTGAAACTTTGCCCGCAGCCTGGTATCCCGGTTCGCTCACCAGCTTTCATTTTGTCCCTGTGCATATGACGGATGGACGATGGTTGTCTTTAGGATGAACTATAGCGCTCAATATGAGCTGCAGCACACAACGCATGGCAGTAGCTCTGTTCTCGAAGCAGTGCGAGCCCAGTGATGTTTGAAATTGATTAAATTAGCTGCCGATGCAAAGAGCCAAGTATAGGGAATGTGTGTGCAAGTTGGGTGTTCTTTGTGAAGACATATTGATTCTGCATAAAGCAGAAGGCTCGGTGGTTCGCTTCTGACATGTTGCAAGTCCCCCCATCCCCTCACTCCCTCTCCCATTCTAGACTGGTTCTTGATTTTCGGACTGAAACCAAAAAAATAAACTTTTTTTTAACCCTGGTGAAAAGCGAAAGCTTCCTTTGCATGGCTACGTTCACAAACGCCACACACACACTGCCGAACGGATTGTCTGTAAAGCGTCGAAGAAATGCCCGATGCCCGATGGGGCAGTTGCCACCTGCACGGTGGGCAGATTGTGATGACGTCAGTAGCTCACATGACCTGCCACGTGACACACGCCACTGACGCTGCCCTCTTGAAAACCTAGCGTAGTGAAGCATTCGCTTCAAAACACGACGCCTACAAAAAAAAAATAAATGAATGTATCTGTCGTATTACACACTCGCAGTACCTGGCTTAGCACACAGAACCCCACGTTTTAGCGTGTCGAATCCACTTTTCGAAACGTTTTCATTAGCTTGAGACTCCAAAGCATATGCGCGCGCGGATTGCTTGCAGATGTAGTTTCATTTGTTTTCACTACGGTGGTCTCTTTGCATGAGAGGCGACTGACATTTTCAATTGCGGAGACGACGAAGCAGACAGGTCGCCTCGAATCGATTCGCAAACCATTCACATGTTTGTGCGGCGTACCAAAGGACGATATAACGAGGCCTTTCTACAAATCGCACCTCGTCTCGTTGCCCCGGGCCCTTTCGGATGCGAAATCCTGGCCTGACTTTTATGACATATATTTAAAAGCATAAAAAGAGTGAGCAAGTGGAAAGAAGAGATTCTTTTTTCCGGCACAGCGGGTGTCGCCTTCCACTATGTAAAGTGCTTGTGCCAACGCGCATTCGCACGTACATACGCGGACTGCCCGCTGCGGCCTCATTGTGTGCAAGGCGGAGAGGCCGGACGACCAGCGCTACGAAGCGACGCTGCCCTGGAACTCGTGTGAGGTCTGCGAGCAAGAGAGCCAGGCCTTTGCTTCGACAGCCGCCCGACAGGCAAGCCAAAAGGCAAACGCGCCCGCCGTCGTCGAGAACAACCTACGCACTCCTCGTACACAAAGGCGCGAGCATATTTCGCGACAAAACCCTCTTCGCGTGTTCACACGCACGCACACGAGTGCACACTCGCACACATAGATGCGCGCACAGACACACATGCGGACATGAACGAGCATACGTGCATACGTACGCAAAGAGGCGCGCACCGCAAAGAAGGAAGGAATGCGCTTGCGAACCGCCGCCGTGTTGTCCGACGACGAAGGGGCCCCGGCCTGCGTTTGGGCCGAGAAACACTGGCGGCCGTCAGAGCGGCGCGCCACGCCCTCCAAGTGTATTACGCGGAGTCTGTTTAGCGAGCACACACTGCGGTGGCAGGCTGTGTTTAGCTTTCCTCTTTGGAGAGAAGGGGGCGCTTCATCCTGAAAAAGGGCCAGCCAAAGCTGCCTTCTGCACGCATTCTGCGTGGCTTCTAGCTTCGAAGCTCCAGAGCATCATCTTTTTCTTATTTGGTTGCGTCGTGGCATGCTGGGCTTGAGAGGGTAAGCACTTGTCGCGTACCTGTTGCTTAGAAACGATAACTTGCTGGGTGGACGTCACCCCCGAGCCGGGTGTTTGCATAGCATGCAAAGCTTCTGAAGTTCTCGAAACGTTTTATTTTTTGGACAGAAAATGTAACGCAACGTTTGGTTGAAAGAAACGTTTACGGTGGTATGAGTCATACATTAAAATTTGAGTTTAAACCAGTTGGTTCGTACTTGAATCGTAAGAGGGCAGCGCAAAAACGGCACCGAGCACAGAAGTAACACTGAAGACAGAACAGCGCCCGCCCTTCTTCAGTGTTACTTTTGTATTCCGTGTCGATTTTGCTCCGTCCTCTTACAATTCTGGTCATACATTTTCTGTCCTATGTTCAAAAGGGGATGGAACGCCACGTAGCAGGAAACTTTCGGTCAGTTTCGGTGAATTATTTATCTCTCAATTGGACACAATTAAGCGCAGTCAGCTCCTTTTTAGAGTGTGTTCTAGTGTCTGCTGTTTCGAGCCTGTACACATGCGTATTCTCGCATATGATATTCTTGCGCGATTCAACATTTACACTATGAGCTTTTTGCCCGTTAATTCCTCCTTTGGAAATTTATTTTAAGAATGTGTGATTATTAGCCATTACTATCTTTCGTTTCTTTGGTTCTGTCGAAAATCGAATTCTTTGAGGCGATCGAACCTCTCCTGAAGAGCATCACAAGACATACAAAACGTCAGTGATGCGAGGCTCCAAGTTTGTATTTGTTTATTACGTAAGAACAACGTGAAGCCACAACCTGAAACCACATTCGACCGGGGTTGCAAATGGGAATCAAACAAATTGCGAAGCGCATTGAAGCTAAGCACGACTTTTAAAGGCGCGCATATCCTCACAATGAATGCGCGCCGTTCGCGCAGAGCTTGTTATGTCATCGAAAAGCTAGACAGTAAGGACAAATGAATCATCTGGGGTTTGTGTTTGTTCCCGAGCGATTCACTACGCCAGGTAATACTCTTGTATGTGCTGGTTAGTTCATGGTGAAAGATACAACGTAAGACGGCGCGACCAACGGGGATAAGGTTGTCACCATTCTCTTAGAGCTTACTCAACATCTTAATTGCACGCAGAAATGATCTCTGTTTTTTGCTATCCACAGAAATATCCACTCACCTCTCTATTACGCTGTTTCACGCTAAAGTTCTTTCCCAGGTCTACCCGTTCTCCTGGGTGCTAAATTTGTGGTCTAAACTTCGCGAATCAAGCCTACCATAACAAACAAACGAAACACTCGTTTCCGGGGGGCACCTTCGACGCGCTCAACTCGCTCCAAAGCCATTCCCTGTTCGATCCGGACTCGAGACAAAGTCAACGTCTCTATCCACGCTGGAGACCTAAGGCACGGATCATTTCCTGGAACCGCGCAAGCAGAGAAGGGCGGCGCACCGACGGCTCAGCTCCGCTGATGAAGAAATCAAGGGCGTTGCCGAGACAGGAGCACGGGAACAGCAGCAGCAGGGGAGGGGGGCATCTTCTGTTCTCTTCGCAACGCGCACCGCCGACCACCAGTCATTCGACCGGGCGTACTGGACGCGTGCGCTATGGAGTCCTCGCCTGGCGCTGTGTTGTCTAGTATATACCTTTCGGTTTGCCGTGACGCGCGTGCTGCGTTGCGCCACCTTTGAAGCGAACGCTCCGGCCGCTACGTCACCGACCGTTCCTGCGGCTCGGCCACGGGAGGGGAAGAGGCGTCGGCTGCTCGTGCGAGCTCGTAAATCAGGCTGTCCGCTGCTGCCACCGCTTGGGATGAGGCCAGCCCGCGGGTTGTGGTCGAACGCGCGGTGGATACATCGCCGATGGCCGCTGTCGTGCGCGTTCCTTTCTTCCGGTTCTTCTGACGCGCAATATGCGATCCCGCCTTCTGCTGCTGCTGCTGCACCGTCTGAGACCCGAGAGGCACGCGCTATCGATGCAAGGAACAAACGACTCAGACTCAATCGCCGCGGTATGCCTCGCGCGACAGATGGCTGCGGCGCAGCTATCAGACACTCAGTTTCTCTCTATATCACAGGAGGAAAAGAGAAAGAGAGAGAGAGTTAAGGGCCGCAACAAATTCCCCCTTCACCTCCACATCCCCTTGTGCCGTGATGTCCGCAGCTGTCGGCAAATGAACCACTACAGAGCGCCTACACAGACAGTATTCACCAGCGCGCATTTCTGAAGCAGCGCTCGATATATGTCTCTGAAGATACATAGGAACTGTGAATACATGCGCGTGGTTTATGGAATTAGAATACGAAATATTCGAAAGCGCAGAGAAATGAACTGACACAATCAAAGCTACTGTATGCGCGAGTTCCTTAGCCTTTTGGGGGAATACATTTTCTTAGAAATTCGCCTGGTCTAAAGAGTGTGCATGAGGCCCATACCTTCACAAATGAGCCGGAAAGCGTCGTATTTGCTGGGACATGCCACCTGCTTTCGATCTTCAACGGAAGCCACAAGTTTAAGGTGTCGTAGACGTTTTCGCTACGCTAACTTTTCTCGTTCACACGTTATTCTTTTAATAATAATAATAATAATAATAATAATAATAATAATAATAATAATAATAATAATAATAATAATAATAATAATAATAATAATAATAATAATAATAATAATAATAATTGGTTTTTGGGGGAAAGGAAATGGCGCAGTATCTGTCTCATATATCGTTGGACACCTGAACCGCGCCGTAAGGGAAGGGATAAAGGAGAGAGTGACAGAAGAAATGAAGAGGCGCCGTGTAGTGGAGGGCTCCGGAATAATCTCGACCACCTGGGGAAATTTAACGTGCACTGACATCTCACAGCACCCGGGCGCCTTAGCGTTTTGCCTCTAATTATTCTTTTCGTCCGATTCACGTTTCGCCCTATACCGCGCGCGCAATATTTCAGGCCACAGTCGCTTTGAGGCGTCGCATCATTAAGAAAACTAGTGATCCTTTTCAATGCTGTATGCGATTAAAAGCGTGATAAGATTCGAGTGCACTGCTTTTTCTTTGCCTTGAGGTTCGAAGGTCTAGAGGCCGCAACCTTTGAGTCAGCGACCTTCCCCGTGGCCTTTTTTAAACCTTTGTTCACCACAAATTCAGGCCTCTACTGGCTGATTCGTGCTTGCAAGGGGCACTGGTAGAACACCGCTGCGGATGCGAGCACCAAGCATCGCCATCTCAAGTGTATTTACTCCCTAAGGGCCTCGTTACTGGGTAGCTTCTCTGTCTCCAGATCCGTGCTACTTCGAATTGAGGGATTACGAGACCTGTATCAACGACGCATCATTAAAAAAAATCAGCTCCTTGTTTACAGCGAGAACACAGTCGCCTGTCTGCGCTTGGGAACCCCATCAAGAAAGTGGTCTCGGCGCGGTGCTGGCTGCTCCAGTGGGAGGACCTTACAATAAAACGGCAGCGGCTTGATACAACTGCCAGCGACGGCAGCAGTCCCTGCGGAAATCGAGAAAGCATTTCATTAATATAGAACTGAAATCAGCACTCGTCGGCACGGTAGGAAAGCGCGCCGCTTGTCCCGGTGTCCCTTCACCTTAACCCCCCCTCCTTTCCTTCACCGCTCCTTTTTCTTAAAGTGAACGATGCTCCACTGAAAGCTGCACAAACTACGAACGGTGCCCATTTAAGGAGATTTATCTTTGATCTTAGCTATAGTCCGCTGGGAACAATGTTGAAAAACGCAGCGCCAGTCCAACCGGTTTTCGTTTGCTATACTTAAACTATTCTTGTGCATTTGCGCCATGCTAATTACATTCACTTAGAGTCATCATCCTCCATTTCTACGTCAAGAAATGATGAGCTTTCCGTCAGATACCACGCTGACATCGACATTGTACACGCGCGCCCATCATAGCCTGAAACACACGCACAAGATGCGACCGCGGGGATCAATTCAAAAAAGAGTACAAGCCCGGCGTTGCTGCAAACTTTCGTGTTTCGCTGCCACTCTAAAGTGTATGCCACCCTGCAGTTTTCCCGCATGCTTGGCGCTGTTTGTTACAGCACGTGCAGTTCATATAAAGCGAGAACTGCAGTACTTTGACCGCCCATGCGTTGCATGTCGCATCGAGCGGGACCACGCGTTGTCTATAGTTTCAGTACTTTCCCGTGCACATATGTTGGAGCGCTGGATAAGGACAGATCGATGTCGCTATGTACACGTTTCTGTAGACATGAATGGAGAGCGGGGGGGGGGGGGGGGAGGGGGAGGGGAGACGTACACACTCCTTTGCTATCTTCGAAAGGAACGCACAAGAGGAACGCCACATACGCTTCGTGCTTTGGATCTGTAACGGCGAGCAGCACGACACTCCAAATGAACCATAGCAATTAGCCTACCTATTCTGTGCTTGAGATTCCTTCTTAGAGTCAGTCGGTGGCTTTGTCGGGGGACAATAGAGGCAAGGAGAAACGGAAGGAAAAAGAAAGAAAAAATGATGATAGTATAGCGATAGGGGGAAAGAACTTGGCACGCGAAAAGTGCAGAGCGCACTCTGTACCCAGCCGCCTCGTCCCTTTGAGCTCGGTGAAATTGAAACGTCCGAAAGTCGTTTGGTCCAGCCTAGTTCTGTCTGCGTCTCCTTGCCCCGTGGGCACTGGCTTTATTTCCATCTTCTGTCCGACAATAGAGCCACTTACGGTACTGAATGGCCCCGGTTTAAAGAGGACGGTGCAGTCCCGAGGCATTCTGCTCTGTCTCCTCACATCGGGCCACCTGTGATGAAACTCGCCCACTGGGTGGAGGACCAAAAGCTAAGACGTAATCGCGGTGAATCGAAGAGCGTGCGACAGAGATAAGAAGATAAAAAGGAGAGTTATTCGAGACAGAGATTGAGTGTTACGCAACGACAAATCTCCCGGTCTAAATGTGGATGGAGTGAAAGATGAGAACAGAAAGAGAAATATACGGCACGGCGCATTATTGGCTGGCAACATTAGTTACGCGACAGCAGTACGCTGCGGTGCATGGTGCGGGCCTCGTTTCTCCCCTTCCTTACGCCCCCCCCCCCCCCCCCCCCTCTCTCTCTCTCTCCGTTGCCAGACAATTGGGCGCTTCCTCCGCCGAGACAGTTTGAGTATACGACTGCCCACGCTCTTTCATTTTTCTCGCTGGCCCGTTTCTATCCGTTCGCTGTCCCATCTGTGCGGCCTGTCCGCAGGACTACTTTCTAGGCAGGCGGGGGGGGCATTCGCCTTTCAGAAATGCAGTCTGCCTGTTCCTTATTTCCCTCCTCTGGGGCCCTTTCCCGGGGCTAATTTTCCAAAAGCGGACGCATAAAGGGAGAAATTTCATTTCTGTAATGACCCGCCCGGTTGCACTGCGCCGCGGCGACGAGAGCGATCCGCGCTCGAGCGCCGTCGGCCCACCACTTCGACTCGGTTGCGTATGGGGATCGTTGCGGCCTGGACTCTATGGAGGAGTGGCGACGGGGAAAACGAGGAACGGGAAGCATTGCGAAGGAAGGGAGGGGAGGGGGGTTGCTGAAACGGTACTCTTCAGTCCGTCTCCCCCCCCGCCGGCGGACCGCGCGCGCGCGACAGTGCCGTTACGGCTAGGTCTCGTGTCCAACAGTCATCGTCGTTGCCGTTGCGTCGAGAGAAAAAGTTCGAGATTCGTTTCCGTGATCGATAGAATTTCCGGAAGCTCCGCTGGACAGATGAGGAGGAGAAGGCGGTGCGCAGAAAGTCCAAAAAGAAGAAGGGGAGGAGGGGTAGGGAGAAAGGGACCTCCCGGCGCGACGACAGCCGATGGAGGGAAGGAAAGCGAAAACGAAGAGCTGCTGCTGGGGCCTACAACTAGGAGCGAGCCGTGCTGCAGCGCCGACCTGTGCGAAGCAAAATAAGGTCTGTGCCATGCGCGCGAGCCACGCCGGCCAGGAGGCAGAACTGGCGTGGAGCAATCGGTCAGAATCTGCCGCTGCCCGACAGACGTTTCCCTTTCCCGACGCCGCATGCTTGTCTTTGCTCTGTGCTTCGCGCGGTCTTTCCCTCGGCTCGGGGGGGAGACACGGAGCGACGTCGGACAAAGGCGAACGCCGGTCGACTCCTGATCGCGTGCTGGTCTGCTTCTAGTGGGTGGGCGGCCTCCGAGCTGTGACGCCTTTTGTCGCTGGAAAGAGCGGGGGGGGGGGGGGGGGGGGAGAGAGATGACCAATCTGCTTCTTCTTCTACGCGGTTCAGAACGCGGCGAGATACTCTTGCGAAAGTCCGGCCGTGGCCGCAACTTTTTAGCAAAGTGTGTCTGTTTTTTGCGCGTCCACGTACTTTTTCCAAGTATTTTTTGTCATTTTTTTTCTTTGCTCGTCGATAGCTTTTCTCTCTTATATGGTTTCCCTTTTCCAATAGAGCCATTTTTTTGCCATTTCGTACCAAGAGCATATCAGGTCCATCAAAGGACGTTAAGGGATTGAACCGCTACATAGAATATAGTCGGTGTTTTGACCAGCGCACACAGTCCTCGCCTGTACTATATAGAACATTCAACAAGTTACCCTACTCGCTCAGGTCACGGCCTTGGAACATAGTTGGAAGGGCCGAGAAACTCGCTTCATTACAAGTTTTATGCGGTGCTCGACGCCGCGCAGTTGTTCAGAGTATCGAGGGCACATTTATATTTCACCGCGTTTTATGTGATTATGAAGTGCAGACTCGTGTGAATACGATGCATCAAAGTAATATCGCTGATTGCTTGCTGGTTTGAAACTGCGTGAAACGACTCGACAATGGACAGTAGGAGTTTCGTACGTTATATGGTCCTCTTGGTTCCAACGAGCAGAAAAAATTGGCAGTGGCTTAGCTCGGCTATGCCAGGATATACGTAGCGAGAGGTACGTTTCCCTGACTGAGCTTGTTGTGGTCACTGTATGTTTAGCAAAGAGAGGCATTGGGTATACACATCTTGTATTCATTTTGCTTGACAGAGACGAAGACTGCCCGATGATCTGTGAAGTAGCATGCAGCGGTCTCACTTTTGTCGATACAATATTTCGATTTGGTAGGGCCTCTTTAGTATACAAGCTCTATAGTAGTTCCACATTGTGTAGTCTGGACGTGAGGGTCGGAAGCTATATTAAAGTCAAACTTTTCTTTCATACACTGACTAAGAGAGTCCTGTTTCCTGTTGAAATCACCCAAAGTCACACACAACTGTGAAACCGTGCCGTAGGCTGATATACACGTGTCAACCACATCAATCGTCCGCTTTACAGATGTTGCCGGTGCCACGTAGACTTCTTGAATGATTATGCCGCTTTCCAGAAGCCGAACACATCAGGCTTCACCATTATTCACCGCGATCGAAGGGAGATAGATGTCTCACAGCGGTGATTCCTTGTTTCACGTACACACAGACTCCAGAGTTATTATTTGGTTCAAGCCAACTGCCAGGCGACAACCTCAGGATCGGAAGAGTTATTTTCTTGTCTATACCGCCGTTTCGTCTATATTTTGTCTATACTCTCCTTCTCTGCATGCATGCCAAACGTTCTGATACAGACGCTGTTGCTGAAAGAAAGGAAAGGAAAGTGCACGGGCCTGCCTACTGGCTCAAGCCGAGCCACGCTCGCTGCCGCGTGCTGAAAGTAGGAGAGTTAAAGGTTAGGAGAGCAACGATAGAAAGAAAAGGCGCGCGCTATTATGCCCTGGGCCGATCTCGGAGGCAATGCAATACCGGGCCGGCCATGCCAGAGTGCTTTAAGCACTCCGCCATATTCAAAAAATAATTTTAATATCTTGGGTCCAAGGACCCGCAGCAGATATTAAATCAGATATCATGGTGGTGGTATGGAAGCACCAGATACAGATACAGACGCCCACTACATCTCCGCCTTTTATACGCAATCCTGCGCATGCGACGCGGGGTTCGGGTGATAGAGCGGCGTGCGGCAAGGTGGCGACGAAGAACGCGGCGCAGCTAAGGGGTCTCTCTGGTTACTATGGTATCGGCGCATGCGCACAACTGCTCATCCGCGTGACGTCACGCTCGGCTTTGACGGTGGAGCGGACGCGCTGCCGCGGCGACGGCGGAGCGTACGCCGCACTTTGCTCCTCTTCGGTTGCCATGGTAACGGCGCATGCGCACAACTAACCTCTCTCATGTACCGCGAAATGCTCGACTAGTAGCTTAGTGTAGCCCTCGCTACAATATCAAATTTAATTTGTAGTGGAGTTTTCATCCAGTGAACTCGTGCGCACTTGGAAGTCGAATTAAAAACAGAAGGAATGCTTATTCAAGAATTTTCATCATGAAGGAATAACGAAAAATAGAAAAACACACGTGCCGAAACCGGTATAGAAACCGACTTTTGGCTGATGACGGAGGCGGGATGCTTGGAGGAATGAAGGTATGCTGAAGGCGATAGTAATTGATCTGAGGGGCTGTTAAGGTCGTCACTATAGAGCAAATCGTGGGCGACCTTTGCTCTCTGGCTGGTTAAACGAGGACAGGGACGAACTAAACGTCTGAAATGACTTTACTAGACCAAGCCAAGATGGGTCACGAAGCGTTATAGAAGGGTTTGATATTAAAACACTAAGCCCGAGTGCGAAGCTCTTAGGGCTTGCTCACTTCTCCAAGGTCGCCGCACAGGGAAAAAAACGTACGATAGAGTAAACAGCCGGACTAAGAGCGAAAACGAAAAATCTAATTAACCACAAGTAGGTTTGATTGGTTACTCTGCAGTGTAGGGCATGGTTATAGTAGAACATAGAACTATAAGAGGCTGTTCCAAAACTAGTTGTAGTTTTAAAGTCATGGTTTCACATCACGCTAAGCTGATTCGGTTTGCTGCAAAAGAAGAAAGCTGGAGTCTGGATCCACGAAGCTATTACCTCTTGGTACACAGGAGGGTTTGTGACGGCCCTAAGCATACGTGGTTGGCCAGTTACAATGACGACCTAAAGCAAGTATAACGACTGGTTCGTGGTCTCTTCAGTCAGGGTGAAGGAAGAGCATCAGCTGAAGTTCCTGTCATTCGTTTCTTGACTGTAAGATGCAGACCACGCACAAAAAAAGAATAAACTGTCTCTTTTGGCTTCACTGTTCTAACGTTAAATATTTCACTGGCGACAGAGCACATTCTCGGCCCGAAATACTAGGTTGAATATAAGATCTCTGTTGAATTCCTTGATGAAGCTCCATAGTATGCGCCCGTGGAAACAGGTGCCCATGAACTAGCCAGTATCTGCGGCTTTACCTATACGGTTCCTTGGTACACAGTAGTAAATGGCCAATATCTGCTGGTCCCTCGGCATGTAGGTGGCGCTTCGCGCGCTCGCTCAACGGGGGAACGATCCGGTAATCGGGTCCACCCTGGCACCCATCTCGGCCCGACAGAGCCCGAGGCGTTCCCGTGACGCCCATAGGCTGGCCGAGACAAACGACTTCTCTCGCGCCCTGACTTTGGTCATTAAGGGACGGCACGGTGTGCAGCACCCCTGTCTCTTCGCTCGTGTGGGCCTCTTTGGCGGCGCAAGCAATCTGAGGGAACCACACGGACGGGAGAAAGTTGGAGAAACCGAGAAGGAGCGGCCCCGTATCTTCCACAGGGGGGCACAAGGGATGAATTTGAACGGTGGCAGCGGGATCAGTGACGCCCCCTATTGGCGCGGGCACACCCTTTTGCGCGGGCTTTTTTGCCGGTACTGACCCACAGCGCGGGTCATTTATAATTGCAGCCAATTCGGCTTCTTCCTTCCTTCCGAACCACCTCCCAGGGCTATTCAGCCCTTCTTTTATTTTTACTCCTTGCTTCACCATCCGTGCCGGCTGTCGTGCGGAGAAGAAAACTTTGGGGGTTAGGCCTAAGGAATGCACCGGAGGCATCCCCGCGGTGCTGCGGAGGAGCAGCGCGGATGTAGAAGAGAGTGAATTTCCATCGCATTCGTTGTTCGCGCTAGATTAGCGCTCGAGATTCGCACCAGATCCCTCTTTGTTTTCGGCCCATGTATTCAAGGCCGCTTGTGAAAGTCTCTTCCTAGCGAATATAACGGGGGCGCTGCGCAGGCCATGCACTGTGTTGTCCAGAAGCTACTCCGGTAGATGCGTTGGAGGTTGCTTGAATATCCCCGTGTACGCGGTGCAGGTGTCAGTCATGATTAATTCACCTTGAAGCAAGAGCACGCTTGTCTTCCAATGTTCTGTCACAGAAGTGAAATCTACATCGTCATCAGCCGAGTCGGATATACTGCAGTCCACAGGTTCCTCCCATTAGCCCCCGATCATCTGGCGCCAGCAGCAGGGGCCGATTTCTCTAAGCATCTCGCATGCACATAACGGCAGTTCGTATCTCACTCCCGCCAGTGATCTTCGCGAGCGTGGTGTACCCTCAGCGCAGAAAAGCCAGGGTGTCGGCCAGTCACAGCGCCTTCTATAACAGCGAACAGTTGGCCCCTGATTCGCTGGGGCCTGTTGTGGTTTTCACTTCAGCGCTGGCGAACTGCATCGAAACGCGCACTCCAGCTAGACCGGTGTGTCGGTCCACTACAGAGGGGACCGGGTGCAGACAGACGTCCGTTGACGGATCGGTCGCCTCGGAGACGACGCCGCCGCGGGAAAAGCGACCTTTCCTGCGGGCCTGCGTGCTCGCTTCTCGGGGCCCTCCACTCTTATCTGCGACGCTGCGCCGGGGCCCCTCGGCTGCAGCGACGCCGAACAAACAGCGACCCGAAGCAGATAGCATCGCCGCGTAGTTCTGTCGAGCGACTGGCTGCCCGCTTCCTTCCGAAGCCGCGGAGTTTCGTGGTCCAGGTTGGACTTTGTATCCGGCGTCGGAGGGGCGGATGCTTCTGTGGTGTCTAGCGCCTGCGTGGCGCCGGTTTCCCCATGTTCTGTTCTCTTATCCATTAACATTTCTGGCCAGGGCCCGAATTCCGTAACTGTCTTTTTGCGAACTGATCCTTTGACTATAATGACGCCCAAGTTCCGGGCCCCACGTGTGCAAAATTCTGTATGTATATAATCTCAGGAAGTAAAGCCTTATTGATGTATTTATTTATTTATTTATTTATTTATTTATTGACTGACTGATCGAATTATTTATTCAATCCCATTGCTCTGCTTTTGATATCAACGCCATCTTTGATGTCGCATGCTGTCAGAGCGAAATAATGAACGGAGAAGACAAGAAAATTTAGCGATCCAATCTGCAGACATATGCTGAACTAATTAAGAAAAAGCACCCCTTTTATTCGAAGGAGAAATGCGATTGTAAACAATGGCACTTCGACGCATTTTCGTGCGCATATAGAGCACAGCAGTGCGTTCAGCTCACAGAGCGATTTTTCTCACTGCACGCAGTTGGGTTTGACGTGTGTTCTCTTTGAGAAGCCCGACTCCGGCGTTGCACAGTGCTTGACGCGGAAGGGGCCTAAACGAAGATGTCGTTGATAAAGTTCGGCGACCCCTGCCCACGTGCTGCATGCACTATGCAAACACGTCCCCAGATAGTATTCCACACTCTGTTAGCTCATAAAATCCGCCGCGCAGTAACTCGAGGCGAACAGGTAAGCCACGAACGACATGCTGGTATTCAGGCGCAGTAGCTTATATGAGTGTGTTGAGGTGCGCTTGAGGAGCTCGCGCAGTGCGAAAGTTGAAGGTCACGTGATCGGCACGTATTGCACGACATCTTAAGCGTTCTCATTGAACAGACCTCAGACCCGATCATACTTTTGTATCCTCTGTCCAGGGGTAACGCCATTGGGGTTTCGGCTACGATGGGCGTGCCACTGCGAAAGTTGCACAGTACACTCTGAAAAATCTCGCACCTCACGGCACGGGTACGCCTGCATTCAGACCCACCTAGGTCATGACAAGAGGTGGCGCATCATCGATAGTGGTCCGTATCCGCATATTAGTTCTTTATTCCAATGGGAATAATACTTCTCTTATGGTTCAGGTCCAGCAGGGCAGTGCGGCACGGTCTCTTGGCAGTGCTTTGGGAGTTTATCGTGACATACAACGGCATCGAGGTCGTCTACTTCGGACAAAGCATCTCGTACAGCTATCGTAGTCGAAATATAGCGCCGCACTGCGCTACCTGTTACTACCAAGATCGTGGCCTAAAACGTACGGACTAGCATATGGTCTTAGTAGGCGGGGCAGCTGCAGCTCTGCACGAAAACGGGTAACAGCACGCTTCATCATATATGAATGTGCCCGCACTTAGCACTGCCAGCTTTCGATCCCCCTGCCGGTGGGGCTGCGGCGAACTGCTTGAGGAAGGCGGTCGAGGCTGTTGGCTGACACTGCTCAGCGGCAGTGCGGATGCGCCGGTGCCGACAGTTGCGGGTCAGGCGGCTTCAACGCCGTCCACTTCAAATCTTTCGCGGTCAGTCTGACGGCTGAGAACAGCAGGTTTTGCTCATTGCAAACGAAAAGGGCTCAATGAGTGAAATTGATGACAACTGGGGCTACATCTCAGAAATGCGTAATGCACGAATAGGCGAGAGAGGAATTTGCATCCTGCCCTCTCCCTCCTCCTTCCCCTCCTCTCACCCAGAGCGTGCACTACACGGTCGGCATGGCTCAAGCTCATCTGAATCATGTGGTTATTGCATGCTCATGCTGGCAATCAACCTCACCTTGATAAAATGCATGGCGGCACAGGCAACTTCTTATTCAACATGAATTGCATATCGATCGACCGCCAAATGGAACAAATGTTTCCGGTTACTGCGCACACCTCGCTGAAAATTCTTGAAATAGCCTTTGTTGTGAAATCGCTACCCTTTCCTACCTTTACACATTTTCTTTCACCTTCTACAAATGAGTACAGTCCATCGTATCGATCTAACGCCTACGTGTATCCGATATCCTGCGGCTCGAAGCCTGCCGCTTCCTCCGTCCGATTAAATTGCTCCAACAGTCCCCCACTGCACACTTCGAGGTACTTTTTCACACCACCAATAAATGGCCCGGTGGGAGAGGGGGAGCAGCCACCTTGCCTATTTAATCAGTGCCGACAAGAGAGGGCATATGTAAACGCAAGCAGCGCCTCCAGTTCCCCGATCCAAACTCCGGCTCAGTGCAGTCTCTTGCCGATTCAATTTCGCACGGTCTGTCACCCCCTCTCTCCTGCTCTTCCCGGCCTCCATTTGTTGCCTCTTCTCCTTCCATTCGCCTGCGTGTTTATGTGCTCCGCTAATAGTGTACGGGGTGACGCACGATCCCTCTCTCTTCTCAACGTTGCCAGAGGCGAAGAGCCATTGCCTACGCACCTCTCGCCGTAGCAGTGGTCGTTCGGAGTTGACAGCGCCGGCCTAACCGAGACAGTGCAAGGAGGTTAGCGTCGAAGGGAGGAAGGAAGTGAGGGGAGACGAGGTTGCCACTTATTACAGCTCGGGCGATCACGCCTGGCGTTCGTCAATACTTTCTTTCGTCGCCTAGAGTCTAACCGTGTGCGTCGAAGCAGCCACGCGAGGCGAAGGGGCGCGCTTTGCTCGAGAAAATAGACGCCGCCTTCCACAGCTAGTGCTTGCCGTGAGGCGCGCACACTCGCGGAGCAAAATAGGCGAAAAGAGGAAGAAAGAAATGAGAGGAAAATGAGACAGAGGAGGAGGAAGCAGAGGCCTGTCGTTTGCACGCAACCGTCGCTCCATAACATCGATCGTGTGTTTCCTGTAGACGTGGCTAAATTAATTCTTCTTTCACCGAGGCCGCTTTCATTTCCGTTTTCTTTTCATCTCTACTTCTCGTCTGCAACGACCTCGAAGGATTCCTCGTGTTCTCGCTGCGTTTTTGCTTGCTTTTTAAATTCGCGCAGAATTTAAAAATTTACAGAAATGAACGCCACGTTTCTCTCGAGCTATTATTTCTCTTAGACGGGTTCCCGAGAAAGGACTGGTGCCTTGCGAGGGCCAGTTGAAAAATACAAACCGCCCGGCTGGAGCTCAGCGTCGTGATTTTCAATTTGAAAAAAGATCAGCCTCGCTCGTACCGGACCGAAGGTCTTTGCCGGCCAACATTTGGCGCTCAAGCTTCTTGGCCGAGGAGATTCTGTCCGCCAAGTTTCATCTCTTTCGTTTCCTTCGGCCCTCTCTTTTAAGTGGGTTGCAACTTCCGCATCCTCCCGTGCATGTTCGACTGTTCTTTCCTGCTTTCCAGCTTGCTTGCTCAGTCTATTACGACGTCGATCATTTTCATCTTGTGCCTCGACATGAAAGGCGTGCTGCGCTCACTCGATGCTCCCCCTCATCGCAGTATCACCGTCTTCCTTAATGCACTCGCTCCCTCGCTCCTTTACTCACTGACTCACTCTCGCTTACTTAAAACCACACCAACTAACTCACTCAATCGCTCATAAACTCACTATCGCCCACTCACTCCCCCACGAACTGACTGTGACCTTCACTTCCTCCCTAACCCACCCACTCACGCCCTCACTCATTATATCAGTTTCACTCACTCACTATCTCAGCTTCACTCACTCACTCCTAATCTCAGCTTCACTCACTCACTCCCAATCTCAGCTTCACTCACTCACTATCTCAGCTTCCCTCACTCACTCACTCACTATCTCAGCTTCCCTCACTCACTCACTCACTATCTCAGCGTCACTCACACACTCACTCACCATCTCAGCTTCACTCACTCACTCACTCACTCACTCACTCACTCACTCACTCACTCACTCACTCACTGACTATCTCAGCTTCACTCACTCACTCATCACTCACTATCTCAGCTGCACTCACTCACTCACTTACTCAGTCACTCTCTCACTGCCTCGCTCAATCAATCACCCACTCACGCACTCACTCACTCACTCTCTCACTGCCTCACTCACTCAATCAACCAATCAATCACTCACTCACTCACTTCAAAAGCAACGGAATGCACAACAAACAGGCGCTTCGGTTACTCCGGCACGCCAGCCAACGTCCAAGAAACATCCAAGAATATACTGCGTGCATAAGTACTCCTCCTAGACGTCGTGGGTTTTCGTGACGGTAACAATTATAAGCAGGGCGTATATATATACCCCCTGCGCCCGCGCGGGAAGACAAAGCATCGAAGGAATCGTTGACAATGAGCTGCCTGCCTGAAAGACCGCATCTCATCCGTCCTCCGCAAAATACGCAGACACGCTGAGCAGTCACGCATCGTATGCACAGCGCATGTATACAGTAAGCACACTGGGTACTACTTCCTACACACGTGTCTGCTTTGTGGGCTCCACCGAAACTCAAGTCGGCACGCACGCTATGTCGCTGGTTTCTTTGTCTACGTGGCTTGGTGCCACAAGTAATATTCGCTGCTGGGGCGCGAGCCTCAGGCTAGGCGGAAAGCTTGCTGGTCAGTCGCAAATGTATCGAATCGGCCAGGTACCTCTGCACTTGACAGACGGGGATACGCCTACGCTTTTCTGCGGGACTTCTTGCAGTTACTGACGCTGGGATGCGATGTTTAGGGCACGTATCGATCTCCACTCCATGTGCGTCATTTGTTCGGGTTAACAAGGAAAACAAACCACCTACTCGTATATTGGTGGACCTATTCCTGGCCGGTGTTTTTGTTCACATGGCAGCGTGTAAGCAAACAACGAACGAGAATAGCTGAATGGGATCAATAAAGTTTAACGATCGCAATGCATTCTTTTCTTCAACTCCTGTTTTCATCGCGGAAGGTGCTTATCTGTACGTGCCGCCATCGTTTAAAATGTGCACGAAATGTCAGCGGGTTAAGGAACCATGCGACAACATCTGCTTGGCACGTCAGCTCTGTAGCATAGATTTCGACGCGCTTGCTCAGCGCGGTATGAACTTCCAGCGTTAAACGAAACACAAACAGGATAACGCAAACACGGACTCAGAGGTACAAAAATAACACCTCGAGGAGAACAAATACAAAAGCAGTTCGTTATCGCTTATAGAAGAGCGGCCGTTTGCGCTTTAGAAGTGATAATGAAACACGTAAGTCGTTAATGGTCGTCAACTACAACTTTAGTGTGTTCGCGTTTCAGTTCATATCGATTGCACATTATTGCGACCCGCCCCGCTCAATAGCTGTTACTTGCGAAAGTATTCGGCGTAGTACCCAAACCAAGCGATCAGTTTCCCTCAGCTCTGTTCAGAATATTTCGCGCAATTATGCGCCGTAAATTAAAGCCCACATGAGGCTCGATAAATCTTCGCATAATACAGCTCATTGTATTATGACACCCCCAAGACCATCTACACCCTCCGCAATGCTAAGGCGCCCGTGTGCTGTGCGATGTCATTGCACGTTAAAGATCCCCAGGTGGACGAAATTATTTCGGAGCCCTCCACTACGGCATCTCTTTCTTCTTTCACTCCCTCCTTTATCCCTTCCCTTACGGCGCGGGCTCAGGTGTTCAACGATATATGAGACATATGCTGCGCCATTTCCTCCCTCCCCTCACCCCCCGCAACAAAAAAAAACAATTAAAACCAACACCCTCCGCCTTTTTTTCTCCTTCTTTTCACCTTACTTAGAGTCAAGTATCAGGTAGCTGAGTCCACTTTCTTCCCTGTTCCTCTCATTAAGGCCTTCTCTCTCTGTCTCTCAGCTTATCAACTGATTCCGGATTCGTGTGATGCTGCACTGATGGTGCACAAATCGTAGCAGTATTACGATGCAATAATTCGTTTATATCAAATACCAAAGACAATTTTTGCTTCATATTTAGCTAGAAGAACAAAACAAACAAATGACAGACGGAATAAGTGGTTCGGGAAATGGCGGGGGGGTGATTGCTAGGTTATGTTCTGTAGAGTTTTTCTTGAGTATGTCTAGGGGACCACAGTACGAACGCAATATTTTCTTTCTGAGAATCTCGCCAAAAAACGTTCTGGCGAATGACGCTAACCAGTGCCCTTTCCGGGAAATGTCTGCAGAATAAGCCTGTAATTCCGTTCTTTTCTTCTTCTTCTTCTTTTCACTAACGTGTGCCGTCAGTTCTAAACTATACCGCTGCATATATGACAAGAAAATGGTACTTCTGTGAAGCGTTTCCTTTGTGCGTTTAAGTATGTGCGCGCAAAGCGAGAACTCTTGTATTTCGAAAGAGGCCGAACGATAGAGATGCATTAAGTCTCCTTTTTGATTGCGTTGCATCCGTGAAACACACGCCAGACCCGAGGGAGGAAGACAGCGGTAACGAAGATGGGCGCGTGTAAATGTTGATCGTAAAAATCCCGGTGGAGGGCGCGCAGCAAGGAGAGATTCGGTACACGCGGTATACTACGAACGAGCGCCACCATGCATTCAAGCCCGATTTCACAGACCAACTAACTGCGTCGAAGGTGCCTTTCTTTCTTTCGATGCCAGCTTGTTTTCTTTTTTTTTTGCCGTTGTTGCTTTGAGTTTAGGCTAACTCCGCACTTCGCGCGCATTCCTTCCTCCTCCTATTTTTGTATACTTTTCTCCTCTTCGTCTTCGTGGCTAAGAAACGCCTCTTGCACAAGTGTCGTTAAAACGCCCAGCCATGCCGACAGCTGCTCAAGATCCATTCCATGTTTATCAACATGCGAAAAATGGATTGCCTCAGGCGCACAACTCGGACCTCTTGAGCATTAGCGAAGAGTGAAAGAAAAATGAAGGAAAGCGGGGGAAAGCGATGTGAAACTGCAGCTCAGTGATCGATACACGTGGCTAATTCCACTTTGACGTCTGTTAACTCCATTTTTTTCTTGTTTTTCTTTCATTGCTCCGCTTGTTGCGTTTATGCATGAAGATGGAGAAGCAACAACCATTAATTGAATGCGTTGCAGGTGTTGGCAATGTCTTATAGAAGTGCCGAATATGTAAGTGTTTTTTTTTTTTTGCTTTCACTGTAGCGCTTCGCAGTGAATTTTTTTCTTGGATTTAAGGGTACAGGAATTATCCTAGAGCTGTACTTTAATGAGGACCGCTCGTCTTGCGCGCAGTTCCTACGAAACGGACATGAAATCCGAAAAAAAAGCGATAAACTTAACTTACCTTTTAACTCATGCACAACAACATCTCATGCACTAGCGGCTCTCATTTATGCCGTTCTGGTTCGTGATCGAAGTTTTGTGTGCCTGACATCATCGTCTCACATTTGCACTCTCTGCCTCCTTTGTTTTCTCTCCCTTCCCCTTTCTCCTCCCCTCGCACACATCCTGGCAACAATTTTTTTTCTGTTGAAAGCTTGCTTTGCTCCGCAGTTGAAAATGTTTTGTTAGAACCCAGCTGTATCCATCCAAGGGTAGATGCGGCTTTTTAAGCACCTGAGGTTTTTAGTGATTGTCTATGGACGAAACTTCAATGCGTATCTCGCAGCGAGTAGTAGATACGGTTGGATTGCAGCCGCCCTAAGAACAGGGAGAACAAGCAATGAAGGGTGTACGATAGACGCCATACTTTAGCCTCGAGTGAAATATGCGACCGGTCCTTAGTTACTCGGAAGACACGGATTTCGAGAGTTAATGGAAACTCCCACATCTGCCTCACTTTCTGTGTGTCCAAGAACAGCGTAGTGGAGGGATACGAGTTAATCAGGACCCCCTGGGGTTCTTTAAAGGGTTCTCGAAACCTCCTCGCATGGAAATTTTTGCATTTCGCTTGGCATCCAAATGCGGCCACTGCGATAGGGGAGAGAACTCGCGAACTCTTCAGTGCGACAGCTGGGTTTCCTGTGCGGGACCTGTTAAGCGAGCACGGTCGCATGTCCGGAAGGGGGGCACTATGTTTTAGCCGATAGTCACGTGAAGAAAAGGAATGGTGCCGGAAAAAGGGACACCGGGTGATACAAATGAGGTCGCTTTACGTTTTTTTTTTTTTAAGGCCAGCTGTTAAATAGAGCGCTTTTTTGGTCTTAGTTTTATCGATAACATCAAACGTCAGAGGTCAGAATGCAGAATCTCTGCCACTTTGTTCGACGCGCGCTATATTTATTTTGGCTTTTTCGCTGTCGTTGCGGCTCCTCTCATTAACTTTTTGCGTGACTTTTGGGCCTTCCATGTCTTCTAGAAGTCATGCTAACCTTTGATGACTCTTGACGCCAATGGTTATACTTTATGCTTCTGGTTTCTGATGGTGAACGGGCAGCCTTAAGCGCACAACAGGCGGTACCACGACGAGGAAGCGTATGAAAATGCAAAAATGCAAACGTTTTTTTGAGGGAACGAAAGGCGCGCATGGGAGGGGAAAAGGTTCTAGTATGTGGGGTTTAAAGTGACACCGCGAATAAATCGAAGTTGTCCTGTATGAATCAAGTACAGAATTTTAATTACAAAAACGCAAAAAATTCCAGTTTCACTGCAAAACGAAGGTTTTATCCGCCGCGGTGGCTCAGTGGTTAGGGCGCTCGGCTACTGATCCGGAGTTCCCGGGTTCGAAACCGACCGCGGCGGCTGCATTTTTATGGAGGCAAAACGCTAAGGCGCCCGTGTGCTGTGCAATGTCAGTGCACGTTAAAGATCCCCAGGTGGTCGAAATTATTCCGGAGCCCTCCACTACGGCACCTCTTCTTCCTTTCTTCTTTCACTCCCTCCTTCATCCCTTCCCTTACGGCGCCGTGCAGGTGTCCAACGATATATGAGACAGATACTGCGACATTTCCTTTCCACAAAAACAAATTATTAATTAAGCTATAAAAGGTGAAAAAAAAACAAATACAATCATCGCCGCCATCGGCTGGTTTAGCAAGCATTGTGGTGACATTGAGTCAGTTTTTAACGCCTGGATCACGAGGCTAGAATACCCCACCATTCACTTCCAGACAATGATCACTGAGTCGTTTTCGATCATGACATCACAAGTTTGGATCAAGTGGCGTAAAAAAAAAAAGTTCCATATCTAAGTACAACTTTCTCGGCTATAAATTCGTCTTTTTCTGCCTAACACATCACCATAATCATGAAGAGCCATTCAATATAGTTTTACTGAGAGCAGCTGCTGGATGGAGTTGTTCTCAGTTTTAGTAAAAGCAGTTGGATGGTGGTGTTTTCAGTTTTACTGAGAGCAGATGTTGGATGGTGTTGTTCTCGGTTTTATTAAAACCAGATATTGGGGGGAGCTGTTTTCAGTGTCCCGTTATCACCCCAAGGTTGCACATGGCCTATGACAGACGCCGTAGTGGAGGACTCTGGAATCGTTTGGGGCGGTTTCGCATAGAAATCTTAGGTTAACGACACTCCATGCTCACTAACGCGATCTGTATAGTTTGTGGCTTTGCTGGCATTAACACGTTATCGATCTCGTCCCGAATACCAGTGCCAGCAGGGAGCAGCTAGGCCGCCCGTTTAGCCTGCAACCACGCGTTAATTAGTTACCTGCTAGTTGTACAGGTCAAATAATGAAGGATGTGGTGCAAGCCGCTGTCATGACGGTGATAAACCATCGCGCCCACAACGTCACAGAACTAACAGAGTGGTTTCGCGTATACTGCGAACGAACGAGCTCGAGCCAACACAAATAGTAAAAACGCACGCGAGCTTGTTCACGCCAAACGCGTCTTGGCCAACAACTAGTTTTGGATGAGAAAACGTAATTACACGCCTCCTCGTTTCTGCATAGCGCTGCTGCGAAAACGTCTCTTTCTTTCCCCTTTCTATTCCTCTCAACACGGTCCGCAACAATCATTGAGGCTCTGATCGATCACAGACAATGAATGAACGACCTCACACGCACGCATAAAACAAGAAACAAAAAAAGAAACAGAATTAAGCCGGCCCGAAGGGAAAGATGGATTGGCCCATTCCTTTCTGTTTTGATTTCGCCTCAATCAGAGGGCGTGCGCGCATCCCTCGGCAGCCGAACACCTTTCGCACTCACCGGTGATAGCGTGATCGGAGAGTCGGCGCCGATAGAGGTGACGCGATGGAGAAGAAAGTACAAAAACGCTGCCGGCGAAATAACAGAAAAATGGTGACGGCGGGGTAGCTGCAGTGAACTTCCCGAAGACGCGTCACTGGTTTCTGTCGACGGCCTGTTCACGTACACATTGGGATTTCCAGCCCCGTTCGACATGCGGCTGGCAATAGTGTCACGCTCACGTGTGCTGGCGACACGGTTCGGTGAGCAGAATGCTGCCTATTTTACAGCGCACGAACACGCGCCCAGGCATAGGAGAGGATAGTGGGCCATTGCTGCCGGCTTGGGCACTATGCACGCACGCGTTCGGCATCTACGAAGTGCCTGCTCCGAGAAGGACCGTGCTTGGCTGCAAACCACCGCCCCCCCTTTCTTCCCTCTTCCTATTGCCGCCGTCGTCTCTGTGCGAACGGGTATCGACAATTCATTGGCCCATCCATCTTGGGGCGCTCTTTGTTTCGGCCGATTGAATACCGCGACCTCCGAGCCTTTCTTTCTTTTTTCGGCGGCGCCGATTTCCCCGGGCAGGACTGATTTCGAGGACGGCTCGTCGTGCTACTTCCGCGACACCTCCCCCTCCTGCCTACGCCTGTTCGCGCGCACTCGGTTCCAATGCAGAGAAAGCTGCAGACACGCTTCTCCTATTCGTTTCACAATTTCAGTTTTCCCAAGATGCAGATGAGCCTGTGATGAGCGAAACGCATGGGATTTGTCTTACAAGCGACTCTTGTTTACCACGGGAAGTCACATGAACTCAAAGTTACTGTGCTGGGAACTGAACACAGATGTTCTGACAGGACTGCTTGGGGCTGTACTAATGCGTACACGGTCAAGGCAATTTCAAGTGTGTGCAGTTGCTTTCAGTTAATGCTATGAGCGTATTTGACCCCTGGGAAATCCGAGTGACGGATGAAGACACTTTGTTCCTTTTTGTTAATGCTTGTGGGATATATAATGCTATAATTGAGCAACGATTTAGTGTGTACCTCGCAAGTCGGAAAGATGCTGTATGCCATGATTTTAGAGGTGTTTTTCTTCGCTCACTCCTACCCTTTCAGAGTAAACGTTAAGTGCTTTTTCTGTGGAGAACACTGAATTTTTGATGGTTGTTTTTTTAATTCTGTAGACCACGCGAATGAATAGAATTACACTCGCTCCACCTCCGTCGTTTACTCATCAATTAACGAATTTAATTAACGAAGAGTGTACGGTGAATCACAACTTTTTCCGTGGCTATTGCAAGACAGTTTCTCATGGCTTTTGCAAACATTCACTCGGAAAGAATCCTGCACGAAGCAGCTCCATTTTGATTGTGACACTAGACACATACGACCGAAGATGGAGCGTTTAATTAAACCTTATTTCCACTATTTAGACGTCGGCTAATTTTTTTTTTTTTAAATTTCTCCTTCATGCGGGCCGCTTTCAAAACTTACTTAAGGTGTTGATTTCTACGAAGTAAATAGCTAAAGGTTTCATACCATGAGTACCGAGTATCGCATAAAGGAAACACCGAAGGGATCTTCAGGTCGCGTTTGCCTGCCTTGCTCTGTGAAGAATACAGTTCATGGCAAACTAAAGCAAATATGCACCATTTGCTGGTTGCTGCTGGAATGCGAATGCATGAGCGGTGTTCGGCCTGTTGCGCCGCCTTCGCACATAATCTGGCGGAGCTATAGCGGCGTAGCTCACTCACGAAGCTGAGCGGAGAAGATCACGCACAGCGAATTAGACAATGAACAGTTTGGGAACCTTACTTGCGAAATCGTGACGATCGTGTTCCGAGGCGCCACCCCGAAAACTGCATGCGTCCTTGCACGCATACATATAAGGCGCTCCTACGTTGGCTTGGAAACCATTGGTATGAAAAAAATAAAGAAATAAAAATCATGAATGCGCGAAATGTTCATCGCCTAAGTGTGCCTGTGGTGCCTCGGAGTATTCCTCTACGTTCGAACCGTTTATTGAGCAAGCTTCCGCATGCAGTCAACGGTCCAGCGGCGTGGGACACGAAAATGACGAAAGAAATAAAGAACAAAATAGATACCGACTCACGCTAATGCGAAATGTGGATTCGCGCGTGTTTGCCCTTATGCACTGCTATAGTGCCTAGAATATACCAGTATATTTTAGGCACTATAGCGCTGGCCTGGCTGGCAGCATACAACCAAGACGGACGGACCCCTACGACCCGCAATGCAATGCCCGTAAGAGATCTGTTATTACCTCCGGAGTGCACACAAAACAAGGCGAACGTTTTGTCTTCCTCTATAATGCCACTTGTTCGGAGGAATCGTTTTGGCCCCCCGCTAACCCCGGACTGCCGCCCGAGGGCGTTGTCTGCAGCGCGCAGAGTCCCCTGGTGTACGGCGCGGCCATATACAGGGCCTCGAGGTCAAACCGTGTGGTGGTGCCACGCCGGCGCAGTGAACGATAGGGACGCCGGCCGTGAGATGCAAGAGCTCTCTCTCTCTCTCCGCAGGACAGAGAGAGAGTAAGGGACGTAGAGAAAGAGGAGGAGCACTTGGGCCTTCGCACTAGAAAACGCAGAAATGTGTCTGTGACTGCGAGTACCGCGAGCGGCACAAAGCACAACACGCACGCATGCATGGACGTGGCGCACGCTATGGCCAGAGGCCTTCCGGCCGCCGGGGACTGAGGAGGAATCAAAGAGCGAGCGCTCTGTAATTTGGGACTGCAGGCTAAACGGACGCGCCGCCGCCTCTGTTCTTTACGCCGGCCGATTCTATTCCGTCAAAAAGAAAAAAAAAGATTCTCCTCTCGAAAGAAAACGTGGCAAGAAGGAGAGTCGTCTTTGGAAAGCGAAGAGAAAGACGTGAGCGCCCGTAACCAGAGGGGTCGGTGGGTGCGTGAACAGGTAAAAGAAAGCTGGTAAAAGGGAGGCGGCCGGGACTTAACGCATTGTTGGAAACGACGAACTTGTTGGGAGGGCCGGGCCGGCCCGTACCGCCGTTCACTGAGCGTCTTTCACGCGAACATCGTGTCGTGCGAAGGTAGCAGCATGGCAACTTGCTTTTCCCGCTCAGCATAATTTCGCTCCCAGTGTCACAGTTTCAGAAAGCTCATTCTTGTAAAGGTCTATTTCAAAGCTCGTTGTTTTAGCGGATTCATTAGATCCACGGCCGGCCTTTAGCTACGGTCGCTTCGATTCAAGAAACGCAGAAAAAAAAAATGTTCTGCAGTATCGGTTTGGTTTATGGGGGTTTAACGTCCCAAAGCGACTCAGGCTATGAGGGACGCCGTAGTGAAGGACTCCGGAAATTTCGACCACCTGGGGTTCTTTAACGTGCACCGACATCGCACAGCACACAGGCCTCTAGAATTCCGCCTCCATCGAAATTCGACCGCCGCGGCCGGGATCGAACCCGCGTCTTTCGGGCCGGCAGCCGAGCGCCATAACCACTCAGCCACCGCGGCGGCTGTGTTCTGCAGTATCATTCCGTGCTTACTGTGCCATGGGGGCTGGGTTGTTATCGCACTCGGCTACTGAGCCGGAGCACCCGGTTTCAAACCCGGCCGCGTTTTGATACAGGCGAAACGCAAAACGTGCCCGCGTGCTGCGCGATGACAATGAACGTTAAAGATGCCTTAGCTGTCGAAATCATTTCGAAGCCGTCGACTAAGTCAGCTCTCTTGCTCTTTGCTCTTTCACTCCCACTTTCCTTCCTTCCCTCACGGCGCGGTCGAGATGGCCTCCGAGATGCGAGACGGTTACTCCGCCTTTCGTTTCGTCACAACCATTTTCTTTTGTTCCTGCAAACTCGTATCGACCACAACCGGAAAGTGTGCTTTTACTCTACGAATGCGTGTGGCTCTGTTGCCCGTATACGGACATGTGCCGAGACCCGCAGTGTTACGCCCAGAAACGCGCTGTTGAAACACGTGTACACGGTTTGTCAGATTCAATAATAACACGCCGCCGAACAACCGGATGTCTGTCTACGCTGACGCGTGTAACTCAGATTTACAGTCTTAATCCACGCATGCAGGCACGCATGCACGCACGCACACGCACACACGCACCCGATCACTCGCCCCATCTCGCGTGCTCCGCAATTTTAGCTTTCACTGTCGCTGTACTGCTGCGGCGAAGCTGTACAAGTCTCACGTAGTTCCCTGGAACCCGAACGGGCCAACTGCATCCCGGTCGTGTCGCCTATCGCAGTGCGCTGGAATATTTACTGCGACTTGAACTGAGATGGCCGACCTCTTAAGGCAAGAGGGAATTACCACTTGACCGGCGGAAGAGCGCGAAAGTCGTTCTTTGCGTTCCGTGTCGAACAAAATAGTTCCACTCACGCAACGCCGTTTTCCTCCTTCACCGCCTCACTTACTAAGGCCCTAGATGTCTGCGAACGACAACTTAAGCCCCGCCCAGGCGTGGCACGGGAGCAGAGAATGAACGAGTGGCCGTTGGGGGACCATCCATTCTTTTTGCGACGGCATTGCACGCATTGCATTGCACGTGCTTTGCACAGCGGCGGTGGCTCTTGAAGGTTAAGCGCTCGCCGGTTCGCGGTAATGAAGCAATTCACAGAACGGCGTCTTGCTTTGCGTCGATAATCGACAGATGGGGAAAAAAGAAGCTCCTCGGATTGCACTATGGCGTCTCGGTGACAAGTACACGGTCATCCGCATACCTACATGCGTAACACCGGTGCTTTCGTTAGAGTTGCGAGCCGGATACAGACTGTGAATATCGCCCTAGAATCGTGTAACTGTGCCGCAAATGACGACGACGCTGAAGCATGAAAAAAAGGGCTTACAGTTTAACATTGCTAAGCGCGAAATACTGCGCGATAACACAGTTTTTTTTTTAGAGGTGGAAACGATCGCCACGCAGCTGAAAGGGGGTTGAAGTGTCCACTGGCACCGTTATGCGCGTCTTCAACTTTTTCATCGTCAGTACCAGTTTAGCCAACGTACGTACGCCAGCGGCCCATGCTCCAGTGCCGCGTTTCTGCAGCAATGTTAACGCCAACGAGTATTACTCTAGCGCCGTGCTTCTGCCACAACGTTGTCCATGTCAACGCACATTTGTCATTACCGCCACATAGCTTAAAACGCGAATATTAGTTGGATGCCGTCTGCACCGCCTAGACCCCTTACTCCAACTCAGACCGCCCCGCCGCGGTGGCTCAGTGGTTAGGGCGCTCGACTACTGATCCGGAGTTCCCGGGTTCGAACCCGACCGCGGCGGCTGCGTTTTTATGGAGGAAAAACGCTAAGGCGCCCGTGTGCTGTGCGATGTCGGTGCACGTTAAAGATCCCCAGGTGGTCGAAATTATTCCGGAGCCCTCCACTACGGCACCTCTTCTTCCTTTCTTCTTTCACTCCCTCCTTTAACCCTTCCCTTACGGCGCGGTTCAGGTGTCCAACGATATATGAGACAGATACTGCGCCATTTCCTTTCCCCAAAAAACCAATTACAATTATTATTAACTCAGACCTCCGTCCGGCCTCTCCCGCTGCGATACTACGCTGTTGTGTCGCCTGTGGCTGGGAGTGGCGTTCACAAATGCCTACTCCCACTTAATCGCAATGGCAGACTCTCCTGCGTGTGAGAGCTGTGGGCGCGATGAAACTATAGAACACCTTCTTTGTAACTGCCCTCGGTTTCAGCGTGAGCGTGCACTCCTGGCTGCAACACTCCGCCGTTTAGATCCTCGGCCCCTTAGTGAAGCCAAGATTCTGGGTCCTTGGAGTAAGCCTTCATCGCAGAGGACAGCTTTGAAGGCACTTTTCAAGTTCTTGAAGGACTCGGGACTGAGTGCAAGATTGTGAACAATCAGTGTGTGCCCTGTGTACCCTGCAAGTAATGGCCAACGGACATGTGGAAAAGTGATAATCTCCCTTTGTTCTCTCCCCTTTCTATCTCTCCCTCCGTTCCCCTTCCCACGTGTAGGGTAGCATACCGGGCGCTGTCTAGTTAACCTCTCTGCCTTTCCGTTTGTCTTTCTCTCTCTCTCTCTCTTGGTTTGATAGTAGTATTAGTTGATGAAGAAGATGATGTGCAATGCACAGCGCGAGAGTGCGTTGCAGTTTTACACAAGGCATGTTCGGCTGCGGCAATAGCCTGGCGCTCTCGCGCAGTGGCCAGTGAGGCTGATCTGTTCGCACCACCAAGGGTTCGAATCCCAGTCGCGGGCATTTAGTTGATTGATTTTGTTTATTTATTTCATTTGTCACAAGCCTACAAACACCGAAAGATCTTTATCGGGGTTTACCCATCGGAATATTGCGCTACGCGCGTGACAGCTCTAATGGCATTGCGACTTTTTCTTGAGTGGTAGCGAGGACACAGAGCTGTACTGCGCATCAGGTGACGAGTCCTCGGAAGACAGCTTTCGACTTGTCCAGTACCGCAAGGCCAAACGAAGAATTATCCACTCATCTTCGGCGTCCAGCTCGGACACTGTGAAAACAGCTCCTCAGCGATGGCCTCACTCCATCCTGTTTGTGCCACAGAACGCTACCGACAACCTGCGCGTCCTCAACAGGCAAGCACTCTCCGTGTATCTAGAAAACACCGTGCCAAATGAGATCAAGGATGTTAGGATAAACCCTAGGCGAAACATCCTGGCAATCGATGTGATGAACCCGAGCGCACTGACCATACTACAACATGTAACGCAGCTGGGAAACATCAAGGTCCGATCCATCGTGCCAACGAATGGTGCCACAATAACAGGAGTCATCTATGACATTGACAATGAAATATTTAATGCAGACCTACCAATTCTCATAAAACCAGCAAGCGAACACAACGTGATTGTGCATGTTGGTCGCCTAGGCAACTCACGTTGTGTGAGGATAACCTTCAAAGGCGACTGCCTTCCGCCCTACGTGAAGGTCGGCCACTTTCGCCACCAGGTTCGACCATTTATTCCAAGACCTATGCAATGCTTCAGTTGTCAGAAGATTGGACATGTGAAGGGTGTTTGCAGATATTCGGCCTTGTGCCCTCGATGTGCCGAACCCCACTCAGAAGACAACTGCAGCGCAACCACGTTGAAGTGTCCTAACTGTCAAGGTGATCACTGCGCCTCTTCCAAAGACTGTCCCCAGATCAAGAAAGAGATCACCATTCTTAAACAAATGGTGAGAGACAACTCTACCCACAAAGAGGCCGCTGTGAAAGTACGGCGAAGACGACGTCACCGACGAAGGTCTTCACGGCGGAAAACATCGAGCTTTCAGGAAAAGTCACCTCGTCAAGCATCATCGTCAGCGGACGTTTCCAGCACTCCGAACACCGATGTTGGAAGGGAGAAAACTGCCAGATCTTTTTCCACAAAGGAATGGCCGCCACTTCCGCGTACACGACCGCAAGAACAGCCGCAGAAGAAGCCGCCCCCAGTACAGCAAGGTGCTGTATCCGAGGAGTCGCGGAATACAGATGAGCAAGTGATAGCACTTATTAGGCCTTTAATGAATACCATTCGCGTGCTGCTAAGCAACATGCACACACCGTCTGCCAGAAGTGCGCTTCAAGTACTGGACGCTCTGAGTCCGGTGCTTGCAACCCTTGAGTAGATCATGGCTCCACAGTCTTGGTCTTTTAGGGAAGAGGTCCGACAAGCAGCTATTTTTCAGTGGAATGCCCGCGAACTCAAAGCGCGCCTTTCGGATTTCCGTCGCTTCGTGTACGCCAATATGTTTCCCATTATCGTCATTTGCGAGCCGAACTTATCGAACAAAATCAGGCTTTCTGGATATGAATCATTTATGTCGTCAGCTGTTTATGAAAACAGTAAGGTTTTGGTGTTTAGTCGCTGTGACCTCACCTACACTCATCAGCCTGTACCACCTAATGACAGTAAACAATATATATGCCTGAACGTAAGGAAAAAGAATCTGGCCTTCACTTTTGTAGGCGCCTACCTATCTCCGTCAAGTCGATTTGATTACAAAAGACTACGGGACATCCTTTCCTCAACTTCCACTCCCTGGGTCATCATTGGAGATTTCAACGCCCATCATACACTCTGGGGAAGTCGGATCGTCAACGCAGAGGCAGAGCTCTGGTATCTTTCGCCTCCAGTAATGAACTTTGGCTGCTGAATGATGGAGGTCCTACGTTCGTACGTGGCTCCACTTACAGCAGCTGTCTTGACTTGGCTTTCGTCTCACGAAGCCTAGTCAGACGTGCAGGGTGGTTTGCGGACATAGAGACGCACGGAAGCTACCATATCCCCACGTACATCAAGATCAGAGGATTGACCGCTTCCAAAACACAGGATACGATCCACAGAGTGGACTGGCCTAAATTTTAGTCTATTATGGAAGAACACTGCGACGCCAATTCATCTTTCGACTTGGAAGGGGCAATCAAGAGCGTGGTGCAAGACACTATGTGTACTCTAACATGCTCCTCGAAACTTAGTGATTTTGATGTGGAACTAGAACGACTACGAGCAATCCGACGACGTGCTGAACGAAGGTACCGACGTACGAAAACAATGGACGATCTACGGACCGCCAGGCGCACACAAAAGAAGATACAAAGCCGGTTAGACAAGCTCGAATCGCAACGTTGGGCTGCTTTCTGTGAGTCGCTAGATCCACGCAAGCCTTTATCGCAACTATGGAGAACTGTGCGTGGGCTGCGGACACTTCCCGTACAGCGGTTCCCATTCAAGGCGCTTGCCTTCTCTCAAAAGAGATCGGAGATTGACGTGGCAGAGGATTTCTGCGCCAGATTATCCGGCCAACTCACAGCTACCAACATTCCATCGCCTTCGAGCTACCCGCCACCACGTGATTTTCGGTTGGATCTACCATTCTCGATCCACGAACTTAAGGCAGCATTAGCTTTGTGTAGCCGCACATCAGCGCCAGGACCTGACGAAATTTCCTACCGAGCTCTGTGTCACCTGGGGGAGTGAGCGAGAGTTCTTCTTGAGGTGTACAATGAATCTTGGAGAAATGGCACGCTACCAACAACCTGGAAGACAAGTCGCCTTGTTCCACTGCTGAAACCTGGCAAGTCGCCGTTGGAGCTCTCATCATATCGCCCGATCGCTTTGGCGAGGTGTGTGGGCAAAGTAATGGACAGGATGGTCCTAGGACGCTTGGAGTGGTACTTTGAGTACCCCAACACCTACCCAGATGCCATGGCGGGCTTCCGACGCGGTCGATCATCGATCGATAACGTCGTCGACCTGGTGACCTACATTCAACATGAGAAATGCCGTAAGCGTCTCTGCGCATCCTTATTCCTCGACGTTAAAGGGGCGTATGACAACGTTACGCATGAAGCCATCCTCTCTGCTCTCGCAGAGGTAGGAGTGGGGGGTCGGATGTTTCAATGGATACGGAGCTATCTATTCATGCGATCCTTCTTTGTAAGCACCGTGGAAGGCCATACTTCTCTTCACTATAGCTACCGCGGCGTCCCCCAGGGCGGTGTACTTAGCCCCGTGTTATTTAATCTAACACTAATTGCTCTCCTTGAGCACGTGCCAACCACAGTCAGGCTATCAATGTACGCGGATGACATCTGCATATGGACATCTGCAGTAACACGCCTACAGTTGCGAGCGAGAATTCAGAGAGCCGCCACATAAACTGTTATCTACCTCCGTAATCGAGGCCTGGAAATTTCCTCCGAGAAATGCGCACTAGTGCCATTTACGCGCAAACCCATGGCAAACTACAGTGTAATGATAAATGGCCAAATAATACGACGGGTCCGATCGTACAAGTTTCTAGGTGTCATAATCGACAGGGACTTGTCATGGAGCCCACACATATCATACGTGAAAAAACGGTTGACAGGCATCTGCCACCTGTTCAAGTTTTTCGCTGGCAAGACCTGGGGAATGTCGCCTAGTGCCATGTTACATCTGTACAGGGTGCTTTTTCTAGGATTTCTGCGATACAGCTTGCCAGCAATAAGCAACACAGGCAAAACGAATCTACGCATAATACAAAGTCTTCAGGGTCAAGTGCTCCGGATCTGTCTAGGCCTGCCTCAGAGTGCTTCAACAGTGGCTACGATAGCAATCGCTAGAGACCACATTGCCAAGACCCACATTGAAATTGAAGTACTCAGGACCCATATAAGGCATCTAGCCAGGAATCCTCGCCACCATTTAGCCTCTCTACCAGCGGACAGGCCACACACATCTTTCAGCCAAACGATAACTGCATATGATGAATCATTGCCAGCTTGTTTCACTCCGGCTGCGAGACCTTCGATCCCTCCATGGTGCCTCGCTCAGCCAAAAATCAACCTCGCAATACCTGGTATCTCGAAAAAAGCTGATCTGTCATCACCAGCCCTTAGACAGCTCACGCTACTACATTTGTACGAGAACTACCGTGACTCAACGCATATTTACACTGATGGATCTGTCCTTCCAAGCAGCTCCGCGGCGGCAATCGTCATTCCAGCGAAAGTTACAACAATCAAATTTAAGACGACCCACGCGACAACATCGACGGCAGCAGAGCTCGCAGCGCTCTTAACTGCCATTCATCACATTGGTGATGAACCGCCACACAAATGAAAAATATTCTGCGATTCGAAGCCGGCACTGCAGTCTCTACTGTCACCTCTACGACGCGGACCGCACGAACAACTAATCTTCCATATTACAGAGACGTTACACCATATAAGTGATGCCGGCCATGAAATAACGTTCCAGTGGCTTCCAAGTCACTGCGGGATTATCGGCAATGAACGGGCGGATCACGCTGCCCGCTCAGCCCATACTGAGGAGCGCCACGTCCCAATTCCTCTTTCTAGAACTGACTGCGGCACGGAAGCTCCGCCTACTTGCTCGGCAGTGCACCGAGTCGCAATGGAATGAGCCACATTTAAGAAATACGCGAGTGTACTCACTTGATCCAACATTAAGTCTTCGAGTGCCATCACAGCTTCGCCGTAGAGACGCCACGCTTTTATATCGACTTTGGTTGGGTGTTGCCTTTACTAAAGCCTATGCCTTCCGCATAGGGATGACCGAACCCCAACCTGTGACCACTGCGGCCATGAAGAATCAATTGGCCATATATTGTGCTCCTGCCCGCAGTACAGTCCACAGAGGGCATGCCTTAGCCACGAACTTGACCAACTAGACGACCAACCGCTATCCGAAAAAAGAATTCTACAACATCGAAAGGACCTATCGTCGCAGAAAAAGGCCGTGCAAGCGCTTTTGCGCTTTTTACAATCTACCGGCCTGTGTGAAAGACTTTAACTGGAACGCCTTGTGTGTGTGTGTCTCCATGTGTGCACGTTCCTCTTTTTTTTTTGCGTTTTCCTCTCTGTCATCTTTCTAACCCCTATCCCCCATCCCCAGTGTAGGGTAGCAAACCGGAGACTCACATCTGGTTAACCTCCCTGCGTTTCCTTTTCATTCTCTCTCTCTCTCTTGAGTAGGTCGTGGTTATGGTGCCAAGAGAGGCTTTTGATTTCTGTGCAAGGCAACTGCGACTACACATGACGGAATACTGATTCGTGAACCGCGCAATGAGTCGATAGGCACTTGTTCGTGCATAGCGCGGGTATCAACTGGCAGTCGTGGCTGTGACAAGGCCCACGTGGTGTCGTTCACATTCGCTTGAATATACGCAGTCCTTTCACTGACCTTTAACCGCAGAAAAGGCGAAGGATAGTATGATTCTTCAGTAAAAAAATTTCCCTCTGCAAACCAGACTCGGAACTCCTGGAGAAGGTACGCGTTAAGTGCTTCGGGGACACAAACCCAGCAGCTTACGCAGAGCGCTACCGGGGAAGGGAAAACGATAACCTGGACAGACCCATCACGCGAGTAGAGGTATACGCAGCGATTCGAAACACAACCAGAAACACGGCCACGGGTTGCACAAGGCAAATAACGCACTCATCCGCAACCTCAGTGATGAGTTAGTCGCAGAATTAACCGACTTTCTCAACAAACACCGTCCCCGAGGAGTGGAAGCATGCGGAGGTAGTCATGATTCCTATACCGGGCAAGAAACTGCAAATTGAGAACCTCAGACCGATCTCGCTCACATCGTGCCTGGGAAAACTATACGAACGAGTGGTGACGCTGAGGCTACAACAATACATGGAGGACAACAAATTGTATCCCCACAGCATGTTCGGGTTCAGAGCAAAATTATCGACCCAAACGTACTGCTTCAAATCAAAGAAAAAGTACTCGGGAACGTCCCCAGGAGCGGGGAGAATATAATAATGGCATTGGACATCAAGGGGGCTTTTGACAATGTAAGCCACGAGGCTATCCTCACGGGAATGAACGACTTGAACTGTGGGAGGAGAGTCTACGGCTACGTCAAAGCCTTCCTTTCAAACAGAACGGCAACGATTGGCCTGGGAGAGCTTCGATCAGAGAAGTTCCTTACTCCAAACAAAGGGGCGCCTCAAGGGTCGGTCATCTCCCCCACGATTTTCAACATAGCCATGATTGGCTTGACAAAACAGTTAAAAGAAATCGACGGCATACACCATGCCATGTATGCCGACGACATCACCATCTGGGTCAACACAGGCTCGCTCATAGAGAAAGAAGAGAAGTTACAAGAGGGAGCCACCTGCGTAGAGGACTACGTCAGAGCAAGAGGGCTAGCGTGCTCCACTGAGAAGTCCAAGCTCCTGAGAGTTTGGAGAGGAAAGAAATACCGCACAGTCCCCACCAGCGACGAGTTAAAGCTCAACGTCTACCTCGAGGGGAAGCCGATACCGGAAAAGACGCTCATCAGAACCCTGGGGATGTGGATACAGTCAAACCAACGCTGCACCCACACCCTCGCCCTACTCAAGGCATCCACCCTACAAGTGGCCCGCATGATCACGCGCATCTCACACAGACGCCACGGCATGCGAGAGAAGGACACACTCAAGCTGGTCAGAAGCCTGGTGGTCAGCCGAGTGGCATACAGCCTCCCCTAATACAATCCCATCAAGAGTGAGGTACAACAGGCGGACGCGATTCTGCGCAAAGCCAACAAAACCGCACTCCACCTTCCCCACAACACCTCAACCGAAAAGCTCCTAGCCTTAGGACTACACAACACCTTCGAGGAATTGAGAGAGGCGCAACTAGTCTCTCAAGTGCGCAGACTACAGCAGACCCCATCTGGCAGGGAGCTCCTGAAGAAACTAGACTGCGCCGATCAACTTCAAGAGATACAGAGGACCGAAACAATTCCGGACGAGTATCGCAACACACTAAATGTAGCACCCATACCCAGGAACATGGATCCCAACCTACGCAAAGCACGCAGAGAGACAAGGGCTGAATACCTACAAAAGGCACTAGCACCCCAAGAAAAGATGGACGCAGCCACATACTCCAGAGCAGCGGGGCAGAGCAACAGCAACGCGGTAGCAATGGTGATTGATTCGAACCTACGCGAGATCCCCAGCGCATCACTACAAGATTGTACGATAGTCGAGGCTGAAGAAGCAGCCGTCGCTCTAGCGGCAGCGGAGGGCTATCGGTTTAAACGGTCTCTAACAATCCTTACAGACTCACAAACGGCGTGCCGCAACTACCTGCGCGGCAGAATAGGGCACGGAGCACTCCGCATACTCCGCCCCGGAGACCACATAACACAACGACAACCAAACGAAGTACCAATTAGGCATACAATAGTATGGACGCCGGGACACACGGGAGTGGCAGGGAACCAAGAGGCGGACAGGATAGCTCGAGGGTGCACTTATTACCGAGCATCCAATCTAGGCGACCTGAAGGGAACCGAACCTGTACCCCAAGACTAATCGGCGGTACTAAATTACTACAAGGGCTGCAGAAAGCGGTACTCACCACCGTACAACTCCCTTAGCAGAGAGGACTCTGTCGCGTGGAGGCAGCTACAAACAGGCTCGTACCCGAGCCTAAACGTACTCAGCTAAATGTACCCCACACAATACAATCAGAAATTCCCCTGGTACCACGAAACACCCACGCTGTATCACATAACGTGGGCATGCCAGCAGATAGACGTGGTACCCGTTATATCAAACCCGAATGCGGAGCAATGGAAGGGAGTGCTCTCCAGCGATCGCCGGGTCGACCAAGAAGGTCTGATTCGGCGAGCACAACTGGCAGCAGCATCCAGCGGAGTCCTGGACTGAGGAGAGCAACCGACCGTTCTGCAAGAAGATGGACGAAGCCATCTGAAGACCGCAGAAGACCAGCGAATCTAGAGCTCAATGAAGTTTTTCACTCACTCACTATCTGCAAATGGAGGAGGGCTCCTCCTCTCCCAGCCCTCTCCTTTAACTCCATTCTTGTCCAGTGCAGCGCATAAAGCTCCTTACATGCGATAGCCTCCTAGAAGAAATAAATAATAAAAATAAATTAAGGGCTGAAGACAAAGAAACGAACAAGAGAAGAACAGAGCGGCTCTTCGCCTAAATCGCAAGTGTGAAAGCCGAAAGAACGAAAGAGAAAGCTAGAAAGGAGTGAAGAGAGAGAGAGAGAAGGAAGGCGGCTTTTAACGGCCTCTTCCTGCGAGTCGCACATGACCCAGGAACGAGCAGCGGGGTGCACGGAAACCGCCATCCTTTGACGGTGCCTCTGGCCAAACAATACCCTGCCAGCACGAGCTTGACCTTGGGGGGGCAGGAGGGTAGCACGGCGCTTTCTCGCTGTACGCTGCCCGCGGAAACGTACCGGGCGCCGCTCTTTAACCTTCCCCCACAATCCCCTTCACCTCCTTTCTTACCTGCACCACTTGTAGTGGTACACGGGCCCCACAGTGCGGAACACATTCCTCTTCTTCGGCCGCACTCTTGAGACGGCCCTCACCTCTTCTCCGCGGGCGCATTCTTGGTGCAGCGCGGACGCGCAGTGTGTCAGGCCCTTGTGTACACTGAAGAACGCAAAAAAAAAAGTGGGGAGGGGGTCTTCGAGAGAGAGGAGCATGCGCCCTCACATTTCCCATCGTGTATTTCGCTTTTGAGTCCACGGGACCAGCCACGCCCCGGGCTGACTCGCTGTGAGTGGACGAACTGCAGGACCCACCCTGTGGGGTCTGGCACGATGGCACCGTCGAGTGCTTGTACAATGGACGCCCTGCGTATTATTAGACTAGGCTGCGTTGGTCGCCTGCACAATTCTATAAGAATCTGAAAGTGACATGTGCACGGCGGTTTTACTGTGTTTCGCGCTCGTCGCCTACGGCTTCAGTTGATTCCATTCTACCCATGTTCACGCTTAGAGTGTGCCCACATCTATCTCATCATTCTCCGCCTCATCCTCACCATCATTGTCACAGCCAATGCCCACTGCCATTCAAAATCTGTCCCATAGCTCTGAAAGAAATCCCTCTCCTCACCATCTGCGGACCCTTTTCCCTTAAAACATCTGCATCTTAAAACATCCGTCCCCGTGACTGTCTGCCGCACTCTGCAGCGTTCTTGTTCTCTTGCGAATCCATTTCGTTGCCCTAAGGGACCATCAATGATCTGTCAACAGCATTCTATGCCCTGCTCATGTCCATTTCGTCTTCTTGAGAGGGTAGACAAAACTGGAATCGCATTCCCAAAGCTGTGCTGACGTCCGCAGCGTGTCCCTCTGCCTGCATGCGGCGCGTCACATTCCGCGCACAGCTCCCCACGGCGGCGGGCCAGATGGCGCCTCACGCACGCATGCAAATTAGTTGGCTCGCGCCTCTCTGTTGCATCGTAATGGCGTCCACGGTGCATCGGCGGGCGTGTACGCGGTAAGCACGATTCTGCCGCGCCTCGCTTCCCATATCCCGAAGAGGGCGCGAGAACGTCTCGGCGGAGGCGGCCGCGTGGATAATGTGCGCTAATTGCGGCACGACTTCGCCCTCCAATATAAAAAAGAATAAAAGAGAGCTTGGGGGGAGATCTAGTTCTTAAAGCGTGTGCGTCTGCGAAGGTGGAGGTGTCACGCACTGTATTAAGGCGCCAGGTGCCCCAGCGTGTCAAATTCAGAGAGGCGCCTAATTGTTCGGGCGGAAAGCGCGGCTTAGAATATAAAAAGGCATTGGCGGCCATTGTTCGCCGATACTGCCGGCAGTGTTCCTTGTTTGGTGAACTCACTTTACAAATTCGACTTCACTCAGCAGAGGCTACTGCGCGCGCAAGCCACTTGTCATCTCTTGTACAGCCAGTCAGTTCGCCGTACACCCGCTTGTGGCCATTTTTATTTCATTTCTGCTGGGTGTCCGGTTTCATCTCAACCTGCTAGCAAATCGATCCTGTCCATGTACGGAGCAGTTGAGCCCTAGCCCCCTACTCGCCATTTGGAGCAGAATAAACGAATTTTAAATTTGCACCTTCTGGACCTACCGCGCGAGCTGGTCTTCCTTCAACATGGTTTACGTACTTACACAAGTATCTTGCAGCCGCACTTCCTGGGCGTTAACATAGTTTAAAACGCTGCCCTGATGAGCCCTTTTATGTATGCACGTTATAGGGTGCTCGCGTGCCCCATGACACAGGGAGAAGCTCATCTCAAGGCGAATTCGCAAGCCAGTGTGATGAATCTTGCGCACGCGGCGTGACCTATCGTATCTAAGTATCGTTGAGGCCTGACTGAAATATTGCACGCTGTGAGCAAAGCAGCGCAAAAACACGTCGAAACTGATTCACTGACTGGTGACACCTAAAAACTGCCCATTGCGTTGCAACCCGCCTCAGTGTTGGCGGAGGGTGCGGTTCAGATTTTTGACGTTCCTCAGGCAGGCTTACCAGAGAGGAAGAAATAACTGCCGAGGGCCGGAAGAGGCCATTTGTACGAACCCCAAAGAAGGCGCATTGAGGACATTCACAATGAGGCCCTGGACAGCAAGCCGGCCAGTGCCGAGACCCGGATTCCTTGAGCGGAATGGAGGCGGCAACGAAAATAACACTCGACGATTGATTACAAACAAAAGTACGAATCAGATTTGGAAATCAACTTGGTCCTCGCGAGAATCAAGTAGCAGAGCGTAATACAAACCTGCGGATGCAGTTGATGCTCTAGCTTACGGTTCGTGGACGCTATTAATTTAGGATTTTCTAGGCGCACCTGGTTTAGGGTTTCGTTTGACGAAGCAAGCAAATCAGTGCTTCGCGCTGTTTCAGACACAGTTGTAGCTTCCGGTCCTGTTTTCCCTGGCAATTTAAATTTCTGACGTTCTCAGTGGTGGGAATAGAGCATAAGACGAGCCATGCACTACGTCATCGTGATTAATGCCATCACAGGAGCCATGCCATCTGAAGATGCAAAGTCGACCGACCTTCTTATTGTCTTCTCCGTATTTGCTGGCACATGGCATGGAGACGAATAAAAGCTTTCTTCTGCGCGCGTAGACATAGTTGTTTTTCGCCGCGCATTAAAGTAGAGCAGCGACTACATTTGGGCAGGCGCCTTCTAGACGTTTTTCGAAATGTTCCGTAACGGCCGTGCCTCCAAGTTTATTAGCGTATACGTTTATTTGTTTGTTTTGTTTTTCCATTTCCTTGAGAATATTATTCAGTAACATATAGCAATGACTGCCCGTCTCTCGTAGACAGCATTGAAACAACCGTTCACATTCCAGCCGTTTTTTTTTTTTGCTTCACCAAGAATTCTCGTCCCCAGCGGAAAATTACACGTCCCAAGACATCGAGCTCAGCGGATATTAGGAACCGGAATTTGCAATTATAGAAAAAAAAGATAGTGTTTCCTCTTTATTTTTTTTTTGGGGGGGGGGGCTGTTTGGGTTGGAACGTGACAGCTCCAGTGATCCATGCAGATGTAACGGGTGGCGTTGTTCGCTTCACGCGTGCTGCGCAGAAAGCGAGCAGTTTAGAGTAGTAAACAGAAGAAATGGCGGAGCGTGCACGGCAGACGACCGAATCATGCGCACCCATGGTTGCCGGCTGCGTCGCTTCCCAGGCGGATTTCAGCGGCGCGCGGAGGCTTCAACGTCGGCGAGTCTCTTTACTTGTTTCAAAGCTGCGCAGCACATGGAACGATTATTTTCCCGTATTTATCTGTGGTTGTCTTTCCGCGAACGGGCTCTCTTCGTTCTCGCTTCTCGCGTTACAGCCCAATCATTTTCCGGAGAGCGGCGGGAATGTTGGTTTTCATTTTTTACACTGGTCCGAAGTGACGTTAATAGGTTTGTTGGCGCATGCAAGGGCTTATCCGTGACGCACATTTAATCTGCAATGGATCTTCGGCGATATAAAATGTAAAGAACGAACATTTCAACTGTGAGTAAAGGAGAAGTGCTTTACGATGTTTTTGCAACCATACATGCTCAGCTATATATGGTGTTATAGCCGTCTGCGCGCTGCCTCTACGCGCAGACGCACCGCACGCGTACGTGCATACTCACAAATTAATGCACGAAAAGCGGCGAGGCGTTTGTTTGTCTTTCACGCGTGTTTAATTGAATCTGCGCATCCCCCCCCTCCAAAAAAAAGAGCAAAAAAGAGAAAGGCGTGGCGGTCGGTGTTTCGAACAACGCACGAAACGAGTTGCGAGCTTTACTTAATCAGAACCGTGTTGTGTGTGCAAGCGACTGACTGCACAGGCGCACAGACCGTGGGAACGACACCACTGCGTGTCAGAGACGACACTGCAAGTTATTCGCATGCAGTTGCATAATAACGCGAGTTGCCGAGACGCATATGTAGTTAAACAGAGGAGCTATTGTTGTTCGGCCGGCAGAGGCGTTGTTTGACGAAGGAATACAACGTTTCACCGTTCGCTTCCCGAAGGAGAAGAAGTAAATTTAATAAACCAGAATACAACAGGCACCGCCGTGCGCATTCGATGCTGCGAAAGCGTTTTCGTTCTCTGTGTTAGATGAATACGCGACTTATTGGAAATAGCGCGCCTGAAAATTTAACGAGGTATTAACGACGCCGCTCATTGCAAACCTTTCTGCGCGCTTTTGTTTTTCCAGCTCTTTCAGAGTTCTTTATCGGCTTCGGCGATTATACTCGTAAGCGCGGCTCTCGCGCTTCCGGCGGACTCCTTTCTGCACGGCTGTAAAACGAACGTGCTCGTAAACGATTTTCGCCGCCGACTAAAAAGCATGTGCCGTACAAACGATTTTAATTTTAATTTTCCATTTTATTTTCTCAGCCAGGCAGCGGCAGAAGAAAAAAGTAACCTGAATTGTGCGAAGCCCTTCGGCAAGCTACCGTGTGGCGCGCGGCGAACGTGGAATTTGCGCAAAAATGTCCGGGAATTAACAGCGGCGCGTACAGTGTATGGTGTTCTGTTCCCGCTCCCAGGAGCTGTCTCTGCGTAAGCTTCAGATCTCCCTCTCTCTCTCACACACACTCGTTCTCCCTGTGCGCTCTGCGCAATAGAACGGTTCTTTTTGTGTACCTCTTTTGTTCCTCAAAAAATTCTAGTGCCCCGTTATAATCTTTCTCTACGTACCGGTCTGTTCGGGCTCTAAGCCGCCTTCACGCTATGAACATCGACGAGGATGTAATCCTTCCTCTGCTATTTTTTCGCCCTGCATTCCTTGTATTTTAGCTAGCACGTTTCTCCTTAATATCTACTGTATTTCGTTTTGATTCTGTTGCGCGTACTCGTCGATAGGGTGTACAAGCAGAAAAGCAAAGTGAGAATGAAGCCCAGTCAACCGCGCGGTCCGACAGGGTTTTGTTCGGGCTTTTCAGCGGCTTGTATAGCAGCGGTCTACCGGACCTTTATTCTGCGGGTTGCGCGGCCGCTCTTTTGAGGTGGTTAGAAAGGAAATGAACCGAATGAAGTGCCCCGTCTTGTATACTTTTTGGCCATGAGGCCACTTCAGCGAAACGCCATTGCTTGTTGCGTATCGTTACGCTAAAAACTTTATGGACTGAACCTGACTGCAGAACGCTTGTGACGTGAAATTTCGGAGTTCTCCTCGGTTTGAAGCGAAAAGCTTCACTACGCTAGTCAACACCGCGCTTCGCGCGAGCCGGAGTATGTCAGAGCACGAGTGACGTCACGCACGGCGCAGGTGGCCGCCGCCGACTCCGTCGCCTGACCTTCGCCGCTGCCGCGCGTGACGTCACGCGCGGCGCAGGTGGCCACTGCCGCGCGCTATGCGTCATCGTTTGACGTTCGCCGCAAGCGCGTGTTTATCACGGAAGCCGACTATGTAACCGCTTGCCGGAGAATAGGTGTGCGCATTCAACGCGGAAGGAGAAGAGAGTGATACTACCGATACAGAAGTGCTACCGCGGGAGTTGGCTGAAAAGGAGCGATGAAATGAAAGGCTGAAAGCTCAACGAGCGTCCGAGACACCCGAACAACGAGAAGAACGTCTCGCTAAACGACGCAGCAAAGCCGAGTCTGAAACGCCAGAAGTACGACAGGCTCGTCTCGCTAAACAGCGTGAAAAGGAAGCTGAACAGCAACGTTCGGCCATGTCAGCTGAGAGTAGCCAAGATGGTGAGAGTTGGGGAATCGCTGAGCAGTTGCGAAGGAAGAATGAAAAGGCCAGAGCCAAACGAGCTAGTGAAACACCTGAGCTAAATCATAGACTAAATCATAAAGCATAACAATAAGCTAAACCATAAGCATCAGCGAACCTTTTCGCTTGTAGATATCCAGGCTTAACCTTAGCTAAGCCCCAGCCAATTTTTTTTTAAGATGGGAAGAACAAGTCGCGATGTTGATCTTGCACATATACAGTGACATCTGGTTAATTCAAACTCCTTTAGCCCGAACTTGTGGTTCGTTCGAACTGGCGCTTAATTGACACCGTCTTCATCACGTGCGTTGAAAACGGTCCCGTTAATTAGAACTCTGCATAATCCGAACAAGTTTTCGGTCCTCTGCGAGTTCGAATGATCAATATTCGATTTGTTTTAAATTTTCTCCTCGCTGAAGCGAAGACAATGAGGTCGCCTTGTGTTTGCTTACTCTTCTGGGGGCAGACTGAACTCCGTGAAAGGGGGCGCTAAAATGGGTCGCGAAATGAAAGTTTCTCTCTCTCTCTCAAATGCACTATCAACTGTTCGAATACCACGGTATAGGAGCTCGCGCGGAGCATCAAATGCCGGTTTGACATATGGGTCACAGGATCTTCAATACGTAGCCTATGTGTCACGTCTTGCGTTTGAAATGAAGCCTATAGGAAGGCTGTGTGATAGATTTATTCCTTCGCTTTCGAAACTGCTCCCGATATTCGCTCGTCGTTATACTGCTGTCAAGCTTGAGTCCGAAATCTAAGTGCTGCAGCACGACGACCGCTGTGAGCTTGCAAAAATACACTCCACATCATTTGCCCCTTGAGGTCATCGAGCCATCTTCGTCAAATAAAGCTTCTTCTTCTTGGTCATCACCATCGCTATCGCCGCCACCACCGCCATTGTCAACATCTCGCAACCCCTTGCTAGCCATTATACTTGCTAGGATGATTATTTGTGCCAGTCCAAGTATTTGAATTGATTGATTTATCTTCTCTATAATTTATTCATTGATAGACTGAATAGTTACTTGCTCTCACTTCTTTCGCCTGTCGCAGGTGGTTTTCTGGTCCTGCAGCCTAGCGCGTATGGAAGCATCACCAAGCCCCGAGGACGAAGACTTCAGCACCGATTCCAGCATTGCGGTGAGCGTCCACTCACAGAAGGCGCGGATAATCAGTGCTTGTTCTAACCGCGGAAGCGCTCCGGCTGGGAACGACTGTGGAGTCAAAAGAATGTCATACAACCTCTTCGCATGCGTTCTTCGGGGTCGTATATCGAAAACAAACAAAGGTAGGAGACGCATTTCTTTAGTGCTTTCACTACGGCGAGGTCACCAACTGTGGACTGACGTAAGCGCCTCAAGGTCAGTTGTCGGACTTGCTTGGCCCACTACTGCGACGCGACGTAGCTATGGCGATACATCAAGCCGAGTGACAGGCTCTAAATGCCGTGGGAACGTTGTGGAACTCGACCTCACAGGCTGCCTACACAGGGATGACAAGAATGTCGTACGTCCTTGTAATTAACACGACTTTCGCAGATGTGAAGGGACAGCGTCAGGAAGAAAAAAGAAAAAAAAGGAGTGCGCGAAGCCTCATGTCCTTGGGAAAGCATGATGTCACAGTCCTCACATTCCCAGCTCGGCTTCTCAGATTATGTGACGTTTTGCTGCAGAGTTAGAGACGTTTTCAAAAAGAGATCGATGAGCACCGCTATATTGGACACTGGGCTGTGCGTGTAGAGAACGAAAGAGTTTAGGATTAAGCTCCTCCCCAGCCCTAAAAAACCGGCTGCTCTGATGGTTCTGAAAAGGTCTATACTTGGTCGCCCATGTCGTGTTTCGGCAGAGGGGAAATGCAGAAACATCTGCCTATGCCGAGAGTCCTCAACTTCTGCGCGCGTTTGGAAATCTACCGAGGTCGACAATAATGAACTTCTTTGCGCCGCCTCGTGTAAACTTACTGAAAATATAATTGTAAACAGAAGCAGCTAGCTCATATTCCAGGCCCGCGGGGAACAACATTCTCGCTTATCGTATCATACACATCTCCCGGCAACCCTCACATCGCGTGAAGCCGGATTTATGGCAGCAAAATACTGTTAGCCGATTCTTTATAGGGAGCCGCCATGACATTGCCGTTTTATGGCGCACGATATATTTTTTTATCCTTCATTTTACCGAGCGACACGATAAAGAAGCAAGTTAAGGCGTGGAAGTGAGGCGAAATTAAAGCCTGAAAGGCATACACGATACAGCCTTTGCCTTAAAACTTTGTAAAACTTTAACAACGTGCCAACCGCCATTACGGGTCATTAGGAAGTCTTTACGAGCTGCGCCGACTTCTGCTTTTACGGTTATTATTGTGTTGACATCCGCTTGGAGGTAACACCCGGCGGGGGGACGTCAGGGGAGCTCTAGCCGCGCGGCGAGACCGGAACCAGGCTTCGAGATAAGGAACGCACTGCGAGCGTCTTCGCGGCAGTGACGTGTACGGGGGTTGCTCGCGCCATCCGTCTCTGTTGCGTCGTGCTTTGCACGCTCGCTTTACTTCGATTCTTTTTTTTTTCACTCTCTCTTTATCTGTTGTCGTCATACCCGTAGCTCTTCGAGACAAGCCGGTATCGCTGCAGTTTGTAGCCCGCAATAAAGTTTAGGAGGGGCGGGTCTTCCTGGATTGACTTGCTCGCGTCCTGATGACTGCAGCTCTAGTTGAGCGGGCGACAAACATGCTTTACGCTCCTCGGCGCTAAAATCGTGCAGTGCAGCGGAAGGCATAGAGAAAGCGTCAGCCAATGCGCGGATTGCAATGCCAGAAGAGGGTTCAAATACTAGTTCACGATTGGCTGGCACGCCTTGGTTTTCGTATCATTGGCTGCCGTGATCGGGCACCGGCTAATCGCAGGGCGTCCCGCCATGCGCGCGGAGTCTCGATTGGCTTGCGAACCAGTTCTATCTTCAGTAACGCTGCACGGATCTAATAAGACACACTGGCGGAGCGGGCACGCGGCAGACGATTTTTTAAAGCCTGTTTTTACGACGTTGAGAGCAGTTGCGAAGGCCAGATTTGCTTCTGGTTCTGCGCGTAATGCAGTTTGGGTTTTGAATCATTTCCGTGGCGTATTCCTGTCTTCGTCGCCCTCTTTAATTTCTCTTTTCTTCACGTGTGTCGTAAAGTTAGCATTGATCTGTGTCAGTTTGCTGAACACGGTCTCGTGCCGTCTACTCGCGGTATCAGCCAAATCAGTTTCCGAGGAAGTCGCGTTTATGGGATCAGTACCTTTGTTGCGCCGCGAACATAACTCATTTCACAAGAGTTCAGGCGCATCTTTCAGCGAATCAATATTTTCTTCTACCTATTTTCTTCCTCGTAAACTCAAGGAACTGGCACATGCTTCATAGGAGAAAACGGCGAACAGAGGTCAGAACTTTTCACCACGTGATAAAGCTGTCTGCACAATTTGTGAAAGCTGCGATTGGAAATGCTCGCGCGGTATTCATTATTTTTGGCAGGTTTATTTGAATCTTATTGCAGAGAAGTAGTGCAGCTCATTCAGAGTTGCGCAAGTTGTGAGCGGCGCACGTTGGCCGTTCGGTCGGTTCGCATCGCATCCTTTTATTGCTCGACGGAGCACCGTCGAACATTTTGAGTTGTGCAAATCTAGTGAGGCATAATTTTTGGCAAAGGGTTTAATCAAGCTCTCCAAATCGCCTCTACGCAAGGAGCAGCTTAACATCTCATTACAGGATTTAAAAAAAAGGTGAATACTACTGGTACCGAATATTCGTCATGTATATTACGAATTCGTGGCTACGCGGCGCATACAGAACTTGTCTTTGCCCAGAGTCGCCAGGAAATGACAGTGCAAGACAGTTAACGGCGCTCTAGATTTGAAATGCCACGCTGTTGCAGCCGAACGTATAAAACGGCGAAAAAAAAATAACTAATGAGCTACGAGAAGTATACGTCGCAAGCAACCCAACTTGTTTTATACTTCAACTGGCGGTGCGATCTGCGTGGTGAAATATCGCACGCTTTTATGCCTTTTTTCGCCTGTGTTATCACCAATAAATACAGGCGATCCGGTTATATGTTGACGATGCTAAAAACACCACGCAGCGTTATTCCGTAGCGCAACTGAGGGTTGGCGTAATTACTTCAAGCATGAACGAGGATTAAATAAAAAAAACACGTTGATAATTGCCAGTCTTAATAGCCGGTAATTTCATTGCTAAAATATGCAGAAAGAGCATAAGGAAGATGCAAATAAAGACGAATATAAATATTCGCAGGGACATTTAATTACATATTTGTTGTCATTGCGCTAACATCAGCAACTACTGATCACCGGACCAGAAATGACGTCCCCTCCTGTCTGACGCCATAATGTCCAGTCTGATGACGTCACGTTTCTGCAGCCAATGTGCATTTTGGTTGCATTGTGATTCTAATGATATCGCATAAAAAGTCATGTTGATAATCGCTAATGATCATAACGAGCGATATAATGAGGAAAATATGTAGAAAAAAGATGCGGAATATATAAAAAACCAATATAAATATATACTGCTTTAGAGTGCAAGCTTCGAGGAGCACCGTTTCTTAAGTGTTCGAAAAATTTTAGAAATAGAAAAAAAAGATAAATTTCAGTACTTTTCATCTTTTTGAAGTGTCCGGTCGCGGAGTACTATACGACGCAGACAGGGGTGCCGTTTATCCATTCAGAAAGTTCTTCATACGGATATCGCAGTTAATTTTAAATAAGACGCCAGCTGAATCGTTGCCGTCGCACATATTCGTTACGAAGCAGTTGCAGCAGCCAGAAGACACCCCCGGCTGCCATCGAAACAAGATATCAGAGACGAAAGTTTCCAACCGGAGATGGCGGCTCATATGTTCTGTCGAAGTGTAAACACATGTACGCTGGAGCCGTCCTGACGGGAAGGGCCCGGAGGCGACGTGGTATTTACAGAACGGCCAGGCGCTTAACGTTGACAGCGACATTTGGGACGGTGACTGGGGAGGGCCTGTAATCGCTTTCGCCAACAGCCCGCGTTTGAGGCCGCATAACATCCGCCGAACCGATTGAAACCTCGAGCAATTATCAAAACCGCTCGCCTGCCATGTGATCAAGGCTGTCGACGCAGGCACTTAGCTGCCCTACAAAATCAAAGTCTGACTGAGATTAAAGCCCGACTGTGTTGGCATATTTGCGCTGCTTAAACACAGAGAACCACTTTATAACGCGCAGACAGCGAAGGTGAAAATACTTTGTGTCGGTCTATTCGTTCAGCAATTCATACCGGCTTGGCAGAATACAACCTTTTGATTCGAATCTCCGACTGTACAGTTGTTTGCAAGCTGGGAAGCTCAAATGCGCCAAGCGCTCCGTAAAGCCACGCAGTTTTCGCGAACCCATTGCATTTGCTTGCATTCGGCAAGCAATCTCATCCGACCATTTCCTGATAGTGCTAGTTTGCCGCAATTATTTCATGACCTCGTTTAAGGCGCACTAACAAATCGCATCGCCTCACCTTCGTGCGCGGCTTTTTGTAATGTTCTCGCCCTGCTAAAGCCTTATTTTGTTGCCCATTTCATGGGATGTCTATTGATGACGCTTGTTCTCTCCTCTCTCCCTCCCTCACCCACCCACCTATTCACTCTCTTACTCGCTCGCTCATTCCCTCTCACTCACTCACACACCCCCTAACTCAAGCTCTCACACATACTAACTCAGGCTCTAACTGACTGACTGACTGACTGACTGACTAACTAACTAACTAACTAACTAACTAACTAACTAACTAACTAACTAACTAACTAACTAACTAACTAACTAACTAACTAACTAACTAACTAAGCAACCAACCAACCAACCAACCAACCAACCAACTAATTAACTAAGTAACTAAGAATAATCATCTTGACGCAAAGCACCTGTTGGCTGACTGCCGAATCCGTCAAGTTAACGCAGGGAACGCTTTCAGTACGCTGCTCACAAATTTACGATTCGAGTCTAGAACGCGCCCATCCTGAAAACAAGGGCGATAAGGCGGTCGTCGTCCATTTTTCGGCGTGTCCCGGGTTTTTCTCAGATGTTGCGTGGAGCCTTATCTTATCCACTATGCAAACCTCCTGTCTGGAGCTGCGTTGCCGCCGGAGGGGAAGTTAGATGACCACCAGGAGACACCACCGCTGTGGCGCGCAGATAAAACTTACGTCGAGTGTTCGATAGTCACACTTTATCGCGTCGAGCGCTCGACAGGGAATCGAGGAGAGCTTTCCTCGAGAAGGCTGGGAAGGAAGGCGAGCCGACCACGATACGGTGCGCGTCGAAATGCGTTGTGTAACAAGCGACAACATCCCGTGCACGCCGTCGCCGCAGTTGCGTGCACAGCTCCGGAGCTTGAGGCTCCTGCCAGTCCATTCAAGTAGAGCGAAACACGTTCCAGCACAGCTTCACTGCGCAACTTCGAGTGCCTCTACGAATTTCCATGAGCTGTTTTCGCACTCGCGAAATTTACGGTGGCTAAACTCGCATGCGTGCATATTTGGTTGCACAGTGCGATTGGTTAGGGGAGTGGCCTGGGGTAGCTGGCGACGCATATTCAGTGTTGAACTGTGAGCAAGGGACGGCGACGCACGAGAACGCACAGGAAAAGCAATCTTGTGTCCAGTGTCTTCTCGTCCGTGATTTGTTTCATGCTGTCCATAATAAAGCGCTCATTGCAAGTATACTCGCTTCGAGGCGCGTGAACTGTGTGGTCATATATGACGGCGTGTGCGCAACCAGCTGCTTTGCCGAGTAGCAGTTAATGCATTAATGCACTGCAGGTTATAGGCGGTGTGGTCGTGAGCCCAGAAAACAACCAGCAATAGAGCGACATGGAAAATGGCGACCATTGCCTGGAAACATGGCTGGCTCATTGCACTGTGCCGTTGTCATCTCGAATCGGCTCACTGGCTTGTTGCTTCCAGTCCCGTGGCTCTTGCAAGAAGGGAGTAATAGATAAGTTGGCATGAGCGATGCTCCATTCCCCGGCTTTTCCATTAAGGAGCACCCTTTCGAGTGTGTACAAAGCGCTAGAGTGGATTCTAAGAGTGTGTTTGATTCACGCAAGGAAAACGGGGAACGCGAATAAAGAAGCTTGACCATATAGCATTGCGAAGCATTATTCGGGATCTATCTTTGATGACGTACACTGTGACACTGACTAGAAAACTAACTGTGCCAATTAAGTTGCGATATTTAATTCTTCTCTAGTGGTTCTTACTGATATTTCAACTTTTAGTTATTATTTTATGTAAACTATACCTTTCGTGTTCATCACTGTTCGTAGTTGGTGTCCAACATCGGCTGAAAACAGTGTAATCTTCCAGTGCTTGTGGCTCTGTACAGCTGAATTTTTAGAGCAGAAAGACGAGGACACAGCGCTACTGTCCTGTCTGCTTCGGTTCTTGAGTCGTCGTCTTTCGGCGCTAAAAATTAGGCCAAATATGTACTAACTAGCCTTGAAGAATGTTAGAGCTCTTTTTATCGCTAGGTAGAATAAACAAAAGGTAAATCTCTGCCAGCATGGACTAAAAAACTCCAAAATAGCGACTCCAACACGCAAAATTTGAAAATGAAAACTTTTCTCCAGGCCGTGCCAAAATGGCTATTCCACAACTCTGAAAGCTTATAGCGCTCGTAGTGCAAGAAACAATTGCGCTGTGGGCAAAACTTGCAATTTCTGTTCGAGCGATGATTTGCGGAATGTGCAGCATTCCTGAAACTCGACTTCCTAGCTAGAGAACGCTCAAGAGCGGGATAACCGACGCGCTCTTTAGCGGAAAAACCTTGCGCGGTCGACACAATTCGTCAGGCTGTTATAGTAGAGAAAGCTAGCTTAAATTACGTTGCAGCAGAGGGGACACCCTTTCCCACCACCCGCCACTCTTAGCGAAACATTTCCTTACTGGCACCCATTTATTTCTATAAAAAAAGTTCAGTAAATATATTGTGCATATGGCAACACCACACTTCACCGTCCTCCAGCACTTCCGCGATTTCAGCCTTCAATAGTGGCTTCATATATACCAGGTGTCCCAGCTAAAAGTAACTAAGCTTTTAAAGAACGCGGAATGTCCTAGCCGCGTGAGACCAGCTGAAGATTTAGAGTCGCGTGAGCTAGTCTGCAGTATTTTTTCGTTCTTCAAAGGTACTTAATTAGTTACGTATAATTAGCTAACTTTTTATTATTGAATTCAGGAACAAAGTGTCACTGTAAATGTTGCAGATCGTCTCAAAAAGCCGCTATGAGCCATGCTTCCATCAAGGTACGATTTACGTATAGCTTTACTTATCGGCCTTAAAGCTATCACGTGACCAGCTGCTGGGTCACATCTCTGCCCCACTGTGCACGCAAAGGCTCATCGGGGAGAGCACTTCAGTAAAACTGTTTTTCAAAGTGATCTACAATTTTTCAACTGACACTTCACTCCCCAGGGTAATAATTAAGAAGTTAGCTAATTAGGCTTAACTAATTAGTTAACTTTGAAGAACGAAAAAATACTGCAGACTAGGTCACGCAACACTAAACAACCCTCAGTTGGTCTCACGCGGCTAGGACATTCTCGATGTTTTTTAAAAGCTTGCTTACTTTTAGCTGGGGCATCTGTATACACGTGCAACGTCTTAACGTCAGATGTGAGGAAAACTCGCCGAAATCTCGGGCATGCCGTCCTCGTCAGTGGGACCTTAAAGAATCTTTCATGGAGCCTGCGGAATCATTGAACATGTGCAACAGATAACAATGGTTTATGGACGGCTCCTATGCTGTGCTTGCTCTCTTCTATCCTTTCGAGTTAGCAAAGAAATGACGTCCACCAAAGCGACGTCGCTTTACTCTGTTTTTGCTCTCCTTTTCTCGCTTGCTGTTTCTATGAAAACGGCACTTTCCTTTTTTTTTTCTTGTTGTCCTGAACTTTATTTCGTAAACGTCCTACCCACATTCCTTGCCCCTCATCTCATCGACAAAATCGGCAACTATGCCCTTTATAATGCCATAAAAAGTATAATCGAGAAAATGCGGAAAGGCGCTGCTGCATATTAAAGAAGAGAGAGAAATTCTAAGTTGCATTCTCATCTCAGAGCTTTATCCGATGCGTATATCACTGCTACTTCAGCTACACATCCGTGATTGCGTGCGTATCCGCTAAGCATATTAGCTTGCGACATCCCCAGCGTATACTTTAGGGGACAGTTTACTCGGGACAAGAATGGCATACTTGTTGTGCGGGCTGCTATTCATATCACTTACAGTATTGGCGTGAACGTGGCAGCGCAAACGTGCTTCGATGCAAGCAAGTTCTATTTCAGGTGGCATCTTTAAGGAGGCGAAGCTCAGTGGGCTCAGGCAAATGCATAAAGGGCTTCGAAGGACAGCATTCCAAGCAGTGCACATTTTTCGCTCAGTCACCATCTGCGCTTCTTCTTCGTACGCGAGATGGATAGTCGTCGACAAAGGTCCGGCCTAAGGTAGCGCAAATATAGGACGCGTTTAGCTGCAGTCGATGAAGCAGCGCATCGCCGTATGGCCAAAATTAGACGTCGATCGACAGCGCATTGACTCTAGTTCAAACTGCGTATGGCTGCTACCGAACAGAACTGAAAGTTATGTCACATAGCTGGTCGCGTAACGGCGCTTTCATGAATGGCAACTGTATTATGGAGACCTTGGATGTCTACCTTTCTTGCGTCTATAATCCTTAATATATCGTAATGGCTCGGCGACTTTGAAAAGACACGTAGCGTGCTCTGAGCGCGTAATCGGAAAGAAGATGGCATGTGCAGCATGATAACCCAGCAAAATGCGGCCACCACAGAGCGACGCAGTGAAGGGGGGGGGGGGGGACGCACCGGCTGCAGACTGCCGTGGCGTGCAACGGAGGCCAGGTAACACTGCGCATGCCCATAAATGTACTCAGCCTTGGTTCCTAAAAGGATTGATTGCACTTAAAATTTTTGTTGCCATGTTTTATTTATCACTATATATCCGGAACGATGTTCCGCATAAATAAGCGGAACTTTTTCAATAATAAATTCTAAAAACACTTTCAAAAAGTTGTACTCACTAGGTGAAATGATTGTGCAATCAAGTTAAATGTGCAAGGCGTGTCACCAGCTGTTCACAGTGGCTGCCATGGAACGGGGCTGAGGCTTCACAAAAGCGTTAAACTTCGGTCACCTGAAGGAGAGTTGAAAAAAAAAATCACGCGGAAGATGCACGGAATTGGTGCTATCGTGCATAACCGTTGCACCTCGCGATAAACTGCTTGAGGCAGAGCCCGCGGTATGCTGCAGTGCCAGCTTGTCAGAAAGGAGATAGCGTTTGTGGAATGTTGAGTCACATGAGACGATAAAAAAAACTCCTTCCACAAGCACTCTAAGTTTCAATCGCAGAAAAAACGGGAGCAACTGGGTGGCAGGAACCTGTACGGTAGCCCTTTTATGTGACAATCGAGTCAGCTTGAGAAGGATGAACGAGAGAAGCGAGAAAGTGGATAAAGGAAAGGCAGGGAGTTTAACCAGACTTCGGTCCAGCTGTCCAGTCTGCACAGGGGAACAACCTATACGATAAAGGTGAGGTTTACGGTTTATGCGGTTTAACGTCCAAAAGCCACTCATGCTACAAGGGACGCCGTAATGGAGGGGTGATGTCGACCACCTGGGGTTCTTTAACGTGCACTGACACCGCACAGTACTCGGGCCTCTAGCAGTCCACCTCCATCGAAATGAGGCCGGGGTCGAACCCGTGTCTTTCGAGGCAGCAGCCGAGCACCGTAACTACTGGGCCGCGGCGGCGGCTTTAAAGACGAGGGTATGGACAATACGCGCAGAAACAAAGGCGCGCACACACAAGTACTGCTAGCGGCTTCCGTGCATGTCACCAAGTGATGCTTGTGTTTGTTCGGCTTGTGCTCTCTTCTACGTCCAACATCTGTCACTTCGACTTGAGTTAAGTGGTCTCTGTGCTTTCTTGCGGGGGCTAATGTACCGGCTAGTACCACAGCCCCTATGCAGCTACGCTTAATGCTGAAGCAAGCCATTCGACCTGTGCTGTGGTAGCGTGATGTTTAACGTCCCGAAGCTGCTAGTGGGCTATCAGACACGCAGCACTATAGAAAGCTCCGCATCATTTCAGCCTCCTGCGGTTGTTCAGCTTGCATAAACACCGTACTGAGCACAGGCGCTTCTGCATTACCGGTTTACATTTAATCGGCTATCATCGCATCAAAGGCACACGTTTATGCCGGTTGGGAACGTGGTCTTTTTTTTTTTTTTAGTAAAGCGCCAAGAGTTGCCATACGAAAACAAGGGCGCCGCTAATGTTAGACTATAAATATGTGCTGTTGAGGGACGGCATAGACCGCGTTAAACAAGTCGAAATATATAGCCGCAGCTGTTGGCTGAGTAGCCATCCGACGCGCTATGTGTTTTCACTGCGGCTCAGTTTTGACATCTGAATGGCATGTTCTGGAGGCGAAATAACTGACTTAGACACTCGTCTCAACTATGTCCATATATTCTGGCCGAAAATCGTGAAACGCTATTGGTGAGTATGTGAGGTCAGCGACTTGGCGGTCTTCTTCAAAGGCATTGTTTCATGACCGAGAACAAACAGCCATTTTTTTTTTTTTCCCGCGAAGATTGCGAGATCCCTCTCTTCGCAACCTACATCAGCCTACTCTTCCGCGTACGTCAAGCGGACGGTCAGCGCGTGCGTATGCGCGCAATATTCACGGACTTGCGCAAGACACCGTCGGCGGTTTCAGTGTTTCTTCCGTTGGAAGCTTGCGTGGGCGGCCTGTCGGTGCAGTCTTATACGAAATGATGGGAGCTGCAGCAGAGGCCAGTCCAAACGGAAAAGTTGGTGCCGCCGTGCGCTCAGTAGCAGAGTCGCCTGAAGTTTCGCCTTGCGTAGAAAATGCAATTGTAACAAGAGGCATATGCCTGTCTTTTGTGATTTATTTTTGTTTGTGTGTGGGGGGGGGGGGGGGGGGCGAAGGTAGTGCTCACGCATACTTCGACAAATATCGAAACAAAAACAGTCTTGACGAGCGTCGAGCCCTGCGTATTTTGTAAACAATAATCGGTTTTTGAAGGAAGGAAATGGCGCAGTAATTTACAGTTCTCTGTGGACACCTTTCGCGCCGTGATAGGAGTGAAAGAACAGAGAAAGAGGTGCCGTAGTGGAGGACCCCGGGATAGTTTAGACCACTTGGGGATCTTCGTCGTGCACTTACATCGCACAGAACGCGAGCGCCGTTTGCATCTCGCCCCTGTCGCGGTGGCTGAATGGTTAGCGTGTTCGGCTACTGAGCTGGAGTACAAGGGTTCGAACCCGGCCACGGTGGCTGTGTTTGGATGGAGGCTAAACGCAAAAGGCGCCCATGTGCTGGGCATCGTTAATGTAACTGAGCGCTGTAAACTACATGGTTCACGATGGAAAATCCTTCTCCACCTCCCCCCCCCCCCCTCCCGCCCTTTTTCACTCACCCGTTAACAGCTGCTGATAAATGCAAGGGCGTTGCACGCCTTAATATAAAATTCTCTCTATTAGACACAAAAGCACATATCTTAGGCCCTTTTCCTTGTAACAGCAGGAAAACTCGATAAATCTGAAAAAAGTGAAACGATTCCGGCTCTTAAAATTGTCCGAAAATCCGTAAAAATTTTCTTCTCGTCAAATTTTGCTCCTAAAATTCCCCGAAAAAGAGATAATGGCCTGAATGGAATATCACTGCATAAATCCGCCCCTGCCTCGTCGCTGCCTTCTCCATACACCGATACCGGAGAAAAGACCCGCCGTTCTTGCTCATGACGACAAGTGGCTCTGTGGCAACGCAGAGTCTTGAAAATTCGATTTTCACCACATGAGGATAAGAGATGTTGCATTTGCCGGCTTTTTAAATAAACAGCTGCAACAGGTGCCCGCTTGAGGACACTGTCTCACGATTAACTCGGACCATGTATCCTACAGACGTGGCGGTGCGAGGGGCACTTGAGTTCCGTGGAGCTAAGTTTGGCGGCCGGAGACGACGCGAGAGCGGCGTAGCTGTCTCGGTGACGAGTCCTACGACGCCCAAGATGGCAAAATTCTCGAGACGGGGGTAGCTGAAGTGACTTCCGCCAAGCACTCTGTTACAGCGGCGCCGGCACTTCGCCTGCTTGATCAATCAATAGCGTCTAGACGGCTGGACGCCCCTTTATGTGCACACGGTCATCCTTTGGTCGCGGTTCGTCTGGTGTTTTCAGACGCCTCCGTCATGCTGTCACGCCGAGCAAATTATCCTTACAGAGCGCTTCCAACGTTCCTGCTGAGCTAATCAAGCGGAGTGCTTTTTTCTAGGTTTTTACTTTGAGCATAGAAATAACGCAGCTGCAGTTTAGTATTCTGCGCAGTCGCAGTACTTCAAACTGTAGTAGACGTCGCTGCTACCGGTAGTCCACCGCACTTTGCGTTGCATGGTGCACGAGAGTTGCGGACGTCATGAGGCATATAAATCTTATACTCCGAATCGCAACTTGGTCCCAATCGTAAGTTGAAGAATGAGTAATTATTCCCTTATTACCACTTATAACTTACTGCCATGCTATCTTTTTCAGCTGTGAAGGTCATTTTTCCTCCTTTATATTTCAGCATACTACGTTGCTCTAAACATATACCATTAACGGATTAAGTATTTAATTCTTTCCCGCTGCGGGCTAATGATGGTGAACGCAACTACCCTCTATGGGCACGTGCCGTGTCCTCTGTGGCGAAGAAAAGGAGCGATTTGTTTGATTTTAGAATACCTGAACAGAAGCTCGTTTTTGGTCGTGTTATCGCGTCTTGTTCTGTAGAGTCACTTTCTTGGGTGTATGTTATATGCACTGCAGTGGTGAAAAAAGAAAGGCGAAAGGCCTCGGAGTAGTAGGCCCTCACCTCTATTTTATGCCCCTCTTTGTCCTAACCACGCGAGTTCTACTTTGGTTCACATCAACTCCCCGCGGTGGCCCAGTAGTTGGGGCGGTCGGCTACTCAGCAGGACTACTCTGGTTCGAACCCGAGCGCGGCGGCTGCGTTTTTATGGAGGAAAAACGCTAAGGCGCCCGTGTGCTGTGCGATGTAAGCGCACGTTAAAGATCCCCAGGTGGCCGAAATTATTCCGGAAGCCTCCACTACGGCACCTCTTTCTTTCACTTCCACCTTCTTTCCTTCCTTCCCCACGCGGTTGAGGTGTCCATAGAGAAGCGAGACAGTTACCGCGTCTTTCATTTCCTCAAAACAAATTCTCGGCCCACATCGCATATGTAATGATTTCAGGTGCTCTTCCGTAATCACCTTAACTGAAAGTCAGGCACTGCACTTTAAAAGATAAAAAGAAAGATGAAGGTAGTGTCGCTGAAAACGTTTACATCGCTGCTGTGATACCGACTTTTTCGGTTTGTTCAAAGGTCGCTCGCAAATGCGTTTTTTTTTGTCCTTTTCATTTTTTTTTCTCTTGAAGGAGGGACAGGGCGTCCACGACTGCACTTATTATCATTACATTCGTTTTATTTTTGCTCGCTAAGAACCAGTATGCTTACTTCACGCTTGCGCCAGAGTGATGCTTGGACCTTGGACCGCTCGCTACTGACGTCGACGTGAACCGGAGGTTTAACCACAGCCGCAGCAGGTGCGGCGGTTTAAACATAGCTTCGTCGATAAACGAAAACATGCTGCACCATGTTGAGCGCTCAACAGCAGCACAGTTGATTATCGTCACAGTTCGAGCCGTGGTACACGTCTATCTTTGTACGCTTCGATCCCTTAGGTACCTTCCTCTGCACGTGGACCATAATGAGAAACATATCACATCCTGTTTAGTTTAGTCCAAACAAACCCCTTTTTTATCTTCTTCAAGTACGCATGTGGTATCATGTGCCGGGAATAAACGAACGAGTGACTCACTATTTGCAGAAAAGCATGACACGTTGGCTTGATGTGGGGAGGGTGATTATGGGGTACCTGGCTATAGTTTAGAGAGCGACGTTGCTCAAATTCAACTGGGAATACCCGCTCTGTTAGAAAGAGAAAGGAAGGCACTCCGGTTAGTTCGATAGTGTGCCATAGCCAGCACACAGCTGGGACTCACGACATGCTGTTGATCAAAATGACGTCATCGTTAGCTTCCAGCTAGGTGTATTTGAGAAATCGCTGAGTGTCGCCCACATCCTTTCGCAGTCAACGCTCAGGCAGCCTACCAACTGGGAGGAGGAGGAGGGGGTGGAAGCTTTAAGCCTGGACCTCAACAGTGTGCTATAGAAGCTCCGATTGCGTGCTACCAACTTGTCGCCCTATGCTTCTGCTGTTGAGATAAAGAAGGCTTTTAAGCACGTATTGAGGGAAAGTAATCTAATTTTTACGAGCATCCCTGTTAGAAAAGGTAGAGGAGAATACATTGAACTTTCGTCCCCGTCTACATTGCAGGTTTTACTCCAGCGAACAAGATTAGGAGTGTCTAACGCCGTAATATATGGTTGTCGTTCAGCACGTCGTCTCGCTGTTTTCCTCGGTGCCAGTTTGCGGGGCCTCCGAAGCTTGTGCCCGTAGGGCGGCGCGCGCAGTCACGCTGAAGAGGTCAGTCATTGTCGCTGATCTGAAACTGACGTGCAGTTTCTGCAGCTGCGATGCGTTGGCTCCTTACTTAGCTGCGCTCGTTATGGCATGAACAAAGGCCGCGCGGGGGCGGGGAATTCAGCGGTTCACGCACAGAGTGCCCGCGCGCGCAAACGCCGCTATCGACCGGGCACAAATGAGCGCCTCAAATCAGGCTTCGATGATGGATCGTGCCCGGCCTGTAATTCGGGTCAGCGCAAACAGCCGATCAACAACGGCCGCACGGGCCTCTGCGCGGGCGGGCGTGCACTTGTTGCAGCAGCCCTCGGCAGCGACCTGTCTGGAGTCGCGAGATTCACACGCGAGTAGCGTGGGCAGGAAAAACAACGATTGATTTCGGAACGGTGAAATTTCTAGATCACTGTTTTATACTTTATACGTACACTCGCTCCGATTTTGTTACGGCACACATGCTCCTTGTAAATTTTTTCACAAAACACGAATAATTAAAAAAAAACTGGTTTCTGGGGAAAGGAAATGGCGCAGTATCTGTCTAACATGTTGGCGGACACCTGAACCGCGCCGTAAGGAAAGGAATAAAAGAGGGACTAAGAGAAGAAAGGCGTTATGAATGCGTTTTTGTCCGTTGTCCTAAACCTTCCTGGAAAACGTTATTATTTGAGAAATCTGCAGCGCAGCTGCAGCGAATGACCGAATAATACAAGTCATAGTATATAGTACAGAAGTCATGATATAGTACTGAAGGCAGTGATAGAATTTTATAAAATCTCGTTCATTTATCATGACCATGGCAACATCGTGTCTATTTCTGCAGTTGTTCAATTGACCTTTTTTTTTTTGTGAACCTCAAGTCTTTTCCATTATACGCTGTTTTCCTCTTCAATGTGAGGAACAGGTACAGCGCAGTTTTCGTATTGTTAAAATGGGAGGGGATATAAGTAATTAGTAGTGGCGGTGATTGATGCTTCTTACCGGTAATTAGTACGGCAGCGGCATTGCGTACAGTTCCTTATTTTAAGCAAGATAAACTGACTGCTTGCTTCTCACAGTGTGAGTGCCACGATAAACAAGCAACGAGGGCGTGACGAACTTGCGTTCATGAACCACTGCCGCTTCGCTACTCGCTGGGTCATTCGATGCAAAACGTAGCACAGTTTGCGCTCGACACCCTCCGATCATTTCGATAAAATTTGTGGCGCTCTATTGAGCCGGCTGAAGTAATTACCCTCAATAAATTTCGCGAAAAAAATTTCCTGGTCATTTGACAGCGCTTTGAATTTCTCAGAGGAGTGCAAAAGTTAATCTCACAAAAAAATCGCAAAAATCAAATAATTTACTGTTCCGCTTGAAAAATTTTTTATAGATAATGAATACGCATTGTAGGTTTTAACCGTCCAGCCAAAAAATTGTAGCGCAAAGTTTTTCCGCTACTTTGTCATTATTGTCTCCCCAAAACACCGTTTTTTGCCATATTTTATACTCTTTTGTGACATTGGCGCGCAACATCGCATGTTTCGCCGCTTCTTTATAATGTGTACTATCTCATTAAATGGTTTAAAGTATGATACAACACAGCATATTTTTTTTTAATGCCGAACTTAAAAAAAGTGTGTTGTGCAGCGTTTTCAGGCATAAATTTCGTACGCAGGCGTTCCCAGTAAAAATATAAATTGTAGTTCAATTGACAGCTAGTTGCATTGAAATTTTGCTCAGCGTTTTTTATCGAAGCCTTTCTTTGTTTTAAGGTAGAGAAAAATTTTGAAGTTAAGCGCTGCACCTCGAGCCAAGGTTGCCTCGTACCGCCCCTGCGCTGCAGCCAGGATCGAACCTGCTTCTGTAGGTTCAGCAGCTGAGCACCATAACCATTCAGCCAGCACGGGCGGCTGGTAGAAAGAGAAAAGATGTGGTGGCCTATATCTCGATTACATATTAAGAGTATCGGCACTTTAAAATACAGTTAGCGCCACTGCGCACTTGTGCGTTATAAAAGAGGGATTTTCATCATTGATTTTTATCAGTCCTGATGGTGCACTAGTGGGGTCATACATTCCTGATAACGCGACGCGACTAAAAAGTGAAGCGGTTGCAACGGATGCTACAGCGAAAACGCGCTGCTCTATGGCCAAGGCTCTTCGCTTCGTGGCATGTGCCAGCGGCACACGCCCACCATCGTACATCGCGTCGCGAGGAGCATAGCTTCATGCAATTCCCGTCTAATGTATGGTCTAAATTACGCTTATAGCTGAAGGATAACTGAAATATGGTGGCTCACCTCCAAGACAATTTTCAAAGGCCGCAGATTGACTTGCTTGCGTAGGTTCTAGCGTTGTCTCCATAACCACTGCCGAAGTCACGAAGTGGCTTATGTCTTCCGTACAGCGCACAGTCTACTAAAGGCTGCCGATATCAGACCACAGCTTTTGCGCTGCCTAGCGATCGGCCCATGTAGCAGTGGCGACGACAGAATTTCGTTTCCCTACGTCATGCGTACCCAGCCACTGCGATAAAGAAGCCGTTGCGACAGTATTCACGGTGCCGTGGACCGATTTTGATTTTCCAGCCGGCCAGCGCACACGCTTCGTTGACGGCACAGAGCTGCCTGGAGGGCTCTCATCTCTTCCATGTTTGCTGCAGCTCGCTTCCCGGGCAGCGTAAGACTATCGGCAACCGGCGAAAGCATGCCGACCAGTGCAGTGGCGGTGCGGGGCGATCATGGCTCGAGGTACAGCGCGGAACTTCAATTTTTTTTTCTCGGTTCAAACAGAAAGTTAGGGCGGCTAGCATGCGCGGCGAGAGATTTCGCGCCCTCAGAGCGCTGCCATATTGAGCGAGGACACATGCTTACGTCAGCCAGCTTACACTCGCAGCCTAGCACCAGCGGCAGCGCCGGTGATCGCAGCGCCACCGCTCGGCTCCGAGCCCGCTCTGGCCGCCGACGCATATGCTCGATTACTTTTACTGACAGTGTTGTCGGTAACGCGTTACTTTTTTCGGTAACTTAGTAACGTACTCGTTACCAATTCGGAACTGTAACGGGTTTACGTTAAAATTTTTCGGTAACGTGAGGTGTCACGTTACTAGTTACTTATTTTTCCCGTAGTGACCCACTCTGCCCTTTTTTTAGAAATAAAAAGCGCAGAGCACCTGAAGTGATGTAAAATAACAAAATGTACAGCTACTCCCGACAACCTTTCTTGGGGCTCGCATGCATGCCAGAAAACAGCTGCCCTTGACAACGCAAACTAAAAAAAAGACAATAGCCATAAAAACGAAACACGTGCACGAACACGCATTCACACACTTGCCTTCACCTACCTCCCCTTCTCAAACCACTCACACACACAAATACACATAGTGGAAGCATGACGAGCATTTTGGAACATCACATTTTTCAGAATTACTAAATTTGTTGAGTGTTCAGCGATGTTTTCTTTGTGAAGTTAGAATTGATGATGGAGTGTCATTTTGTGTTTAATGCCACATTCAGAAGATGGCTTCACCATGTGCAACAGAGTTAGAATCCAACACTTGTAACTCTACAGGCAACTTTACGCCACTATAACATTGCTAAGCTCCTGCACATTTGTGCAAACTATTCTCGTTAAATCAGGATATCGCGTAAAATCGTTGTTGGGGCTAGATGTTATATGTGAAATGTGAGCTTTATAAATTTGTTATCGTAAGTTCTTAAGGTGACGAAAACTTAAAATTTATATCCATGAAGTAACGGCAAAGTAACGTGCGGTACTTTTTTTCGGTAACGGTAACAATAACGCGTTACCTTTTTTGTAGGTAACGTAGGGCGATAACGCGTTCCTTTTTTGTTAACCTAACGAGTAACGTATTTAATTACTTTTTTTTCGGTAACGCCTACAACACTGCTTTTACAAAGGTGCTGTAAGCTGCTGGCCCTCTTGGTTCCAACGAGCGTGACCGCATGTATATACGTCACACTGACGTCATGCAACTAAGTGGAAGACGCGAAAGAGTGGTGCTAGTGTACAGCATGAATACAACGCTGTGAATATGAAAGTTGTGAAATCGCAATGCGGTTATGAGGATCGGTGTGAAGGATCGTAAGCACCAGGGGATGCTGCGTGCTACAGCATTCTCTGTACCAAGCTTTCGCTCAGTTCGACGGTAGTATGCGTCGACGGCGTAAACATTGCGTAATCTTTTTCTTTTTCAAATCCAGGACGCCGACGGCTGGGGTCCCTGGAGTTCCTGGAGTCTCTGCTCGCGGACCTGCGACGGAGGTGTGAGCAGCCGTGCACGGAGATGCCTGGCACGTGCCGGCTGCGCAGGCGACGCCACCAGGACGCGCATCTGTAACATGCAGGTACGCATGTTAAAAAAAATAGAAACGGCGCTCCGAGTTCATCATTATTTCTGGTAGTCTTGGTGCGTTTTTGAAGATACGACAAACATACGCACGCACACGCGGGAACGCACGCACGCACTGCTCGGTGAGAAAAAAAGGGGGCGCCGCAAGCAGCCGAGACACACAGAACCACTCACTGAAGTGCAGCAACGCGGAAGAGATAGGCGAACACTGAGCACACAATGGCCATGCCGTTTCCTACTTCTCCTTCGTCTATACTGAGCTGTTCGCTTCGACAACCAAGAAAATTTGGCCGCTGGGCTGATTTTAGATTTCTCGCTGAGATTTGTTGCGCACCCTCAGTTGAACTGAAATCCACTTCTCTTCCCCACTGCAATCAGAGAGAGACTGCAGGATTTTTTTTTTTGTAAAGTATACTGTCAGAAAGCTCTGCTGACGTAGGAAAAAAGCGTAGTCGTATGACGAAGTGCCGAACTACGTAAAAAAAAAAGGATTATAAGAATTATCAGAGGCCTGGTAGATAGTAGGCGCGCATGCTGTAATTAAGCGGCACGCTTGTTCAGAAGGTGCAAACTGGATCCACATTTTGTAAATGTCGTTTATCTACGAGTAAGTTACTATTTTGCCGCGCTGCGATTGGTAGCCGCCATATGTGACGTCAGAGAAGGTAGCGACCGCAGCCGGTCACCGGCACTGATGCATGAAGGCGGGGCTGGTCAACGTTAGCGATCTAATAGAGTGAGCTTGGGAAGGAGGAAACGTGAAAGACACAGCCCCGGGTAACTGCGCGTTTTTGCCAAGAAGACAGTAATGGTTTAAATAAAGCAGGTGGAAGTTTAAAAGAACAGCCCTTCCGGGCGACCACAGTTCCCATCTTTGTTGCCGTGTAAAAACTACACTCAGGCAGGCGCTTGCGCCTTATACAAGTAGGCATAATAACTAAAAACCGCAACAGAGTCAGGACGGAGGCAGGTGACAATACAGGGCCGCCCCGTGTTGTCGCCTGCCTCCGTCCTGTCTCTGTTGTGTTTTTTAGTCGTTATGTTTCACCAACTGGCCTACAACTTTTCTTAAAATAGGATGTCCTGTTGCCAGCGCATGCATTTAGGGCACTGACAATCATTATTTGTTCGGGAGACGTGGTTTAGTTTGACAAGGGCGCTATAGACTTCTGGGACATGAAGCTCCTAAATTTCTGCCTGGAATAGCCCTTGCATACTGTTGGGATTCAGGTAGCATGACTGGGCCGGAGAAGAGACGAGGACAATCGGAGGAAGAAAACTTGGAAAGCCTTATACAGAGACTATTTACATAATGTACAAGTAAGGGCAACTGAGAGTGCTTCTCAGTAAAGAGAGCTTCTTAGTGGTCGGGAGTCTCTCCCAGCAAAGGGTATCTCTCAGGAATGGGGCTCTCCTCTGGTACCAAACCAGCAGCTCGTTAAATACTCTTCGTATTCTCCAGATCCCTAGCTGGGGAATACAGTTCGAAGATTGATGTCCAATCACATGATGGCACTGATGGTACCACCCACGGCAGGGCGGTCCTGATGCTCTCTCGCAGCTCGGTCGAGGGAAAGGGAACAGGACCCGGTCACGTTTTCGTCCACGCGGCCTCCAGGTGGGCGCGCACGTGGGTCCGGATTGCGCCCATGTGGAACAGGAAGGCGCCTGCGTGACACAGGAATGCGGGCCGTCTCCCAGCAGGAGCTGAAAGATCTTGTACTGATGACCGGAACGTGGAACCTCTGTCGAAGGCGCTGCTCGCGGGCAATTATTCAACCCCAGCGTGACTGAAGAGGGCAACACTGATCTTGTACTTCGTCGACCCGATGGGGACGTGGGGACGCTATTATCGTCGCTGCTTCCGACATTCCTGCAGCCACGTTTCTTCCAGAGGGCTCATTCACCTTCGTGGTGGTTTTCAGGGAATCCTCCCCCATGTCCAAATTCGCCGAGCCCAACAATACCTACCGGCGCACTTGGCAGACAAGGGAACGGAAAGGAGGGCTCGTTATGATATTCATGACGGAAGCCAACAGTCACCGAAACCAAGAAGCAGAGGAGATGTTTTTTTCCTCTTTCGAAAATAAAGCCTTTCGGGATTATACTACTGTGTGACAAAAGCAGCGTCATCACCTGTGCATATGTGTACATGCCGCGTAGTCCTCCGGCCCTGCACATGTCGCCGAAGCGACCGCGGCACACGGGCAGTGCACGGCGGTATACAGCTGAGCGCGCACAGGGAATGTGCACGCTTCTCTCGCTGCTAATCGGATCACGGGCCACGTCGGAAGCGTCTCTGCGCCGCCGCTTAATTGACAGCAGGCGGCGCCGGAGAAGAGGAGTCCGCCGAATTACGCGAGAGGCGAAGACTCACTGCGGGCTCCGGTGCGTGTATATGGCAATCTCTGCTCGGCCTCCCAAGGACGAAACAAGGTTACGAATACGCCGTGCGTTTTTCGTGTCGTGGAGACGACCCTTGGGCCGCCATTCGATCAGCTGCATGGCGCTGGATGAACGCGGCACTGAGACGCTAGATTAGCTACCTTCTTGATTTTCTTTTTTTTTCTTTTTCTTTTGAGATCACTTCTTAATTGGCCGATCCCCCACCGGCTATTGTTATCGGGCGGTTCACTATAGTGCAGGAAAATCATGAGTACCACTCAAGAATAGCTTTCAGAATTCGTTGCGTCGGTATCCCGGATGGGGATGTATTCGTACTTTGTAACCGCTCTATCCCCAGTTCATGCTCTTGGCCATCTGTCGTTGTGGTTATTACTAAGGTAGGTGAACGTTCGAAATTTTCGAATAGCGAATCGAATATCCTCCTATTCGATTCGCTCAACGAACCAAATAGTGCATGCTCAAAAATATTTGAAACGAACCGAATCTGATATCAAGTTTTCGAATAGCTTTCGAGCAATTGGCACAAAGTTTGACAAAGGCACGACGTACTTTTTTTCGTCGACAGTTTCAACAGGGCCCACTCCGAGGGCGCACAGCATGCTGCCGCGTGTTGAGAATTTGCTGGTCTCCGCCTTAGATAGCATCGGGTTGGCAGTCGTGATTGATCAACGGCCAATCACGACTGCTAAACTAGCAAAAGCTAGCTAGATAATTCGACTCGACTTTTTTATCCAGGCGTGCGCTGAAGAGAATACAGAGCGTCCAGCGAACAGCAACGCGACATTATGCGAACCCCTGAGTTCACAATGGCGCGCGATAATCAAGGAGCAAGCTATATAATGAACAAGCCAAAATTAAAAAAAAGGAAAATATCACAAATGAATTCGCATCAGCAACAAAGTATATATATGAACCGGAGGACAAGACTTCCATTCCGTACATCGTTACTACAAGCTGCATTGCCAAGACTCGTAAACGTCTTGAAGCACGACGAGTAAACAACCCACTGCTGGGCACCATGTTATGTCAGAAGAAAACAAAATAGCAGGGGCAGAACAGTGCTGAAAAACACGAAAGGCTCAACTAGCCACGATAGAAGACCGCGCTGATTGTTTGGCCCTCGCGGCAGTGCTGGAAACAGTCGGGGTGGTGGTTCATCCATCCCAACGTCTGCGCTCGCTCAAGAGCGAGTATCGCCCCTGCACAAGCTTTCCGTTCCGAAGGGACGCGTGCGAGTGACCGGTCGCGTTACGTCTAGGCCGGCTGTCCGCGTTCAAGCACGATGAGTCAGCGAGAATCCAGCCGCATCAGAGGCGAATTTACGGGCAAACTTTAGAAAGAGCGGTTGGGGAGCTAGGGGAGTTCCGGGAGAGGATGATCTTATTGAGAAAATGGATTCCTTGATTTTTTTTCGTCTGAAAATGTGTCTAGTTAGCGCATCGGCTGCCTGCGGACCGAACGATGCGTCGCCACTCACGCCAAGAACAAAAGGCACGCTTTCATGCTTGATGGGCACCGCAGGCAAAGTACTATTCTGGTTGATAGAATAAAGCTTCAAAAGCGGTCTGGCCACGAGTCTGCGAGACAAGAGGCAACAACCTGGAGAGGGCTACAAATAAACTCATACCCAAGTCACTACATATGCAGTAAGATGTGGCCCACGCAATACACCCCAGAATGCTTGTGGTGCGGAGAGATAGCCATCCTCTACCACTCCACGTGGGGCTGTCGGGCGCGCCCGATAGCGGTCGAAATTGAAAAGCCGTCCGTCACCCGAGCAGTGGGAGGAGCTTCTGTCCAACTCCAACCCGCGAGATCAACTAGCTCTGGTTGAGCGGTCCGAAGAGGCGGCGAGAACCAATGGGACCCTTGACCTAGGAACACCGCCCGCAGCTCGAGACCCCAACCCCTATTCCCGACCCTTTTTGCGGAATAACGCTTTATTCTAGTACTACTGGCAAATTCACCAGCCGACTTCCGTTCGTTCTAAAAACGAAACAAGGGAAAAAGTTGCCGGGAATATAGAACGTCTCCCTGCGCTCTTCCTTCGGTGGCTGGCGCCGTCTTCCGGCTTGGAGGCATAGCTCACGCAGTCCACTGTGGCCTCCGAGATCTCTTCTTCGAGTTGTGGCTTAGTACCGCGTGTGGTGTGGGTCCCGGAGGTCACGATCACACAAGCGCGCCTATTCAAGCCGTCGTTCGGTGGCCGGAAAAACGAAAACACACTAAAGAACAAGAGGTTACGTGGCGTCGTCTACAGACGAGATCGATACGCACCCCATCACTCCTCGCGCACATTTATCCAGATCTTTACAACCCAAACTGCAAACACTGTGGCCAACGTGCTACCTACGATCACATCCTGTGGGACTGCAAAATAGAGCCACCTCCGGGTGATCTAGTTACAGCTCCTTCTCTCGAGCGGTGGGAGACCGTGCTGGCTAGCTCTGACCTCAGAACGCAAGTTTTGGCGGTGGAGTGGGCTGACAAAGTCGTCGAGGGCTATGTACTCTCGACCACTTAACGCGACCTCTTGCCAAGCTCTTCCCGGCGAATAAAATGTTTTACAATCAAAACGAAAACACGTTCTTAAATTGACTCGCGTTGATCGTCAATCAATGAGCGTTTTTGACTTAGCAAAACCATGTTTTGCGCTAATTAATAACGTGGAGGAAGTTCCTTTGAAAGATAATTCGCAAACTTCTTAAATGCAGTCGTGTGGCCACAACAGAATCCGCCTTATTCACTGAAATTTTAATTCACATTTAAAACAAACCGGTCGTCCTTGCCAAGGCCACAACTCGCTACCACTGGAGGTCGAAGTTAGTCGCCACACAAGCTACGCTAAAAAAGAGGGCAGCAACTGGCAGCGCGGGCGCGGATTGATTTACTACTCGAAGCATTCGGCAGAAAATTTACAGAAGTCTTCGTAACAGTGGAAAATCCATCCAGGAAAAAGCGTCGCTTCCCCTGCTATTGAATCCCAGATATTTAACTCCACTTGATTGTTCAAGCTAAAAGTGGCATTTAAAGGAGAAACCGTCCAGTTCGAAGGCTCGGGCCTGTAACCATCTTTCATATTGTATGCGTTTTCTCGAAAAACCCAGAGAGTTTTAACGGCGTCGTGCGAAACAGTCATAGACCTACAATGCTGCAAGTAAATCGCGTTTAAAGTTGTTTAATTGAACAGATGGGTCTAAACACAGGCATGCCAATTTAGAACAGCCGAAAGTTAGTCGACGACAACATTTATGCGTATAAATATGGTATGTTATCAAATGTTGGCTATTGATACGATCTTCAGATTCACTACTTGCAGGACGCGGCCAAAAATTGCATTATTTCTGGACCATACACTGATAAAGGCCTTGTGCCGTGCGATTTGCGCTACGCAAAAATACACGCCGAATATGTACTTTTGCGGCCGTTGCTTGCCAGGATGAATATAATTCCGTTTCACAATGTTCGTTCAACCTTCCCTAACCTTGCTTCGATCGGTTAGTGTGTACATGATGATTTTACACTGTTGTTTTCCGAGTCATAATTATTTAGTTTGGGATATTCTTAACGTTCTTAACGTCAGTTTTTTCTAACCTGACTTGAACGTTACAAATGGACGTTGGTGTAATGTCTTCATAACAGTAGTGAAACATTTGTATAACAGCTTAACAACGTTAAAATATTTCAAAGGACCAGACCACGCGGTTGTGGTGTTTCCAACATGCACAACTCTGCGGGACGAATGCTGCGCAAACTGTGAGGTACGCCACACTCGTGCACTCGCGTATGCCGTATCGTTACCTCGAGGTCATGCCGATATACCACCCGTGGATAGTGCCCCTGAAAGTGCTAGTGATCGGGTGTTAATAACGAAAGTTTTCTGAAATAATTTCGTCAGTATGTTTATAGTCTATGGCTGGCACAAGCCAAGAGCTTTAATTACAAAGTTCTGTCAGCTAAAGTTCATCACTACTGCCTGAAATGTGGAAAAAAGCCCTCGAATGGTGACTGTGCTAAAATTCGGTGCTTGAAGTAAGCTTTCTTGTATCAGGAAGGTTAAATTAGCGGAATACTAAAGTTTTGCGAATGTTTCAAGTTATTGTTCCAAAAAGATTACTAAAGGATACTTGAAATGCTAATAGGGAGTTCTTTCCAGAAATCCATTATAGCTACAGTCGCTGTTTTAATGGTGTGAATTAATTCTTAGTGGTACAACAAGCTTCATATGTTTCGTAGTAACATGTTGCACCTGTGTTTCTTTGTGATGCTGATTTCCAGTAATACATAGATCACTACATAAATGTATCGAACATAAAATACATTATGTACAAAGTTACAATGTGTTTTACTTAAGTTTTGTGACTAACTTCACACTTTCAAAAACTTTATATAAACGTTCTGAGCACAAGATATACGTTATGTGTTAAGTTTTAACGTTAGGTTAGAGTTATTCATCCACATCACATTACGTTATTGTAACATTCCTAACGAATATATCACGTTATAATAATGTTTCGTTCCATCTGGGAAGAGTTTTCAATAACCGGAATGGTGCCATCTTTCGCCCATTCGCACCACTGCCATCCGCGCGCGTAGCGTCTCTCCTTCTTTTACTGTTATTATTTGTGTGTGGACGCGCCGCAGCCGTGCCCGGAGCCCGTGGACTTCCGGGCGGCGCAGTGCGCGGCATTCGACAGGGTGCCGTACCGGGGCCGCCTGTACGAGTGGACCCCCGTGCAAGACCCCAGCGACCCGTGCAGCCTCACCTGCCAGGCAAGGCAGTTCAAGTTCATGGCCAAGCTGGCGCCTCGGGCGCAGGACGGCACCCGCTGCCGGGACGGGGCGCTCGACATGTGCGTCCAGGGCAAGTGCCTCGTAAGCTGCCACCCTCACAACTCCCGTCTTTTCTTATTCTCCTCTGTGCTTGCTCAAGGGGGGCACCTAGTGCTTGAGAGACTTTTTGCATGAAATCTGAAAGCGTAAGCTGTAAGTGTTATCATTATAATGTTTTGATGATTTAGTTTCGTTTTAGTTGCAAAAAAATTCCGATACAGAATTTGTCAAAAGTAACAAACAGCTTTGCTTCTCAGTCGTATTGTGGAACCCTTACGGCACGCTGATATCGTCGCACCAATCGAAGAACATTTGCATAACCTTCGTTTGATGTTGGTGCTATTTTTAAGGTCATCACTGAAAGAGCGATTAATGTTGTGCTTGTACAAAACATGTATACCGGATATAATGAACATTAAGTGCAGCGTTGTCTGTTAGTAAAATGCAAGGAGTAAAATAGACAGGCGAGCCGCCCCTGCTAAGAGAATGCGACTGGTGTTTCATCGAAGAGCCGCTACATAATCATTGTGCAAGGTAGAATGCTCTCCCCACCTCGCCGACAGCATTCCGACTAGGCGCGAGAACTCAATTGACGAGGCGAGAGTGTTTTGCTACTACCACTGAGCGCGTGACGTCAGCGTAGCATTGCGGTGCGCTGGAGCTGGCGGTTCTGTCTATCTTACTCTGGTCAAGTGTTTCGAAGCCTTCCGTGTATGCCCCCCCCCCCCCCCCCCACCCCTATTTTGGCGCGCTCTCGCGTTCGTTGGTGAAGTGTCTTGGAGTCCTTTACGGGGTGTGTCCCCACTTCGACGAGCTCTCGTGTACACCTGTGCGCGCTTCGCGTGTTCTTTTGCGGAAGCCCGTGGGCTGCGACCTGGAGCTGGGCTCGCTCGCCGAAGTGGACGAGTGCGGCATCTGCGGAGGCAACGGCACGTCCTGCAAGGCGCCCGTCTTCGCATGGACCGAGGCGCCCTTCTCGTCCTGCTCGACCACGTGCGGAGGAGGTGGGCCTCCCTCCCCTTTCTTCGGCTCAGTTCGTCCAGTGAGCCTTCGCGAAGGTAGTAATTGTCGATCGCTTAGGGACACTTGCGTTACACAGGCTATATTAGCTTTACACGGGTATGCTTGCGTTATAGAGTAATTTAAAAGGGTGACAACAAGTCTCTTTCCACTCTAGTTGTCAAGGCGCAACATAGAGTATCACGGGAAGCCCGCAGTATATTTATCTTGTGAGTTAACAGTACTTGTTTCTTGATATGCATTATATTAATAGTTTTTTGTTTTGTTGAAGTGGTAACTGGTGTGCACCGAAAGACAGACGGGACAATCCAAGCAAGGCAGAGACAGATGACGATGAATTTATTTCAAAGGAATCGGTAAGGTTTGAAGCTCGGACTCGTCTTGGCCCTGCACTGGGCATTATAATGCAGTTAAGAAATTTAATGATGACTTTGTTTCTCATCTCGAAAGTCACGTGCACTCTTCAAAACAGCTAGCCTGAAAGTACCCGGTTTGCATTAGTCCCCACGGCAGCTAAGCGACCGCGCCTATGTGGGCGCTGAACTCACTGTGAAGGCCCCTGGCGGCGCAGGTTACCAAGAAAGTCACCCAGTTGTGCACTTCCTCGGACACGGGCGCAGAGGTGGATGACCGGCCTCTGCGACGTGGACTCCCGGCCAGACCTCCAGGGTCCGTGCCTGCGGCAGCAACCCCTGCCCGCCCGGGTACGCACTAAGTGCTTTTGTGTGAATATGCGTTGGCATGCTTGTCGGTGTTGTTGACATTTCTCGCTCTGAGGGTTCTCCTAAAAGCCCGCCGATGACGTTCGAGGCTAGGTTTACAGCGACAGCTGTTAAACACCTGTTCGTAAGTTTCACGCCGTACTAGTCGGCGTAACATGTGTGTGCGTTGCCGTCGATACCACTGTAAGGGCGGTTACTGTGCAAAGAGGAGGAAATGTCGAGAGCGTAGGAATTCGTACCGGGAGGGTGGCTATCACGGGAGCCATCCGGATGGGTGGTTGCCGCGGAAGGAAGAGGGATAGTACGGCGAGTGCTGTGGAACATAGCACGGTCCACCTGCGGCAGGTGCTGGAAACGCGCAGCCCAAGTAGAGGGTCATAGGTGGGATGGTGAGGAGATTATTAGGGGGGGGGGGGGGGGGGCCTCCGCCAGGCGGGGAACACCGCAAGGGGGCTGTGCGTGGGGAGTGAAATTATAGGATAAGAGAGAGGAGGGGGGCCGGCGAGGAATGTAATAATAATAATTAATAATTGGTTTTTGGGGAAAGGAAATGGCGCAGTATCTGTCTCATATATCGTTGGACACCTGAACCGCGCCGTAAGGGAAGGGAAAAAAGGAGGGAGTGAAAGAAGAAATGAAGAAGAGGTGCCGTAGTGGAGGGCTCCGGAATAATTTCGATCACCTGGGGATCCTTAACGTGCACTGAGATCGCACAGCACACGGGCGCCCTTAGCGTTTTTCTCTCCATAAAAACGCAGCCGCCGCGGTCGGGGGGTTCGAACCCGGGAACTCCGGATCAGTAGTCGAGCGCCCTAACCACTGAGCCACCGCGGCGGGTAGGAAGGTAAGAGCAAGCGGCGGATTAAGTGGAATTGCGGAATCGCGAGCTGTGTTAAAACCCGCGCGCGGAGATTAACTGCTTCCGCGAAGGTCAGGAAGAGTTTTAGCCACGGCAAACGTGTTTGCCCGAGCTACGAGGGAAAAGAACTTCCCCCAGAGAGGCGCTGGGAAGCCCGAGTTTTCTGCACCTCTCAAGCAGTGTGGCGCGTTCGCGGCACAACACTGAACATTCACGTACACTGTGTTTGGGTGCTTCAGTGAGTCCACAGAGCGCACAGAAGGCGTTCGGCGCGTCAAGAAGACGATGCCGCCTCTTGGCAGGCCAGACACAACCAATGCGGACGCCGAGGAGGAGGGCAAGATCAGCGCGCTCGAAGGTACGAGGGAGGGGACACTCGTGCGAGAAGGCAGCCACGCGAGGGCCAGGGTGGTGAAGCGCGCGATGTGTTTACGCACGGTGAGCCGCGCGCTGTCAACGACACACACCGCGTTGGTCGAAGGCGCAGACGCTTCATGTCTGCGAGTTCACTGCCGCAGACTCCGACGTGAGATTGGCCGCGGTCCTCAAGCGGCAGACTGGAGTGGGGTAGCTGGATCACGAAACTCGTGTATGTGTGTGGAATGAATGAATGAGCTGTTTATTTAGAAGGGGAGGCTCAAGTAAAAAGAGCGTTCTATAACTACGGATGTGAAGTATGACAAGATATGCAGATATGAAGTCGCTCTCATATTCTCTACCTTAATATATAATATGAATGCCTTAACAGCTGTCGCTGAATCTCGCATTGCACAGTGATAACCGCCCTGTCCACTTTTCTTTTTGTCATATAATGTTGGTGCCCTTTTTACCTCGGTAACCTACATATCAAGCACAGCTGGGGCACTGAGAGAAAGGCTGATTTTTTTTTTTCCCCGTCCCGCCTCGTTTTCCATGTCGTTCTTGACTTTGCGCTTTTTATTTCTTCAATAAAAGACCATTGCTGTTAAACTGACTTGCACAACCGATGTCACCTTTGTACACAGCGCTCCTACAGTGCTCACCAGACTACATGATTTTAAATTAGGCGTATATGGTTTTTTTTTTCTTTCCGTAGCTCGCTGCGTTGCCCTTAGCTCAAGTTAAGAACAAGGCAGTGACCTCTGGAAAGAAAAATGATAGGTGTAACGTTAAGACACCGAAAGCGGGCAGAATGGGTAAGGGATCAAACGCGTGTTAATGACATCCTAGTCGAAATCGAGAGTAAGAAATGGGCTTGGGCAGGGCATGTAATGCGAAGGGGAGATAACGGCTACTGATTAAGGGTAACAGACTGGATTCCAAGAGAAGGCAAGCGTAGCAGGGGGCGGCAGAAAGTTAGGTGGGCGGATGAGATTAAGAAGTTTGCGGGGGTACGGTGGGCGTAGCAGGCAAAGCACAGGGATAATAGGAGAGACATGGGAGAGGCCTTTTCCCTGCTGCGGGTGTAGTCAGGCTGTTGATGATGCTAATAGTTTTTGAGTAAGGTGCTCGTGGCGACCTGGCAAGAAGATCTCAGTGCGGCTCTTCTGAGCCAAGGTTTCCTTCCGATCCTAGCAACTGCGGCGAAGTGTCGCTTTGTTTGCAGGCCAGTGGGCGGCTCTCAGCGTTTTAGTACCCCCCCCCCCCCCCTCCATGACGCGGACTCTAACACTCACATTGTCACACATCACATTCGGTTAACCTCTATTGTGCTGGACTCAACTGTCTCCGCCTGGCCTCACGTATGGCTACGTGCGTATGGATGAAACAGTCACAAGTTCTTTACGATAGCGCTAGTCCTGTGTGGTCCTTTATTGTGTTCGTCTTGGTTGCGTTACAGTTCCTTTGTTACAACATGCACCATCTAGCCCATGAAGAAGTTCTTCTAAGCGTTCTTTAGGATCGATGATCATTAAGTAAGTTGAAGGTAGGAGTCACAATGGCAAGGCAAAACATGAGCGCGGAGAAGCACAAGTGTAAGAATAATTCAAGTAGAACGTCTTGCGGGGCTAGTTGGTGCACGTTACAGAACGAAGAAACGCTAACACGAACAAATACAAGTGTCACTCTGCGTTCGTTCTGTCTGCGCTTCTTCTTTCTCAAATCAGAAATTGTGTCCAGCACTGGGCGCTTCGAAGGCGCGTTTTCCTCAGTCTCTTTCAGAGCTAAGTGAAAGTTTGCAGATATATTTCACAGATGTCGTCCAACAGGGTCCACCGTTGTGTGCAGGTGGGAGCTGGGCGAGTGGGGCGACTGCAGCGCGTCGTGCGGGGGCGGCCGGCAGACGCGCAACGTGTCCTGCGTGCGTCCCTCGGCGACGCCCACGGCGTCGACCACGGTCGCCGACCACTTCTGCCCCGGACAGAGGCCGGTCGAGGCGAGGCCCTGCAACGCGCACCCCTGCTCGCGCTGGACCGAGGGCCAGTGGTCACAGGTGAGCGGTCGTTTACAAACATGGGCTAAGACAGTCTATGGACTTGTTATGCAGTCTATTGCCTTCCTGTAGATATTTCTTTGTGTCTATTCATAGTCTATGGACTGTGTATAGACAAAAGTCTGCTAAAAGTGTATGGCCATAAATCTATGGGATCTCTATACACTGTGTATAGGATTTGTGTTGCCTATAGACTGTTTTGTAGGGTTTGTCTATAGAGAGTCTATAGACTTTATAGACAGAAGTCTATGGGCAGTCAATGTACTGTCTAATGAAATTTTTGTAAGGGTTGACTCGAGTTCTCATGTTGCCCACTAGCCTTAGCTATTGTGCACTGAATAGCGGCGAACATAGAATTATAGTTGGTAATTGGTCATCATGTAAATAGTGCAAAAGAATGTTCCTTATTGTTGTGCGCTGCTTACATTTTTTTTTAAATTGATGTACATAGTACAAGCCATGGTTAGGTCCAGGCAGGAAGGGCACATTTATAAAAATCAAAATCACAGCAACAAAAACACAAAAGCACAGCAATAATAATATTGGCATTTTCACATTTGCCTCTGTGAGCGCAGCCGTATTTCCACGGGGCTGTGCTAGTAGCGTTCTGATTGGCGGATTTCATACAGGCATCTACTACTCATGAGCAGCGCAATCCAACATGCATGCGCGCTAAGTCTAGCTGTAAACCGTGAAAAGGTTTATAGTATTGCAATAATATAGCAGTAAAATATACACCATAAAATTAATTCATGACATAGCAGCATGAATCATAGATGAGGAACGTAGATTAGGTTGTTTGGAGTTGATAGCGTTCTATTAATGAGTTATAGTCGGTTATGGTGCGTAGAAAAAAAGGAAACCTTGTACGAATTGGTGCGGACAAAATACGGTGCTAATAAAGGTTTGTCATAGTGTCGTGTACTCCTTTCTGGCACCGGGGAAAAATAAAAAGGGTCAAGTCTGAGTTTATTGTTAAGAAGTAATACAATAAAAACTGAACGAGAATTTCGTCTCTTTAGTTGCAGTTCCTCAATACCGTTAGCATGCATCAATCCTGAAGGGGAGTCAGTGGGTAGAAATTTTGAATGTATAAAAATAACTCATTTCCTTGTATTCGCTCGAGCTTCCTTATATCAGACTTTTTATACGTGTCCAAATTATGCAAGAATATTCGAACTTGGGTATAATTAAAGTATTATAACTTATGACCTTAACGTTAGTGAGGCTGTTTCGAAGCTTATGTTTGAGGTAACAGAGCTTACGGGATGCGAGTGAACAGGTGTTGTCTATATGGCGGTTTCGAGTGAAATTAGTGGTAAGTGTTGCACCTAAATACTTCATGGACGTCACTTGTTGCACTGGTGATGATTCTAGTTTATATACATACTGTATTGGGGGGTTTATTCTTAGTTATGCGAAGAGGAACAGTTTTATCTGCATTCAGATTCATGGCCAAATCTTTACGGTAATCCTCCAAGGTAGAGTATATTTGTAATAAGAGAGTAATTAGTCACTGCCTGATCCCCTACCATACGCCAGCCGACCCGGTTAGCTCACTCGGTAGAAAGAGTGCTCCGGTGAAGCGATGGTCCAGGGACCAGGAAGAATTTTTCTTTAACTGCGAAGTTTCTGTCGAAGCATAGCTTCCCTTTGTAGATGTATGGCTGCGCTTGGCTGGGTGCCAATGCGTAATTGTTCAGAGTCATGCCCCACCGCTTATACGACTGTCAATATTATAAGGGTGTTTTGTAGGCCACTGTGATCATTTGCATTGTTAACATCGCGAAATAAAACACAGTCATCTGAGTACAATCGAATTTGTACATCAGGGCAAACTGCACTGAGGAAGTCGTTAATATATACCAGAAACAGTAGTTTGCATCATGACTATTGCATTAAAAGCTGCTGCAATGTCTACGCATAATGTAGGAGACGCTGCGGACTGTTGCTGGTCGAAACATTGCTTTGGGAGTCGCGGCTGTTATTGTTGAAGATCGTCACACTGACCGTACAAAATTTCCCGGCCACGAAGACCACCAACACTTCATTTATTGCAGCCTCCGAATTCGCTTTGTCGTTATGGTGCTCGGTTGCTGATCTGAAACATGCGAGTTCGATCCTGGACGCGGCGGTCGAGTTTCGATGCAGGCGAAACGCTAGAGGCCCGTGTGCTGTGCAATGTTAATGCGCGTTAAAGAACCCCAGGCGATTGAAATTATCCTGAGCCCTCCACATACAGCGTCCCTCATAGTCTGGGTCGCTTTGTGCTGTTGAACCCCATCAAAACAATACTATAAAATCAATCTTAGTTGACTGCACCAAAATGACGTTTGCGGACCTGGTGATTACTGCAGTGGGGGAAGAAAAGAGTAAATTCACCAAGGAAGGCAGCCAAGTTGACTTGAGTCGCGATTCTTTCGCCTGCCACTCAGCACAGACAGAGGAGAAAACAAAGAGGGTTACGGTATGTGACAATGTGGATAGGGGAAGCAGTGCGATGATATGCAGAGACGTACATCGCGAGTCCAGGCGAGCGCTGCGTACGAACCGAAGTAAAGCCCGGATGGTTTGCAAAGCTTTTCATTCCTCTGGTGAAATGGCCAGTACGAAATCCTCAGCATTTGTCCTTCTAATACAGGCGCTCCAAGGAATCTGTAAAGACCAATGTTTCGAGAGCATACATACGGCAAAGAGCCAACAAAGAAGTCCCCAATCTCGGGGATGAAACAAGAAGCACAGCTAGGAGAGACTTCAAGCAAAATCAAAAGGAGGTAACACTGTGTGTAGGCCACGCCCAATCTCACTCCATGCAGAGGACCCGCGCAGCTGGGCTCCGTGCCTGGCAGAATGATAAAAGCCACTTTGGGGTCCAGCCGGATAGCTGCATTCAATGTCGGATTTAGCCCAATGCTTCGACAGATGGCTTCCGGTCTCAAAAAAAAAAAAAGACAGAGGGCGGCTTTTGGCTCTGCATTCTACTTTTATGCGACCCATATTGCCCCTCTGTGTACATGGAAACACCGCGTGGTGGCTGGCCTTTGCATCGTGCGTGCAGCCACCGTTCAAACGCGCACATTTCCGCGCAGTGCTCGGCTACGTGTGGCGTGGGCACGCAGACACGGGCGGTGGAGTGCCGTGACCTTCGCGGCCGCAAGAGCCACCTGTGCGACCCCAAGCGACGGCCGAGGTCCAAGCAGCAGTGCTCGACCGGAAACCCCTGCTTCTTCAAGGGTGAGTGAACGGGCAGGCCTGGTGCGCAACGCTCGCTGTCGCTCTATAGTAAGTAGAGCCAATTACTCTCCTTGGCACCTTAGGAGGGAGCCACAGTCGAGCACAAATGAAAGGGCGGCTGCTCCTGACTGCGATTAAATTCAGTGTTGATAGCCTGCGTTCACTCGACCTTGATTAGGCCAGACTATGGCACTCGTACTACTTTCGATGCATGCCGTTAACTTGCCATCCGACGCCGTTTACTAGCCAGTGCTAGTGAACGGCGCTGCACGGTGCAAAGAACAGAGATCGCGAAAGACAGAACCGAATATTATACTGCCCAAATTAGCAATGGACAGCATGGGTTTTGCAGAGAGTATCTGCCATGAAATAGAAATTTATGGAAGCCTCTTCCCGCACCGCTGTTTCTGGCATTGGCGACATTCATCGCTTACTGACGCGACCTCTAAATAGGAGCAATTATTACCAAAACGGTCGAAGCCAAGACGGTCGCAAGACCTATGTCAGTTTTATTATACTTTTCTTACGCTACAGATAGAGATGCTTTTTTCGTGGTATGATGTCTGTCGGCATAGAATGATAGCAAAAGGACGCGTCCTAACTATAGCATAGTCTAGGCAAAGTCCCGGAAGCTTTGCTTCGTTTTCTCTCGATGCAACGGGAGGTATGTGTACAAGCACGTAACCAATACTAAACAAAACAAGCTTGTGTGCATTGTTTCTTTTTTGTTAATGCCATAAGTGCCACGCATTCTCTTTCATCTACAGGAACGGAATTCGGATCTCAAGAGGACGCCCCTCCACAAGGTTTTGCGCCATTCAATGCGTACTCAAAGCCACAGCACCAATCACCGGAGCCAAGGTGCGCACACAGGATATTGAATAGGTGTACCATTCATTTTGATGACTCACTCTTAATGACTAGTCGAGTAGGCACTTTTCGTGTTTTTCATTTCACTGTAACAATCTAATCCAGGAGCCAAGACTTATCGTACACCTGTCGCATACACACACCCGTGTTTCCGGCGATTCAGTGCCCACTTTGTGCGGCTGCGCAGCTTCATCGTCGGAGACTGGGGATCCTGCAGCGTCACCTGTGGCGATGGTGTCCAGAAGCGATCCGTGGAGTGCAAGATCTTTCTCGAGTTCTCCCGAACGATGGCCAAGCTGCCGGACAAAGAGTGCACCGGTGGGGCGCTTTCCTTCACAACCGCAGCTTTGTGCTAGGGCGCTCAATTGCGCTAGCCTGTAAAGCAACGCTCGACTAGAAGCACTCAAGACAATGCGGCCATGCAGTTGTTATATCTTCCGCCTCAAAGTATAGTAGGTAGCAAGTGCGATCAAAAGGCGAATTTATAGGTCACTCTTTGAGCGGGCGGCAAGGGGAGATGCGATCCCATTTGAACCATGCATTTCTCGAACTTTTTTCGTCGAAAGAACGGCGTTCAGCTCGGCTTTCCTATTTCTCATGTGTGGGTCTAACATCAGCCCCCCCCCCCCCCCCCCCGCCTTAAATCTGCCCCTGAGTGCGGTTCGGACCTGCTCGTTCACTGAAAGCAGAGGCAGGACAGCTAACACTTATTGTAGAAAAACACTGGCGACTCGCCGTTTTTGCTGCGCAGTTTGAGGTGTAATGTCAATGAACAGCAGGTAGAATGCCAAAGAATGGCAAAGAACTGAAATGCCGACCTAAGTGCAAGATTAGCATTTACATGTTCTCCATCCTACCAGTAATCGTCGCTATTAAAACTGCGGATTATTTTCAGTATAGCGCGCGCAGGAAGTCTGACCTTGTTGCCGCTTTGTTGGCGCGGCGCCACCTGAAAGCAGACTGGCCGAATTTGGTCTCCCCCAGTAAGAAATGGACTCACGCCAGTGAACGAATCTGCCCAACTATAATGAGCCGAAGCTGGCATAGCAGCGGCAAGGCCAGGACACTAAGCAAATAGCGGCTTTTTTTCTCGGCGTGCACGCGAACCACGCAGCGGACGCCGACAGCTGGACGTATAGCCATCGGTAAGAGAAAATTCAACCTTTCGAAGCGTGAACGCGGAAGTGAATCGTTTCGCAAGACTGCTGGAGCGTATTGCTGAAACAGCGTTTCTCTTGCGGACTGCTGCTGCGTAATAGCGGACGTGCATAGCTATACATACTGTGTGCCGTTTCGTATGAACTGTGCAAAGTTGGGTGTTGACGTGCGCGCAGGCATCCGTCCGGCCGAGATGCAGCGCTGCACGATGCGCCCCTGTGCGCTGGACCAGAACCGCGGGGACTCCGAAGAGGAGGAAGGCGACACCGGGTCCGAGACCAAGCCGGACGCGCTGTACTCGTGGCGCTCGGCGGGGTACACTCCCTGCTCGGCCTCCTGCCTGGGAGGTGACTCGTGCCGTGCTCTTTTAAGTTCGACCGCGCGACGTGGCCAAACTACTGTCAGCAAGCTGTATGAGTGTCTCTTTGTAACGGACCTCTTTCGCAGTTCGTTATGTTGGCTTCCCCTCTCTACACATTACTCCAATTACGATATCCCTGGACTTCAGCAGGACATAGATGCCAGTGACAACGTTGAGGCGGAGTCGCATGTCAGTCTGATCGCACCAAAATTGAAGGGTGGCCGAAACTACTTCGTTGTAACTATCGTTCCCGTGTAATAATAGACAACCTTGAAAAAAATTAAAATTGGTTTTGAGGAAAAGAAATGGCGCAGTAAGGTGGTGGTACCACCACCTTACTGCGCCATTTCTTTTCCGCAAAACCAATTTTAATTTTTTTCGACTACCACCACCTTACTGCGCCATTTCTTTTCCTCAAAACCAATTTTAATTTTTCTCAAGGTCGTCTATGATTACACTGGAACGATAGTTACAACGAACTGTCTCAATTTTCGGTGGACACCTCAGCCGCACCGTGAGGGAAGGGAGGAAGGTGGAACTGAGAGAAGAAAGAAAGAAAGAAAGAAAGAAAGAAAGAAAGAAAGAAAGAAAGAAAGAAAGAAAGAAAGAAAGAAAGAAAGAAAGAAAGAAAGAAAGAAAGAAAGAAAGAAGTGCCGTAGTGGAGGGCTCCGGAAAAAAATGGCAAGTCATGCTCTGCAAGAGCAAGGTTTCAATGTGCTAGCAAGCAGTCGACCACACTAACGAGTGCTTGGCCTGCTTCAAACCACTGCTAACACCTTCTGGTGGCCATTGCAAACACCTTATTTTTAGGGGAAACTTCAGACGACTGACGTGCTGTGAAGGCGAAAGCGCTGACTTCTTTTTACTGCACCCACAAATCCACTGTAATCCACCTCTAAGGCACTTTAATCCCCCTAATCCGACTTAATCCTACACAATCCACTTAACCACCTCAATCTACCCTAAGGCAACTTAATTCAATGTAATCCACTCTTATTCCACCGCAATCCGCCCCAATTCACCACAATCCACCCGTCATTCATTACAGTCCACCGTAATCCAAACTAATCTACCCCACTGCTAGTTCTGCACAACGACGGGTGGCACGCGCCTAGCACTGCCAGTGTTTGAACCCCTGCCATTCGGACTTCGTGCTGCGGCCATCTGCCTAAGGAGGGCGTGCGATAGACACATAAATTTAATGGACACGAAGTCAAAGAGGCCGGCCAGAAAAATTGATATCTGGCCTGCTACTCTGCACTGGGGAAGGAGAGGAGGAGAAGAAAAGGGTCCTGATGGGTGAAAATGTGCTGAGAAAGAGATGAGAGTATGTGAGAGGCGTGCGAGGCCGTCGGTCGACACTGTGCACCGGTCGGCGCCGATGTCGACGGTTGCGGGTCGGACAGCTTCAACACATTTTCAGGATTGAGGACCCACCTCTACAATTTGCGGGCAGCAGGAAGTTTTGTCACTGCGAGCGAGTTCAGTAAATGAATGGGATGTCAACTGGGGCGAGATACGTAAAGTCTAATTTTTACCTTTTTTCCTCAGAAAAGTAGTGGCAACCCATGCTTTGACCTCTCCTGTATTGGCCTCTTATCGTTGGCATTCGCAAAACCGCATAATTATACGGCATCTCGTATTCCGAAACTTCCGAGTTTACCTGCTCCCCAAAGAAAACATTGCCTATAAAACACTGCCAACATGGAATGGGCCTGCTTGGCCTTCGCCCTACAAGATTAATACGCTGCTTCTGTTCGGAGGACGCGCTACAGCAGCTGATGTGTGTCAGGGCGTCAAGGCCGGAGAGGCCGCCTGTTGTACAGCGACTTCAACCTGTGTCTTGACGCAGGCATTCGCGAGTCGCTGGTGGAGTGCGTGCGCGATGCGAACGGCGTGCCGGTGAGCTACGTCATGTGTGACATCAAGGAGAAGCCGGAGACCATCACCGAAACGTGCAACAACAAACCTTGCCCTCCAAGGTATAAAGCTGCGATACTCTGCCGAACTGGCGTCTGCGTGTTATTCGAACTTGTTTTTTTATGGCAATGCTAGCTTGCTTTTTAGCTTCGTCGGACGACGACTGGCTTGATGAGGCTCGTTTTTCCTTTGCCTTGGCACTCTTCGGCCAATCAGAGTAGTACGCTCTAGGAAAATGCTGGAAATTGAGAGACCCCTGAATCGACGAGAGCAACGAGAGGTTCAGCATTGGTCAATGACATTTCGTGTTCCGCCAAATTCTTCTCTTTGTCTTAAGCACAAGGGGAGGAATTTGGCGGAACCTGAAATGTAATTGATGAATGCGAATAGATTCTCAAAAGGCTTTCTAGTCGAACCCTTTGAGGATATGTCTACTGTGCGTAGAGGCAGTTTCGCTTTATTAATGGTAGCACACTGTAGTGATATTGTACTTACTAAAGCTCTCGAGTCGAACTGTTGGAGGTTATTTCTGCTGTGCAAAGGTATGAAGGAAGCCAACAGTGACCGAAACAAAGGAGATTAGAGGAATGTTTCGAATTAAAAAAATTCTGGTGCTAAAATAATAGTGCAAATAATAGCAGTGGGAATATAATAGTGGGAAAATTATAGTGGGGAAAATAATAGTGTAATTATTTATAGCTTAAATATGATTGATTAGAAAGTAGAAAAAACAACCACCATATGCCGCCGATGGGATCAGAACCCACGACTACTGAGCTTCGCGCCCGGCGCTCTACCAACTGAGCTACGGCGGTTTTTTTTTTTATATTCTTGAACTGAGCTACGACGGCGGCTGTCCAGTTTTCTACTCTCGGCGATATTTATGTTGCTTGTTGGACGTGCTATACGTCCTGTCTTACCGCGAGTGTCAAGTGGCATGTGATCGAACGGTGAGGGCGGAAGCTGTGCAAGAACCCGCTACCGATAGAATCAAGACTGGCACAACCGAGGCGCTCATTAAGCTATTGAGTACACAAGGAAAGAGAAATGAGGGGCTCGTTATGAAATACGTATGATGGAAGCCAACAGTCACCGAAACCAAGGAGCATAAGCAAATGCTTCCATCTTTTTTTTTTCAACTTGTGGCCTTGATCAAGAGGAAATTAATAATTAAATATTTTATCCAATTGAACAACACTGCAAATTAAAAAATAATCGGGAAACATTTCCCTATGCTCATTGGTTTTAGTCACTGTTGACTCTCTTTTAATAATGACAGTGTCCCTGTTTGCAAATAGCAGACCGTATTAATATTATGCTATATATTAATTTGCACATACCAAGTTTCAGCATAGTTACGAAATTAGCTTGTTTTGTTTATCCCCTCTGGCACTAAAGTCGTCGCACTGCCGTGATAAAAAATGGCACACTCTGAAATCCTCACTGCTAATGTCACATAATCGCCTGCTGTGTGCAGTGTAATGGTTTGTGGTGATAAGCATACACACTTTACGAGCGGACGATCGAACGTAGTGTTAAGGATGCCTTTCATCTTACCACACCTTACCATAATCAGCTTTCTGAACGCTCGCTTTTCCTAAAAAAAGCATGAATAGAAAATTAATACCGTTCCTAAGCATAACTTAGGGAAAATAAACCTTGGTTTTATTATCCACGTTTCCTTCGAGTGGTGTAGAGCTGTCGTTTTCCTAAGCAGAATTGTTCTAACCTGCCGCATTCAGTATAGTATTACAGGCTTGCGCCTTGCATTGCGTGGTTTCCTTCGAAACGGATGTTTGACTGCCCTGCTTATATATGGCGTCCTTCGCAATCTGCTCTTCCTCGGCTCGGTGGCGGCCGCAGGTGGAACACGTCCGACTTCACGGCGTGCACCAAACCCTGCGGCGGCGGCTCGCAGTGGCGCACGGTGCAGTGCGTGCACGAGGTGACCAGGGGCGTGGGAAACACACTCGTCGTCCCCGACGGCCACTGCCCGCAGCCCAGGCCGCTGGAACGGCGAATGTGCAACCTGGTCGACTGCGTGGCGCGGTGGAAACCGGACAAGTGGACCAAGGTGGGCGCTTTCTTCGTTTCTGCCTCTTTGCTCAGCCACTCCTTGCGCTCCCTACACAATGTCGTTTCCTATGTGCATGTACTCGGCGGCTGCCGATAGTGTAGGAGAGGCTGAACGGACATCCCACCATTTGTGGTTGGTTGCGCGAGCGGGCCAACTCTCGTTAACAAGTATAAACTAGATGAAGTGTGCAAGTGGTAGCCATTTTTTACAGCAACACCTGTTATAAACGCCCGTTCCTGGGTTTCGTGTCGGTGTACGGGTAGTAGTAGTAGTAATAGCAGTCGACGTAACCGGTGGGTGGTTGTCATGGGAATCGCCAGGAGGATGGTTACCGTGGAATGAGGAGGAGGGTTAGCATGCAAGGAGGAGGATATGACGAGTGCGGGGAATGCGCAACAGGAGGGTGGTTGCCAAGGGTAGAACTTGGGGAGGGGTTAGAATGGAAGGAGGAGGGACAGTAATACCTCACCAGCTCTCGCTGAACATCGCCTTACTCAGTGGTAACCATTCTGTGAGTTTTTCGTTCCTGAAAGTTTTACTTACGAGTGAAACTGGACGATTTCAGTGCTCCAAGAGCTGCGACGGTGGAGTGAAGACCCGCAAGATCCGCTGCCAGAGGGAGCTGGCGTACGGCAGCGTTGCCGAACTGCCGCCGTCCAAGTGCGCATCGCGGCGGAAGCCGCGCGCCGTTAAACCCTGCAACTCGAAACCTTGCCGGGGGCTCAAGGCTTCCGTGCAGGGAGGACCCGAGCGCAAGGTGACTTCGTCGAGACTGTTTTGCCCTACTTCTTGTACTTCGTCACGATTTGTATTGAAGTTCTGACTGCTTAGGACAAAAGTGGGAGTCTGTTATGCGGTATCGCACTTCCAAGTGTGAATCTAGAACCAGCGAAGAATGGCAGCAAACCGGTTGAACACTGCGTACGCCACTATTGCTTCTTCCATACAAAATGCGAGGAATCTTCAGTTCACGTAGGCTAAATGCACAGCGTTTGAGAATTGTAAAATTGAGTAGGGATCCCTGGGAGACTTCCCTTTCCCCTTGGGTATCACTCTGCAAGCCATTTTCTACGCCATCGCAAACTCGCCCCCGTTCAAGCTGCGCCGAGTGTGAAAACAAATGCTTTTCCTTTTATATCAGGGCTGCATTAACGCAGCTACGGCATATAAGTGCGTTGGCTTGTGACGTTTGTAAACTTCGCGAGCATACCGTGTCCACATGCGAGTGTTTTAGTGCAACATCCTTGCGGCGGCATAATGCGCCGTGGAAATAGACATACCGCAGTCATCAGCCTTTTCAGATCGCGCAAGCGTATGCTACTTACTTCGGACGAACCTTTTACATGCCTTCAATTTCGACCACCGCTGAGACAGCGCATGTTAGGATTCAAATGCGACTCATATCGTCCTCACTGAAAGGCGGGAAAGCGCGCCAAGAAACGGAACAAACAGAGCAGACGACATCGTCGGCTCTCGTCAGGAATTCAGCGCGTCCACTCAATAATGCTGTCCGCTAGCTTACAAGGATCGCCCCCTCTTGCTCCTCGTGCAGGTGTCGCTGACCGCCGAAGGAGCAGCGTCCGTGTACCGGGGAACGACGCTCAAGATGCGTTGTCCGGGTGCCGTCGTCAACGCTTCCACAGACATCAGGCAAGCACTTTAAGACGATGGCTGTTGCTGGCAAGAGAACTCATCGCGTGAATACAAACGGAACTTGGGGAGGAAAAAAGCGTGTTGAGGGAATACAACTAAGTGGTCATGAGGAAAGTAAACGAGCAGTAAACATCCCACTCTCGGTGACGGAACCCACCAACCGCGGCGGGTGGGCGGGGATGAAGGAGGGAATGAAAGAAGGGATAGAGAATAAGACTCCGTTTTGAAGGGCTTCGGATTGATTTTGATCATTGGTGACATTGCACAGCAGCGTGGATCTGATGTGCATTTCGCCTCCATCAATACGCTTTCGCTGTGGCCGGGGTTTTATCCTGCTTCCTCATGCTCAGCAGCTGAACGCTGAGAGATTGCCAGGACGGAAGCGAGTTTAGACTGCACACGTGCAACGCTGACACATAACTAACAACGATAAATAGCACATTGGTGTATTGGTGTTTGCAAACGACTTTTATAATGCCGATTTTTTAACTTTGGCGCCACTCTTCAGCTATCATGAGCTCATCATGACTTAGAATAAATTTAGAATAATGCAAGTGAATGTGTTCTACGAGTGTGACTTTGTGTAGTCTGTGTGCAGCAGAGCGTATACAGCTGCAGAGCTTGCAGCGCCTCAGCTGTCCGCGCTGTTCCTGTGTAGGTGACAGCAAGGGACCGGTAATTTTTTTTTACCTGATCTTTGTTCCACTGATGAAACACTTGTCAAATCTGTTTTGACTAAAATACAAGGAAACAATCCCAATATGACGCGCTGCAAGAACAAACCCACTGAGCCCTTCAGGAACCTGGACTAAGGAATCAGTTTAAAGGTGAATAAGTAAACTAAGAGATGTACTCTCATGGAGCATGAAATTCTCTTTACGGCACTTCAGTGTCAGCTTAGATACTTTCCGACAACCATGTAGTGTACCAGATTGTGCCGATGTGTTGTTTCGAGAGTGAAGAGCGATTACTTATTTTGTCGCCGCCGGGCGTGCAGTCGGGTGAAGTGGCTGAAGGACGGCGCGCCTGTGAAATCATCCTCCCGTCGTGTCGCCGTCTCACGGAAGGGGGCGCTGCGCATCCGTAAGATGGATTTCGACGACTCGGGTGTCTACGTCTGCTCGACGGGCACCTCAACGGGACAGCTTATTCTGTCCGTCAAGCCGCTCGCCTCCGAGTCCCCTGCCAAGGGTGAGTCCACGGTGCTTCGGGTGCGCTCTTCGGAACAGTACTCTGTCCAGAAAAAAAAGAAAATTTTAAATTGGCTTTAAAGGAACCCAGAAAGGGGGTCTCAATAAAGGTGCGATATGTCTGGGATGTTAAAAGGCGACGGTTCATAATTATCCCCCAGAAAGAATTATTTTAATGCGTTTTGTGGAAGCTGAGATATATACAAACCAAATTTGAACTTCCGCGTCTTCGCGCCTTTCCCTCTCCTCTCGCAAGCCAAAACGGCGACGCTCCTCCGTCGGCCTCTCCCCTACCTCCGCCGGCTGCGGCGCGCGCGGAGTGGCCGCGGCTGTGGTAGCGCGTGACGTCTGAAAGAATTTGGCGCCGTGAACCAATGATAGCTCCCCGGCTGCTGACGACATTTGCAAGACATGACGTCGAATGCCAGGTTTCTGCGCGAAGCCTGGCACCGCACGTTGCCGCGAGGTGCGAAAACGGGAATTTTTAAAAATTCATTGTAAATTTCCCGCTCGCTTTTGAGGTCTCGTACGCGGCATGGACACTCGGTGGACTGTGCTCTACATAGTGCAAGCATTTTAAAGCCAAGCTCAAACACCCCTTTCTGTGGCCCCTTAAAGAAAGGAAAGGCACAGTAACTGTCTCGCTTCTAGGTGGACACTTCAACCGCGCCGTGAGGTCAAGTGAGGTGGCCGGGTTCGCACCCGACCGCGGCGGCTGCGTTTCGATGGAGGTGAAACTCAAAAGGCATGGTGTGCTGTGCGATGTCAGTGCGCGTTAAAGATCCCCAGGTGGTCCAAATTCTTCTGGAGCCCTCCACTACGGCACCTCTTTCTTCCTTTCTTCTTTCACTCCCATTTTTATCCCTTCCCTTACGGCGCGGTTCAGGTGCCCGCCGAGTTGTGAGAGAGATATGGCGCTATTTCCGTTCGTCAGAAACCACAAATTTTAAGGAGGGAGTGAACGAAGGAAGAAAAAAAAGGGGTGGCGGGTAGTGGAGGGCTCTGGATATATTTCAACCACCTGGGGTTCTTCAACGTGCATGGACGTCACACAGCACACAGGCCCCTTGCATTTCGCCTGCATCTAAGCGCGGCCGCCGCGGTCGGGTGCTAACCCTCTGGTGCGAGCTCTGTTAGTGAAGTAGCGCTTTCGCGCTAAAATGTGTGTATATTGTACGTACTTGCACAATGTCTTTTATGTGTGAAGCACTGACTTCCACTGTGATTAGTCTTAATGCCTCAATAAAAATCTTCCTGTAGGCGTGGACCAAGAGACGTTTAGTTCCAAAGACCTGCGAGGAATAGGCGGAAAACGCCCGAAGGGAGTCGACTTGCCCGCCTTCATCAATGGCATCGATGATGTGAAGAGCAAGAAGGGACATAAGGTACGGTAACTGCTTTGCAGTGCAACTTCTAAATTTTGGAAACAAACTGCACTAAAATATCTCGCATATATTGTGCATTCAGGAAATGCCCATGTATGGGTTCATTAGATCTTTGCTGGTTGAGGTAAGAGAATTTGTTTTTGGTTGTGGAGATGGACAGCTTCTGTCCAATCTGTGTGCCTAGAAAAACGTAAACGCTGATCAACGACGTCTTACTTTGCGTCATATGCATCCAAAACAGTTAAAAGCACCCACGTGTGCGTGGCACGTGAAAGGCTTCAATGGTTCAAGCCAGTGAGGAGGACGTTTAGATTATCATCGAACACGTGCATTCTGAAGGCATGAATAATTACTATTAGGTTTTGCTAACTCGCTACGTATTTAATAAAATTTTGACACACGTACTTTCAAGCACACAAAAATAAATACAGCGTAATTTTTTCCTTACACTAATATACAAAAATAAGTATCCTGCGTAAGCTGACATTGAAGAGCACGCGCTCATCGGCTGATTCGCACTGCTTGTCCACGCTTTCTTTTTGCCATTTAAGATGTTCTGTATTCGGAAATTTTCCCAATTTCTTATGGTTCAGGCATGTTGGTTGTTGTTGTCCTCTTCATATGTCGTTTCCATGACCCTCGGCAAGTGCACGGCATGCATGTTCCGAAAAGAGTGGGCAACAAACGTTTGTCAGGAACGTCCAACAGCGCACACCACTGCGCCGTTCGCACAACTTTCCTCCCCATATTTAGAATTACTTCTCAGCAAATAAGCACAAAATTGCTAAACCAAGTGGTTTCCGTGAGGAAACTCCTAGCTGCTGTGTTTTTCCGCACGGACCCAGGGTCGCGACCGGCAAGCAATCCACGAAGTCAAGGGCACGCTGGATGACACGACAGCGCGGTCGGGAGCAGCGAGCCACCATGGTGGCTCCACCATTCCCAGCATCCAGACGCTGCTCTCCGACTTCCACAAGAGGCTCGGGGGAGGCAGCAGTAAGCATGATCCGACCGGAAATTTCAACTGAATGTACAGTGCTTGCTTTTCGGCCCTCATTATTTTTGTTGAGGAAATGCATGTAATCTGTCTCAGATGTTCAGCAATATCATCTTAAACAAGCAAACTTTCAGATCCTTACGCTAATCCCAGACATGCATCATCTGAAACATCTAGTCAGAGGACATTGCATGAATATTCCTCTTATTTCTTGCCATCAAAGATGGTAGTCTAAGTCGGAATTAACATCTATAACTGTATGCAAACATTCGGATGAAGTATAACCATTCTTTATTGTTATCGTTATAAGCGTTGTGTCAGAAATTATTTCTATTGCTTTGAATAATACAGTCCTGAAGAAAATATAAATATGGCACTCATGGACGCACGCAGATAGGAAGACGCAGCCCTTACAAACAATGCGAGGGTTTAGTAGGAGATGCTCTGCGCGATTTCCGGGACGCCTTCCACTCCTAGACGTAAAACTTCCGGCTTACGCTGCACCAACGCAGACCAAGCGAAGCCCGAGAGCATGGCCACAGAGGACGACGACGACGCCCTGATGCACAACAGCTACGTTCTGGGCCGCGGGAACGCAGACAACCTGCTGTTCGAGTGGGAGGCTACACCATGGTCCCTTTGTTCCCAGACATGTGGAGGAGGCGGCCTGCAGGTGAGGCAGCACAGTAATTCCGTAGGCACTTCAAGAAAATTGTACTTGTGTCTTGGCGATAACTGAGCCTCGCATTTCATCTTTAGTAGCGTCCTTCCATTGCGACTAGCTTGAGGCTCCTCATTACACCCAACGTTGTTCGTTCAAACTCGGACATATGCCCAATGCATAATACATGTTACTGTGGGTTAGGTCGTTCGCAACGAAAGGCCGCACACCTTATTATGTTGAAAGCCGGTTATTCGTGGCGACCAGCGTCGGAACTCATGTGCGAACAATGCCCCTTGCACTTTGTACCAAAAATTCGGCAAGCTTACTTTGCCGCAATATAAGTGTCATAAATGAGAAGCATCAGTCGAGACAGCAGGATGAGTTAATAATAATAATAATAATTGGTTTTTGGGGAAAACAAATGGCGCAGTATCTGTCTCACATTCCGGCGGACACCTGAACCGCACCGTAAGGGAAGGGATAAAGAAGGGAGTGAAAGAAGAAAGGAAGAGGTGCCGTAGTGGAGGGCTCCGGAATAATTTCGACCACCTGGGGATCTTTAACGTGCACTGACATCGCACAGCACACGGGCGCCTTAGCGTTTTTCCTCCATAAAAACGCAGCCGCCGCGGTCGGGTTCGAAACCGGGAACTCCGGATCTGTAGTCGAGCGCCCTAACCACTGAGCCACCGCGGCGGGTCAGGATGAGTTAGCAAGTTTGCTTTCCTGGACCGCGAAAGGAGAGGTAGAATGGGAAGTCGTGAGAGCAAGAAGGTGTGTTACAAGTGGAGAGGTGAAAGTTGTGGGGTCAAATGCAAGGAATCGAGAACATAATGGTGCATGCATATAGCCAGTGCCATGTACTCCGCCATTCAAATAACCACGCAAAACTAAGAAATGTTGCTATTCCAAGACATTGAGCCAAAGAAGTCTTTTGGCAAGTTTAACACGTCCTTAAAACGCAAACCTTGGCGCTGCTGTCGTCATGTGGAACTGTTGCGCACCCCTCGACTTCTTTGGTGTCAGGAAACGGTGCCGCTCTTTTAGGGCTCCGGGTATACGTGGAACCGCACTCATGGTCCACGATACTTTTCACGCAGGTGCGTGTGGCACAATGTATGGTTCGCCTGCACAACGTATCCAAGACTGTGGACAGGACATTGTGCGTGGACGCTGGCATGGAAGAACCACAGATTCTTCAAAGCTGTGGTACCGAGAGTTGTCCCCGCTGGGTGGCGGGCTCCTGGTCGGAGGTGAGTGCCATTTGGCTCCTCACGTCATTGTCGTAACCGTTAAAACTCGTTTGTTTCCTCTGTTTCCTATATGGTTTACCATTCGGAGTATTGTGAGTTAAATAAATAGCTTTTATTTATTGCTGCAGAAGATTATTGGAATCTTTTTTCTGTTGATGACATCTGTATTCAATAAAGTCTCTCCGCTTCCTCCTCCTTGTTTCTGTTCGCCCTTTACTACCATTAGAGCGAGACTAACCACTGACGCTTCTTGCACATGCATTCTGTCGATGTCGCCCGAAGAAATCTTTACTACATTTGAAGGCTGGAAAAGCAACATCGGTTCGGCCTGCAGCGAAGCACTGAAGCCACGTTTCTGGAAGGATGCTAAAAAAAGCGCGTAATTGGCGGGGGCAGCTTGCAATTCAATGCACTTTATTTGCCAACGCGGGATGGATTTTTTTACCGATGAGGTGTACAGCTGAAACTCACATGCTTGGCCGCACCTTGGGCAGTTCGTCGGATCGCTTCACATGATGTTTTACAGCAATCTTCTGTCTATCGAAAAACAAAAAAATCTCGCGTCGGCGAGTGGACAGAAAGACAGCCCCGAAATGGTCTTTTTTTTTTTTGTCTTCCTGCGTACGCATGTTCAGTGCTCGGAGGGCCCTTGCCTCGGCCAAAGTCGCGCCGTCCAGGAACGCCCGGTGAGCTGTCGGCTGGCCAACGACAGCATCGTGAATGACGGGCAGTGCGACCCCTCCTCGATGCCTCAAGATCAGCAGGAGTGCTTCAGCGAGCTCTGCAGGGGCGTCTGGAAGGTTGGCGAGTGGTCCGAGGTGCGCGACCTTAGGCATGATAAAACTCCACTCATCCTCCGCTCATCCTTTAGCTTACCGTGTACCGTGTTACCGTTACCGTTATCGGACGACCGGGAGCCCGCCCACCGTCAGTGCGCACGCTCTTATTGGTTTCGATGCGGCAGGTGAGCGCGTAGCTTCCGGGTACTTGGCGCTACCTGTAGTCCTCAAGGTGATCTGCGCATGCACACTGTCGACGCGCGGGCTTTCGGTACTACGGTGACGGTAACGGTAACACAGTACACAATATGTTAAAGGTGTCTAATAACTGTGCCTGTGGCGCATAAACTGAAAGTGAAACAGTATTCAGCGCCCTGTCCTGTCCACTTCTGTTCGTCCTTGTTTTTTTTCGCGCTGAATTCTTTTACCAAGTATTCAGGAGTTCAGTGTTTCAGTTTACAGGAAACTTGGCTGCTATATCATTGGAATAAGTGTCCTTGGCAGCCTGTGTGTCGTGTGTATGTGTTTTAAGGTGTTCAAATCCTTATCCACGCTTATTCTCGTAAGATATGCACAAATTTTCCTTCATTAAGATTTTTCTCCGTTATGTAACATAAGAACAGGGGAGAAACAATGGCTCGTGCTTCCACTCCACATGGGATCGGTGAGCTTAACGGGTACCATTTGATGGCCTAAAGACGGCACGTGAGCTAACGCCCTTGATATAATCTCGCACATGGATAACTAAACACTTAGTCTTGAATGCCCGAGCACTCCTTAATATGAGGTCACGGTCTAGATTTTCATCTCAGCTTCAAGAATGGGTCTCTATTGAGGCGTGCAGAAGAGTAGCTCATCTTACTTAAATTTGAAAGTGTCATTTTGCAACACTGATACTGTACAGATACTTTTAATACATTTAAAATACGGACACCCACTTTTGTTTTGTTTTTCGCAGTGCACTGCGACGTGTGGAGAGAGTGGTTTCCGGACGCGGATTCTGCGCTGCGTGTGGTATGGAACAGACAAGCCGGCCGGGGATTCGTGTCGCAGTCACGATCGACCAGAGGTGCTTCAAGGGTGCGAGGCTCCACCATGCGATGCTGCCAGTGAGTAACCAGTGCTCTTTCGAAGAGCTTAGGTGAGCGAGTGCCACTGCACTGTATCATCCACCGTTCGCGAAGCTGCAAATTCCTCAGAGGAAGAAGAGCATTTGGTAGGATTATTAAACTGCTTCGTTTCGACTGCGAACTTACAATGAACAAACAAACCAAAATTTGTTCCATCGTTAAGCTTAGTTGATTCAGCTAAAAGCAGCGGATATTTCGTAAGAATGACCAATGCTTTGGGCTAACTATGAAAGCATTATCATATAGCAGGGATGGCTTGTTCCAGTATATCCTAGGGATACTTCTTCTTTAAACGTTTTTTATTGACACGCAACATACAGACTACACTATAGAACGCGATTGATCAATCACAAGCAGCTAATGCCACTTTACGTTAGCATGCTATACCGGGCAGATAACAGTTTGAATTGTCGACACTAGCTTGAAACAAAAGGCTCTTTTTTGAGTTGGCCTTGATATTTGCAACTGTGTTTTGGAAGCCAGACATCCGCAATACGCTCTGGGGCTTTCTGTATTTTCTTCTCCGCATGGCACCAAGCAGGGCAGAACTGCGAAGACCACTCTCGCAACTGCCAAATGATCCGCCAGTTCCGCATGTGCCACATGAAGAACTACCACGATCTCTGCTGTGCCACCTGCGAACGCAGCTAGGCCTTCTCAACCGGACGACGGATGACTGAGCTTCGCTACCGGTTTTTGCCAGCGGCCCCCGCCTTCGCCCGTTGGTGCTGTCGGCTGAGCATCGCTGCCCCGCAAGCGCGTGGCCAACCATCGTGGCCAGTAATAGTGGCAGTGTGTTTTTTGTTCCCTCCAGCGGCCAACAGAGGGCGCCAGCTATGATTGTGTCCGCGGCCCATCCACGAAAAGTATCCCGAGTACGTGAGGAGGACTTACAATGTACAGAAAACCGAAGCGCTGAAGGTTATCAAAGTCTGCGGCAAAGTGTTAAAGATGACGTGGGGATTTCCCATCCCTCCTGTTTATGGAGATTTCGTCCCCCTTTGTAAGACGAGTGGTCTGATGAGTCGATAAGTGGAGCCCATAGCTGAGCCGTAAACTGAGTCAGCCTGGCAGTACTCCGAGCACTGGCATGATTCAGTGTAGAGAACATGGTCAGCCGGTTTCTCTTCTTGCGAACAAAGGAAGAACTTTACTCCTAGTGGCAAGATTGGTTCCAAGTTAAGGGAAATGCTATTGGTGAGCTGGAACTAGAGCTAATCAGGACTTTCGTCTAGAGCTTGCATCGAAACTTTTTTCCCGCGACGCGATTTTCATGTGGTATTAGATCGTCACAGTTGCTTGCGCCCTCTAATTGCATACAGCTGTGCGATAGCACTGCAACTCAGTGGTTGCCTTTATGCGAAGCTCATGAAAATTTCTTCAGGCATTAGGTACGGTAATCTGCGCGAACCTGGAGGTAAAGTTCTACCCTCGTTTGCCGCAACTTCGCACCGCCCTACTATACAATAAGCTGCAGTAGCCCACTCTCCTTGCTGCTCCTCCTTATCGCCGATAGCACCACTGGTAACTTCTTTGGCATGGTTTCAACGGTTCTGTTAGGCTTTCAAGACAACAGAGACTAAGTGGACCCCAGGGGAGCTGCACAGTTGAACACCATCAAATATTTTTTCTTTCTTCCATAATTAGAGACCAGTGTCAAGGACATTTTGTATTACATCTCAGGCGACCTATTTATGCATTGTCTGGTTAACAATCTCAAAAATTTTAATTCCTCCTTTCATGCCGTCCAGGTGGTGTGCACCCTGATGTCAACAGGGGGCGCAAGCTACCACGATTACTAGCGCTGCATTTTGAGTCCACAGCTACTTACAGTTGGCATTACTCATTTAAGCCTGCCAGTTCTTATGTTGTGCCATATAAAAACCATATTTTTTGTTTTATATGCAGAGTTATATGTTTTAAAACTTCACTGCCTTTTCACTTGCATTCGGCAGCTTTCCTGAAGTGGGACACACTCACAAACGCCGCTACTCGTCATGAAATAAAGTTCGCGCTGGAAGAAGTCTCAGAGACATTCGGTCAGCTTGGAACATCTTGTTAATTGCATAAGGGAACAGCAAAGTGGTTATATTGGCTGTGGCTGAGGACTCAAAGCCTTCTACAACGCCTAGAACTGAGATCAGGCTTATGATGAACCATTTGTCCCGGGGGTCGAACCTTACTGCAATGAGGATTACATGCAGTCCAACTCTGAGTTGTGAAGGCTAGTTTGTGGATAGCTTATAGCCAGTACAGTAAAACATGCAGTAAAATACTTAGCCATGCCACACGCTTTGCTGCTTTCCAAGAAAGAAAAAAGAATTGGTGTTTTAGCTAACAGTACTGTGCACTTGCATTTAGTGAAATGCAAAGGGCATGTCTGGAAATGAAAGGTTAGCTGACTCTGATAAATAACAAGATGCAATAATACCTTGTTTTGTTTTATGCAGAGTTTCTCTATGATGAAAATATTGTCTCTCGAAAGTTACCTGTCATGCATTATAGTACGTAGTTTGGCACTCCTTGGGGAGTCGTTATTGTCTATTTAGAACACGAGTGTTGAATTTGCATACCTGTATGTTTGTTGACTGCTGCCTCCACTTCAGACTGCGTTACTCTTGGAAAAAAACGGGTTGAGGTGACACGAAAGCAATTGAACTTTTCGTGCCTCCGACATTGCATTTGTTCAGTCATGCATTCTCGTCCGGTCATCCTACTCTTTTTTTAGTTCACATTGTAATGTCGCTTTGTTCCTTTTTGTCGTTCATGTGGCTAATGCACTGCTGCTGTTTGCTGGATCGGATGCCTTCGGAATAAGAAGGAAATGCGACTTTATAAGTCTTGAGATTGGACTTCGTAGCATGCACCAACCACAATGTGTTGACATCTTTCTTGCGCTTATAAAATTCAGACTGAGCACTGTGTGTACTTATCTTTCATCTCGTCAAACTATGGCTCCTTCTTTATACTTTAGGAATGTCTTATGCTCGTACCACAAGCACCAAATGAACAAAAAATTTATTTTTATGATGTGTTATTCTCTATCATTAGTCTTCATATACAGCGATTTCTGGATAACTGAGCCTCAAGTCGGTGATTTGTTCCAATCTATATCTACGCAACTTGATAAGCCACGATGTACGCTGTCACTGTACCTGCAGCGACAAAAGAATCGCCTGAATGGATGCTGAGAAGCATGCAAACAAAAAATTATTGGCAGGAAGCAATTTTTCCGTGCTCACGAACAACATGTCTGCGTATAACATAAGTCCAACGTTTTTGGCATCCAAAGGCCCACACCTTTAAGGTGTGAACGCAATGTACATAATCTGCTACCTAGATGCAAGGTTAACTCAGACAGTGGCGTGTTAGCGGCTTAGCGGTTGCCCGCTATGTGGCTTCTTGCATCTTCACTTCGTAGAGGAGTAACTGAAGGAAAAACTAATTTCTCTGACGACAGAAAAAAAATGAGGTCTAATTAGCCCACAAATACATCTCTGGATGTGTCCAGGAGACGAGTATCGTACTTTTTCATTACAATATGATTCGTCCGTATTACCCTAATGGCTAGCGCAACAGCACGTGAACCTGCCGTTTCCCTCTTCTAACATAGTCAAGCTCAGCGTAGCGTGGTTTTCTCCGCAGGTTGTGTCATTCCATAGAAACCGAGACCAGAACGAACAGTGCAGCGACAACTGGCTCCCACTACTGGAATATGTGCACAAAAGTGCTAGTGCAAATAGCTCTGCTCGTCCTGTGCCCGCTTGTTGTACTGGTTACTGTGAGAATGAGAATTCGGTCTGCCCGAGCTTCACCGTAACTTCGCACCGCCCAAAAGTTCCTGGTAGACAAAAGCTACCGGTTTAAATACGGCGAAATTATCGTCCTCGATGGCATCAAAATAGGAGTAGCCTTGCCAAAATGCGACACAAGCTACCGTAGATCTATGATTACTGATTTCACACACGAGGAGTCGATGTGATGGACAAAGCTCGGCTATTGGAGTGGTAGGCAGAAAGTCTCTTTGTGATTTCTCTCCTTTCTCTTTCTCTCTTTTCGATGGTCACATAATTGGGTTTTCTGGTAATGCCTTCTTTACTTGCCTTTTTTAATGGGTGGTAGGGATCATGTTTGTCGTGTGCTCTAAAAACTCCACCGTGGCCTCGAAGTGTGTAGGATGCCGAGACAGCCCTCGGAAACATTCCAAATGAAGAAAAAGGGCAACAGACGAACCGCGCACCATGCGAGCACAGAATACATTCCAACTGCATCCAGTGAGAAGGGAACAATGCTTCATCTGGTGCCGCATGCAAAGACCTTGAAAAGCAACACTTCTTCACCGATTCGCCTTGCTGCCATATCTTCATTAGGATTTGAGTTATGACAAGGTGCTTCCGTTTTGTGAACCTGAAGAAAGGTTTTCTATGTTCGAGCCGTACTTGTAGCATTCTTGTTCATGTCACAGTTCTTGTGGGTGCAGAAATTCCGTACTTGATACTGGCATCATATACAGGTTGCGATCGGAAGCGGAGGAAAAGTGTGATGTGGAAGTGCAAAAAAATGGAGGTTTTTTTGGAACGACAGCTTTGCGTTACGTCCTTCAGTGAAGCAGGACTCGTAGCACGAAAATATGCTAAGCACGACCGCTGAACTGTTGTCAACAAACACAAAACAAAAAAGTAACATAACATGGCGACCTTCAGGGCACAGGAGTTTAAAACGCCTCCAATTCACTTGTTGAACCTGCCATTAAGCACTCCTTTCTATCGGTAGACTGAAAGACACGTCGGCAGCATGTGATGGTTAGATTGAAAAGGTTTGTCGCTAGCTCTGCTGATTTTGTTAAGCTTCAGAATTTCAATTGCTTTCTTGGGGCATGTCCTCCTAGCATCTCAAGGGTGTGAAGTGAGGAAAAATAAAGAATTGAATTCCTGTTTGCGCTGTGACCTAGCACAGTTTAAGACCCCGAAAAGGCTTAGTTTGAAGACCCGTCCGAAACACGGGCACGCCGCAGCATGGGAAAACGGAACGGTCCAAGAAAAGAATTTGCTACTTCCTTTCGTTTCGTAACTTATAGCGTGTTGGGCAAAAGGCGCTGCAACGCCAAGTTGTTTGTGGCAAGAGACAGGGTATAGATATCAGTTTCTTTTTCTGGGCACTTTTCCTTCCGTGTGAGCTCTTATATTTTTAGGTTCGCATTACCATAATTCACCGATTACTGTTGCCTTGAATTTAGTAGTACCCAATCAGAACATGCTAGGAAACTAAATACTTTACAGCTTGCACTCGGAAGAGCACTTCACGGAGCAGGAAATGCAGCGGTCGTTTAATAAAAGACAGGAGCTGCGCACGAGTTGGTGTTTTACCGAAAAGTACGCTGACACGGGGCGGTCTGAAAGGAAGTGCAAGTAATCTGTCCAAGATATGTTGTTGTGGTCTCATCTGTTGTGTGTGCAACTGTGCGTGAGACATTTAAAACTTCAGATTACTCAACGTTAGGTAATAAGTACTTTTCGGGTTCACGTGCTGAGCCATGAACACATCTCTGAACCTGCGAGCAAATGAGCTCGAGTTAAGTCGCGAGCAGTTAAATTGCGGCGTCTGCTTAGAACCACCTGTACGCGACGAAGATGCTTGTTCCTCGTGAGAGTGTACAGCGCGAAGTTTTCATTTGCAGTTTGTCATGAAAGAAGTGAATGAGGACCTTTTTACCTGAAATGTCATTGCCTAGCTGAACGTAGTGGACGGGATTCCTTAGAACAGAAGTTTTTGAGTGTGTGCTTCATATTGAAGGTTTGTGTGGGTACTTAGCGATTGTTTTTTTGGAGTCTCTTAATATGTTTTTCAAGGCTACAGGCGGTCATTCCTACAATTGTTTTCTGTGTCAATATGCTTTCTGCAGTACCGTACTCACGATGGAGGGAAAAAACAAAAAAAAACAATAAAATAACGTCCAGAAACGACTTTTGGGCTTTCTGGCTGGCATCTTTCAAATGCGCCGTTTTTCTTTACTTGAGCACTTTGCTCGATCTTCTTTGCTTATCACTTTGGTGCACATGACACCAAAGCTTCCTTCTCAAGTGTATTGTCTGTGCTTCGCAGAATACAGTTCTTGCGAGTGATTTAATGAGGGAGCTGTACTCGGTAACATGAATTGGCAGTCGAAAGAATTATTTCTAAGCGCCATTCTTGTTTAAATTGATTTGCTAAGGCGAAGTGTGCTTCTTACATTATTATTTTTTTGCGTGCATGTCGAATCAATTGGCAAGAGTATCACGATGTTTTCCGCTCGCACATCTAGAGCGCATGCACGCCAAACGACCTCGTTTTCTGTCTCCTCAAACGGCTTGCACGAATAACCGTGCTGTGGTTACTGTGCTTTCTGGTCATACCAAGTGTAACATTGGTTTCGATAGCAGCGTATTTCAGATACTAAAGTCGGTAAAGTTGCTCACGTTTCTTTTGTCTTCTTGGGCTATACCTCTCCATTACGTACTACTCAAGCTGTAACGAATCCAGGAGGACAAGATATAAAAGACTCACATTCCACCGTTCACAGTTCACGCTGCATCAAGGCTCAGTGTTACTCTTCGTGTGCAGCTGTCACGCAAACTAACGACATTGCGTGGGAACCACGAGTGCACTTCGCGGTAAAACTGAAAATATCCTGCTCGGTCCAATGCATTGCCTTGGCAAGATTTCGCGTTGTGTGTAATGTGTAGTAGCTTACGCATGGCTGCGCGATGTTCTGTATAAAAATCACATGTGTGTGTTCACTTGAAAGTGCGGACAGCAGCCTATTCACGAGGCTTCACAGAGAGCTATTCCCTAAGGTATGTGTGAAAGTTCACTACAAGAGCAATAAGTTTTTTGTGTCTGTGTGACATGTTATTTATGATCTCGTAGTGCCAATAAATTATGACCTAGAGAATTCGAACTGTCCTTTTATTTCGCCGACGGGCCTGTACCGATAGGCAAAAATCAAAGTGTAATGTTTCTTCCAAGATATGTGTGGTACCTGTGACTGTTCTGTTTTACACGCAGTACCACCTCGCGCAACTGTGTTTTGGAACAGGACACGTAACATGAAGCGTCGTATGAAAGGCTAAAGTTCCGACTTGCGGGCGTTTTCTGCGGTAGAAAATATGCCGTAAGCGTCATGCCTGTCATCAACAAGAGACGGCGGCCATTTCCGCCCCCTTTCGAGTCAGACATGCGAAGTCCCCTTTTACAGCGCCGCTTGTATGTGACGGTGAAATCACGTCTTCTTCAGTGGTGGCGGCTTCGTTCGTAGCAAACAACAGACGCCCGCCTTATCAAGTCTTCGTCATCTGATCGTGTCTCCCTGCCTGACATCCTACTTCAGTGGAGGTATATCACCTTCTCTATGGAGGCCTCTGACAGCTGTGCAACCGCTATTGATACTTTCAATGCCTCTACATGTGCCTCTTCCGCAATGCTTGCGTGACTGTTGAGGTTTCTGCTTAATCAAATTCTTTATGGTAGGATACAACTTTAAAAAAAAAAGCAGATAACACTAGGCCACGGTCCGCGGCGTACTGTATTACTCCGCTAGCCAGTCACAAAAGTAAACGAAATTATCTTTTTAATGTTTGACTTTATTAAACAAGACATGTATCAATATTCTAGAGATTACAATTTTTTCTCGTGATTAGCTTATTAATGTTTAGATGACAGGAGAGGTTTTAAAAATGGTCTACGTTTTTGCCGTGGAAAAATTCTGTGCATTCTGTGCACCGGTTCCAAATGTGGGCGGGGCATCACCGAAGTTGCATCCAACTTCAGCAGTGGAGAACCGCGTGAGCAACGAGTAGTCAGCAGCATTTTTTCCTTCCGGAAACTTGGTTAATTAGCAGATACTAATTAGCTATAGTCGGATAAAACTCAACATTCTGCAGTGAAGCTTCGTCCCCGTACAGGACCGCCGCTCAGAATTCCTCCGCGACAAAAAAGTAATCTGTGGGTGAAGCTTTCCTTGATATCTAAAACAAGAAGCTAACTAGCAAACAAAATTATAAAGTCAATAATTTTGACTGGCGCTGAAAAGTCTGAGTTCGTTTACTGTTCTGATTGGTCAGCTGAGTAATACAGGACTGCACGGATCGTGGTCCACTGCTACCAACTGCTGCTTGCTTAAGTTGTACCATACCATGCACCATTTTACGAGGAGCGGGCAGGAGGAAGAGAAATACTCTCAGACACGTGCGCTGCGCGACACCCCGCTGTTACCATCCTCCCCAGGGCTGTTAAAGGAGTATAAACACCTAATTTTGGTTGGCATGCTTTCTTCCCTAAATGATGCGGAAGACATTACTATGCATGAATCATGACGTCATATTCGCCTACGACCACTAAATAATTTATAATTGAGTTTCTCTGTCGTGCTCTTCCAGTTTCGGATTCAAAAGCCGATTGAAGACTGTGACGTCAACGTGCGCTTACAGAACACGTGATGTATAAAAAAAAACATCAATACAGTCACTGCTTCTATATTCGTTGTCAATCCGCCTCTTGAGGCAGGCTGGCATTAGAATTGCAGTGAATTAAAACGACAAAGCAGCGATTTTTTTGCGCGCTATGAGGACAAGAATCTAGGGAAGATACGTGCAGCGGTTGGAATAAACCTGCGGCTCTTGTGGAAGCAACACCTTGTACAGTTATATTCTGCGCATTTTTCTATCACTTGATTTATAGTGTGCGTATGGTATTTAATCTGCAATTTAAATAGTCACCGCCTGGTTATGGCCAATCCCCCTTGTGGGTATGTGCCATTTTGTGTGGGGAACAACAGCAGCAGCAGATCTATCAAAGGCTTCGAGGGGATGAGGGAGCACGGATCGCACTCTCTGTCGACTGCTGGTGCCGTCTGGCATCAGCATTTATAATCACCCCAGTTGTCGACTAAACTAGCACTGTCACAAGGGTAACAAACCGTTAGGTGAATTTGTTAAATCAGAAAAGCTCGGTGTCTTTATCCGCCTTCACCTGCCTACCTGTGCTTTCCTCGGAGCAGCAGCCAACTGGGAAAAGTCTCGGTTACAGTCCCCAACTGTTCTTAGAAAAAGCATGCCGTTTCCTACCCTTTGTTCGGATGACCGAGGGACGGGTGACAGAAAGGCGAAAGAAGCGGAGCATGGTGAACAGGAAAGAGGCCCACAAAGAAGCAAGGGGAACAGACAGACATGCCGCTCGGCTTGACGAAGCAGAGACATGCCTCCAAAGCGCTGCGAGCCAACGAACTTGTTACGAGATCTCTTGGGCCGTAATAGATTTTTAACACATGTGCTCATTATACAGAACCAAAGAGCGGCGGTCAGCAGTTGCTGCACCGAAGCAGTTGCGGATAACAAGGCCGATGCTTCTCTTGCAGCCAGCTGCAGATACCGCATGCGGCGCGGTCACCATTCTTGCGTGGAGAAACTTCTCAAGTACATTATGTGCACGATGACGCAAAGGGGCATCCTATTGTGCGCAAAGACATAGCGACGCGCCGTCTAGCTGTCAACAGCACACTCGTAGGCTCGAAGTGGGATCATGTACTACGTCACTCTGCTACATTGCGACGTGCCTCAACTAGCGTAGTTTCCGCTTTTATGGCTTTGTGGTCCCGTTTATAGGACTTAAGGTGTTAAAATGACTTCCGCAACAAAGCACGAAAATATTGCTCACTGAAATGCTTGGTGCACACACGACTGTGCATTTGTTTTTGAGTAAACAAGCTTCATTAAGCTTTCCGACAGCAATCTAAGGTTACAATGGGCTTCATCGCGTACGTCTGGCGTTGAAACACTGAGAAATAAACCTATCGTGGCAGAAGCGTAAATAACCTGCCTCTGTTAGCGCGACGATAAACGATGAAAATTATCGATGCAGGCACTTGCTAACAAGAAAAAATAAAAATAATAATGCGACCTGCACCTCATAAAACGAAAGAAATGCCGTCGTGCGCCCACTGATGCCGAAATAAAGGAGAGACACGTGATCCTACCTCAGGCGCTAGATGTACGCTAGAGCCGTTCTCTGCAGGGGTGGAGCTCGCGTTGAATAGTGGTATACGACAAAACAACGAAGCGGCAAATGCCCTCGAAAGAAAGACTTCAACTAATGGCATCGAGCTACTGTCACGACGTCACGCGCAGTCACCTTGCACCTGCCATCCAGCTGCTTGTACACGTGTGGCTTGCGCAAAGCGGTTGACCGCAACCTCATGACAGTAGTAGACAGCATTATTTGAGGACCTCATTTGAGAGACATTTTCCGCTTGTGTCCGACTGCTGCAGCGCTTCAATTTCAGATTGGCGTTCTTCCATTCTCTTTTTATTTCTTCTTTTCCATCCTTTTTCCTTTCTCTCTTTCTCTTTCTTTACTTTTTTCCTTTCACCCTTCACATAGGACCATGCTTATCAGACAATACCAACACGCACGCGTGCAACGACGCATTCACGCTGAAATGAACGATGCACACCAGCACGCACTTAGCTCAACAGAATAATCTTGTCCCGCAAGAGACGATCCTTTTGCGCCGAGGAAGCTCACTGCTCCCGCATGAGCGCTGAGTGCTAGACCCCTTTCAGAGAGGACTTGGCGAGAAAAGGTGATTCTGAGTTCGCTCTAGGCACTACCTCACAGAGCTGCAGGAATGCAAACACGTTGCTTAACTTCGTAATGACGGAAAAGCACGTCTAGCGAAGCCACTGCCGCTGAACATTCAACACCGTTTTGCACTAGGGCCAATGTAATTGCGTGCGATATTTATTAGTCACCACCGGCTGTGCGACATGGCGCAGTCGGAGTTCTGCATTACAGCGAACTCAAGTAAAACAAAAACTGAAGCCGTTAAACTGCCGTCTTCAAGTTCCTTTTCGCGCTTGTATTTTCGCAATCGTTCCTCTCAAAGCGCTCTTATAGAAGAAGTCATCAAGGATGGCATCGCTCACTTGCGTTCCGCTAGGTGGCAGCGGTGGACTGTAGCGTGCACAGGCCTTAAACGAGAAAAAGGAAGAGCAACCACAATCGTCGTGTGTGTGTGCATTTCAACTGAGGCAAAAACAACATGAGCCGGTTCCCCAGCAAAGCCTCTTCGACCTACCACGAACATAGCGGGAGTTCTGGATCCAAGCCTATCGTGGTGACCACCAGACGTCCCGAATCGACCACTGAGACCAAGGGAAGCCTTCAGACCTCGGAGCAGCCGCATGTGAGTGGTGCACCCATCAGCTCCCCCGGCAATGCTCCTCGGTCCAGTGTTCCTCCAGGAGGCCAACTTGATCTCGCTCCTCCTGTTGAGTCGGCAGCAAAGGACAGTCAGCAGTCTCTAGCTGTAAACCGCGAATCACTTCGCGGCACGTCAGTCAATAGCGCGTCCGCATCGACAAAAGGCAAGGCGGCAATCCGGGAGCCGGCAAAGAGCATCACAGGTGTCCGTAATGCTCTCACTCAACGCGACTCAATGTCATTGTCGAAGTCACTGTCGCCGGAGAAAGCCGATGCACCAAACAGCGTCGAACTGGACCTGAAAGACACCGGCACCTACCACGTCCCAAAATACAGCAGCAACAAAACCACATCGCAACGACCATGCGCAAACGAAGGTGCAAACGATGCCATGAGAAGCGGCGCACAGCAGACGTACACTATTTCGGACTTCCGTGGACCTTTTCCGGCGTTCAGCGTCACTGCAGCAAATGTGGAAAAAGCAGAGAGCGGAGCGCCAAGCCAGGATGTGTCTGGTCCAAGCGAAAAGATCTCGGACACACCCCACAATTGTCATCCTCAACACCAACAAGCGCCAAGGGAGAGGCCTCTTGATTCTCGGGTGGTCCGTGAGGACGAAATATTGATTGGCACTCGCCGCATGTCGTTGCACAAGTCCCGTGAACAGGTGGCCCTCCAAGGACAGATCTCTGCAGAAGGTTTAGCTACCGTCGAAAGAACTAGAATTGCAAGTCCCATTTCAAATCCTCTGATCGTCCAGGAGAACAATATGAGCGAATATGACTTCACTGTGGCCTCCAAATCACGAGTGTCAAGACCACCGCTGCAGCAACCACCGTTAAGTGCTGAGCAAACGTCTTCCACGACTGCGATGCTTAGCGAAGAGCTTCCACAAACAGCCATTGCCAACGCTGGTATCTGCATCACTTCCAACGCAGGAAAATTGGCGAAGAAAGCTAATGCCGATGGAAGCTTTTCAAGAAAAACACGTCATATTGCTTCAGCTGGAAAGGACATTCTAGATCACGTAGAAATTAATCTTTCCAAGCAAGACTTGTCTAGTCCTAAGAATAGAAAAAAGAAGTTAATTTCAGAAGGCCTCTCACGTGATAGTACCGGTCGGGAAATTTCCAGACCCACTATACATGACATCTTAGATACGCAACCTCCAGCAGGCGAAAAGTATGCTCTGTACTCGACGCCACTCTCTGAACCACCGAAAAGCCCAATGAAACTTGATTTCACCAGGGGTGACACGGCTGCAGCTAGCAACAAAGTGGATTTGGCGAAGCCAAGCAGCTCACAGCTTTCAGCCAGTACGCGCAGCACCAGCAATGTGACGATTAAGCATACCTCTAGAACAACACCACGCCGCGCCCACGCTGCCATTGTTCCTGCTGGTGCACCCGTTCAGCATGAAGTAGAGCAGCTGGTGCCCAAAGAACACCTTTTGTACCCCGTGGCGCTCTGCCTCATGTTCGTTCTCATTCTAATGCTCTGTTTTCTGTTTCTGCCCAGCCAGCCTTCTCCTCTTCTGAGGAGCGAGGGACGGAGACCAGCTAACAGACTTTCTACTGACAACTGCACCTCCATCAGTTGCCTACGGAATGCCCCGTATCTCAGAAATCTTCTTTCCTGGCGTCGCGTCGATCCTTGCCACAATTTTAATGCTTTCGTATGCCTTGGCTGGACAGCGCAGTTTGCTTTGCCCTTCCGAAATGGTTCAACAGACGATGACTACGTCAGCTACCTAGAGCAGGACATCATCAATGCGCTTCAGAAAAACAGTCAAAATCGTGTTCTCACTCGACCGCTCTACGATCTGTACGAAAAATGCACTGACTTCGATGCCTTTGACAGCACTGACTCTGGCCTGCTTTTAGATCTGCTGTCCGAAGTGTCTCCGGAGGGCTTCCCACTAAACGCTTCCCCACCAGCCGGTATTTCGGTATGGAAAACTGCAGCCAAAATACTTCGGAAAAGCGGCGCCGTAGCATTAGTCAGCGTCGGCGTCGCCTCCCATCCTATATTCACAGCTAAAGACATTGCATCAGTCGGACCACCCCAGTTGCTGACGAGCGGACGTGGCATCAACGCCGAAGAAGCCCTACGCCTTTACATGACGGCTATTTTGTTGACAGCCAGTGAGCTGAAATTGCGACGTCTGTCGCAGCCAGATTTTCTTGCCGGAATAACGTTCGCGAGCGAACTTGAGAGGTTGGCTCAATTAAGGCTCAAAAGAAGCGCGGGAAAAATAGAAGTTCTTGACTCTCAATCACCTCTGCAGGAATTCTTAACGGAGGCTTTCGGGGAGTTTCAAGGAGATCTCTCCATTGCAGCGAACGAAATCCTAATCCGATCGCCCGAATTTGTCGGCGACATCGTAGACATGGTCGCGCGCACAGAGGTCCGGACCGTACTGAATTACTTGGGCCTACGACTAATGATCCAGATGGCTCCTTTCGTTCCATCTTCAGCGCTGATCAAAGTCCACAACACTCTTCTATACGGAAAGTACCGCACTAAACGCCCCTCTCAGCTGTGCGTGCGGGCTGTGGAGACAGCACTACGCCCTCTTGTTTTCAGTCGCTTATTCGCCTCTCCAAATCTAAACGCTTCAACTCCCGTCCTCTTCGACTTCGCTCGGGCCTTTTTCGACGAATTCCGATCAGAAATAAATGCTTCCACATTTTTCGACAGCCGCTCAAAGGCTGCTATCGGGCGCATTTTGTCGCGTACCACGATCGAGGTGATTGGCCCGAGCTGGACCCAGAACGCGGCCTTAATCCTAAGATACGTCGAGGGCCTGCCTGAAATCACGGCCAACGATTCGGCGCATCAAGTCTATCTACAATATTACCCTCGCACTTTCGTCTACATCCTGGAACGCGGCGCGCGAATGAGATGGAGTGGCTCCGCATTCAGCACCGACTGCTGGTACGAATCGCACCCGAGAACTGTGTACGTGCCACTGCTGGCCTTCAACGGGACGCAGGCCCTGGACGGAGGTGGTGTGGACGCCATGCAGCTGTCGCGACTGGGGCCCCGGCTGGGACGCTGCCTCTTCGACATGCTACTGGACGCTGCCGACTCAGTCGAAAATGATGAGCGTTGGCTTACGGACGGCACGCGGCAGACGCTGCTACGAGCGGAAGCGTGCTTCATGAAGCGGCAGGACTACGTCCGCTTTGGCCGCTTGCGCGACGTCTTGGCCTTGGGCGCCACCTACAGGCTCTTCGCGAAGGTCGTCGGTGCCGACGCGGAGCTCGCCGTGCCTAACCACGAACGTGGTGCGTTCACCGCTGCGCAGGCCTTTTATGCGAGCCTGATGCTTCAGAACTGCGATAAGGGAGGGCGCCCTACCCGCGTCAAGGAGTCTGGAGACGCTGCCGACTGGAGTGTCGCTCTTAAAAATAGTTACGAGTTTCCTGCGGCGTACAACTGTAGCCTACACTCAGAAATGAACGCATTAGTTAAGTGCGGACTTGACGTTGCCTTATCATAAGCTTTGCGATACACACCTAACCGTTAAAAGCACTGAGAGTTCAAAGTGACGTGCTTGCTGCCTCTTTTTGTTTGTGGCCGTGAAATTTTGTTACGAGAGTTAAATCTATGGATTATCATATTTCTGGGTTAGCTGTGAAATCACATTGAAAACCCCCGTCTTTGAGATATTCAGGTGGAAGTGAATGTAGCAAAAATGACTAACATTCAGTAAGTTGGCCTATTTTCAAATGGAACCTTCGTCACCTGTAAATGCATCATTCATACGTGTACGGACAGACACACAAGCAAATGACCGGCAAAAAAAATTGGTGACAAATGTTTCTGTGCCGAGAGTAAGTGAAGCGCACACTTTAGCATCATTTGCAAGAGTTGCAGCACAGTGTCGTATGCTCAGGCATTTACTGGTCTGTGCTCACCGTGTAAAAAAAAAAAAAAGCGCGGCTTCTGCTTTCCTCCTGGCTGAATTTTTGCGCTGTTTTCCTTTTCGTTTCTCTAGCCGTCAGTTATTCCAGCTCAGTACTACAGAATTCTTTGAGCCAGCGTCCTGTCGTTCCTATATGAGTTCCCAATGTTGGCTTCTAAGTTTCGAAGCAGATACGCGAATCGTCAAACAAGCTTGCGTCCACTTAGTTTTCAGGGAGAAGCCGAGAAATGACGCGCCAACAAAAGAGCTTGCGAACACGAGCCCGTATTTAAAAAAAAAGGGGGGGGGGGGGGGGTAATTTCACACATTTTCAGTATTTCCGAGAAGTGAATAAAGCGCATGAATGAATAAGGCGCTCTCGGCGTGACTCAGTGTGAGCAATCATCGTAGCGTTGATTTCAGTAGTGGATACAATGGGGCTTACGGATCCCCCCGTGGAAGAGGTTGCCATACTTCGTATACTTTACTCGCGCCTTTGAACGCTATCTGTTTACCAAAATAAATTCGGGGAGGATTATGTTAAGCAGGATCAGACGGATACAACCGAGAGCAGTGCGTTTATTTATATTCCTTCATCTTTTTCTAATTTTCGCATAGCTCATTCACTCGTGCACGTGGAAAATAATCTGCTTCTGCTGGGTGTATATCCGATTGCAGAGAGAGAGAGAGAGAGAGAAACTTTATTTGGTCCATTAAGTGTTTCGCGTTCGGTCTTCGTCTGCACCGCTGCAGACTCGTGACCTTCAAAGCAGGGTTGGGCCCCTAGTCCAGGACTCGGCTGAGTCGCGCTACTTCGCTTGCGTGCTGCACCATTGTCCTTTGGGCGGCGAGCTCGCAGCTGGTGAGCCGGCTCTCCCACTGCTCCGCACTCGGGGGTTTTGTGTTTGTGGAAGGTGTAGTTTCGCTTACACTTCCAGGTTATATAGTAAAGCGTGGGGGATGCCCCGCACCACGGGCACGTGTTCCTATGCTGTGTAGCATACATCTTGCTAAGTATATGTAGGTTAAAGAATGTTCCCGATTGCAGCCTCCGCCAACTACCTGCTTCTTGTTGTGTTAGGCCCTTATGTGGCGGGGAGTATCTAATTCTCCTGTCTCTTCGATAGTTTGGGTATTCTGAAAATCCGATCTCCACGGTGAAGTGCTGTCCCAGGGCGTATGGCCGCTCGGCTCGGTGCGTGATCTCTCGAGCCAAGCTGTCTGCCCTTCTCTTCTGAGACGGTAGCCGTACTGCACCTCTAAACATCTCCAGTCTTTTATTTGAGCCGGAGATTTTCACTACGGCGTCCCTCATAGCCTGAGTGGCTTTGGAACGTTAGACACCTATAAACCTCCCTCTTCCAATTGACTTTTTTGCAAACAATTGTCCTCTCTTAAATTATTCAAATCACCTTGAACGCGAGCATTTGAAGCCAGGTGTCAGAGGACACGTCACTGCATTAGCGCAGTACTATCAAGTGCGCGCGCGTTCAGGCAAAGAAGAAGATGCCTCGTTCCGCTGACGGTCGCTGCCCCATCGCCGAGAAGTTCTCAGTCAGTACTGCGTCCTGCTTGCCAAAGACAAGTGAGGTGCTCCCGTCGCACGAAAGAAGCATCGACGCGCCTTCAATGCGTGAGCTTTCTGGCAGTTCACCCGAAAGCCCGCAGGAGTCCGCTTCCATTCGCGATGCCGACTCCGTCCGCCATCCTGCGCTCAGCGACGGGTCGTCGCCGACACCAACAAAACGCCTCGAGCAACAGCGCGCTCCTCAATGCTCGTCCTCCACAAAGACCTGCACTGTTCGCAAGAAGGCCGCCGTCGCCCAGGGTTCCCGACTTGGTTCCAGTGGCTCTGCTGTAAGCAACGGTGAGGTGCACTTGGCCCAGAAGTCTTCCAAACCATTTCATCCGGCAAGCAGCACAGAAAACTTGACGTCACCAACGCCGGACGGCTCTAGCAGCACGATAAAGAACAGTGATATCAAAGGAGATTCTACTACGATTAAGACACCGGCCTCTGATAACCGTGCTAGGGAACAGAACTCGCGATCGCCTAGCCAGCTTGCAGAAGTGCCGCGGTTGCAATTTGCACTCAAAAAAGTAGCCTCGCAGAGATTGGGTGAAAATTCTTACCACCCACTTTGCGTCTCAAACCGGCTGTACAGAGCAGAGGACAGTGGGCCGTCCGTCTCCGAGGACCTGTGCTGGCGCGGAGGGGATGGTCGAACACACAGGGATGAAGCACGTCTTTTCAATGCCGCCTGTCCGTCTGCGGCTCCACTCGGACACAAGATGCTTCAGCGAGCTGCTGTTGATTTCTTCGGTCCAACCAGTGCCACCAGCCCCGACGACCCGCCAGCACAATCGCCGAGCTCAGCCTTCGGCGAGAAATTCAAGAATGGTGGCGTGACTTCCCGATATAATTCTGCCACTAGCCCGATTGCGTCGGAGGAGACAGTGCTGCAGAATGGACGACCTATCCGCGCAGTACCTCGTGCTAAGTACCTGAACAACGAACGACGCTTCGGCGGTTGTAAGACTGGTTCGCCTGGCTCTCAAAGAGCGAAGGTTAAAAGCGCCAATATCGAAGAGAGAGAACGGAAACTAAGACGAACGCTTGGTGGCACTTTTTGTGTAGAGTCGAATGAAGTGGTGGAACCGGGGCACAGTATTTACATTTGCGACATTTGGAAGCACTTTGATCGTGAGCGCCAACCTGACCCAGCACCTAGGTTCGCACCTGAAGAACACAGCGCCGATTTTATTGTACGCACTGACGGCGACCAAGTGCTCTTCAAGGAATGCCTACTCTATCCCCTGGCATTCTGTCTCCTCTTTGGCGTGGTTATAGTCTGCGCATTACTGCTGCTACCAACAGAAACGTCCGGTCATCTGAGTGCCAGAGTGCCGGCTTCTGATACCTGCCGCTCTTCCAGCTGCTTTCAGACCGCACGGGACTTGAAAGACCTTCTCTCCTGGAAAATTGCCGATCCGTGCGACGATTTCTACGCTTTCGTGTGCCGACGCTGGCAGAGCCATCATGTCGCGGCAGCTCCCAAAGATCATTCAGTTTCCTTTGATGATGACTACGAAGCTTATCTGGAGAACAAGATGCACGCCATCATCCAGGACGAATCCCTAAAATCAGACGCGCTTCTGCCGGTCAGGCAGCTCCACATGAAATGCGTGGACGTCAAAGGTAGTGAGGAGGAAGGCTTGAAAGCGCTCCAGTGGCTGATGTCCGAGCTCTCGCTGGAGGGTTTCCCGTTTGCTCCGCCGATGCGGGGCAGTATGTCCATCTGGGAGGCTGCTGCCAAAGTGCTACGAAAGACTGGCGCATCCGCTCTCATCGAAGTCGGCGTAGCATCCAGTCCATCTCAGCCCGATGGCCGTGACGTGGTGTCCGTGGGACCACCCGAAATGGTGACTGCTAGTGAAGGCATAGGCATCAACGACGCGATCAGCCTCTACACAGAAGCCGTGTCATCTTCTATCCGTGTCTTCAAGAAGGAGCGCCTAGCATCCGACAGCTCCCTCAGCATAGTCAAATTTGTCGCTGACTTGGAAACGATCGGAAATGTGAAATTGCGGAGGCAAAACTCGCCCAAGATTGACGTTCTGAAATCCCCGTCGTCACTTCTACAATTTCTGGCGGAGCTCTTCCGCGGCGTGAACGGGTCGCTTTTCGCTGGTGAGGGATCGGAAGTCATGGTGCTGTCACCGATTGTGATGAACAAGATATTTGACCTCGTTCGTGGGACGGAAGCGCATACTGTTATGAACTACCTTGCCGTTCGTGTCCTGATCGGGACGTCTCCGTTTCTCCCTCAAGTAGGCCTCACCGACTTTTACAGCACCTTAACATACGCTCGGCGCCAGACGAATGTCCCTCGTCGGCACCTATGCATCCGTGCCGTCGAGAAAGCCTTGTTTCCTTTAGTATACGCTTCCTTAATGGCTAACGTCGAGCTGCACGCATCTATTACTTCGGTTCGCGACCGGACGCGTGATTTCATGGAAGTGTTTTTGAACGTGATAGAGGCTTCACCGCTTTTCGACATGGAATCCATGACTGCCATTCGAGGTCTTATCTCCGCAGTTAAGATACGCGTCTTCGGTCCTGAATGGGTCAACAACGATACCCTCATCCAACGATACGTTCAAGGCCTTCCCCTTGTGCCGGCCAACCAGAGTGGTCTCCAGCTTTACGCAAATAACTACGAGTACACCTTCCTGGCGCCTCATGCGCTCAGCTCTTCCAGCCGCTGGACACGCTCTGTCTTCAGCGCGGACTGTTGGCACGAACTGTACCCGGCCACACTCAACATTCCCCTGCTCATGTTCAACATTACGCGCGCCCTCTACAAAGACCTCGGCGGCCTGCACCACATCCCTAGAGCGGGGCCGCGTCTGGGCCGGTGCATCTTTGACCTCATTGTTCATGCAGCGTTTGAGACGCAGAGCGGTGCCGCCAACTGGCTAACAGAAAACACTGAGCAACGGATGAGGAACGTCGAGACCTGTGTGTATTCTGCCGGCGGAGAGCTCTCTCTGCGCTTCCCGAGAGTTCGCGACATTCTGGCTGCGCGGGCAGCGTACGCGTACTTTCGGAACGAAAGCTGGAGCGAAACGACGAAGCTCCGCCTCTCGGACGATCACGTCTTGACGGGACGACAGCTATTCTTCATCTACTTCATGATTCAGGCGTGCGAGTACGGCGCAACTGTCCAGGAGGATTCCAAGGGCGGCCGCGACTGGGAGGTTGCCCTGAGCAACAGCGACGATTTCACTGACGCATTCCAGTGCGCCCCGGGGTCTCATATGAACCCCCTTAAAAAATGTGCTCTTTAGTTGTGCTTAACATTTATACTCTTGGTAGAAGATTGTAGGCTTATAAATCAATCCAAGTGAACAAGTTTGTGGCTTGCGCTCTGGTTGAATCGACAAAGTGAATGTGCTGTACTCCGCTTGTGTACCTTACTGACCGAAACTGACTTGTGCTTTAATGTACTAACTACTGCTTAAGTTGGACCAAAAATACAACATTCACTATTACCCTGTGACTAAAGGCACTGTGTTTGTGTAATCAAAGGAGCACTACGGTAAATGAGCAGTCACCTATCACATTGAAATGCCAATGGCTACAGTGAACGGGGCCGATAGCTACTTTTAATTTTTATTCGTCATTCAGATCCTGTTGCCTGGGAATTCCGGCGTTGATGTCATTTTCTATGCCACACTCGCTCGTTCCTCGAAGGATCTTGAAGAAGCCTGTGAAATGATAATGAAAACAGAAAATATCAAGTATTGCAGTATGCGGAAATACTTGCACATGAGTAACTTGACTGAAAGACGTCGTGGTAACCGATTAATTTGCTGATTGATTTGATATTTACCTTCATCGCCCCAGTTCGGATTCCACGAGTTGGCCGCAAGCCAGTAGGGCACGCCCTGTTCGGTTCCCCACCCTAGGATCTTGACGGCATGTCCGCCTGTGTAGTCGCCGCTATGCCTCTGGTAGACACCTGTTCGTCGAGTCAGTAATCGCCATTTCCACTCAGAGCTTCGTGACAAAGAATCCGTGCATATAGTTGTCACACATTCACTTTACCCGCTTTACGCCTACTATGTTATGTTGGCGCTCTTTCTCCATGTCGCTGAGTCACTGAGGGCTAACTTAAGTTTGCTTAAATCGACAATAATAATGTCAGAGGTGTCATTTTATTTGAAAACAGAGCTTTTATCAGCTAGAAAAGGCAAAAGAAAAACGAAGTTCACGTGCCGCCATCACCGGCCGATTTTGCGAGTAAACTATGCGACTTGGTGCGCATCCCTGAGGCCAGGCTACGCTGCTATGCACTTATAACGGTGATAACGGAGTCCTAGCTTTTCAGTTTAGACGTCACGAGTTTGAATCGAGTGGCGGGAAAATTATGGAATGTCATTTTCTCGACAGTAGATGCTTATTTTGCTGCCGGACCAATATCAAAATACCCAGAAAGAGGCTTTCAATTTCTTAAAGAAAATTAGATGGAGTGGTCCTCACTGTACTTTTAAATATGGCTTTCATTAATTAAACTAAACCAAGGCATAATGGAGCGAAAAACTATTTGGCAGAATAAATGGGGTCTACCCTTTCATTTTTCTCTTTTACTAAGAGATAGGCAATGAAGTAGGATTGTATGCATGGGAATAGCACGGCACGTGATTATAAAAGCATAAGAGGTAGAGTATATAAGCGTCTCGCAATTGTTTACCAAACCTTACACAATTTTCGTTGAAAGAGAAGGCGGGTTTCCAAAACGGTTAACCAGCAAAAGCTGCACTAGTCAAAATGTGCTTTGACTGTAGGCACTATTCCTCCGACAGCCAAGTGAAAGAACGACAGTTAAAGAACACTGAAGATAAAGCTTACTGTCAGCTTACTGCCCGTTGCCTACAAGGTATTTACTAAGGTAATTGCTAATAGATCTCAGGACAACTTTAGACTTTAATCAACCAAATGATCAGGCAAGCTTTCGTAACGGATATTCCACAATAGATCATATTCACACTATAAATCAGGTGATACAGAAATGCGCAGAATATAACCAACCCCTGTACATAGCCTTCAGATATTACGAGAAAGCATTCTACCCGGTGGAAACCTCAGCAGTCATACAGGCATTGCGTAATCAGAGTGTAGAAGAGCCCTATGTCAAAGTACTGGAAGATATATAGGAACTGCACAGCTACCATAGCCCTCCATAAAGTCAGCAATAAAATTCCAATAAGGAAGGGCGTCCAGCAAGGAGACACGATCTCGCCAATGCTATTCACCGCCTGTTTACAGGAGGTATTCCGAGGCCTGGATTGGGAACAGTTGGGAATAAGAGTTAATGGAGAATACCTAAATAATCTTCGCTGATGACATTGCCCTGCTGAGTCACTCAGGAGATGAACTGCAAATCGTGATCAATTAGTTAGACAGACAGAGCAGTACGGTGGGTCTTAAAATTAGCATGCAGAAAACCAAAGTAATGTTCAACAGTCTAGCAACGGAACTGCAGTCCACAATTGACAGCGAGGCGCTGGAAGTGGTAAAGAAATACGTCTACTTAGGGCAAGTAGTGACAGCTGATCCGGATCATGAGACGGAAATAACTAGAAGGATAAGAATGGGGTGGAGCGCATATGGCAGGTGCTCTCAGATCATGAATAGCAGATTACCAATATCCCTCAAGAGAAAAATGTACAACAGCTGTATCTTACCGATACTCACCTACGGGGCACAAACGTGGAGGCTAACAAAAAGGGTTCAGCTTAAATTAAGGACAACGCAGCGAGCCACAGAAAGATAAATGATAGGTGTAACGTTAAGAAACCGGAAGCGGGTAGAGTGGGTGAGGGAACAAACGCGGGCTAATGACATCCTAGTGGAAATAAAGAGGAGGAAATGGGCTTGGGCACGGCATGTACTGCGAAAGCAAGATAACCGCTGGTCCTTAAGGGTAAGGGAGTGGATTCCAAGAGAAGGCAAGCGTAGCAGGAGGCGGCAGAAGGCTAGGTGGGCGGACGAAATTACGAAGTTTGCAGGCACATGGTGGGCGCACCTGGCAAAGGACCGTGTTAATTGGAGAGGCATGAGAGAGACTTTTGCCCTGCAGTAGGTGTAGTCAAGCTGATGATGGTGATGATGATGACAAAACAAAAAAAAATAGCGTGAAAGCTCGGTAACTGCGCTGCCTCCTACGTCAGACCGGCTTTGTTGCTTCAGCAGAAGGGAAAGAGAATCTAGAAGAGGATGACTCCGCCCAAAATTGCCTTAAAGTAAATTTGAGAATTCAACCACTCTAACGGTTCTACTGGAGCACAAATCAAAATTTACGAAACAACTATCTCCATTGTACGCCTCGAGAAATAAATTACGTTTCTCCGTTCGTTGATACCCCGTGCGTTCACCTTGTTTTTATAGGATTTAAAGTAGTCAGAACCTCGCCAGATAGGTTTTAAAATGCTGATAAATACAGAGCCCCGACTTTCGTGCGGTACAGGGCTCCACAATTATTGTCAGAAGCTTCATAGTTTCGTCCTTGAGAAGATACAAAAATGCACTCCAGTAAAACTACTACTCGCGTTAAGCAAAAAAATAAAAAAATCCTGAGAAGCTCGTGGGCCGGAGGCCCCTGTGAAGTGCTCTTTTTCTGCTAGACCATTAGAGGACTCAAACCTCACGATCGAGCCTGCGTGTTGCCCGGCGTATTAAAAGTGCAAGGGTATGCAGGTATGCAGCAGTAAAGAAAACTTGTGCTTACATACTTTATGAAACTTTTGTCTGGTGCACATGACAATTTAGATGAGTCGGTCATAAACGATGAAGCGCGCTACAGCTTGCTGCTAATAATCGAGAGAGAGTTCCAAAAAAAACTGCTTCTCAAAAAAAAAACGGATTGAATGAAACTGAAAGTTCGCGGGAAGAGATCGCGGTAAGACAACATCGTCGTGATATGATGTGTGTGGCGACATATAACTCTGGTCAGAGCAGCCGATCGTGAAAGCTGCTCGTCGGGGCATAGCAGAAGCTGGTAATTTAGATTTCAACCGCCCCTTGTTCTTTTCTTTTACTGAACTTAGAACGCGTGCTTACCGCTTTTGTAACAGAAAAAGTCTGCGTAGACGTCAAAGTCAGCCTCGACGGGTCCATTCGTGAAGATCTCAGTCTTGATTTGTGTCTCGTCTGAAGAGATGGAGTACACCTTCGACCCTGCAAGCAAAGCGGAGCTCTTGAAAGGCCTGTTTTCATTGATTACGAGAAAGCATTCGACTTAGTGGAAACCTCAGCAGTCATACAGGCATTGCGTAATCAGGGGGTAGAAGAGCCTTATGTCAAAATACTGGAAGATATATATAGCAACTGCACAGCTACTATAGTCCTCCATAAAGTCAGCAATAAAATTCCAACAAAGAAGGGCGTCAGGCAAGGAGACACGATCTCGCCAATGCTGTTCACCGCGTGTTTGCAGGAGGTATTTCGAGGCCTGAATTGGGAACAGTTGGGAATAAGAATAAATGGAGAATACCTAAATAATCTGAGATTTGCTGATGAAATTGCCTTGCTGAGTCACTCAGGAGGTGAACTGCAAATCATGATCAACGAGTTAGACAGGCAGAGCAGATCGATGGGTCTAAAAATTAACATGCAGAAAACCAAGGTAACGTTCAACAGCCTAGCAAAGGAACAACAGTTCACAATTGGCAGCGAGAGCTTAGAAATTGTGCCGGAATACGTCTACTTAGGGCAGGTAGTGACAGCTGATCCGGATCATGAGAGGGAGATAACTAGAAGGATAAGAATGGGGTGGAGTAATAATAATTAATAATAATAATTGGTTTTTGGGGAAAGGAAATGGCGCAGTATCTGTCTCATATATCGTTGGACACCTGAACCGCACCGTAAGGGAAGGGATAAGGGAGGGAGTGAAAGAAGAAAGGAAGAAGGAGGTGCCGTAGTGGAGGGCTCCGGAATAATTTCGACCACCTGGGGATCTTTAACGTGCACTGACATCCCACAGCACACGGCTCAGTGGTTAGGGCGCTCGACTACTGATCCGGAGTTCCCGGGTTCGCACACGACCGCGGCGGCTGCGTTTTTATGGAGGAAAAACGCTAAGGCGCCCGTGTGCTGTGCGATGTCAGTGCACGTTAAAGATCCCCAGGTGGTCGAAATTATTCCGGAGCCCTCCACTACGGCACCTCCTTCTTCCTTTCTTCTTTCACTCCCTCCGTTATCCCTTCCCTTACGGTGCGGTTCAGGTGTCCAACGATATATGAGACAGATACTGCGCCATTTCCTTTCCCCAAAAACCAATTATTATTATTAATTATTATTACTCCACCCCATTCTTATCCTTCTAGTTATCTCCGCATATGGCAAATTCTCGCAGATCATGAGTGGCAGTTTACCAATTTCCCTCAAGAGGAAAGTGTACAACAGCATAATCTTACCGGTACTCACCTACGGGGCAGAAACGTGGAGGCTAACGAAAAGAGTTCAGCTTAAGTTAAGGACAACGCAGCGAGCCATGGAAAGAAAAATGATAGGTGTAACGTTAAGAGATCGGAAGCGGGCAGAGTGGGTGAGGGAACAAACACGGGTTAATGACATCCTAGTCGAAATCAAGAGAAAGAAATGGGCTTGGGCAGGGCATGTAATGCGAAGGCAAGATAACCGCTGGTCTTTAAGGGTAACGGAGTGGGTTCCAAGAGAAAGTAAGCGTAGCAGGGGGCGGCAGAAGGTTAGATGGGCGGATGAGATTAAGAAGTTTGCAGGCAAAGGGTGGATGCAGCTGGCAAAGGATAGGGTTAATTGGAGAGACATGGGAGAGGCCTTTGCCCTGCAGTGGGTGTAATAAGGCTGATGATGATGATGATGATGATGATGATGATGATGATGATGATGATGATGATGATGATGATGATGATGATGAAAGGCCTGTATATCACGGCCTTGCCAGAAACTCTATCTTTTGCACGCTCTAAACTGTGAACCAGATTTAGAAGTATATTTTCAAAAATTCCAGAATTTCAAACTAGCTGTTGGCAACCACACCTCACCCTGTCTGCGCTCCGCCCTCCTTCCTTGTCTATCTATCACCGGACCACTCAACACAACATTCATGTCACCAATAAATTAATCACTTAATCAAATGATCGATCAACCAATCAATTAATTAGTCATTCAGTAAATCAATCAATCAATAAGTCTTCATTCAGCATTCTTCAGTGTATGGTGGATGTATGCGGAAGAACTCATCGCCCGCGCACATGCAGTTGGGGATAAAAGTCTCATGAATGCGTGTTCCGTAAAGGAAGCCGATAGCTTCATTGTTAACAGCCGGGTGGAGGCCACACTTGTGGTGAAAGAACAGATTTTGACTTTCACCTGCACAAGTGCGGTCTCCACGGTCTCCATGAAATGAAATTGAAATTGGTTTTTGGGGAAAGGAAATGGCGCAGTATCTTTCTCACACCTCGGCAGACCGCTGAACCGCGCCGTAAGGGAAGGGATAAAGGAGGGACTGAAAGAAGGAAGGATGAAAGAGGTGCCGTAGTGGAGGGCTCCGTCGAAACGGGGCCGCCACAGTCGTGTTCTCGTAGCCGCTATTTAGTAATAGAGATATCGGCTTCGTTTACGGAGCACGCGGTCCAGAGACTTTTGTCCCTGTCTGTACATACCTTGGTATTTGTCCTTGCTGTACTCCGTGTCGTGACCCTTGCGGCAAACGTGCTGGCACCGGGGCGTCGGAAGAGTGCTGCTGCTGCAGTTGGGCAGCGGGCCCACGGTGTGGTGCTCGCAGGGTGGGTACTGGTAAGGCTGGCAGCCGTCCTCGGTTCCGTACAGGCCGCCGGACACGACGCCCCGGTCTTTGTAGAACTGCCACGCAGACGAAGGGAAGCCGCCGAAGCAGCTGCGAGGAGGGGCCAGATCAATGCTCCATGTTGCGATACTTAAAACGCTAGCAAATCTGAAAGCGCTCCTTACATTTCGTAGACTCAGTTGCGATGCGTGAGCCGGTACAGAGAATATGAAGTGACTGACGGACTTCAAGACGTGTCTTAGTTCCCTCGAGTAAACATGAAAGCACATATATACTCCACAATGCAGGGTACATTAAGTTTGATCTCTATCTCCTGTTTTTTGTGCGAAAATGGCCGTGCAGGGATGAGTGCGCATTGTTTCTCGTCAACAGTCCGTTCTTTTAGGCCTTCACTTCCAGTCCATATTTTGCAGTCTTTAAACACTACGCGAGACCAAGGCACACTTGTTCTGCGTGGTACACCTAGTGCATCTTATCTATTTGTTATATTTTATGCTCGCCCCCAACGTGCCCATTTACATTTTATGCGTAGCCTGAAGCTGCATTCAAGGGCGCGTATAGCGGTCCTTATCAGCTATCTTTTCCACTAAAACATCAACTAAGCGGTGGCCATAAACTTCATCCCAAACACGCACGTATAACAAGCATGCCGGTTTTCTGAGCTTATATAGAAGGGAGCACGCGGAGCGTTTACTAAGCCGTGCTGCGTTGCAAGCACTGGCTGGCATTCGTGAGCACTCTCCAAGTCGATAATTCGGCCGCCGGCTCAACTCACCCGCGACCGCAGCTTCCGCAGCACGCCAGTAGGTCCTGGACCGAGATGTTCACTTGAATCTTCCCTTGGCTATGGATGCAGATGCGGTCGGATATGGCTTCGACGGCTCCAAAGGCCTGCAGGTTGCATCAGGTTTCCGCTCGAATAGACTTACTTATGTCAGTTCAACGGCGGTCCGGTAACTCGGAGTGCAGGTGAAGTCTATAATCCATGTGAAGTTGCGGTATTAGCAGCGCCAACTGAAAGGCATGCGCGTGCTGGCGGCGCTTTTTGAGTGGCGAGGCTATTTCCAAAACGCTATACCAGGGGTGGTGGCAGCAACTTTTAGGCAGAGTCACTGGAAAAAGCTTCCAGTCTCTCCACGTTTAGGCAAGCTTTCTTTTATGCATGCCAACTGCTGGGACCAGCAGACATCAAGATCACCCGACCATCTTGTTCTGAAAATAAATAGCTGGCCAGCCTCAATCTAAAAACGCGCGTCGCTTGCACTGATAAAAATGACCCTGAGCAAGGACTTCTTGTTTTGTTTTTCTCAAGGACCACCACAAGCAGCTCCACTGAGACACGGCAAACATGCCAGGATAAGCACATGACTCTCGCAGTCGCCGGCCGGCTTATAGCATAACACGCATCGCGAGCTTTGAGGAACGCACATTAGCGCAGCTCTCGGCATTACTTTCAAGAACAAGATATTCTTTCACGTGGACCAGCCCTAATCTCAGGAGACAACCCTTTTTGCATTTATCATCAACTGATATGCTGATGCCACGGCTTATGGGCAGCAGCACAACACTATACAGCCACTGTAAGTAAAGACAAAGCACTCCGATATAATAAAGAGCTCGCCAATGACCGGAAGCAGCGCCTGCTTTTAGAGATGCTGGATAAAATCGGCAAAAAAACAGAACGGAATGCTCACCCAGCAAGAGCCGCAGCTCGACTGGTCGCGGATAAGACCGATGCTGCCACACTGTGGCCACTTCTCTCGAGCATCGAAGGATTTTGGCATGTCTTCGGGGATCTCTTTGTGTCGGAAGACGGGAAGCCGGTGCAACCTGTTGTCCGGATGCACGCCCAGTAGACCCCGGATGAACATGGGGGAGATGTTCCGGTTGAAGTTGCGACCGGCCTGTTGAGCGAAACTCGTTAAGATTCAAATAATCGGTTTAATTGTTTCGTGTCGACAGTCAACGTTTGCGGAAGAAAAAAGAATGATTCCCTTTTAGATTCTGTGCATCGCACACGATGCATGATAATATTTCAGAGATTGTACCCCGAACGTCAACGCGAGAGCTTAAATCCAAGCGAAGGGGGAGAATTTTCCTTTTTGAATTTACAAAGATCACATCGATGCTCGAAGACATGTCAGCTTGTAGCAATTATTCTGCTGAGTCCGAAAGCTGTAAAAAAAACCTAGTAAAAGTGAAGAAAATCTCGGTGCGCAAATTCATTTTTCTCTTCGAATTCTACAGAGCTGAGTGTGTCTGTTTTTTTAACCGAGAAACTTTACCTAGATCGGTATGAATCTTGCTTGAAATGCCGTATATTCAAATATAAATATGAGAAGTGAATATGCGCTGCGATTTATTTCCTCAGCAGAATTAGAGTGACAGATATGTAGGGGGAGCATTTCAATGGTCTTCTTATGCACATTGTCCACAGAAGCAGTTGCTACAAGCTGAGGCGAAACTGTCCGAACAGCAACCTCAAATCAAAACGAGAATCGGAACATGTCCCTGTAGTGCGTTGAAAACGCAGTATGAGTAGAAACAACATAAAAGTGAGCAATTTATTTCCGCTAACTAAATGATTACCCCCTCCCCCCCCCCCACGAATTATGCTTTCATATTTAAGTAGAAAAGGAAAGATTAAATTTTCCGTTTTGAGACAGCACGAAAAGGAACAAAGTGTGTCCGTTACATATTGCTCGCACTTCTATGGCGGCGCATTCACTTCCAATGAGGAAAACGTAAGGGAAGATGGAAGTTGGACAAATCACCTGGTGAGTGAGGCTGTCTATGTTATTCAAGTCATTTCATTCCAGAGATAATACCGGGATATAATGACTGGAGGAATTAAGTTTGTTGCATAGCCATCGAAAAGAAATGGCACAAAGTTCAAGAATCCAGAGTGCAATGCGGCTCGATGGTGGGCTGCATCTTACGTAGGGGCGCTCAAGTGTCGCCTTCCTCACCTTCCACGTGGTGTTCAGCCTGTTGATGAAGGCTACCATACCGTCGGACATGGGCCTCAAGGAGGATGGATGCACACGGCGGCTGTGGACAACGGCGGCAAACACGGCGCACACAAGAACGCGCTTCCACATATTCTGCAAGACAGAAGTTTCCAGTGGTTAGCATATACACACAATACGACTTTGATACAAGTTCAACTGCACGATTCAATGCCAGCTCGGTTTTGCTAAAACATCATGCGCTTATCTTCCAGTGGAAAGAACAATTTTTCCCTGCTGTGTCTCCGTATGTTCGATGCAGTGTACCATGGAGATTTTTATAAAGCTCAAACAGCGCTGCCGTCCCCACCATTGTGTAGCACGTCTTATTTGGCGCGACTGATTTGTTGACATGATTACGGCATAGCTCATGAGCTCCCGGCGGCTTGTTTGCTTATTATACCAGCGTCCCCGATTAAGTCCCCTCGCACTCATTGTGGTGGCTGCGTGTGGATCTTAGTATAAAATTGTGTGGTTTTCTAATCAGCAAGAGCCGTGAAGTTGCAATTGAACAAATTGTTTGCTAAGAACAGCAGCCCACATAATAACGATCGGCGCAGAACAAAAGCACACCTGTAGTATAATCGGAAACGTCTGTAACTTAGCATCGATGGGCACGGTGTTGCTTGACTTGCCTTATGTCCATGGCCTTTCGTTTCGAACCGTAATGAAGGTCACCATCTCACATAGACGAATGCAGAAAACGAAAATTTATTGTTGTTGGTGCAATTCTACATTTTTTTCCTTTCGCAACAGTACTTACGTAACCACTAGCTGATGTGTTACAGGCATATATGTAGGAACCTTGAAAAAGCACACTTTTAGTCGTGATAGTGGTCGCGCTGTAGCATCGTTGATGGTAATGATAACGACATTTAGAGACCTACGGTTGGAATGCAGCCTCCTATGTTAAAGGCACGTCTCAATCATAGCATAAAAAACAAGAAAAATATAAAAATGAAATTAATAAATCTGGCAACTGCTAAGTGGAGTTATATGGGAGCGGAGTATCAAGGAATTGGTACACTTTTCATAAAACGCTTAAGCTTTAATTTTGTCATCGCTGGATAGCAAAGATGCAGTATGACCTGGTTTAAGAACGGCCGTTATATGGCAGCATTTTTTTCCTTTCGATTTTGTTCAGCCCTTGTCGTCCGCTCCGCTGCACTGGCAAACACAGCAATAGCTGATGAGCGAAAAAGGGCGAAAGTAATAAAAAAAATCTGGAATGCTGCAGTTATTATCCTAGTCTGGCAATGTTATTTTTAAAAACTGCGCTGGCGCGCGCGCGCGTTTCTGAGTACGTGCGTGTGTACATCTGTTGCCTTCGCATTGCTTTTGCTATCAGGACTTACGCGCAGTTGCGCATCCGCGTACATCTGCTCCACATATGTATTGTTACTCCGGCGCGTATTTAACTGCTTTATTGCTGTTCTCAACTTGTACTAATGCGCTCGCTTTCAGACACACAAGTCTTAGTAGTCCTACGCCTTAGATAAGGCATGACAAACAAGAAAGAACGTATGCTCTGCGATATAACCAACAGCTGTGTTTTTTACTGTACCGAGATTTATAACCGAACGGCAGAAAAAGATATAAGCGAACTCCCCACACCCTTAATAATTACCCCTCAGCTTTGTCCCAGCTAAATGCCCACGAACAGAGAAATGGTTTTTCTTGACTGCAGCTCAGTGGATTCGGATGAAACTTTTCTCATTTAGAGGACGAAGTTATAATTTAGTGGGCGTTGGAAGCATAGAGTTTTCGTTCATCTGCTCAATTAAATACCGAGGTCACAGGACTTGGAAACGTTCCATACTCATGCTTAAAAAATTGTTATTTTGCAAGTTCACTTATTTGCACGTCTTAAAGCGCCTAAAGCGGACACAAGTAACATCTCAAATGTGAACGAGGAGTTTGAAAGACTTGCGCAACTGGCAGAAGTTCAAAGCGAAAAGTGATAAGAGCTGAGTTTGTGCTGAAATGCCTCTTTAAGGGTGTCTACAACTGTGGCTTTTCAAAATATTATTGTTACCTGGTTACAAGGCTGAAAGTTGGAAGCTTAAATGTGTTTATATTTCGCAAACTCTCGCTACCTCTTACGCAGAATAAAAAAAAATAAAATGCATTCATATAAGCTTCCAACGCTAAAATTTGCCTCCTTTTGAACGACACACGCAGTTCCATCCAGGTCGCTCAGCGAATGTCTGATGAGAAAAAGTTTGCTTTACGCTTATATCTGATCGTAGCTAGGCCTGAAATAAATCTCCCTCTTAATAACAACGATGATTTAGAACAAAAATTTTGCTATTAAAATACGCTCATTTTGCGAGTTTTGCTGTAGCCACCTCCAATCTTCACTCAGAAGTACCACTTTAGCACTCATTTTAGCATTTTAGTACAGCTTGCTCATGCATGGGAAGCGGCGCGTACGGCATTGCTTACCTGCGATGCTGTGGCAGGCGGCAAGTGGAAGATGCTATGGCTCGCTTTGGACATTTTATACACAAGAATGAAGAGAGTCGCTATCGGTGTTAGCGTTTACGTTCACTGTCGCCTTGTACACATACCGCACTAAACGACAAAAGTTTCTTATCTCTGTACATGTTGCCGCGGCACGTGAGCGCCAGGTCGTCGAAAAGTTATAGAGGTGATTACCTTCGCGCTAGGGAATTTCGAATGCTTCCCGAAGAGATGGGTCAGAAAACAGGAGCTCCCTCTCTGTCCAAAGAAAAAAAAAACAATAAAAATTTAAGGTGTGTTTTGTACACTTCATTAATTAATGCTAGCATAATTTAAATCGTAGATGACCAGAGACAACGAAGCGTGTGTCCTTGCATGACAATACACAATGGAAATTCATTACTGCTACTTTCTGTAATCGCTAAGAAATAAAGTATGGAAATACTTATACAAATGACAAAGTCCCACTAAACTTGGTCCCAAGTTTAAGCTTGCAAAGGCACCAAGCGAACGAACATCAAATTGCAAATTAGTTTTCTGTATTAATGCAATTTACAAGCCTCGCGGTAAAGATGTTATTCAAATCGGTTAAATAAAAATTTCTACACAGGAATAAAGAAATGCGCTGACTAAAAGACGCCTTAAAATCCTGAAACTAACTTTGTGCAAGGAATTCATTAATGAGGCACGTAATAAAAAGTTAATAGAGGTCCCCTACATTTAGCATATATGTACGAGAATCTGATAGCTCGTTGTCGGAAATCGCTACTTGAGACAACCAATTCCGATCGAGTACAGAGACTGGGACTACAGACTTTTCATTAACCTTTACTTACGTCATTTATTTTTCTATGTTATTAAACCAACCTTAGAATACCATAAAAGTTCGGTTAATAGATATAAAAGTCTGAGTATCGCAAGAAATAAGTTCATAGATTCCTTAACTTTAGACGAGTGACATTTATGACGTCTTTTTTTTATTTTAATCGTGCGCGCACCGCACGGTCTGAGGAAAAAAAGTTGCCGATTTTTATACTTAATTATTCTCTGCTGGAGATTACCGGCCAATGCCTTGGTTGGTGCCGAATAATTTCTGAGCCTGCAAAATTGCATCTCTTAAGGATGGCGCAGGTTCTAGTCACGAAATAGTGAGAGCAGAACTTGAACCAAGAGTAAAGCACAAAAATCAAGATCTGCGCAATGTCCGACGACGTGGGCTCATATATAGCCATCCATGCAAAGGGATTGAAGGACGCCGCCACATTCAGCACCGGACTGCGGGCGAAACCTGCTCGCAAAACAGGAAGGAGTTAAGGTACCCATAAGCTCTCCGCACAGTGCAGAAGCCACCTGCCCTAAAGGCCGTTAAAAAGTCTGTGGTATTCGCCCAGAACAACACAACAAGCAATGGCAATAACGTTTTCTTTTGAGCGTCTGGCTTCCCCTTTCCGGTCTTGCACAGCGCCCTAAGAAAGCAGCATTGTCCCTGCAGCGTTCAACAATCTGGAGGACTTCGCCATAACTTCCCATGGGCACTCCTTTGCTGTTCTACGCAACACTTGCTGAGATGCCTGCACACATGTGAGCATAGTTCAGCTAAACACAGCACGTGACGATAAGCTATGCCTTCTACTTCGAGATACTGACGGTATGCGAGGCCGCCGGCTGTTACGAGGGATTGTCAACTCCTGTTCGCCACCCAAGCGTGTTTGTGCCGCCCGATGCCCCCGAGTGTTTTTCCTTCCTCTGATAATAGGTCACCCCGCAGCCACGAGAGATCGGATAATAAACCCTTCGATTAGCTTGTTTCGCATCTCTTCTTTCGTCTCATAAAGCAATTAAAGGCTCCATCGAAGGCTTGGCTGGTAAACACTGGTGACGTTACAATGTTCGGAAACTTCCACACTACACTGTTTATTATATCCCTATTTCCTTCCATGTGTTCCATTCTTCTTCCGGAGAATTAAGATAGGAAGGCGCTACATAGCTTCGAGGTAAACAGTTATTTTCGCTCTTTTTTGGCTCGTAACTGCCACAACAAAAGATGAGCAAAGGAGCTAGCAGCACTCCTGGCATCTTCCCAGCGCTCACTGCCAGAACCCTATCGCACATTGATGTCTACTTGACGAGCACGTTCTACGACCCACTTGGCGTCGACAGGTCGCCAATGCAGGGCGACCTTATGCGGGTTTTCACAATAACGTCGCTCCTAAAAACAAAACATAGGCAACGCCAGAGCGGTAAAGCTGCCAGGTACATACTGTCAGCGAGGTGACATGCCCGCAGTTGAAAATATGAGGCTCCATATCGGTGCAGAGAGAACGCTGTTCATATATATTGCTCCTGTCCCGTGATGCGCATTAACCGCTCAAAAATCTTTCCCTTCGCTTTATGTAATTTATTCATTGTCTCACAGTTTGCTGGAAATAACGAAAAAGATTGATCTTCTTCCTTTTAGAGCTTTTCATCTCTTCTAGCACGACTACATGCAGAGTGAGAGAGTTAATCACGACTGATTTCATGTACTTAGAAGACTCTTCCTTGTCTCCTTCTCCCACATGACTATTTCGTAGGTGTGAAGGTTACCATTCTTGTGGGGGACTTTAACTGCACTTCATAAATATGTGACAACCGGTCATTCAAGAGAATTTGATCCTCTGGTGTACTTCCACTTACTAGCTGGTATCTTGTCGTTGCAGAGACCATTAAATTTCTGCGCCAGAGGGGAACGGTAACAAGAACTCTTTTTGTTCTTCTTATTCGAACATCACGGATGATTACTCGCAAGAGTCACGCTCTGCAGTTTGGGAATTCTGGATTAGAGGTTGTCTTCGATGGGACACTCATTACTTCCGCGAGCATCTTGAAGTAACCTGCGGTAAAAAAAAGCGCGACAGCATATTTTGTAGTAAGCAACGATAGGTTGAAAATTATAACTAGCTTTACGCACTGCTTTAGGCTTTCCGTAACAGTTCAGCAATGATTATTCTACGGACTTAGTGTGAAATACAAAACCCCTGTTTGTCCTCGTCTACATGTGTTCAAATCTGAAGAAAGTGCGTATCTCTCAGAGCATGCGACAGCTGCCACACCATTCCTCCATGGCAGCACTATAGTCATCTTAAGGCATAAACATTGCGTAGCATATATGAGAGCACAAAGTGAAAGCAGTAAACGCGCAACTATTTTTACTTGGGGTAGGTGGACAGGTAGTGAGTCAGATCTATTCATAACAAAGCAGTGCGTAACGGAATCATGAACGCAACGACTTGAGGATTAATTACTCCTTGAAAGCTCCGGCATACTCTCTCTCTCACTGTCGAAGACAGAGGGAATATAACCTTATTTTGAAGAAGTAAAAGAGGACGGGGGAGGGGGGGGGGATTAGTAGTCCCACCGGGTGGCATCCTAAGTCCACGACCCCACGGGCGGTCTCTTCCGTACAGGTCCTCCTAATGAGCGAGAGTTGTTCGCGGAAGGCTGAGTGGCCAGAGGGGGAGCCGCTTCCCGCGAGGAGATGGTGGGAATAGGGACGGGGAGTGGGGTGGTACGTGCTCGCAGTGGTAACCTACCATCCGGATCTCGAACCGAAATCCTACAACAAAGGCATTCAAACGTTGTTCGGCCCTGATTTGATGCGGCGCTCGTTTGGCGCAACGACGCCATGTTTTTAGCCACCGTAGAGAGGGCGAAAAGCCCGGGACCTTTCTGCGGCAAAGTTTACATGAAGAGAGACAGCTAAAACTACGCATTCAGTTAAGTTTTCCACATGCGACACAATGAGGATGCACAGTTTGCTTCGGTGCAACGCAGTGAAAGCGAAACCAACCAAAAAATTCGGCCAGTGCACTGTCGCTCCTCTTTTGATAGCTACTTTGTTGGCCTCGATTTTCCGACGGCTAGTACACGACTAGCCAAATAAATTATGTTCTTGCTGCTAACGCCATCGGTATGGTCGTAACGAGGAACTATACCCGACTTCAACGACTCCTCAACATAATCACCCATTCTCCTCTCATTAGCTAACCTTCAGAACAACAGCTTGAAAGAAACCCCGGTACCTGTCTTGCGGCCAAACACCGGATATAAAAGCCTGTATGACCTTTAAAACGTGCTTTGGTGGCAGCTGACCGCATTACGCGGATATTTGAGAGTGCACCGGCGATAAGATATTGTCTCGAGCAATATAGGCCGCTCATAAACGAGGTCGGCGTGGTCTACAGTGCGCCGAATTCGCACGCTTCAGGCACGTGTGTGAAGAACTATGCAAGGTTAAGTGGTACTACGTAATTACACCAAGCGGAGAAGTCGTTCGGCACGAAAGCAGCCCCACATCGTCAAGATGCCTAGTATGTATAGTGGGTCTCCTGGTCAAGGCCGACTGGAAGTCGGTCCTCCGGTGCCCCGAAGCGCCCACGCCATCAGGGAAGAAGCTGAGCCCCAGCGAACGAACAAGGTCGACTCGGCAGTCCCTCCGTTCCTTCTGACGAAGATTCCGGTGCCAACGCAGCGGCATGTAAGCTTGGGCACCCCAGCTTCTGCATCATGTACTCGTTAACATGTAATTCTTGAATACAACCGTTTTGTTCCAACTGGGTCTAGCGGTGTCTCTTTTCCTCTCCGCCCCGTGTGGACCCGATGCAGTATGTGCGGACATCACAGTTTAAGGTCAATGACATCGACGAAGAAGACTCTCGTACAACGACCAGGTGAATGACAACACCAGAAATGCAATTTTGTGCACTTCGCGCGGTAGGGCACACCAGATGTGAACGCTCGTTCCAAAGGGAAGAGCCGTATTATCATCATCATCATCATCATCCGGAAAGTGGCTATACTGGGACACTAACCGAGTGGAGACACTTAGCCCAGACCAGGACCCCCTTTCGACCAACTACTCTAGGCGCCTTGAGACCTTCCGATTTAATCGACGCATATCTACCCAACCTCCGCCATCTACACCGCCTCCGCCAAACACTATATTGGAATGCATTTCCATGGCGGGGCGGTATATCCCTGAATTTCTTCATATCACATGGACATGCACCCGTATAGACCACACCACCCAAAGCGACCTTGCAGCAGTGGGAGGTGTGGCTGACCAGCGCCACCCTGGAAGACCAGGAGGCGCTCATCGCCATCTACACGGAATCGGCCAGAGCCACTGTGGTCTTGGACTGAAGACTCCACCTGCTTTGCTCCAACCACCTCCTCCCCCCCCCACTCGATAAACGTTCATTCTTTTCTTCCTACCGGTATAATCTAAAAGCTCTGCTGTTAGAGGGCAACTCCGTCATTTTTTTTTACCTCGGCGCATTTTAATTACTGCCTATCACGGTAGGTTCTCCGGAGTCTTGTGATCCTTTGTGCGAAATTTCGCAGCCGGGTGGCGTTTTCTGACGACGCAAATTAACTTGACATTTTCCTATTTCGCGGCCGCTCAGATCGGGGCTATTTCTACAGGCAAAGTTTGAAGTGTGCCGTCACGATCGAGCAGCGCACGCACTGATATTCTGTTTGTTAAAAAAATATTGACCTTATCTCTTAGTCATTTTATAAAAGTGACTGAAGCCGTCACACTCGCCTATTTAACCTATTAACGCGTACGCAATAAGGACTTTTCGCAGTATCGTGACGTCACACTTTTGTTGAAACCCATGTTAGGTTTCCTAGTTTTTGCAGCTTTATAATTATCTTCCTTATTATTCTGAAAAATATTCATCGCAACTAAGACAAGGAGAAATAAATACAATGCGATAATCAGGTCAAAATTACGAAAATGAGGAGCTGCCTTTTAAAGATTGCTTCAACATCTGCTTGGGTCATGGGGATTGGCCGCGGTAGTAAGGTTGTACTCTGTTACCGTACAACATGTTCGATTCCGCCAGTTCCGCGCGCTGATGGAGCAGCTGCGCAAGGCCTTCGCCGCTGGTGCACCGTCAAAGGTCGAGGCTTGACAAATACCTCGGGTTTTTCAACTTGGCTACAAGTAGTGCTTTCGCACTAAAAACTAAGGAGGGAGCGTGACGTCACGCGCCCAGCCTTCACAAGCGAAGAGCTTATGAACCCGCTCCCTCCCCCGTTTACGTTTTTTGGGGTGTTTTAGTGAAACCCATGGCGTCTGCGCGGCCCATGGCACGGGCGTCTACAGCAAAGAGGTTCATCTCGTAACTGTAAAGCCCAGCAGCGCGAGGAAACCCGCCATTTTTTTTAGGGCGCGAGCTCTACTCCTCCCATGAAAAACCCCAAGGTCATGTCGCTCCGAAGAATGACCTTCGAGCGGCGGAGCGGTGTGGCTATGACGTCATGCGACTATGCGCGCGGAGCCGGCGGCGCTCGCTCGCCTTATGCCAAGTGCGTTGAACAACGCGATTCACCGCTCACACTACGCGACTCGCCGTTTATCTGATAACAAAAAGCGCGAAGCGTTGCTTGCCGTTCGCAGATAGCAATGGAGGAGTCCTGCTTCAGCTGTGCATCGTAGACGGCTGATTGAATCTGATGGCTCCTATGATCAAGAACGTCAACAGGGTGCGTTGACGAAGGATAGAGCGAGGAAACGCGCAGATTGAAGCAGAAACCGAAGAAGAACGAGAGGATTGTCTGGAGACGCAACGGCGTGAACGAGAAAGATGGCAGGGGCCGTTGCCATTGCTTCCGCTTCGAATTTAACCAGATCCTAACCGCAGTAAACTTCTTCACAGACCACAAGACAGTCTTCTCTTTAATCAAGCAACAACCAAGTCACTGATACGCAATGAAGTTAAACCACAGCAAACAGTGTCTGGCCATGCTTAATCGAGCTTCGGCTCTGTAAACTAGGTTCAGCCGGGTTGAACGCCACCCAGCCAATTTTTTTTTCCCGTCGCGAAACGCTTTAGTGCAAATGCGATGTTCACTGATAACGTGATGCAATGCCTATGGAGCGAAATTGAAATTGCCATCTCCATTGTGCCATGCCTTGCACTTCCTTTTGCTCCGCCGCTCTCCAAAATAACGACCATGTAGTTCACTGACTATCCTTTGCCTTGCACAAAGTGGCAAAGCAATAGAATGTGCACGACACGGTAAAACAGCGCTTGCAGTTCAAATGTGGCACCTTTATCACCCCAACCATCCACTCAGCGCACGCGTCAAGTTTGCACCGGATTTCCTCGCATTGCAGCTTTAGAGAAAGGCCTTTTGTCCTATTCTAAAACTGATATGGTATCATGTCCATGGCTACGAACCATCCAGTGGCACCACTCTTAGTGAATTGTTAATTAGCTATACTTGCGATTTTTATACCAACTTGCACCCGACGCAGCGGAGTTTGTTCCTGAATAGATAACTTTTATTTTGAACTCATCAAGAATTCCTGACAATTTTTGCAGGAACACCCACTACATGTGCACTCCAGTACACAATCAAGAGTAGATTTGTGTTCCATCTCCAATGCACGACAATCGTAACCCTAAGGTGATATGTAGCAGTGCATGCACAATATTATCTGCATTTATGAGGTAAATTCATGCTTTCTGCTTATCGCTACAACGTTGCTTAGTTTTTTTTTTGTTTTTTAATGCACACTCTTAGCCTTGGCCGCACCCTGTTGACTACTCACAAGGACAGACAAGCAGCCATTCACTAATTTTGAAGTTCTCCATATTTGTCGTACAAGGCAACATATGTACACCTCTTGCCTTGTAGCTAATCAGAATATATATATATATATATATATATATATATATATATACACAGACATGAAATCTCCCACAGCTCCAACCAGTCCCGTTGTTTGTTTTATTTTACATACTTCATGAGAGCCCCTTCTTTTTCTTCTTCTTTGGCGGAGGCCCATCAGACTTGGAGTCTCCAGAAGCAGCTGCCTTTGCTTGTGCTCCTTCCGTACCTGGCACTTTGCAGGCATCCACGAGCCACCGGTCTTTAGCAGATAATTCATCCACAGCTTTCGAGAATATAACAGCTCGATCTGCTTTTCGCCTCGTCTCTGTTAGTGTGCCAAAAATAAATACAAATAGATAAAACACATGGTTACATAGTAGCAGGCTATTACAACCACTGTGCCAAAGCATACCAGTCATTCCTCAATGTTTCAACAGCACAGCGCTAACCGGCGAACACAGCACACTAATGACATAAAGCAGAAAGAAAACAAAAGCAATAAAAAAGTGCAAAAACAGTTGGTTTTCGGATGCTGCCATTTCAATTAATTTTACTAAAGCAAAATTATGCTGGTGTTTCAAGTGTGTACTTGGCACTCTCAATGGTGAGCAGCTGCAAAAAGTGTCTGTTCTCACCACGACATCTCCTAATACCTGTCATGGAGCATGGTGATGTGGCCGCGAGTGTTAGGAGAAAGAAGGTCTCTTTTTTGTAGTGTTGTGTGTGTACAACAGCTGCAACAATACTGTGGTAATGAGATGAGAAAACACTAGATCTGAGCATTACAGCATGCCACGTAGGCAACTGCATTAAATTAAATCACTTTAACAACGCACAGTATCACAAACGACAATGAACAAAGAAAAGAGGCAAAGGTATGAAATGTTTGCAGCTTTGCTTGTTCGCTGCGTCTTTTTCCGTCTTTCAACTTAAGCGGCGATGCAACAGTTGTAATAGCAGCACAGAGGTGGCCATATATCAGCGCCGCGTGCATTGCCTGTGGCATATGCAAAGGTGAGTGGTGTACCTGTTTGTGGAGTTGGTATAGCTATGCTTCAGAAAGAGACCCTGGCTACCCTACTGGCCTCCTTCAAAACACTTGGAGCTGGAGGATAAGCAAAAATTAGAAGAACACACACATAGATAGCAGTTGCTGCAAAAGAGAGAAAAAAACTAGACCAATGATGTTTTCAAGTAGGACAACGTGAATGCCTCATTCCGTGACTGTTCAGCAGACTTCATGCACAGGATTTCATGTAACACATATCAGGACATTGCACAGCATGGTCACATATATTTTTTGGGGACATTCTTGTCAAGACGAACTGCTGATAAGATGAACAAATTTTCTGGCCAATTTTTTGGCCCCTTCAGTACCATAGTTTATTGTAGATTGTATGGTTTTTCCTGGCTATGCTGACGTTTGTCTGACAGGTGAAAAACGTGTAGTATTTTGCTGAAAAAATTGCATTAAAAAATTTTTCTACCATCTGATTAAAACTCCTGATGCCCACACTGAAAAAATTTCCATGACCACCACTTTGAGGTAAGTGACAGTGTAGCATAGCCTCTGACATCCGTGGCTAAGAAATGCTGCAGACGTACCTTAGTTAGCATGCGAGACTGGCTAGGGATGACGGCGGCTGCATTTCATCTTCCGGCCTTTTCTAGCTCATAAAAAGTCCGTTTTGAGTGGAAATAGCGTGTTTGTCATTAAAACAATGACACAGGCGAGCCTCAATCTGTCCTCAGTGTACATTGAAATGTGATGACTAAGAACAGGTGAATGACGGGATAGGCAGATTTTAACATAGTTAACCAGCCCAACTTATTTTAAAACATAGCAGTCTTTCTTTCCAAGGTATGCTAGGCTAAAGTGCCCTGTTATTCAGCACTGTAGGCACTCTGTTTTGTCAACATCTTTGACACTTTGTTAACTGTTGTCAACATACCTGTCAACTTATTCATGTGGACTGGAAGCAGTACATTAGCAAAGTGCCCTGAGAGCAATGGATGCACACGTGCCTAATGCATGAAAAGCTACAGCACAGGGTTGAGGCTGAGTGCTGATGGATAAGTTATTCACGACTGAAGCAAAGCTTAAAGCACAATAGAGTCAATAAATGGAGCCAGCAACAGTGGCAAAATATTAAGACACTTGCCACAGCTTGAACACTACCTGTTTACACATATATTTGAGTGGTGAGTGGACGACAGAAAGATGTAAAAGTGTGCCTAAAGACAAAGACGTTTGCCAAAGACATGAAGGAGGCTGGCTTCACCGGTGAGCCATCTTGGCATTTGAATTACAGTCTGCATGAGAATGCGCCAGAATATGCAAAATATAGCTGAGAAATCTGTCACAGCTAAAATAACACAGGTGATTTGAATATGCCACTTTGAAGTTACACTGGCCTGCTGTGCTGAGAAAACAAAGCCCTTGCCTATGACTGTGTTTAAAAAATTTCCGCTAAGTCCTTCGTTAGCATAAGGGGCTGGAAAGACGTGGAAATGATCAGCATTTTTTAAGTGTCACAACATGGCAGTGAATATTTCACAGGTACATGTACATCTAGGAATGATATAGGCAAGAGTGATTTTACCTGCATGCATGACGACATTTCGACAGTTTCGGAACACTGCCTCATGTGTGGTGCACTCAGTAAGTCCATACAGGAAACCTCTATGGTGGGAGTCAAGAAAATAACGGTAAAGTGCCAGCAACCTGGCACGACATAAAAGAAGAAGATGCTAAAGAAAATACTCGAACAAAAAAAAAACAAATACAATTGATTCTGCAACACTGTCAAAATATGTATGCAGTTGTAGACACCATTTAAGCAATCATGCACCTGTGCACAGTTGTCACCACTAAAGTCCCTCACAATTCGAAAATTCAGGGCAACAGCCTCACTTGGATGCTCATAAATAACAAGGATACAGGTTAGCTGCATCGTATGGCCCCCTTAGTTCTTGAGGCTGTAAAAGAACAAAGTGGAAAGGATAAGCAATACAACTGTTGGACAACCAAGTTCATACCAAAAAAAAAAAAAAAAACACTGGCTGACGTTCAACCCGGCTCAGCCTAGTAGACAAGTGAAAGCAAAGCCAGTGGTATTTATAGCGAAGAATGTTGCGACGTCCTTGCTACATAATCGCATGTTGTCACATCAGGCGATGTGAATCTTAGTTCTAAAGTCAATGTTAAAGGTCAAGTGACCACTGGTCATTGGTCACATGGTTGCTGGTCATTAGCACTGACATACAGGCATATCATCAAGACACAGTCATAATTTGCAAGTAGGCTTGGCACGAGACAAACGAGAACAAAAGAGGGACAGAGGACAAGCGCTGCAAATCACCCACCTGCCCACCTGAAAACCACGAATTACTAACTGGCCCAAAACTCCACTTTGCTCAAGTACATACAGAAGCCGATGGATAATTCGGACTCCAATATTTCGGACTTCGATGAGGCACCATCAGTCACCCTATAGAAGCGCATACATATTCGCGACGGATATTTCGGATTTTAAAAGTCCCAAAGTTTGATTTTTCAGACTACTTTCAGTCGCCTGCGGGCCAAAATAGGCCATCTTATCGGCTTTTCACCGGTGCAAAAGGCACCATCTCGGATTGAGGTGGATTTATTCCGCAGTTGGATTGGCTTGACATACTTTCGGTACCTCATTTTTGCCAGTAAAGATCCCTGCGAACTCTGCCACTTCGAGGTGGCAGTCAGATTGTCATTGCAGTCAACTTGTTTTTGTTGTTGCGGGCAGTTATCCATTGTCTCGAAAATGAAAATTGGTTTTTTGGGAAAGGAAATAAGGAAATGGCACAGGATCTGTCTCACAGAGTGGCTGACGCCTGAAGTGCTCCACAAGGGAAGCGATAAAGGAGGGAGTGAAAAAAGAAAGGAAGAAAGTCGAGAGCTCCGGAATAATTTCGACCACCTGGGGATCTTTAATCTGCACTGACATCGCAACAGCACACGGGCGCCTTTGCGTTTCGCCTCCATAGAAATGCGGTCGCCGCGGTCAGGTTCGAACCTGGATACATTCGTCACTTGGGCTTCTCCGACCGCGTCGATCGAGTGGCGCTCCATCTTCACGAAGTTACATTTGTTCGCCGTTTTGTGATTGCGTCCAGCGGTTCCACCGTTTTGAATGAAAAGTGGCTTGTCTTTGCATGTGTTTGATAAGCGGCGTGGTGCACACTCGGGTTGTGGACAACGTGGCCCCGCTGGTGCCGCTGTGTCCGTCAGAGAAGCTTGGGGAGTATTCAACTGAACGCCATGACCTTGCTGTCTAGCGTGTACAGCGAAAGCACAACTTTGGCACAAATACAGGTGCAAATTGTCGCCAGCAAGAGAAATTTTCTGCAAGGTAAAATCAGTGACTTTTTAAAGCCGATTTCATCTCATTAAAGAGATTTTTTTGTACTTCACGGATTTTTCGGACTGCTTGATTATTTGGAGCATTTTTCGGGTCCCTTCAAGTCCAAAAAATCGGCCGGCGACTGTAGTCATACATTGTGTCTTGGGGTGTGCGCTTGGTTTGACCTTGGTCAGGCTTCAAGCTCAAGCAAGCAAAGCCAGGCGAAACTGAGTTTTGCCTTCAGAAGTAAAGCTTTCGTTCTAAAATGATGGCAGATTTTGGTAGTTAGACTAAATCGGAATTAGGTGCACTAGTGCTTTGTGGTCATAGCTTTGCATCATTTATCGTTCACGTGCACGCACAAGCACGCAGAAAAATTTGAATTCCACAGTATGATGCAGCCGTATTATAAACTGATTCTGTTTTGCAAATGCCAGCTTTCATCTACACCTTTCTGCTTTTCAAAGTAGCACAAGTTCATTCATGTTGTTGCCAGCACACTGCCCTGACAGGGCACTAGGCTGCCTTAACGGCCATCTTATTTCCCTATCTGCTGCCCACAACCTGGAAAGCCTGGCCGCACTTGGCGCAGCTGGATGACAAGCAAGCTCTGGCTGAGCAGGTGACACACCTTCTGGGGTCTTAATCTGATTTGACCTGACTTTTCCTGCCCTGATCACATCTACAGTCATCACCCAACCCCAGTGCAATTTACTGGCGAGAACGAGTTGTGTTGGGCAAGGAGAAAAACTGGCGGCACACAGGGAGCAGCGCTATGGTGAGGACGGCGAGACAAAAAAGGAGACAACTTAGGGCCCAGCCAATGCATGCTGCTGCAAGTAAAAATATACAGGCCATCAACAACGGTAATCAACTAGGTCTCACAGCCCTCCCGTCAGGAGTCGGGCCACTATACAGAATAAAAACGGAAACCCTGGCCACATGTCTCCTGCAGCTCCACTAACTTGCTGCTTGTAAGAAGCTGGGAGTTGTAGCATGTGCAAGTAAAAGCACTGTTGATAGAGTGGCAAACGAATGCACGTCGACTCCAAATTTTCCTTTGAACAAGCATGAATGCAGTGAGAACTGTAGAACATGCTCCTTTTACATGTCTACTTCTGCACCTCATCAGTGGTTGGTGATATCATCCAAGACTAAAAGTGTACGGTTGGAAACGACTCTTGAGCTACACAGCCCAGAACTGCAGTTTGAAGAAAGAAAAAAAAGAAAAAGATCTCATGGATGGTCTTCTCTTAAGTCACAATGTGACAAATGTTTTCAGAACCTGTGGTTAATGCTGTGAAGTAAAGCAGCTTAAAGAATCCTATGACCAGTTTTTTGTTTTCACTGCCAAACATTACAGTCCGAACGGGTCCCTTATGCATTGTCAAGATCAGTGCAAAAAGGACCACAGAAATCACCACATGCAAATGCTTATCATTGCGACTTCAATATCTAGATTACAAGCAGATGAAAAAAAAGAGCAGGGATATCCATTTCAGTTGCCTAGCATTGGAACTGACTGATACTACCAACATACATTCAGTGCCTTGCCCAGAGTGAGCGAAAGCTTGCATGCCATGGTTGTCTTGTCATGGCAGGCCGCAGCTGACGCAAAAGCCATGGTTTTGATGTCATCATTATTGTAACCCTTGCAATACAAGCTATGCAGGAAGTGTAGTAGGTGCAAACACAGAGGACCCCCTTATCTTTGTTGGTAAATCCTGATCCTGAGCTGCTGCTTGAAAAGCTTCTTTGCCCTCAACTAAAATGTATCTTCTTTCTTTTCTTTTCTAGCCAGTGTTGGAGAGGTAGTTTAGAGAGGCCGGAACCCATTAAACAGAAATGGTGATAAGACAGAGCCCTGTGGAACGCCCAAGTCCACCGGATGAGGCTGGGGAAGCTTACCCCCTACTCGCACACGCATGGTGCGCCCTCTCAGGAAACAGTGAACATATAGCAAAAGGCGCCCGGTAAGCTTTTGTTACCATCTCCTTGGCATCCGTGAATCATAGAGCAGCAAAGTAAGAAGTGTGCTCTTTTGTTTCAGTTTTCAGTTTGCTTTTCAGTTCACCCTCTGTAAGAAGAAACTATAAAGGTCAAATGCACTGCTTTTTGATAACTTTCCAAGCATAAAGAAAGTTCCAAGTCCAACCCGGCCAATCACTGAGGCAGCAGGCAATAATATTTCCCATCTCATACCTGTGCCCCAAAACGCAGCTGCTCTTTAGCATCAGCAGCTCGCAACAACCACATCTGGAGCTGGTTAAGTTATTAAACATTACAATGTTAACACACTGACTGGAGAATGAGGCACCATCATATGACCCATACCATGCAAACAAAGCATGAAAACATATTTGGCCTCCATTGCAGGACCCCTTCAACTGTTCATTTAACTAAATTAAGAAGAAATCAAAGAAAAAAAATCACACCACTTCCACATTAGGCTAGTGAATGTACCCACCTTAAAAAGACATTACCAAAATATTTGTAAACATTGCAAAAATTTGATAAATCAGTATGTCGCAAATTTGAAACACTGGTGACTAGGTCTATTTTGTGCAGCTAGTCTGAGTTGTGTGAAAGACCAATCTGAAGGCCTCGAATGAACTCAAAGGCCCAGGGACAGCAGAAAGCTTTTTAATCTAACAAATGTCTTCTAATCCTTCCCGCAAAAGTTATCAAAACATGAAAGATGAAGAGCTGTTGAACGCTGGCTAGAAGTCGCATATTCATGCCAGCTTTTCTTAAACACAGCTTCCTCCCAGTCATATCAAACGCTCATATTGGAAAGTGCTTGCTACTGAGAACATGTTGACTGTGCATGAAAGCTCCGAGTCGTAAAGAATACACAGCATGCAAACAGTGTGCGGAAAATTCACTACACCTGGAACTAAAGAAAGGGTTAAGTTGACAGAGAATGGCCTTCACATTACACACACAAAATAAACAGCAGCCGGCTAAGACAAAATAGTATTAAAAAGAAACAACAAATGGAAAACAAGTCCTTGCCACTCACCATCCAAGCTCCACTTGATATAATGACCCCCTGTAAAAACACCTTTGATGAGAGTTTCCGCCTCAAGATAAGTTCAGTAACATGCCAAGAAAGCAGCTCTATATAGCTGACTTTCATTAATTTAATGGTGATCACTTTGTCTTTGCTTCACCTCGACTAGCGTTGGAAGATCTGATGGCTGCTTATGCTTTTTCTAAGGAAAACAGAACACTCTGCAGGATGGAATCAGCCCAACTGAATTCTCTGATAAGCCAAACACTTCAAGCGCCATTGCTGAGTTCCCCACAGACACAACGCCAAATAAACCTAATTAGCACAAACTATTGCCTTCTGCATAATGTTTAACGCAAACACTTGCCACACCACACAGCCGGAAATTCTGCAACATCAATTGTATTGGTGTTGAGAAAGACACTGCACGCTCACCTTTCCTTTCCCTGCGTGTATAAGGGTCTGGCAGTTAGCAATGGTGTTCCGCAGCGATGTCTCGTCTCGGATACATGGTGCATACTGAATCTCAAAGAATAGCCCACGGCCTGTGGCCTGCACAAAGAAACAAGGAAATTGGTGAACGCTATTATTTGCAATCAAGGAAAAGGACTTTAAACAACAAAATAAGCCAAGCCTGAAGATGTAGCATGATGAGAGGTGAGTGTGCATCACCACAACAAAGGTGCCATAAGGGCACCAACAATCAGGAGGCCTCAAAATATACACTTCATCGTGTGTCGACAACATGCATGCATCGAGGCACACTCTGCAAGCAATGGCTTTTAATGAGTCTCCTGTGGTCCACATAAGCCTATAAGTCGAATTAAGCAAATAAGATATCAAGAGAAATTAATTCCATAATGTCTGGACATCAGTGGTCCTAAATCCGTTGGTTCTCAAATCTTGCTAGCTTTCTATGCTTTGCAAAACTCCAACTGCGCCATAATGGGCATCTATACCAGGAAATTCAATATTCAGGCGCATTTCAGAGCAACTCGCAAGAAATGCTACTCACTGCTCCATACTGAGTTCGCTTCACCACAAAAGGCAACCGGTCGTCAAGTGTAAGGCAGACTATGTCAAATTCTCCCTGGTTGCAGAGGTGCTGAGTTTAAAAGACAAAGACACAGTAAGTACTAGCGCTTAAACAGAACAAGAACACCCCGCACAGTTTGACACAGAATGGGCAGTTTTGTAAAAAATGAAGGCGTATGGTTTGGTATAAAAGCATTTCATTTTTGATAACTCTTCCTATATGTTAGCACCTAGAAATGATAGAGAGTTCAAATGCCTTCAACATGACAGCAGCTTTGGTTAGGGTAGAAGAGCAAAGAATTACTACACATTCACTACAGTCAGAATGAAATTAAAGCCGACACAACAACTTAACACATAAACCACGCGATAGCATGCGTTACACTCCTAAGAAGAGACACCTGCAAACAGCCTGCACACGACATCACTAACGTCAGCACAATCCACAACTTGCACAGGCTTGTCACGCTGAGATATGTGCTAGCATGATAGTGCTTGACTAATTATTGTGCAGTTAATAGCCTTGTTCTTCTATATAATAAACAAAATGCACTAATGTCACCTGAGGCAAGAACTGATCAGGAGCAGAGAATTTCACTGTGTCAATAATGTAGTTACAGCTACCAGTACAAATAAAACATAGAATACAGCACACAAGGACTGTGGAAGAAAACATAAGGAAGCTAACCTCCCCAAATGATAACAAGCACAGATGTACTAATTTATGAAATGAGAATCCTATATTAAGTCTTCTTGCAAGAGATGATGCCATGTATTCATTAATTTCAGGCAAAGCAGGTGAGTAACATCACCTGGCATGCAGCGGTATCAAAGAATACCTGCCCTCATATACCATTCTTCTGTGAGATATGAACACAAACAACTGAACAACTGGGAGGGAGAGCATCTACACCTTTTGCCACTAGCAACATGGCATACTTGTGGTATGGTCGTGTTACTGCAGTGTGGTGCTAATCTTAAAAGACCTTGGTTGCTGACAAACTCGAGCAGCAAGGCACCTGAAACTCACCTGAAACATTTTTTCCTGAGTAACAGAGACTGCTATGATGTCATACTTCTTGGCGACAGGGGACTGAAACTGAATGGCAACAAATAACAAGTAAGCACAGCAAGAAAACACAAGGATCCACTGACAAACCGGTTTCAACAAAGATGTTCTCTTTTCAATTGAAAGGCCAGCACCATATTCATTGATAAAAGGCAAACTACACTGAAAAAAACCTTACAGCTGGTCAGTTGTACAATGTGATGCTATCAATTACGTTAAGAAAGCATTAGATATCAAGTCATGAAGACAGACACTGTTCCAAAAAAATATATACTAACAATTTCATCACCCTCACAGAAGAGTACAGAAAACACAACCTGCATGAGTGGTGCACAGTGTCACCACATACTGTGCGCTAACGCCACAAATTCAGCTCATTACCAAATGTGGTTGCCTGAGCAGACACAACCTGCACCACTGATATTGGCTTGGGAGTAAGCAATATACAAGGTGCAGTGAGGTGTTCTAAAATGCCCTACTTTCTTCACACTAACATAACTTGGAAGCATCCCCTATTACACATCAAAAGCATTCTGTCCCCCCAATTTTGTTTCTTTTTAAAACATCTGTGAACACTGACGCTCACAAGTTTTCTGAAAGAACTGCCATTTTCATTTCCTGCTCAATGCACTGACTTCCGCACACCAACCTGTGCCAATCTTCTTATGATTATATAAAAGATGGTCAAACTTAGCACTAGGCATAAAATCTGTGCCATTTTCTCGTGCTTCCATGAAACATATTCAGGAAGGCCAGACACATTGTGATAAAATTAAATGAAAATGGAATGTTTTCAGCCTCTGGTGAGCACAAAGTTTTGTGTTATGTTATGTTCACAACCATGAGGTAGGGCTGGGCATGATACTTGCTTGAAAAAAGTATCTTAGATGCTGATACCCAATAGCCTCAAAAATTGTATTTCCGACATCAATACAAGATACAGCACCAGAGTTAATTTCCAATACAGACACTCGATACTGTACTGTCGATACAGTTGAACACCTCTATAGTAATGCGACTCGGACCAGTAAAAATTTTTGGGTTAGTTTATGGCGTTTAACGTCCCAGAGCGATTCAGGTTATGAGGGACACCTTTACTACATCTTTACTATATCAGTTGCTGGTGATGGCATGGCTCTGAGGATGCTCTCTGGTAATTGGCGACTAACAAAACACAGTGTCGGTTTATAAAAGAAGCCCTCACAAATACCTTCCATACTGCTCTTATGGACCCTTTATGTGACAATTTTTAATTTTCAGTTAACACATTTCATGTTATCGCACTTTCGATTTTGTTTATGTCTTGAGGAAGTACTGCATTTGCACATATAATACAGTGTGGCTACGAATATAACACCAGTTTGCTTTCATGTGAAAACAAAGTTTTGCGTGAACATAGCGTCATTTTCCGTAGCCTCAGCATCGTTCGAAACGCAATAGTTAAACATGCGACAGTCGAGGCGCAGCAGCACCGTGTGAGCACCGCATGGGCGAATTTTCACCCTTTTCTTCCCTTCCCTACTCTTCACTGCATTTTTACTGTCTTTCCTTTCTCAGTAACCACCAACCCCTTCTTTCTGCGTTCATACCCAGCTTCACTTTTTTTTCTCCCGAGTGCACCATGCACTTTGCCCCACAGCCTGAAGGACTTTAAAAAGTTGGCTTCTCTTTAAAGCTATCGAGATCGGTGGTGAAGCTATCTCAAAGAGCACTGTTTTATTGGCTGGTATGCATTTAGCTCCGAATGTCGGTCTCGCGTGTGCCGCGTTGTCATCATACTGTGAGGAGTATGTCACGACAGCCAGACGCTCTTTACTGTAGCCACTTTTTCTATAAACCTCTACTCTAACTGAAAAAAAAAAAATGTACAGCCTTTTATAGGAGGCGAAATGAGACCACAGTTTCACTTTACTATATCCGATTTCACAATAGCAGGGTTCTACTATACTTCGATACACCACCGAAGTCACCATTAAATAAGCTGGTAATAGAACTTGCAAGGTTTAGTATTTCTCCGTGGTTTCTGAATTTTTAATGTATTTGATATAGGGCACTGTACTTGAAAGGGTTTAAAAGTATCATTAAAATACACGATGCCCTGAAGAAGTATTTTCGATACCGATACTCCAATACTTTCCCTTTTTCAAGCGATACCTAATACCAATACACAAAAAGTATCGAAAAATAAGATCGATGATACATGTATTTTCAATGTTGCCCATAACTGCCGTGAGGTAATGCAGTCTAAAATAACCAAGATCAGCTCATTTTTAGGTTGCTCCTGACACTGATATTTGTGACTTTATTATTCAAATGGACTTATACAAATAAATGCTATATAATGTAAGTTGTGCAAATTCAGAAAAACAGAACTGCTACACCTAACGACAGTGTGCCTTCTTATTGCGACCAATTTGGTCTGCCAACAGTATATTTCAGACTACAACTGTAGTACACTTCTACCCAATATGCCGAAAATATACTAGTGGCAAGGAAATGCATCTGTCTTTAAGGCTATGCTGTCACCTCTGCAAATACATGGTACAAATTTGCACCACCAACAGCACACTTTAATAGGCCAGCATTCTGACCCTTTTAACTTCTACATTCACATCATACCTTCTTGCTTAAAGGAAATCAAGCAAAAACTGCACTACATGCTTTTGCTAGATAAGAAAATGAAGTCTGCCCAACAACAGTGAACTGTAACAATTGAATAGCACAGCAGAGCTCAACGTCCATGACACTATAATATCAGTGACAGCATAAGGCAACAGCAAGATAAAAGCCAATTTCAGGCATGGCAGGACTGCCCACACAGCAGTTATACAGTAATAAATCCAATTTGGCAGTAATGACTACGCAAATCATGGGATTTAAAAAAGTAGGAACACCAAGTTACGAAATTTTGTTTGTTTTTTGTTTTGTTTTTTTCCCCCTGATAGTACTACGCAAAGCCTTGGCAATGACAGAACTGGAGAACATACTGTATAATCTCGTGCAAGGTCCGCAATTATGTATGGGCTGCACCCCCTATTTTGGACTAGATAATCGAGAAAAAAGTGACAAACCGATTTAGCTCTGTATAAGTAATTGCAGCTGAAGCATCCATGACAACAGATGGAAGGTCAGTCTCATTGTCTTTACCAGACTCCTCGTAATCAAAGAGTGCTTGCACTGCGCATACAATGGCTAGATCAGTGTATGGCACCACGATGTCGGCACCATCATCCACACCAACAAAGCCATTCCAGGTAAAATAAGGTGTGGCAAGATGTGCATCAATGAACGGTTGCTACAAATTCACATGTGTCTGATTATGTGAATGTTCGAAAGCATCATCTGTAGTTCCTGAGCCCATAAATCCTGGTTTACGGAAGCAATCCATGATGCACTCTGCAGTCAGTTCCATCCACGCTGAATTAGCTAAATCCATGGAGGAAAAAATAAAAAAAGGAGATCCGAATCCGAATGTCAGCACTTGGTCAGTCTACTGCTACCAGCATGCGCCAGAAACTTGAGTGCGTGAATGATGCCCATGCCCAGCGGCTGCATCTTCCATATGGCATTTAGTGACAAGAGCACGGCCATCCCAGTGAGGGAAGGCGACATGTGGTGCATTACACAGTTGTCGAGAACAAGCATGAACATGACCTTCGTGTATTTTCTTGGCATGTCTAGGTTGAACTCGGCAAGAAACTTGGCAAACCAGTCCTGCATCATCCGGCGTTTGTATTGCACCTTTAACACACGCGAAAGAAACTTCCAGGTAATCGTCGCTTGCGAGACTTGACAATGATGGTACCAACATAAAAAATGAAGAGCCAACTGGGAAGGCAGTGCACGCTAGCTGACCAGCTGGGTGAGCAAGGTATACCTTGTCTTCGGCAATCAAACTTCTGAAAGTGCTGCAACTGGTCGATTACTGACCATGTAGAGAGCTTTGTTTGTACTGTAGTCATCTCTCTGTGCCCCATTTTTTGATGTGTTTTGCTGCTTCACGAAGAATGCACTAAGATGCACTAAGAAGTGGACTCAAGCCAAGCACAGATGAACACTTACCAGCCTATGTGACTCTATACTGTCTGTCATGGTGGCTGTCAGTCTTGTGAGAATCTTGAGCCTTCGATTCCGTTGCGCAGTTGCTTTGAACTCTGGCTGGTTCAGTGAGTACTGAGGAGGTTCTGGAATCTGGTGTGAACAAAAAAAAAAACATGCAGCCTATGCTTATCACAAGGTTTCCTCGTCCTTCTAATTCCTTTTTTTCTTCCATCTAATGCAGAAGCCAGATAGCACAAATCACAAAACAATCATTCCAGTGCAGCTAAACATGCTGACCCCAAGACTGAGAGTGGGGGGTGAGTAAGTTGTATTTTTGCTCAAAAGAACACAGCATGAAGTTGGCCGCAAAACCAACTAAGGTGTTAGAAGGCTAAATTCCCCTTTCACAGGCAGCGGTCTGACCTTGGACCGTTTCATGAAAAAGAACAACGATGTAGTACAGCCGGCTCAGCACTTGCCTTGTTCTTTGCACCAAGTTCCTTTGCGCCTATTTCAACATTGAGGGCAACAACATCGTAACCAACTGAAAGAAATAAAAAGGACAGTTAAAAGTATTGAAGCAGAACTGATTGTTTCAGGTATAAGTTCGAAAAGTACAAGGATGCAGAGCAAAACAAAGGCAAAGCAAAAGAAGAGATGACCTTCTGTAATGGCCAAGAATTGATGGCTCGTAAAAAGGTATAACTGCATGTGCAGAAACACTGAATTTGGTAAGTTCGCCTGGTATCAAACAAAGACACCTTAACTTTACCTTTTCTTTCAATTAATTTGGCGGCACTCACACCTTTCTGAAACAAAACTTGTACTGATTTGTGACCTCCTTAGATAAAGTTTCACACAAAATTAATGCTCCTTGAGGTAGCGCATAAGAGACCTGTCTTACTATGTCCAACATAGCAGATCATGAAGACCAATACTTGGAGATTTTGCAACCAGTGATATGCAGCGACACACATGAAGGCATGCAGTTGTCACCGTGTGTTTGGATGTCATGTGATCTTGGAGCCCTTGCTGCAGTGCTCAATGACTGCAGGAACTCGGCAGCATACTGCATTTTGAAGTGAGCCATATGGCTATAGCAGGCTGGCACCAAGCAACACACCAACAGAGGTTTCTCTGTGCCATAGTGCATCTAGCTTCTGGCCGTGTCAATCCTAGTCACATAGGGTTATGACAGGTGACTTTATGGGAGCCAATCAGCAAATAAACATTACTTGCATAAATGGTTTTTATAAAATGTTTCCACAATTACATATCCATATCAAACACATGTGAGGCAATGATGCCGAGGCATACTAGATTAAACATGGATTTCTGATCAGTGCACACGTAACAGGTAAGTGACAAGTTCATGAGGATGGCAACGAGTAAGAAACTCACTGAAAATATTATATTGCATACCAACAGATTTCAGGTTCCATACTCAAGAATGGCACAGCATGTTGTGGTAACATGCACAATACATGAAGCACTAGCAGCTATCTTTAGGCAAACAGACCTTACACAGTAAAAAATTCAAACACCCATGTGAACTTGCTAGAAATTAATCATCAGTAAAAAAATTCGCATGCTGTAGCTTTGCGCAAAGATACTGCTAATCAAAAGGAAACATTGGTGTGTTTGCATTTGTTCCCGCAGGAAGCGGGGTGTGCGGCTATTTTCCCCATTTTGCTAACAATGCTGTTAGCTATATGGCTGTCACATGATCCCGGTGGCGTCAGATGCACTGCTGCGGTCTGGAGCAGCTGAACAGGCTTTTAAAGCCAACTCTTCACTTTCTCCAGCCCTTCTGCAAGAAGACATTTATGCAAGCGTGTGCTCAATAGGCGGCAAGTGTGCATGCACAATAGTGTGGGCACACAGGGCACAGCTAGGTTCCCACGTATGTAGGTTACAGCAGTGGAATGCAGACCACGCTATGCTAAAACTGGCAATCAATAGGAAGTTCAAGTTTTAGTACGATGTTAGCGCACACATACACGAAAAAAAAGATGAAGGAACAAAATGGATGAGTCCGAACCCTATGTCTCCTATGCATTGTGCGAAGTCTGCACATAGTACGTTTTGAAAATGCTAGGTGGGATGTAAGGGTGCGTTAGGACCCTCACTGAAACGGCAAGCGCACGCTCACACCTATTGCATCAAACGCAAATACCACTGACTCCAGCCATGGACGTGTGATACGTTTGCTTCTGCCCTCTCCAGAGCACTCATGTAGACCTTCAGCAGACATTTCTGCCATTACGACTTCCCTTCCAGTGCCACGCAGAAGCGTAGAAGCTAAAAGATTTCGTTTTCTACCAACATCTGCCAGGTGGTTTTTTTTTAAAGCATGGTGGGAATGTGATAAAAAGGAAGTTCAAGCCATAGTGCATTGCACAAACAAGAAAAAGACAAAAGAATATAAAGAAAGAATATAGCGACCGCTTTCCCCCACCCCTGGTCCCTAAGAGCGATGCCACAAAAAGGCCAACATATTGCGCGACCAGTATCCCCCTCCCCGGAATAGCATCAACCACCACCACCACCTACTGCTCACCGTCTGAAGTCTGTACGTGATAAAACTACTGTCTATTGTCTGCAAGTATGGTGGTGCGTAGTGCGCTAATCAGCATTAATTGAAAATTTTCTTTGTGAAGTGTACTGCTGCTATAATTGCTGCAAAGGAGGTCTTATATGGTAGCGATAAATGTGCTCTGGAACCAGGTATTCAAATTTCGCCGTCCCACCTATGCATGTGATTGCATAATTTTCACATGTTCGAAGGCAGTTCACTCTAACCTTGCTCTACAACCTTGTAAAGAACTGTAATCTACTGCATCGTTCTGTACGTGCTCACCAATCATACTATCACACATGTGCCTCGATTTCAATCATGATGCAACAAAAATTTTGAAATGTTTTCGTTAAACTGCAACATTGTTCATCCCTATTGCCTGCCCCTATGTCTGGAGTGTTTGGAAAATATCCCTGCAGTTAAGCTTTATACAGAATTGTGTTTTACCGGCCGGGAGGCTGCAAACATCAGTAGCTTTCATAACTGGTTATCAACTACAGCCTCTGTAAGTATAAGAGGCACTCAATCTGCTGGTGCCTGCAGCATTCTGCAGTGATGGTCGTTGGAGTGATGTAAAGGAAAAGAAATATTTAAAAGCAAATTGTATGCCAAATGTTTTTTTGCTCTTGTCTACCACTCAATAACAGCTCCACATTTGCTCAATCGCTGCACGAGAACCTCCTTTGTACATGTTCCTCATGAGCTGTGTGCTTGTTTACAGACGTAGTACTTCCATTAAATGTATTGGTTTAGTCTTCCTGCACTGATGTTATATGCCACCAGGCTTCATTTCAAGTTCTGTGCAATAACTGCACTTGCAAGGCTGGAATCATGCATCTTATATGGTGTACCTACGATATCACTAGTTGTGGAACAAGTTGTTGGTGTAATGGTTTTCTGCGAAAGTATGTTGGACTTGCAACGTCAGCTCATTTAAACACTAAAAAAAAAATGGCTTGTCTGTGAACAAGCATAACTTGTAGGCTAAGGAAATGCTCGCGAACTGTCGAGCATTGCTGGAATTATGGCTCCTGTATGCACAAGGAGCGGCTGTTCTGTACAATCTTATGTTGAATTCCAATGGCAGATCCGGATCAAGTTTTTCTGCTCTGTTGGGAGCAATCGTATTCCAATGGAAAAATGGGAGTGCGAGTTGTCTGTTCCAATGGCAGATCGGGATCAGACGTCAATCCCGGATCGCTCCGTGGAGCAGCGATATTTGCTCCGCCGAAATCGGCAGATTTGACCGGAACCCCGCGCGACGTTTTAGTTTCCCGCATCTGCTTCCGGTCACGACCGGCCGCTGCCTTCCTGTCGTCGCTACGCGGTGATCCGGGCAACGTACAAGCAGCATTTTTGACTTTTTTTAAAATTGAATTGTCCCAAATGTAATTATTTTTCGTTTTGTTCGCGTTCGCACAAGTTAAAACAAAAAATTTTCTTAACAGGATGTCAATTCCATCGCGGTCAATTCTTTGTGACCGCATTTTAGACCGAAATCGTTGACTTGTTTGAACCTCCCGCGCTTTCTGACGTCAGACGACGCGTACTCTCTAAGCCTAGCAGCTCTGTAAATAAGGAAGCAATCTGAAAATTTGGCACGTTTCATCACTAGAATTTTGTGGTGCGGGCATCATCACACAAAGCGAAAGCTTCGTGCGCTTTTTGTTTACTGTGAACGTGAGAGACAGAGTGGCGACAAGGACGAATCGCTGGTGAAGCGAGAGGCCGCGCTTCGATGGGCGCCGCCATGTTGCCGGAACTTGGAGCTATTCTTGCGCTGAAGTGCCCCCGCGGGAGCGCATGCATTCCATTGGCAAAATGGGAGGGAGTGATCTCCGCCTGAACTACGCGCTCCGTTTGTGATCCGGCGGAGCGCTCTCGATCTGCCATTGGAATTCAACATTAGTTTGAAGTTCTGTGGGAAAGAATATTTGTGTGTACCTTTGTGCAACTCTGACCCCTGCGGGAGCACACACAGATTAGGCAATGTCAGCACCTAGAGTGGTGCTGCTGCTTGTGCCAGACAGAAAGGAAAAGGTGCTAAAATAAACAGATGTAACCATTTATTAATTTGCTCACTGTGTTGTCAAAAGAGCTCAATAAGTGCTCCGTCCTTCCTAACATATCAGTTAAAATGTATCCTTGCAAAGCTATGACTGCAGTGTTCAAGCTTTGCTGGCCTCATTACCATGCCATTTACTCATTCACAAATGGCAGCTTTCCAAAGGACTGCCCCGTTCTACCACAGGGGGCATTTCCTGTTGCCCTTTCCTTTTCTTTATAGTTTTCTCGCATTAACGAAAGTAGTCACTTTGCCAAAGTACAAAGTCTGCATATGAAAACTGTGGTTAAGTGTCAGGACTGAAAAGCCATGCCAGCACTTGAAAGGTCAGAGGCATGCAGCTCATTTCACAACAGGAAGCATAGCTAAGCACAACACAGCAGTGCACAAAAAGTTGGCGACTATTATTGTGCAAACCTTCATTGTCTGCTTATCTCACAGTGTTATGCTAGTACTCCAGCCAAGTGCACAACTAGCCAGCAGTTGCATGCCAGCTCACTTTCTACACATAAACAAACCATGTCATATAGCAGGGGCAAGCACCTGGCAGCAGTTTTCGTTAATTGCATCCCTAAAATGTTCTCCGCTGATTTCAGTCGCCTTGTTGAAACTAAGACTGATAATTGCCATCGCAGCAAAGCATAGGATATTTACGCTGGAAAGCGGTGATTATCTTCTTTATCACATTCGCCTTATCCAATTTCTCGGATCCTCGTTGTACAAGCAAGTTCAAGTCCATCTTGATGGCTTCTTGACCTTCACTTCCACTGCGCGAGTCCTCAAAGCAGCTGTCAGGAGAAAAGAAAAACAAAGGCAAGCATATTAAGTAAGCCTGTTGACTGAGAAGCTAAGGGCTGGCTCTATCCTAAGAAACACATAACCTGAAAGCTAAACAGTCATCGAAAAAAAAAAACATGATAAACTCTCACACCTTCCCACACACTGATTATCCTACCTTAGTCATAGGTCAGATATCTCAATTTGTTACACTATAGTTCAAAGGACGAAACTAGTGTCAACATGTGGTCCCAAAGAAACGCCAGCTGCCACTGACGCCGTCGGGACAAAGGCAAACAGCACTGATCAGAAGTATCAGCAAAGTGCAAATGCAGTATTTCAAGGTGCACACAAGCTGAAAGAAAACTGAGATTTTGATGAAAGATGGCCGATTCCCTTGACAAGCTCGTCGTTTTTCGGATACTCGCCTCCTCACCAGCACCGAACGGATGAGAACTGCCAACGTTGGAACTGGAAATGCACATTAGCGGGCCCGTACAACGCTCACAAAATTGAGAACATGTTCAGTAGTATGCTGCTAAGTTACTGGGATCTATCCACAAACACGAGAAATATAAAGCAATAAAAATGAAACTTACACGACTACGTTCTATGTCGAGCATTGTTCAAGCACAGTGAAGCACATGTTCAAGACCACTGCTTCGCCCGCTAGTTGCTATCAAGGTTACCAGCAGGAATAGGTTTTTCGCGGTTGAGAGAAAAGCACGCAATATGCATTGTATGAGTTTACTGCGCCGCTACACTGAATTTATTTGTTTTATGCTTCTCACTTTGTTATTTTTATTTGATATTTTATATTACATTTTTAAAAATTATGTTTACGCAAAATTTGTTAGCAAGCGTTCAGTTTCGGTTTCGAAGGCTTGCGCTCGTTCTCTGCAGTGTGTGTCGTTTGCATGCATTTGAAGATGGAGCCCGCACTCCTTTTGGGAAGAGATAAATCGGTGAAGGTGCTCTTGTTTTCCTCTGGTTTGTGATGGTTGACACTCAGAGGCACGCCCTATACACGCCCTGTCGCTAGTAGCGCGCTCGATTCCCCAATACCGGGGCCCGCAGAAGCTACTGAGAAACACGCGGACTACGGCACACAGTTTTTCCACGCGAACCCCGACGAGGCGACCTGCCGTCGCTAGGGTGGGGGGACGTTTTTCTCACTTCCAAACGAAAAATTTTACATAAAAGTATACAACAGACAACAGCTCTATATTACCGGTACTCACCTACGGGGCAGAAACGTGGAGGCTAACGAAAAGGGTTCAGCTCAAGTTAAAGACAACGCAGCGAGCTATGCAAAGAAAAATGATAGGTGTTACGTTAAGAGATTAGAAGCGGGCAGAGCGGATGAGGGAACAAACGTGGGCTAATGACATCCTAGTGGAAATAAAGAGGAGGAAATGGGCTTGGGCACGGCATGTAATGCGAAAGCAAGCTAACCGCTGGTCATTAAGGGTAACAGAGTGGATTCCAAGAGAAAGCAGCAAGCGTAGCAGGGGGGCGGCAGAAAGTTAGGTGGGAGGATGAGATAAAGAACTTTGCGGGCATACGGTGGGCGCAGCTGCCAAAGGACATGGTTAATTGGCGAGACATATGTTAGAGGCCTTTGCCCTGCAGTGGGCGTAGTCAGGCTGATGATGATGATGATGATGATTATGAAGAAGATGATGATGATGATGATGTCATGTTAACCATGCTGAACCTGACTTTTGCGACGAAAAAAGTCGAATAAATATATGGTTCAATGGTTCAAACGGGACCGCCTTCTGAAAATCTAATTTGCTGGAGCACAAAGCTAACCCACGTGAGAACGAACGAATATCTTGCACTTATTCTAGAGCGGTATTTTCAGTTAATTATTATTTTCAACTTCTTTCAAAGCTTCTTATTCCCGGCTTAACTCGGTCTGAAGATAGGATCGAAAAATGCGCTTTAGAAGCGGGAACACCAGACAGGGAGGCTGTCCGGACTTACCCCTTATATGCATAAACGTGCAGAGGCTGCTGTATAAAAGAGGAGAGGGGGGCAATGTTCACATTAGCGCCTGTTCACGCCTTCTAGGTAGCAGAGAACCATGCCTATTAGGCATGGCATTAGGTAGCAGAGAACCGTGCCACTGCCCCCCTTGCCCCCATTCTGAGCACGTCTATTCTTGCATCAGCCCAGTGTCATGGCTTTATCCATGCTCAAGACGTCCTGATCCAAGGCTCCAAGAAAGAGCGAGAGAGGAAAGGCAGGGAGGTCCTCCTAGGTTACAACTCGTTTATAATGGCCGCGCTAATTTTGAATGAGGATGCTGCACTTGAGTGTGGCAATTCAGGGAAATAACTGCGCTGAATAATAAAAAAAAAGAAATAGCTTATTTGGTGATGAGATGCAACCTGACATTTTTGTATTTGTGTAGAAAAATTATAAGAAAAATAAACATGTTTATGTACCGCGCAAAAACAAGCGCTAATAGCAAAATGTAACCCGAAAAAAAAATAAGAAACTTCTTGTTCTCAAAAGCGATTTGAACCTGAATTTGAGCTCAGAATATAGTGCCCGATTTTCGTCTCCGAATTCAGCAAAAAGTTGAAACCGTTATTAACACGGTCCTGTTTGTAGTGCACAATGAACTATATATGTCATACTATGCAGAAAATGTTTCCATGTGGATGGTACGCGTGGTGAAACTGCGAATGCATGCGTTATTCAGCAAGAACGCCTACAATTGGCTTTCTCAAGCGGCAGTATAATCAAGCTTGTTTTTTTGCGTTTTCTTTGTTTGTCTCCACCCCCCCGTCCCCTCTCATGTCGGAAACCTGCGGGGTGGGCGCCTGTTAATTAAGCGCGCGTTAAGAACCTTCGGTGGTCGAAATAAGTATGGAGCCGTACAACGGCGCCTCTTTATCTCTTCCTTCTTTCGGTTCCTTATCTACTCCTTCTCTCGTGACATTGTTGAGGTGTCCACCGCGAGTAAGGAAGTTACTGCGCTTTGTCATTCCTCATACTTTATTTCGGACTTGAACGACACGGAATGTATGTATGAAATTCTTGCGCAACAACGATCCTACCGCTATCTCTTCTTCGCCTCAGAAGAAAGCGAAGTCTAGAAACTGAAGCAAAATAAATAAGAATTTTGTACAGGCTTATTTTAGCACATATAAGTAGACTAATCTAATCCAAGCAGGCTCTCATCTTACTTTCCTTATCGCCCGCCTACGTTTTGGAGCAATTGGCAACACTCGGCACAGCTGCTCAGCTAGCGAGCTCTAGCTGAACAGGCCTTCAGGGTCTTAACCTGAGTACGCAACAAAAGTTAATTTGACTGACTCGCTGTCAGATGCCGCCTAAGACATTTCACATTTTTACTGCTGGAGCAAGCTCCTTGAAGCAAAGTTGTGAAGCAAATGGTCACCTCGGTGACTCAGTCACAATTACACTCCACGGTGCTCGGTTACTGTGCATTTTTTAGAGGTACCAAATCATTTATGCAGAGAAAACATGTATTATGATCTTCTTTGTCGTGCAGATTTTTTATGCGAATTGCAATAACTTTTACTCCTGTCATTATATTATTTGTGATAATTATTTGATTGTGGCTTTGTATCTTGTCTTACAAGAGTGCTATATACCTATATCTGATATGTTGTTTGTGCTCACAGAATATGTGCAATTATTCTGCATTAAGTCTGTCGTCTTTTGTGACAGCAGTGAGTGAGTTCTGGGACTAAATTACGCGTAACTATCACCAGCTCAAGACAATCACAAAGCGGTCACAAAGCCCCGCTCCTATTGGTTGGCACGGACTGGCGAACATATCGACCAACAGGAGCGGGGCTAAGGGATCCGTTTGCCAAGCCGCTGTCATTGCAGCGCGCGTCAAAGAACACCAGGGGACATAAATTAATTCAAAAGCGTCGCTTTTTGAGCTTGTTGGTGCATAATCAAGCAAGAGACTATAGCGCAGAGTAGACAGGACACAGAAGAAACGAACAACTCGTGTTGTTCGTTTCTTCTGTGTCCTGTCTACTATGCGCTATAGTCTCTTGCTTTACATAAATTAATACCGAAGACATCATTATACAGAAGTTTCCTTAACAATCTATGTTGCTTTTCCAAGTAAACATATTGACTAACTAAAAGAGCCTAACTCATTCCTCATTTATTACATTTCCTTAGTCTTCTTTGAACTTTGATCGTTTGCCTCGAAACCGCTTACGACGACCTCGACATGACGTGCCAGAAATAATTGTTCCTAAACAGGGCCACCGCAGAAGCTCCGACCGATGGAATTCTGGAATGGCGACTCAAACCGTGGGGTTCCAACTTATTTTAATCGATAAACATTTTCGACAGCATAAAGAGAATTAATTTTTGCGTTTGATCACACGGTAAGCTCCCTCTCTGAGAACTTGTAATGAACTCCTTCTGGTGATTCACATTGCGCTTTCGAAGCAATTCGATGTCCGTTCAGCACTTGCGCTTTCCCACTGCGTCAGTCTGAACGGTGAGCAACGGGCTTCCGGTGGGCAAACGTGACGCAGACGCCAGCGCCTCTGACATTTGTGCAGGGGGCCTCTTCCTTGAGAAAACACGGCTTCGGAGCGATCCTTAAACATCCCATTTCCTGGCCGCGTACGAGACACGACCGAGTCAGCCTCGCTGCTCTGCGGGCTGGTCGGCGGTGACGCTTTCGGCCCAGAGCAAACCCATTTCAGATAGCGGCACGATGAAAAGATGTTCGCGCCACTAAGTGACATATCCGTTCTTTTCTACGTGCCTTGTATCCGTCTCAATTTCTGTCGCTCGCCGACGTCATTGGGTCGAAGCAGAACGAGCCTTTTCGAAGCGTGTGCCCTCCGCGAGGCGGATTGACATTAAGCATCTGCAGGCGCGCGTTCTACCGAATGACTCAGGCAGTTCCGCAAGTGCCGAGCGTCACGTAATGGCTACAGTATGATCACAACCTTATAAGGAGAGGTTGTACAAAAACGCCAATTCGCCTGAAGATGCGACGTCTACGAGCGAAGTGTAGAAATCTTGAAGGAATAAACTCGCGCTTGTCGAACAGCTGTACACCGCGCCCTTTTTATCGCAGAGCCAACTCCAACATGCGTTAAGTTCTGCTTTGAGCTACATCCCGTCTAATATATTTTACGAAATTTTCCAAAACATATTAGATTACTGCTAAAAAACCATAGTATATATCTAGCCTTCTAGAGCAGCCGTAAACACGGAATGCAACGTAGAAAAGGCGTAGCGCATTCTAGGACAGCTCGTATAGATGGTGGTATAGATACAGCGAGTCTTGGAGCCTCTGTTGTGAGCCCCCGGCATGAGCCACTTTTATTTTCTCAGCTTTTCATAGAGCTCGCGCTGCCTTAAGACTCCTCTATACAATAGAGGAGACTTACGCATACCCAGCGCCGGTCTAAAGAGGAGGTGGCGTCAGCACGCGGCGCAGACCGCGGTCGCAGTCGGCGTCACCTTTCCTTTCCTGAAAACCAATTTTTCTCTTATCGGCTTCCGCGGCATAGAAGCGAAAGACTACGAAGACGGCGATATCCAAAGCACAGCGCGAGAGGTTACGAATTACACACGTGGCGCGAGAGGCGCTGCGGCAATCGCCGAGTGGTCCTGTGCAGCGGGAAGCGGAGCTCTTTGCTCTCTGCTGGATATCAATCGTACGGGTAGTCTCGGAACATTTCTGATGAGTTCACCCTCGTGTTCGGCTTCACGTTCAAACGATGTCACCTGAATTTGCTGAGACTGGAAGCTAAAGAACATCGCGTGCTTAAAATTAGCAGCAGCGAATGCCTTCGGTCCTTCAGAACTTTGGGCCTGACTCTACTGCCATAACTATACAAGAGATCAACGAGATCAACAAATGTCAGTCAAGCTCGTAAAGCAAGTAATGGAAGTAGACCAACGCGAATACCCACGGGACCGAGACCTGGGCCTTATGGTGTCTCATCCCGACACTGTTGTGCACTTCTTCCTTCTACTTTACGACATACTCAGCAATTCTGGAGAAAGACATCTTTGAGCGGGAAACCGTTTATGAACGCTGTTTTTCATATTATGTCAGATTTCGATATATCCGCAGATCACCCGACGGCAGTCTTGTATTTTTTTTTCCATTCACGTTTTAGCTATCTTCAAAAGCGTTCCACATCGGTTTTCTATGGCAGTCTTAACAGTTCGATGCGATCGATGGAAACACTTGAAAGATTTTGCTACATATCAGAATTAAGGACCAGTATCTTCAATATTTCCATAACACTACCTTAAAATTTTCAAATTTTCAAAATTTTTGCCCGAGAAAGCTTTTCTTGTGTACGGCCAAATTAAGCACGACCGGGACACTCCTTCTCGGCACACGTACGCTCCAAAACGAGTGGTCATGACACCCCTTTTCCTGCTGCACCATGTTGTATGAGTGCTGTATAAGTGTGTTTGGACCGATACTTTGCATTGTTGAGGCATCGAAGGGATAGACTGGGGACATGCATACGGGCGGCATTCCGCTCGCAGCAGTCTAACTCAATCTGTATAGGGTGATCCTCAGATAGCTGTCTTTATATTTAGCACTGGTAAAAGGCTACTCCCTCAGATTCGCAAGCGCTGCGTTTTCTCTCTATATACGTACACGCGTACGTGCAAAGCATAATACATGCAAAGTATCTCGAAATGCTCACGTGGCAGCTTTGGCTGCAGCGAGGTTTAGAGGCAATGAGGACAAATTGAAGTTAGCCTGTACGGAAAGATTACCGCATTCTAACAATAAATAAGCTACTGTAACTAAAAAGGGAACTTTTATGAGCTAGACTTGGGAGAAACATTTCATGCAGGTGCCATAACCAGCCGATTTAGCAAAAACTGGTGCGTCAACATTTTTTTATTGTAGCGGATCTGAGAGGTTAGGCTACACTGCCATTCTCTTCAAGATGGTAATCACGGAGTCTCTTTCGGTGTTGACGTCACGAGGTTGAATAAAGAGGCGCAAAAATTTTTCAGTGCAATTTTGTCGGAATAAACGAGCCATTTGCCATCTGACAAACATGCATATAGCCAGAAAGAGCCACAATAAATTTTAACCTCTTGACAGCCCATTTTTTTTTGTTTCCATCAAAATGAATACTTTTCCGCCTAAATCGTATATTCGGGTAGCAAGACGGTAGCGGTTGATTTTTGGCAGGAATGTGCAAAATTTCGTATAAAGTGTCATAATTGATGAAAATAGCAAGATTGAAATGCCCCGACTTTTCAAGCAAACATCCCAAGAATCGTGGAAATAATTTCTATTTCGAAGGAGCCCATTACACTTGAAATCACCCCCCTCTCCGGAAAGAAAAAAACGATATTATTACTGGTGCCACAATTACACCGCACAAAAATGGCGAACGCCGTGCTAACCCGTTCACTGTTTCGCGAAGTATTATTTACTGCGTTCGTAATATGGCGCAAAAAAAAAAACTGCTTAAAAATTGGTGTGAAATTCACCTAAAACAAAGAAATCGCTGGTAGGTTCAGCGCAACCTATAAAAAAGGTGTGATTTCGCTTCGTACATAATCGTGCACACAGCATGTATGAGGGTTAAGAACAAAAATTGAATGGCGTTGTCCTCAGTGTGCCTTTAAATCCCTGCTCTTCTTGCCACGGCCATCCTGTTTCGCACCTTCGTAGAAATGCTCAAGACCCCGAACATAAGCATGTCGACTGCGCTCGATCATTTTTAGAAAATGCCTCAGGTCATATCGACAGCGCCATTGAGCTCTAGCTTTCAGGGTTTGGCAAACGACGCTTGGATTAGCAGTCTTTCATTGATCCCTAAATTTGTTTGAAGGTATTGCAATCCGAGAGAGCGCTATACATCAGCGTTCTGAGCTCCCATACTGCGAGACCAGCCGCTTATTTGCTGTTACCTTCACTGAATACGGCTGAGAATTTTGTGCCAGCACTTCCTTTTAAAATGCATCTGCTTGCTTTCGATGAAGGCGAAATTCTAGGGGCCCGTGTGCTGTGCGATGTCAGTGCAAGTTAAAGAATCCCAGGTGGTCGAAATTTCCGGAGCCCTCCACTACACCGTCCCTCATAGCCTGATTCGCTTTGGGACGCTAAACTCCCATAAATCAAGCATCTGCTTCCCCTGTCACTTGTACTGGATGTAAACGGTGCTCGTGCACTCACACTTCTGAGGTCAGGACAGAGACGGTGCGAATGGTCGATGTCCGTTCATGAAATGCGCATCGGTGGAATGAAACGAAAGTCATGCTGTTATTTTCCGTGATTTTGTGCGAGAGTAGCATTCTTAGCGCATTGCACGTGTGAACAGTCTAGATGGCGCTGAAAGAGATAGAAATTTACACTTGACGCAAGAGCCAGCATCAAACTAGCGATTAGCTAGGTCGTTTCAGCCAGCATCGCTTAGGCCAGCGAGAGAACCTTCCTTCAAGTTCATCTGGGACAGTATCAGCCAGAGCACCATCTGCCGGACGGCCTGCGAAGATGGACCACGATACACAAGTGCTTTGTCACTGACATCGTTATAGTCACACATCACGAGTTTAGTAAGCTGTGTTCTTGCGCCGTTGTGCTGCTGACCGAGACGAAACCATTTAGTTCAGTTGTTATTGTCCAGCTATGACCCCGACTTGCCGTTGGCTCCGCGCTCCTGCTTCGGCAAGTGTCATTCAAAGCGAAGCGGTTTTCATGCACCAGTGACCTGTACCGGTAACTTCGCGCATGCACGCGACTGTTCTTCTGTGGAAAGATCGAGGCAGGCAGCGTAATGCCTAGCGACGGTTACAAGACACTGACAGAGGATACGCCTACGGAAGCGCGTGTAATTCCGCAGCCCACTGGTTCAGGGGGTCACCGCCCCCGTCTACGGGAGGTCAATGTCCGGATACCGCGGATCCGCGCACTTCGACGACGAAGCCTCCGCGAGAACGATGGCAGGACTCCAATTCTGGACGAGGAACAGAGCTGCAGCTTTTCTTCCTCGTCGTCGCCTTCGCAGTCTCCCTGTCACAACCCGTGCTCGGACATCGAACCCTCCCCGTCGTGCACGCCGAAGGGCTGCCTCGTTTTCCTCGACTCGAGCCCCGAACGCGAAGACAACTGCGAGAAGACGGTCATTGTGCCGCCGCAGGATGTTTTGCTCCCGCCGTTAGGCCCAGAGGCAACGGTGAGCGACTTCGAACCAGACCTGGCGTGGACTGGTAGCCCACCGCAGACTCCGACCGGCTGCCTGAACGTGACAGCAAGCAGCGGGCCCATCTGCCGCATCTGCCACGAGGGAGATCAGCCAGAGTCGCTTGTGTCGCTGTGCAAGTGCTCGGGCACCGTGGGCGTGCTGCACGTGTCCTGTCTGGAGCGCTGGCTGAACGCCCAGAACGTGGACCACTGCGAGCTGTGCCACCATCGTTTCCCGACTACGGCCCAGTCCAGCACAGTGCGCCGCTTCTTCCACTGGGTCCTCAACTCCGAAGCGCGAGTTCAGAGGGCGGTGCTGGGCGACCTGTTCTGCTTCGCGCTGCTCACGCCGGTAGCCGTACTCAGCTGCTTCCTGTGCGTAAACAGTGCGGCGAGGCAAGCGCTGCAGGGACACATCTGGGAAGCGGCCAGCCTGGTCACCTTGGCCGGCCTCCTGCTCACGGCTTACATTGCGTGGTCGTTCCTCACTGTTCGCTTCCATTGCCGGTCCTTCGAGTCATGGCGGTCCAGGAACCCAATGCGCAGGATCATTGCGCCTTTCGCTAGAGGTGGTGACGCAGGGACGGAGTCACAGGATGTGAACCCGCGAGAGTTGATGGACGTGGTCATAGGAAGCATCGGCGAAGTTAGCCAGCCATCTTCTCCGCAGCGTCAAGGCGACGGCGGGAACAGCCGACGAGTGCCCTTGGAACCGTCGCCAACCATGTCGCCGGAAGACCTGTCATCTGAAATTCAACAGCCGCTGTACTCGTTTGGGCCATTCGCGAGCTTCGTGTTTTGGTAGTTAAACTTACAGTTCCGCCCAGCTTTGTTTTAACCTTTTAACATACCGGTGAAGTGTCCCCGTTTGTTGTCGCTAATTTAAACGTTTATGAGGCATAATGATACGCACTTCTGGCGCTTTCACCTGTTTTAACTGTATTTTACACGCCGCCTTCTTGCAAATAAAAAAAAACTGCTTGTGCGTTTTAAAAATGTTCGATGAATCGCCTGGTTTCCTGTGGTATATGAACCACATCTACAATTTTTGGAGGTACTGGGCAAGGTAACATTAGCATCCAGTCTTGGGGCTTCGCAGCCGCACGCTACAGACAACCGCGATTCCTGAAGTCGCCAACCACCAATCCGTGCAGGTGGGCCCGGCTGTATTTTGTGCCAGCTTCCTCCGCTAGCGCCAAACCTCCTGCCACAGCGGAGCAGGCGACCAAGACGGGGAAGACTGGCCCACGTTTGGATGCCTGCTTCGTGGTTCTGATGCCACAGATTAGTTCACATTTGCCTTGCCACCTTCACCAATTGAGAAGTTTAGCAGCGACTAAGGCAGTCAGAGATCAACCAGTTCAAGCAAAGTCTCGCGCTGAGCGGTGGCAATGTGGCTCGGACGAATGCCCATCATCTTCGTTTCACAAGTAATTCTAACTGTATCGTAAGGACTTTTCTCCATCAATATGGATACAGTCACTGACAAGCCTTCACAGTAGCAAGGTAAGATAGCATAAAACGATTTCGAAAAAAAAAATGCCGTTGTTCAGCTATCATCCTGCGAGAAATGTATACGGCTGTATTCGGCGCATGGGGGCTGATAGGTGCAAGATGATTAACCACGGATTAAGCGGGTTATTTGCGACGTCGTGATAATCTGTTTGCGCCATTGGCTGGAGGGCCTCCTTCGAAGGTAATTTTTCGTTTTGTTCTTGAGTTGTATCCGACTATATATAATAAAGACTTGGGGTAGTATTATGACTGCCGCACGAAATATTACTCTTCTCTATACTGTACATCACTTAGCGGAACCAAAAATTTGCGAGACACTCGAACGAGAAAGAGAGAAAAGAAAGATGTAACTTTCAAAGAAATTTATTTTTGTAATGCATGCATATGTAAGCAGCACGACGTGCGCGAACAGACGTTTCCTTCCTGCGCACTGTATGCGTCTCGTTCGCGCCGATTTCCGCTTCTGCGTAAACTGCTCAGCCGGCGCTGCTTTTCCGCGTTCGTGTATGCACAGATAAGAGGCAGCATGTGACCGTCCTGAATTGCGAACACGCTGTTGCCTGGCGACGCCCGGCGTGGCCACACTGCACTTCGCAAGAGCAGCGCAGTTTTGTCGATGCGGAAGTCAGGGATCGCCGGTGCCAGAGAAATAATGAAAAAGGAAACGAGAAGGAAAGCGACAGCGGTGTACTGCTATTGAACATGAGGTAAGGGTTCGGTGCAGGCAGGCGGCGGCCGCCGTTTTCGCTGCAAGCGAGCGTCGAAAACTAATGCGTGAACTGTGTTTAGCTGCACGGTAAAGAGCCAAAAAGTTATTAAATTTTTGTGTGCCAAAACAACACTGCATTATGAGGAATGAAGTAGTGCAGAACCCTTCTTAACTTCGACCACATGGGTTCCTTTCCTGTGCACAGGCACCGCATGACAGATTGGCGTTTTTGCATTTCACCTCCACCGTAATACAGCTGCCACGGCCGTGATCGAAGGCGAGCGACTTTGTGCTTATCATTCGGAAACCATAAACCCTTGAGCAACAGCGGTCCTTCATTATGGCCTGAAGTGTCTTTCGATGCACTTTTTCCCTTCTCATTTCCGAAGCACGAGCAAATGCCTTGTGTTCAGTGGCCCCATGCAGTACAACCATCTCAGCATTATTCCATTTTATTTATATTTCGCAGCTCTCAAGATGACCTACTACACGGAGCAGCAGTGGAAACTACGCCGCTTCAATCGCTAGGCAATGCCCCCGCCCTGGCGGGAAGCGCGGGTTTTTAAAACTGCGGGGGCGAATTTATAGCGTCTCCTCGTTCACTCTAACCGAGTTGTGCGGCCATGGTTGTTCATTTTAATTGAGAAGCAGTGTCATTGCCCTCATGCATATTTTGACGGTAGCACCGTCCTCGTTCGTAATAAACAATCGCTCATTATAACTGTTGCTGTTATAAGTGGACTGGACTACACTAGTTCTGTTTGCCACCAAAAAGAAAAAAGCTTTTCTTTTTCTTTTGTGTTTGAAATTAAGGTTTGGAGGAGAGGAAGTTTCTTATTGTTCACCCTGTTATATGCAGTTGAACAAACTGAAGCAACGGTCTGTCTAACCTGGTACAGCACACTTAGACGGGTGCTTTGTTCGCATCGAAGCTTGAATTACTCGCTCCCGGTGGAAATAAATGTACTTCTATACAACTTATCTTGTTCTCCGGCCTTTCTTTTCCACGCTATCACGCTTGCAGCACGGAAACTAAAGTGTCCTCTCTAGCTGGTTATGCAAAAAGATAAGGCACTGATGAGACTTGAGTGGCTTCGATTCGGGTCCGGTTCTGCAGAGAGTCCCGAGCACAGATCAGCGCCTCGATGCCATTGTTCCCCTTGGTTCTCTCTCCGCTGCTTTTGCTACTTACGATAACAAGGGAACGAAGCCAAGCCTACGTGCACCATTGCGTTCTCAGCTACGGGGTGCAGTTAAGCAGTGATAACGTGATTTATACGTAGAGTGATCTACAGAGAAGAATACTACAAGCCTGCTTGTCGGCGAATGCGTGATACGGTCCATGAAGCCCACATGGAAGAACAGGAATATGGATTGTCTCCTGTACACTGTATTCGCGCGCATTACTTGCGTGAGGCGAATTTAAATGTGTACATCCGAGACGGTGGGACGCAGGACGTAATCGTTTACTGTCGAACCTCGTTGTAACTAAATAATGTATATATAACGAAGAAATGACGATTACCCTTGGAAGCTCGGTCAACAGGGGTCATAACGAAGCTACGGCTATAACGAAGTAATCGCCGGGCCCCTTCAACTTCGTTATAACAAGGTTCGACTGTATATCGGATTTGATAGCCTACATCCGCAATAATGGGCCTTCACGTCACCTCCGAAAATTACTTGGTTCTATTCCGCATGCATGTCAACGTAGGACGACGCAGTGTTAAGATATACTAACTGTGCAATAAATCTAAACTTCGAGCGATTATATACTGCTTCCTGTTTATACGTGACTTGGCTTCAGGGATTGAGGTTCATGCGCCACTGGTTTTCGACTTCAGAGTGCGAATTAGCTCCGACAATGTAGGCTTACACGACGCCTCTTCACCAAACATTTGTCTTTGTCGTTGGCTTACTGTCGGTAGTTTTCTAGTTGGACACGGGACACTTTCTCTATAGTCTTTCTACTCTTCCTTAAACTGTTTCTTTAGGGACTGATACTAACTGAGCGATTATTTTAGACGCAAGATAATTTTATAAAGTAAAGGAAATGACAACGAGCCACCAGTGGGCGCCCGAATCAGCCCCCCCCCCCCCCCCCCCCCCCTTATGGTGTGTGCGGCGCTTTACCGACTGAGGTACGGCGGCAGTTGTCTCCCCTTCTATTTTCTAACCATAGACACCTAACCATAACGGAGAACGTGGGATGACTTTTTCTTTGTTTGTATATGCCGCAAGCATGATGTGGTGCATTATCGGTGGAGGAAAGTGCAGCTGTGCAAAAAACCCTCGTTTGCTGCTTATGGCTTCAACACTACCAAAACCAATTCCCCCTTTGTGCTATCAGCAAACAAGAATACCAAAGATGCGTGGTTAATACGATGGAGACAAAAAATGCCAACCACCCCTGAAAACAAGGAAAGTTTGAGGTAAAAGTTTCTTTATTTTTGTTGTGTTCTTTAGAGAGAGAAGTTAACAAAATAGGCGGAAAAATTACGCAAGAACTTTGCGTAGCTTTGAATGCAAGGCATTGACTCAGCTTTAATGCGCCTCTGGCAAAAATGACCTGCTCATATTGTCAGTGGTTGAATACTTCCATTGGCGGTTTCAGTCACCATTCGGTGGATTAAGAAAGCACAGCTCGCAAACATGGCTTTCTTTAAGAATTTTGGTGTAAAGATTCGCGTAAACTTCGACTGCGTTGGTGTTAAGTCACAAACCAGGTGCGTACAGGTCACATCCCAAGCACCATAATACGGTGATGCTTTAATATTGTAGTTTATCCTGCGCGAATCATTACCTTTTTGTTCACAGCTTATAGAAAAGGGTAAAGCATTTTTTTTTTTTTACAAAGGTGTGCGGTATGCAGCACCACTTAGGGGATGAGGACGTACAGTACTCGCAGATCGAAAATTTTAGGTTGCAGAGTGTTGGTTTATGTGAGATTTCAAAATCTGGAACACCAGTGAAAAACAAGCAGAACAGAGCTGCCAGTGCCAAGACCAATGCGGAATGAGTAATATGGCTTGTCATAAAAAAAGGCGTATTGTATAGATGAGTTGTCAATGGCATCTAAAATTGGTGATTGCTTTCCAGTGAAACAGCGCAACGGCACAAGGCCAGAAGACAAGTAAGGACGATACACAGCGCTGACTAACAACAGAATGTTTATTCAGTGAACCATGCTTATAAAGGCGCCAGGGACACTGAAAAAACAGAAAAAACACACACAGAACCGTGACAGATATCCCTCCAACCAGGCACGTATTTGATAACACAAGGCTAACACGTGTGCAAAAATTCATGTTCTTTTTGCAAGATAGCGACAGAAGGGGTGCTTACGCCCCTCTGACCCAGCTTCAAGATCTCAGACGCTTCGATAACTTCTAGAGAAGTTATCGTGCCTGGTTGGACGGATATCTGTCACGGTTCTGTGTGTGTTTTTTTCTGTTTTTTCAGTGTCCCTGGCGCCTTTATAAGCATGGCTCACTGAATAAACATTCTGTTGTTAGTCAGCGCTGTGTATCGTCCATACTTGTCCTCTGGCCTTGTGCCGTTGCGCTGTTTCACTGGAAATCATGTCAGACCAACGTGCCCATCAGTTATTGTGGTGATTGCTGTCGTATGCTGCACTCTGAAAAGCTTTTGCGGCTCCGCAGGATTTGTTCATTAGTTTACGCGAATGTTAGAGTGATGACGCAAGAACACTTTTTTGCCATGCATATGTTGGGTGTTGAAATTCTTGATTTTTTTCAGCAGGACTGGCGATCAGCAAAATTGATTCATCTTTGTTATTTGCTATTTGATCAGTGTAATCTTGTTAATATCGATAAGAATTTAATTTGTAGCCGTGTACATTAAGAGAGGCTATGATATAATAAAATGCAAACAACAGCATGGCACAACAGCATGTGCCAGTCTGCTTATCTTATGAGAGCCAGGTGCGCTGACGTGATTCAACATGAGCTGGAAGTCGCGATTATCATGATGCATACTAACTGGGCGCTTAGCAGACTTCTTCCCTCTGAGTGCACATGCAGCCATGCGTCTCATAAGCACGCTTTTATGGTGTTTTTGTTCATACTGCTATTTAGGCTACGTTGGAATGAGCCATTTCTGTTAATAATGCAGTCGTATGCAGCGAAATAATTTTTGTACCTCACTAATCCTTCTTCCCTGTAACGGTGCTAAATATGCTGTGCACATGCTTGCGTTAATTATAACGATTCAGTACTGGCATTAGGTCTAACACCGACTGGACGTTTGTAGAGGAAATCTTTTCGTCTCGGTGCTGATTACGTCTCCCTGTAGCAGAACGTGGAGTGATGGGTGCACGCATGCTCCAGTCGGATGAGTCAACTCATCAACAAAGAAGAGCAGAATAGGCTTTTAGAGAGATCATTGAATGAGGGGCTTACTTAACATGTGCCTGGCAGTGGTGCTTGAACTTCTCTGTACATGTGCGCATTCTTAGGGATGAGCCAATTCTATCAGTAACGTGAGCACCGAATGGGCTCTTCGTACTCTGCTTCCTGGGAATGAACTACTCACCGTGACGACGTTTGAAGCGCTATGTGTTTGCGTTCACATCCTGCCTTCACGTGTGTCGGCTTGTCAACAGGGAAAGTGCAGAATAGGCTGTTGTAGATGTCAATGTTCGGTTGAAATTCGCCGCGGTGAATCGAAGACTACGGCGTTTGGTTCCTGAGTCCAAGGGCATGGGATCGAACCCAAGCGGCAGTATTCGCATTTCGACGGAGGTGAATTGCGAAATCACCCGTGTACACTGCGAGGTTAGTCTACATCAATTAACTGTAGCTGGTAGAAATCAACCCGAAGTCCTCCACTGCGGCGACCCTCATAGCCATTATGCAGCTTCTGCACGCGAGACTCGACATACTGATCTTATCAGTCCGGGGACTCTAGTTATCTGGTCGGAGTGTCGAAAGGGATAATGGCGGACTGAATTGGAAGGGCACTTCACGAACACAATTCGGATTTTGTTTTCGTTTGTCGTTTTTTCTTGGGGCTTGTGCAAGATTCACATTATACACAGCCCAGTGCCGATTCTAAAGCCATTTAGTGGCTAGAAATGCACGAGCCATCTGTCGGCTCGTGTGGTCAAGTTCTGCTTCATTTATTAAAATTAACCGCTCACTTTTCACACAGATCATTCACACATTGCAGCTAAGAATGCCATTCTGTGATTCTGCGGCCGCTGCAGCATTGCGCATTAAGGCAGTTATATTCGTGATGGCTCAGGTAATGTCACTGCTTCCTGATTTGTCTAATAGGTTTTATAAATCACGTGAACAAGTACCCCATCCCTCCCTCCCAATTCCTGTATGATTAGATAATGGGAAAAGCTCTTTCGCTATTGCTAGGGCATTCTTGAGACAGAAATAATTTCGATGAATCATTTGAACATTGGTGTCACCCCTATTGCATACAACTAAACGATCTTGTTCTACTATTCTTGTTCTGCTATTTCCTGTATTTTAGGAGGTTGCGAAGGCAAGGTTCTTTCATTTCATTTCAACTGTTACTGTTCCACAGCAGTCTCAATGAGCGATCAGGTGCAGAGTACCTCCAAAGTAAAATTCGTCTGTGGATATAAGACTCAGTCAACTTCACTGAGATAGATAAAGAGGAGGAGGGAGAGGCAGGGATGTTAACCAGAAACTTCCGAGACTTCTCATGAGGCGAACCTGGTGACGAGAGTCTTGTGTCTTGTCAGAATATACAATGAAATCTGTATCTGCCCCCTTCGCTGCCGCTCGCAGCATCACCATGCGTTGAAATTCGTGTTTGCTTACCATAAACACACTGTGTTTCTTGACAAACTCTATAAACCTTTTGCGTGACCAAGTGAAACATCTAAACTCTATTTCCATTACCAAAATTCTCTTTTTTATCACATTTTCTTTCCTTTATATAAATGCTGCACTCCTCTACCGCCTTTCTTGTCTTAAAGCCCGTGCCTCATAGAGAGTAGCAGGGCTGTTTTAGAAGGTCAAAACTCTCTACTTTCTCTTTCTTTTGTAGCTCAAAAATACTACCGCCCTATCTCCCTGACGTATCTCGCAGCTGCTCTGTTGAGTCTGTCGCTTGGAGAACAAATATTCTTGAATGGGCTTAGTGGCTGATTTTCGATGTCTGTGCCGCACGCAGAGTTCACCCCAGAGTTGACGCCGTTATGCGCTATGCTTTGTACGTGGACCACCTCTAAGTGTTCGACTGCTTACGGTTACGTCGTCTAATGAAAAAGTTTTCTGCTTTATTGATTTGCCGTTTTGCACCTTTGCGCGTTTGCTCGAGACCCTCTTCATTCAATGGTGAAGCAGCTGAACAGTAGGCATTAAGTAAGTGCGCTCCCTGAGCGGTCTCAGAAATGTGCAGACCGTTGAACCAAGGATTTATAGCAGAAACGAAATTGTGAATGCCGTTATAGAAACTACGTTGTCGAAAAAGAAGTTCCATTCGTGACGTGTTGGAGAAGGAGCTTTTCTTCTTGGCTTGCCCTGCTCAACGCTCTCTCAGCTGATCTACACAGTGGCAATATGACAGTGGCTCGTCTCTGATCTTGCACTTGTTTTACAGTCCCATGCTGCGTGCCCAGCTCAAAAGCATTGTTCGAGACGTTGGAACTGAGTAAAACGTCTTACAGGGATATTAATGTGATGTTTCAAGAGGTCCACCAAAACCGCAGAGCCAAGCAGCCGGTCCTCCCCTCCGCTTGGATTTCGACTGCGCACCACGCTGGGGTCTGCCAAGTCAAGTGCTTCGCACCTTTCGCAGAGTACACACGCGCACACGCCTACAGATATGGCGCGGGTGAGCCGTGAACGATGACACCTACAGCATCGACGACGTCACAGCGCACTTGGGCACTGTTTTTCTGTTTTTCTTTCTTCTTTTTTCCACTTTTATTTTGTCTCTGCCTTTTCGCCTTTCCCTCCGTTATCAGACACGATCACCACTCGCCGGGACGACCAAACCGCTGCAGTGTAAACGAGATAACCTCGGCGCTGAGACGTCGAGCGTATTTAAAGGATAAATAGAAAAAAATCTCCTCCAGTCCCCGGACACTTGTCGCAATCAACCGACCGCGCCGCGCCGTCCACTACGAGCCGCGTGTCGTCTGCTCCCCGTCGCCGCGTCGTCTGCTAGCTGCCCGGGTCGGGTCGAAGCGATCTCATCAAGTCATGCACGCGTTCACGAACTCTCCGCTCGCATCTTGCGGTCAACCAGCAGTGTCTGCTGTACTTGTTCCGTTTCTCCTTTTATTGGTCCTGGTAGCGCAGCGGTGCGAAGCGCAACAGTCTCCGACACAGCAGGTGACCACGAACTACGGCGCCGTCACAGGAAACTTGATTCAGGCACCGCTGATAGACTTGGTGTCGCGGGTGCCCGTGTACGCCTTCCAGGGGATACGCTACGCCAAACCCCCCGTCGGTCGAAGGAGATTTGAGGTACGTACTTTCCGAGGTACTCTCTCCTTCCATAGTTGCTATACATCGCACGCACTTCGAGATTCTAGATATAGCCATGGATCATAAAGGATAAGATGTATTGGATGCGGAACACAACCAACATTTACGAGGAAGTTTGAGTATTTAGAAATCGCATTCATGTAAGGATGCTCAAAGCGAGAAATAGCACAGACAATATGTCTTTCTAATCTTTAGTCAAGTACTGGGATGGTGTGCTCCCCGACCTGGTCCGAATGAACGACCAAATTGCGAAGCCGACTTTATAAGGCCCTCTGGGCGAGAGCCTAACGTTTCACAGGACATAACTTAACCTAACCTAACCTAACCCACCCCAATCCATCAATCTCGACATATGTGGAGTTTGAAGACGCAGTGCCATCTCTGGTGGAACCTGGTCACACAGAAATTTAGGGCAGGGGCAGTACTACTCTTCCTCTTTTTTCTCTTCCTACAGGCTATGCAGGTCTCCTTTTAGCAATAACAGGGCGGATAGTATTTATCTACTACTCTGTTAGCCCTGGACCACCGTGCATACTACGTGGTTCAGTGGCTATGGATGAGCATGAGGCAACGGGTTCGAACCCAGTCGTGGCGCTACAGCTTACCTCGTAGCCTGCAGTGCAGTTTCGGTCCATAAATATCAATCATATCGAATCTCTGCACTCACTACTAGGAAATTCGGTGCACGTAAGCGTGATCGTACACAGTACCAGATATGCTGGTGGTCGTGAGTGCGTGCTTGCGTACGTGTGTGATAGTAAAAAGCTTATTGTGTCATGTGCTCTGCGCGAGCTGCGCGTGTGCTGCAAGTACCGCGGTTCGTGGTTACCCTAAAGAGGAAGGAAAACAGACTCCAGACGCTTAGTGTTTTCTTTCTTTGTTTTTTTAATGGCAATGAAATATGTGAGATGATATGGTTAACCTGCACACCTATGTAGTTGGTACAGCGTTATAAAGCCGCTTCATTTTTTCTCGCAGCTAGGGCACCCACAGCTCTCGCTACATCACAGCGATTAAGCAGTGTAAACCATACTTGGCGGCTGTATTCATTGTATTGATATACGCCTGTTTCAACGAGTTCGTTTTTGTTCAGCTGCTGCTAAAACAGCCTAGTAATCTTGCGGTGAGCCTTTTGTCACGCGCAAGTGCTGTCTTTAAGGATTTCATCAACGCTCTGCTCGAGCTGATATCCTAGCCGCTTCCGCAATTCTTCTTAACTCGGTGAGTGTGCGTCGAGTGCCAATGCCAGAGGCTGCGCGTTCAGCCTTGAGGCATGGTTTTGAATGGCATCGTCGGCGCGGTGCCTGGGGGTCTGCCAGACCCAACAGCGGCTGTCCACGTGCTCCGCCGTCAAAGATATGAGCGCGTCACTATGTTGCGGACCCGCCAGCTCCTTAGCAGGGATACTATTCTGCAGTGGCCCATTTAGTTAGGATGGCTGAAGCAAACTTTTTATTGAAGTTTTCTTACTAAGAGTCGCGAGAAAGAAACGGGAAATCTAGTGCATACGAAGATTGCTTACAGTGTCAATGTTCACAGAGTTCACTTATTTCGGGAGCCAGCTCACGAAAGTCAACTTCTGGTCTTGGTTTCCCTTGCTGTAGCTATTTATTCTCTGAAATTTTGGAGAGTGTATCTCTAATTGCCCTGGTAAAATGGCGAAAATGTTAGTGAATCAACTTTAGCAATTCAAATTATAGTTCTTCGGTGACTATACGAGGACACCGCGGACACCTGGGGGGCCCTACAAGAATTTCACCTGTTCATTTCTTTACGTGTGCTTAGACACGTGACCAGGAGAACACCGGTTTTCACCCCCCACCCCCACCCCCACCCCCAAGTATGCACTGCCATCGATAGCCCAAAGAACCCAGTCCCCGTATCCTATCAAGGCTATCTTCTTTTGGTTCTTCCAAGCTGACCTGTCCTCCTAACTGCGTGGTTATGCAGGGAGTGTACGCTTTACGAGTCCATACAGTGTGTGTTCATAGAAACATCATTAATGTTACCATATTGGGCTTGTACCTAGCTTTGTATTCGGGCCAGCTCTTTACAGTGCATACTCAAAGTTGTGCCGTGAAGTGGGGACCCAAAAGTAGGGACGCGAAAATGTGGCATGGACGCCATGACATGTATTTCTTTCTGAATAAAGCTATAAAAACATTAGCCTGTTTTTCGGTGTGTGCACCAGGGGACAAACAGCCACGCCCGGACGTTGTAGATCGCATTGTTGAGCTGCATGCAAGTGTTTATCCAGGCATCGAGCCACTTCAGTCGTGAAACGTTGCGCTCTCACGCCGCCATATCTGCGCAGCTTTGTGGAAGCCAACGCGCAACTGCACCGTTGGCGCAAAGTAAGCAGGGGAACAGTTCCCACAGCTGCGCACCTGCGAGGGTGCTTCGCGAGTGACTAGCAAACACGGACGGACCAATTATACATTTCCTGTATAAATATCCCCTTTCCGCAATAAAAATTCAGTTGAAGTCAGCGCTGTGGTGTCTTGTCTCGCTTCGTCCCCGTCTTTATTCGCGCTGTATCGCATTATGGAAAAATACCAACTAGCCCGATCTGCCACTCTTGCAAACTACAGCACCGGCAAATCGCGGATCGGGACAATAGCTGTGGCCTCTGATTGGCTGACGACGCCAACCCTAGCCTTGCACTACGCTGCACCCTTCTAGTCAAACGGAGCGTGAGCTCCTGTGCAAAGTTAGCGCTCCGGCATCTTCGTCTCTCTTAGCGTCTTCGTATCGGGATGCGTGCGATACGCGCGGCCCCATGACGAATGCTCACGTAATGTAGAGCTCATCTCAAAGAGTGCGGGGGGGCTTGGAGATTAGAGCGGCAGCTGCGGCAGCACTTTCACTTTGTCTACGGGCATGCGAACGTCCGCGCGAAGATATGGCTTATCTTTTCTCTGTTTTGTAGTTCGTGAGGCCGCTTAATGATTGAACAAGGCTTCCCTCCCTCTCTCCCCGGTCCTCGAGCCTCTTTCTCTAGAGCCCGCTTGTGTTTAAGAAGGTCCGCCGTTTTCTTAGGAGACCCTTATCGTGCATAGAGACAGCGGGCCTTGCTTGAATGGCCCGAGTCGCGTGCCGGAATGTTCCGTGTGTGCCTATATGGCAGGTACACGCGCGCGTCTTATCTTGAGCTGCAGGGGCCGTGCGCCGACTTTTGCCCTCGCTCGGGAGGCTCGTGCTACGATCCGCCTTCAGTGGCTTAAAACGAAGGCTGCCGCCATGTGCGGGCGATATGAAGGCTGTAGTCTTTAAAGTTGCAGTCTATGAGGATGCGAGGGCTTGATTTCACGCTTATGTTATAATATATACATTGAAAAGGAACTTAAACTGAGGAAATGCCAATGTCTTGAAGAGCTAAAAGATAGTTACCTTAATTGACTTTGATGGGCTGTGCTTCGGAGTTTCCAGTATCCGAAACGGTATTTTGATAAGTAAAATTACACGTGTCATTTATACAATTTTTTTAGTTCTTTTCGTAAGTTACATACAAGAGAGAAAGCAACTTGTGTTTGCAGGTGGAGGTCGAGCAGGCACGGTTTCTTTGAGCAATCAGGCCATCTCTGCCCTTTTGTTTTCTTTGAATTACTCCTCTTTAGATAGGAAAGAGAACCATCTGCACTGCTATTGACAGGTGGTACACAATATTCATAGTGCACAGCCTAATTTCTGCACTGGTGCCGCAGAACTCGTTGCACCGCTGAAGAGCAGCCTAGTATCAGCCTTGAAATTCTTGCAGACGAAGAGAGACACAAAACGTTTCTAGTCCAGCTCCAAGTCTGGTATTAAGGATCCCGGATAGCTATAACGCAGTTGATCAGAGCTCCCTTGAAAGCCCAGAGCATAGAGGGGGTTTGGAGGGAGCCAGAGAGCAAAGCAGCCTCTGGCCGAGCTGAGGTAGTGCCTCTGGTGTCTTGCGCAGTGTCTCAATCCTGCAGGAGAGGTTCGGCAAGGGTCATTAATAACAATAATAATAATAATAATTAGTTTTTGGGGAAAGGAAATGGCGCAGTATCTGTCTCATATATCGTTGGACACCTGAACCGCGCCGTAAGGGAAGGGATAAAGGAGGGAGTGAAAGAAGAAAGGAAGAAGAGGTGCCGTAGTGGAGGGCTCCGGAATAATTTCGACCACCTGGGGATCTTTAACGTGCACTGACATCGCACAGCACACGGGCGCCTTAGCGTTTTTATGGAGGAAAAACGCTAAGGCGGTCATTGCAAAGGCTAAATCAAGAAAGTTATGCACGAGGAACCAGTATAGAGTACGGAATCAAAGCTTTTACAGGGCACGTCTAAAAAGGCAAATACGTTGGAAGCAGGTCGTCATACATGAACACGACAGATGGCAATTTTTCTCTTAAATTCTTGCAATAGGAACCTTCTTGGTTGGAGTCAACCTGTTCGTTTATTTTTAAACAACACTAATTTTCCTCTCTTCATTGTAGATAGACTATAACGCTTTTGTTCCTCTAGTTTATTTTTTATTGCAAATACTAACATGGGACAAGAAAAGAAACACAAAAGACGGGCTTCGTGGCACGCTACCTTAATAAGCAAGCTGTCCTCTAATGTTATGTAAAGGAAGGATGGAGCACTGTTCGTGTTATGATGTCGTGTCTCTGCGTGTGCACGCTCTGGTGAGGTCGTTCGTTTACACCACGCTTATTATGCAACGCGCCGAGCCTGATGCTCACTCCCGCCCCTGTCGCGTCCTTTGTTATCATTGCTGCAACTGCGCCCCCAACAACGCTTGTAAAGCAAAGGACCTACAGCTTCGTTTATGCCGGCCAAGGCCCGGCGTAAGCGTGTTGCTTTCAGGAGTTGTGTCAAAAGCATGCTATGCACATTATGAGGAATCATGGCAGTTGTACGAATACTGGGTGGAAAAAAGTGTTTTTGCGATTACAGCCGAAGGGGCGCGTGTGGGAAATTCGAAGAGCTGGAGAAGATAAAAATACGATCATTTCAGGATTTTTAACTTCCTCAATGCTCAAATTCGTTGGGCTCCATGTGTCTGTACATTGTGGGCACAAAGAAACACCGCAGGTTGATTTTTGCTTTATGCACTCACATGATGTGCGCCACTGCAGCCAGTTTTTGCCCCGGCCTGCGAACGAAGCCATATTATGTGATTGCTTCGAAGACGGCTCAGTCCAACAGGTCATGCTTTTCGAAGTTTTTCGTTCCGAACATTGCCAGAGCTCGGTGGACGAAGGAACATTACCCATGCCAAACAATATTTAGTTACCAGTTTATGCAAAGCGCTGTGTTTAGCATAGAGCTTGAAACGCACTTCACGTTCATGAAGCAAATATCCAGTATTTACTGCAAACGTGATTAAAAAAAGCAGTCTATATGGTTGAGTAAGTCTTTGTCACAATTCTCCCGAACTCAAGAGTAGTCTGTTTTAACGCTTAGCGGGGCTGTGTTGTAGGCCACTTGATGGCCGATTCGAAAAAAAAAAAAAAAGGTGCTTCGGATTCGTCCGCGTTGCTGTTTTTTAGCGACTTCCATGATCCCATTCCTCCAGTTCTCATCACTGATTCTTATATAAAGAATAATGTGTTCAGAGCCGTTTCAACGTCTTTCACTGTTTCGCTTCCGTCTTCTTTCTTCTGGCATGAACACAAGTTGAAGAGAAGTCTTTTACAGTGTTGCTGGCGTCAGCGGATGAACGTAACAGACGCATACCGGTGTACTGGATGCCTGCTGCGTACGCGCAGCGGTAGGTGCGCGTCCCTCATGGCCGCACAGGCAGGCATCAGCTAATTCTGTATGCGTCTATAGTGAGTAAGTCTCCGCTATGCTAAAGCTCTCGTATGCATCAACTGGTATATCTGCCGTCACTTTTGCAGGGAACGCGTCCACTCTATCGCTAGCAGCATCGCAAGATTTTTATTTTTATTTGGCCTTGGGACTCGTCCACGTCTGGTGTTAGTTTTATGTTACAAATTAACAGTCGTTTTCAGTGTTTGTATGTTTAGTCTCATTTTAATGCTACGTATCCCCCTATACAGTGCGTGCTCTCAGGATGTACCGCAGCACTGCTATCAGGCCAGACTACTAAATGTCCTTGCAACGAGGGAGCTCTGTGTGGGCTCGCAGACTTAAAAGATCGTTTACGGCACCTGTGCTTGTTCGTTGACGCAGCGCCCAGAGCCCATAGACCAGCGACCGTACGACAGCCATCAGCCGGCGGGCCGCCGTTGTCTGCAGTGGACGAGCTTCCCGTCAGAAAGCATCGTCGGCGAGGAGGACTGCCTCTACCTGGACATCTACGTGCCGGCCACGTACTTCGCCGCGCCTGTGAGTTCAGCGCCACCTGCTGCGCCCACAATTAACTCCCTAAAGCTACATAGCCATCGCTGACAAAGGAACGCTGTATGCCAAAAAATTCAGGTGGCACTTGTTAACCTAAAGTGCGGTGAGGCGAAAGCCTTTAGCGCGATGTTGCTGCTTGTGTGACTGATGTGGGGTTAAGATGTTCATTAAGTACACAATTGTTTCTGAATCTTAAATGATGGAGACATTGGAGGGCATTTGGGAGGCATTCATCTGATTCGACGCCTTTCTGCTAACACTATCCAGCGTCATAGACGAGGGAAACTACATATCCGTTGGCAGGAAGTAGCGTAGTCTTTATTGCAATAAAGGCAAAAAAAGGAAGTAACTTAGTCGTTAGCATGCTCAGCTGCTGAGCGGAAGGATTGTGGTTCGAATCCTATCGTGCAAAAAGGTTTCTTTTTTTATCGAGTTGAAGAGTGTCACGCACGGATGGGCGGACGGACGGACACCGGGAGTATGAGCCGTTAAAGGCTTTCGCCTTAATACCTTAGGGGCCATGTAGCGCTTCCCTGCTCTAAATCTGCGGCCCCCAGATTTACATAAATGGGTAGGTAAGATAGCACCATGCTTTCTTGCTTGTGGAAATCACCAACTTTTCGTGTGCTCGCATCGCCACTACATAAGAGACCAGGATCACTGACTTGTTTTTTCCACGTGCTTCACAAGCAACTTTTGTCCGCTTGCCAGTCACAACAGCCACTGAAACGATAGCCTAAGTGCTAGCCAATTACCAACCGTTCTTTCTGGAGAAGACACGTGATCAGCTCTCTGAATTTGGCCTCTAAAATGATCTTAGCTGTAGTAAGCAAGTTTTCCTTCTTTTTCTTCTACCTCAACAACTCTCAAGGCCACTGAGCGAAAAATGTGACCCAGCCACACCAACAATGCTTGCTCTTTGCGTAGCTGCAAGCTGGAAACCGCAAGTTCCCGTGGGAAGTAGATTCAGGTAACCTTGGCGGATTAATTAAGAAGCACAAAGATCGAACCTGTAGCCTGCTCACTGAAAACTTCCTCGATTTCGAGTTTTGTGCGCCTGGAGTAATCCTAAGCAACATCTGTAGTCCGATACAACTCAAGAACGAAGCGGAAGATGCCCTTCAAAAGGCCCTCCAGCGAATGGCGCCTGCTGATAATAATGAGGCCACGCTTAATCCCTCGTTAACCCTCTTTCACGCTCGCTTCATCGGGGATTAACCTAGCGTGACTTGTGATTAAAACCATGGATTAAGTGCGGTGTCATGAAAATCGGCCGACTCCATTGGCTGCAGGACCTCCTTCCAGGGGCGTTTTCCTCTTCGTTCTGGAGTTGTATCCGACCATAAATACTATAGCCCCAATTTTTTGGCGTTGTTGCGCTCACAACAACCGGGTTATTATATACTGTGGTGACGTGGGCACGATTAGAGTAGGAAAGACTTGTAACTTTAAGCTCCGTATTGCCATTATCCCCAGAAGCAATACAAGCCAAAGCAAACACTAGCCAACCACGAATTCCCGACCGCTTCTAAATACGAGCATTGATCACATTTTACTGGTAAACTTCGCTGCTTCTGCGAGGCAGTTGGGAAAAGCAGATGCAAAAAGGATCATGTTTGCAGTTTCGGTTGGCTGGCTGTGCCGGCAACTGCCCGAGCAAGTGCTTTATGCAGGCATCTAAAGAGACCAAATACAGCTACGAGGCGACATTCACCGTATTCATAATATCCGCCGTTGCCCCATAGCGACAAGGACGTCGCCCACCGGAAAAACTGGCGATCCACTACACGCTGCCGTTTTGAGAACTCTCTCCTCTTCCTAATATGCGCGCCTTCAAGGTCTCCTTCGTTACCCTGCGAGAAGGGCTCGTTCAACCTGCGGCTCTTTTCATCCTCGCGCTATCTCTGTCCGTCTCTTTGGCCAAGCGCAACTCCGATATCGACGCCCGTTCCGGGTCTCTTTTCTCCTTACTTTTGCTTCCTCGTGCACGCGCATTTATGCAAATATGGCGACTGCCGCCGCTCTGTCTTCGAGACGAGCCAGCAGAGGGGCGAGAGCAATCAGCGCTACATCGCAGCGGTTATCTCAAGAGGCCCCAGCCCTGGATCTCACGACAGGCAGCCGGTTGCGCGGAGCACAGTGACCGATAGCGTCCGACAAAGGCACTTCTTCCCGCCAAGCTGGCTCTGCTCCGGGCTTCGAGATAGAAGCGCGATCTGGTGGCAGTCTTCCGCGAGCACGTGCTCTCAATTATTTGCTGCTTTCTCCGCATCATGACGCATAACAGTGTACGGATTTTCGCCTGGAAACAGCAGTCGCACTGACCATTTCAGAGCACCGCGTTGATTATACAAACTTTAGAAAACTTGCGGGCCACAATTTCGAGATTCTCGTCAATTCAGGTTGAGGTGTTGCCGGTTTAAGGACTGCTCATTTCACATTTTACACCACTGCAGCTCATATCAGTTTCTGTAGCGCTCCTTACGGAAGTACTCCTAACTGATGCCTAATTTGGTGTTTCTTGGCCCTAGCAGAGTGTTCGGTGCACATTTATGAATATTCGCCTTGATAAATGGTAGAGGGAAGTTTTCTTTAAAGAAGCATGGGGTACGTGGCAAAAACTGCAGTGAATTGGGATTTATTTTACAGGCAGTTAGTTTCCGGACAACCACAATTCGTTCGCATAGCGGAGCTCGAAACAAAGGCAGCTGCCTTGCGCATGCGCCCAACCGTTTTAACAATGGTCTATAGACAGCTCATAGTCTTCTTATAGACTCTACGCCTTCCTATAGATATTTATTTTTGTCTGTTCATAGTCTATAGACTGTCTATAGACAAAAGTCTACTAAAGTTTATGGTCATAAATCTGTAGATTGTCTACAGAAAAAACTCTACTAAAAGTGTATGGACATAAATCTATAGATTGTCTATAGATTGTCGATATTATTTGTATTGCCTATAGACTGTTCTCCCTGGTTCGTCTATTGAGTCTATAGACTTAATAGATAGAAGTTTATGAACAGTCTACAGACTGTTTTAAGAATTTTTTGTAAGCGAACAACTTCAAAACGTTTCCACGGGCATAGCACACCACCTCTATAGCTTCTATGGTGCGCTGGAAATGCTTTGTCTTAGCGTAAAATGGTCACAAAGAATTGCACCAGGGTAGTTGCAATGGTTCTTTATGGGGGGAAAAAAGACTGAATCGTAGATCTAGGCCGACTGCAAGTAATAATTACAGCAAGATGTATTTTTGCTAACAATTTCAGGCCACGAAGTTTCCTGTCGTGGTATTCTTTCCCGGAGCTGACTTCAAGAGTGGCGGCAAAGATGATATCCGGCCTGGCTACGGCTTCGGAGCGACCAACATTTTCGTCGTGGTCAACTACAGGCTCGGAGTTTTCGGTACGCTCTAGCATTAAATGGCATAAAAAATATTCTCGTACGCAGCTTGTAGAAGTATTTTTTTTTCACGCTCTTTCCTTGGCGTTTGTTCTCTGCGAAGTTGGAAGTTGTTTTACAGCGTTCGCTGTTCTTAGCTTTTTCCTCAGTTTTGCGATGGCGTTAGCGTCCGCAAGACCATCGCCGTGACCACACCTGTAAAATGCACACCCAGGCACCCACCGGTAGAAGTAAGCCTCTGACATACGAGCCCAGCGCCTCCCGCATGCGAGGCGGAATGCTCTAACCACTGGGCCACGCTTCGGTGGTCTGCAGTGGTTACAGCGTTAGCTGTTAGCGCCTTCCTTATTAACGCGATGGCGTTAAAGGTTCCGTTCACCAGTGAATCCGGTGTCGGCGTTGTGAGCGAAAAATTCGCGGGCACGGCTCTTTTAGGTGGATGTCCCCAGAGAGCAACCTGAGAGGCAGGTGGGCCAGCTAGGTCACGCGACTATGCGGGGTCATCAAAACCTTCCCACCGGATAGTGAGCAGACTGCCTACCATGGCAGATGACAGAATGATTGGCCGCTCGGGAGGACTAACCTGGGTCGCACAATTAAGGCCCACCACTGGGCACCGCACGCAGGGAAGTTGCGCATCGGTTAACCGCTGTACAAGTGCGCCAAGAGGGGTATGAGGACTCCCTGGGATCTACGGATGTAAAGTAGAGAATGACCTTCGGCCCGTTCGCGTCGGAGTCTGGAAGCCCATCGGTGCGCTCACCGATGACAGTGCACCACCGACATGCGACATACATTTATAAAATGAATTGTTCTCTCCTTTTCCGCAGGGTGGTCCATTAAATAAAAAAAAAATCTGCAGGGTCCCAACAGGTGCAGCAGCAACAGGACCCCTAAGTTCTTCGAGTATTTAGCTTTCTTCATAGATGGTGCCTGCTTGTGGCACGGCCCCACGGTATCATTTCGTTCTTCACCAGACTCGTGTTATTGTTCCTGCAGGATTCCTAAGCACCGAAGATGAGAGCGGCAAAGGAAACATGGGGCTCTGGGACCAGCAGATGGCGCTGCAGTTCGTCAAATCGAACATCGCCTCCTTCGGAGGGGACCCGACCCGGGTGACGCTGATGGGCTTCGGCGCCGGAGCAATGTCCGTTGCGTTCCACATGCTCAATCCGGCATCTTCTGGTGGGTGGGCTCGAAACTGCGCACAGTGCCGTGCACACACTCGACGCCGTGCTACGCAGCACAGTTATGTGGGCACATGCATTAATTAGATATGATAGCGTATGTTCTTTCTTCTTCCCTGCTACTTTGTCTGCAGAAGGCCGGCGCTGTGTCTCTCCAAAGGGAAAACACCAACCTTGGCCAATTTGCCCATTTCCTGTGTTTGTCTTCCCCAATCCCACACCGACACCGCATTCACCCAACACTATACGCAGATACATTTTTCCGGTGTGGTGATAGGCCTACATTCACAGACATTACGCGGACATGCACAGCTAAACCCAACCACCTAAAGCCGCCCAACGCGGCGCTGGAGCAGTGGGAGATGACGCTGGTCAGAGAAACCCGGTAGCCAAGGAAGCGCTAGTCGCCATCGCCAAAGCGTCGGCGGTAGCTACTGGAATCCTGGACTGAGGGGCCAACCACAATCTGCTTCGGTCTCCTTTTATTTAGAAATAACAGTTTATTCTCTCCCTTATGACGGAAAATGGAAGAAAGGTGTTCTTATAGTATTCTTTTTTTGCCTATACTGGCGTTACACACCTATTCTCACCACGCATTTGATCATTTGTTGCTGCCGAGCTATTCACGTGTTCTGCCTCTCTCCAAGTGTAATTGCCTAGCTGATAATAACCTCCAACTTCTCATTTTCCTCCCGCCTGTGTTAGACAGCAACCGTTGCCATTTTTACCCCGACGACAGCTTCTTGTAATATTCATGTCTTGAAAGTCTGAAGAAGACGTCAATAAACTACGGATAGTTTTTACTATATATTCATTTAGAGACGATTATTTCTCCTCTCGCAGCACTGTTCGCCCGAGCCATCATGTCGGGTGGCTCGGCCACAAGCCCCGAGGCCACACTCAGAAACGCCTGGAGGAACGCCCGCCAGCTGGGGCGCTCGGTTGGCTGCAGCCAGGAGGACGGGGCGTCGCTCGTCAGCTGCCTAAGGGTCGTCGACGCCGTCAAGCTTGTTGACAGGGCGTACCGTGAGAGGGTGAGAGCTCAGCTGGCAAATGAGTACCGTTATGGGTGTGTGTGCACCCAGCAACGAAGCGGTGTACAGGTATGACCCTCAAAGGAGGCACCCCAACCATTGGCGTCGAACTATTGCGTCATGACGACGCGGTCAAGCTCCTTACACCTGCCACAGGCGCCAGCAGGTGAACGCACGCAGGAGGTGCGTGACAACGACGACATGGCAATAGATAGACGGAATTTGTCCGAAAAGAACGGTGGAAGAGCCCCTTTAAGCAGCATGTGCCGCATCGTTCTTGAGATGAATATGATTATAGCTGGCAGGGCACCTTGCAGAAACAGCAGACCAGGTACAGGACGTAGGATGTCGAGCAAGTGTTCAAAGTGCTTTGAACAAACGAAAAATACTTTGTGCCATGGCGCTCTTTCGCCGCAGATGTCTTTGAGCCATAAAAGTTCATTATCATCGTTATCATGTACATCTGTTTTTTTTAATGGTCACAGCTTTTCTTTTACACGCACAAATGCATGTGCGGTCATTTTTTTTTGTTAGTTACCCGTCAATGAACTGCTCGGTCCGAAACAGTGACTCTTCACCGCATGCGAACGCATTATATCACCGGAAAAGAAGTAATTCACTACTGGAAACTAACTTTCGCCGAAAAAATACACGAAAACAGCGTTCCTAGATATCAACGAAAAAATTCGCCGAATTAAAAAAAAAGAAATGTGGCAGTGACTCAGCCCGACTGAGGCAGGTTATGTGGATCGAAAGGCAACCGATGTCGACGCAGAGACGTTGGCAGCATCCGCCGTCCTTCTCCACTTGAGATACTCTTGTTGCCTGTGCCATTGCTTCTCCAGAAGTATATCTTCAGTTCTTCATCGATTTCACCAACTCGACGAGCCCGCTTTCGTGAGTTATCTGTAGCCAACGCGGCTTCGTGACGTCCCTGTGACCGGTTCTGCGTCCACGTCTGCGGTGTCTACGCGGCGAGTGCTGGCCTTATTGAACTGGTTAGTCACGTGACACAACTGGTGAGAGCGTGCGGTTGTTGTTGTTGTTGTTGTTGTTGAAAACTTTTATTGTCCAACAGAGAAAGACCACACCGCCTGGGCCGCTCTGTCTCTCCCCCTTTACAGGGGAGAGGACTTAGGAGCGGCCCAGCCGCACGGGATGGTCGCATTCGATGCTGGTCGGGTTGGTTTCGCCGGCGGCCTCTTCTGCCAGTTGGACGGCGGTGATTTGGAGCTCAGGGTCCGAGCTCCGCAACAAGGTTTCCCAGGCTTCCCTACTGCTAATGTTTTGCGCCCTGCCTGGGGAGTAAGCGCACTCCCAAATTATATGGTCGAGGGTTCCTCTCGCCCCACACTTTTTACATTTATCGTCCTCGCAGTCCGATCGGATATGTTTGTTTAGTACTGGGTTTGGGTATACTCCAGTCTGCAGGCGTCTCCACGCCGTCGCCTGACTCCTATTTAACGCCGTGTTTGGTGGGGGAAAACACCTCCGGCATTGCTTGTAGTGTTCTGTAATCTCTTGATACGAGATTAATCGCCCTTCTCTATCATGTTCGGCCTGAGCCGACCCATCCTGTACAGCACGGAGGTAGAGATCTCGAGCTGCACTGTGGGCCGCCTCGTTACCGCTGACAGATTCGTGCGCCGGGGTCCAGATGATGTTGATCGTCCTATCAATCACTCCTTGTGTTAAAATTTTGGTGGTGAGGGGGTTTATCCTCCCTCTGCTGAAATTTTGGATTGCAGTCTTACTGTCGCTAATAATATATCTAGCTTTGGGGCCAGCGCAAGCGATCGCTATCGCGGCTTCCTCCGCTATCTCGGTTTCTTTCCCTAGTATGGTGGCCGCCGTGATGAGGGTGCCCTCCCCATCTACCGCCACTATGGTCATGTATCGACTGTGTCTGTCCCCTGCCGCATCTACGTAGGCGACTTCACTTCGGGGTTTACCCCGATATATTCTTTCTATCGCTTCCGCCCTTTTCTGTCTCCTTTCCTTATTAAACTCATTAAACTCAGGGTGCATATTCTTGGGTAGGGGACACAACTGGTGAGAGCGAGCGGTAAGTCACGTGGCCTGACGTCATAACCGCACCTGCGGCGAGCTTCCAGTTAGAGGTCAAATCCAAGCGTCGTTTGACCGTCAGCTCTGCATGCGAGACGCGGAGACATCCCATTCAAAACTACCAATCTCGGAGAGGAGCAGACAGAGCGCGGACAACGGGGCGTTCGAGGGAGGCTGAAACCCCGTGTTCAGAAGAAATGCCAGCTCGAAGTAGCCAGTTGAACGGGAAAGGGTATCCGTCGTCTTAATGCAGTGAGCTTCTCAGTTGCGTTCAAAAGCTTCATGACAACAACGCTTGCGGAAAGTGAATATCCCCGCATACGCACTGCGGATGAAGCCGTCGCAGTCCCTGCACTTTGTAGCCTTGCCTTCGTAGCCAGCGCGCAAGTCTGCAGCGATTCAACTAAAAACGCTTGCTAATCTAGTTGCAAAATATAATCGATAGTAAATCCATCTCCGCGCATGACACAGCACTGAAAGAGCGGCAGCTGTTTGCTAACTTTAATAAAAAAAACAATTGCGCTGTCAACCTCAGGCTGTGGATTAGCTCCGGTAATGCAGGATATACAAAGCGAAAGCAGTCGGCGTTCATTGTGTTCATTGACGTTGGCTTTGACAACGTTCTAGACACCGATGATTTTTGAGGAAAGGAAGGGCGCATAACCGGCTCCTTGGGTGAGTGGAGGCCTCAATCGCTCTTTGAGGTACGTGGAGGGGGTGAGAGAGGAATGTGGGCTTCATGCATTAGCGCAGACGGCGTTGTGCCACACACGCATCACTCAAGCAATAGGCTGCAGCGTTCATCGGGTCACCAACCTCTGGCAATCAACCATTAACTGCCACCTGCCAGGGTGGGCGCGTTACCTATCCAGTGTGCGGACGCACTCAACGTTACATACACCATGCCGCGTCTACTTGCCCGATACACCACAGCTTTTGCTCTCTAACCAGATTCGGCACAAGTTAAACCACAGCTCATTTTTACAGCGAAGCTGTACGTCTGTAGTACCGTCCAAGGAAATTTTCGTGTCGTACCGTCAGCAACTTTGTCGAGCACTTTGCTCGTTGATATGGTAAGTGCCGACTATCCGTCTCCTTGCGCAATCCTATGCTATGTGCCGTTCATTAGCCTTCCTTACTCACAAAAACGCACAGGTTCCAGTAGGGACATGCTGGCTTAGCCTGCCCAGCAGGGGAGACCACACGTTTTCCCTTTTTTTGTCGGCAAAGATAAGAGCGCGTCTTTCAAATTAAGTGAGATCACAAAGAATGAAATCTCCGCAGCGCCTATTTTCGCCTCGCCTGTATACGCCACACTGCAGCTGCCACCCAGGCCTACCCTGATCCTCTAGTAAGCACGCGTACAGAAGTCTTTGACTGTCAAAAAAGTACGTGTGTCTCGTTGATTCTCGCCTACTCAGAAAGATTTTTTTTTTTTGCGTTGTCTAACAAAATGCGCATGCTTTCAATGTTTTCGATGGTTCCTCTGAATTTTTACAGGAGGATAACCACAATAAGTTTTTTTTTGTACATCATGGCTGTTATTTGCTCTTTCCCCGGCTTTACGGCGTAGCGGTGGTGTTGTTCGCAGACAAACAACACCCCCCCCCCACCCCCCACCCCTCTCTGCCCTTTGCATTTCTGGAAGATTCCAAATTCATTCTTTCCATACATGGCTATGTAAAATCAACCAGATGGTACACGAGCTGTTATGTGCGCCGCGATGCAGATAGGAGACCGAGGCCCGGAGATAATGCCGATGGCTGTGGTAGCGCAGGTTGCCGAAGATTCCCCACTCCCACACGTAAAGAATTCAGGGTCACTAAATTACATTACGTGTTGATAATGCGGTACCATTAAAGGCTGAAGTCCACTTGGCCTCCACCTCCCCACCCGTCACTGCTGCTCGCCGCATGCACCGAGACTGTGCAGCCGCTGATATAGTCCATCTTCTGCGACATAATAGCGTGGTCGCACTATCCGCTTGCGGGAGTTTTCCACTACGGTTTTCCACGTGGTGCGCATTCTGCTTTCATTCTGACCTAACACGCGGAACCGTATAGACGCGTCTGCGCACAACCAAGCGCACCTGCCAGCTGCCAGCGTACCTGCAAAATCGGGCATGGCACGTGGCCTCACGACGTCACACATCCCGTCCACCAATTAGCGCTTGGATATGTCACGTGGCCCTTTGACGTCATCACTGTCTCGACAACTCAGCGAATTTTATGACTGACCACTCCGTGCATTTTTTTTTCCATGACGAGGCTTATAGGGCTGCAGCATGAACACCACGCCCCGCTCCTTGCTCTCTAACTCTTCCTACTCCATCTCCCACTCTCTCTCACTTCTATTAACCCCGTTTTCTGAAATTCCTTCCTTCTCCCCTGACAGCCAACGGTGAAAATTCACGTTACGGAGTCGTAGCGGTCTTGTGATTTTTTACTGCGAAAACAGTGCTAGAGTAATTCCTCCGGAAATCTGACGTCTGTTGAAGTGAAGCCTTTGGCCCAGGCGAGGACCAGCCACTGCCCGACCGCACATCGTAGCTAGGGGGCTGCCCTTCCACCAACGCCACCCTGGATTCCCCCCCGCCCCCGTTCAGTCTCCATGCGCCATTCCACACCTATACACCCACCCAACTCTACCCTCCAGATGCGCCGCGCACCGCCAATTCACCGACCTCCACCCTTTACAAAGCCTACACCAACAAGAAGCCAACGCGGAGGCAAAAGAAAAAAGCGACGGCCAAATCGAATTAAAGAACGCAGCGGGAATGCCAGCTGCTCTCCAGAAGCACCACCCTTAAGGCACTTCCCACCCCACCACACCCCGCTCCCTTGCTAGGAGGCAGAGCACCCCCCCACCGACACTCTCAGCCTATACCTCCTCCCACCTTCACCTTCCAGATAAATTCTGTCCCGCGTGTGAAGGCTCTACTTAGAGTAAAAGCAACAAACTATTAATGGAAGGCAAATTCAATTGCTTTCGCAGAATTGTCGCATCAGATGTCTTGTTTACTTGCAGATCCGGTTCCTGCCTATTGTGGACGCGAACATTACCCTGAACGCTTTCGTGAAGGACTACCCTAGGCTGCTGTACTGCCAAGGACGGTTTGCAGCAAAGCCAACGATATACGGATATACAGAACACGCCGGGTCTCTGCGCTATTTCGGTGAGCGCGAGGAATGTGTTGGAAATATTCAAGGTCACTTGGTAGTTTAGTTGTTCTGTTCAACACGGGAGCGTATGCGTTCTTTCTGGGTAACATGAAGACTTACACAAAGAAAAGGCACTAGAACGATATGATGCGCGCAACTGCAAACGTTTTTTTTTCATTCCTAGAGCCTTTGACGAATATTTACACGGCATAATAACGATAAACAGGCACTCTAAAACGGTCACCAATGAAAGAAAGGCCCTTTCATATGAAACGGGAAACCTTCCAAGCCTTTTTTTTTTATCACGACAGGGCTTCAAGTGGGCTGTGCCAGCGTCCCTGCATTCGCATTTAACAACGATGTTTTTTTTTTTATTCAAGGTTTCTACCCTGCATCACAATGATGCTGTGCAACGCTCTCGATTTTATTAGTTGACCTTCTAGCATAAATTTTGTATATCTTCCATTCCTTTCACAAATATCTGATACCCTTTCGGAAAAAATTAATTTTGGCAGCTGCATGGATTGTCTTCTCTTGTGCATAATCTCCTTGTATACCTTCATGTTGCCGCAGAAAGGCACAGCGCTCCTGCATATCAACGGACATATGTTCTATTTTGTGATGACATTGATGGTTTGTAAAATATAAGATAAGTAACTTCATGAATTAAAAACAGTTTATCTTAGCCTCTTCGTTTCTAAATAACGCAAATTTCCCCATTTATTATTTGCCATTATTTGGTTTTTATCTTTTCTTTTCAGAAAGAATAAAGGAGGTGGAAAATAGTAAGAGCATCGAACAGATCGTGCAAACTTACCTGGGCGAGTTTTTCGAGGATGAAGACTCTCGCGTCGGGGTCACGGCCGCAGTCAGGTTCCAGTACTACAGGCCACGCAGCAGTCTTTCCAACGCCACACGCAATGCTATCAACACCATCAACGTACGTAATAATAATTGGTTTTGGGGGAAAGGAAATGGCGCAGTATCTGTCTCATATATCGTCGGACACCTGAACCGCGCCGTAAGGGAAGGGATGAAGGAGGGAGTGAAAGAAGAAAGGAAGAGAGAGGTGCCGTAGTGGTGGGCTCCGGAATAATTTCGACCACCTGGGGATCTTTAACGTGCACTGACATCGCACTGCACACGGGTGCCTTAGCGTTTTTCCTCCATAAAAACGCAGCCGCCGCGGTCGGGTTCGTACGCACTTTGCCGTTTCTGAATCGAAAACGCCTTTCTTATATCCAGTGGACATCGTTAACAGATGTGAAGACGTCTCGTATACGCTTTGGAGCATAACGTGGCAGCATCAAGAGTGTTCGGTTTAGGTCTACTTCTCTTGCAAGAACACGCTTCTAAAAAAAAAAAAACTTCGCTGCGGTAGTTTTGTTTTTAATAATTTAAGTGCAGTTTCTACATAAACGTTTACAACAAGGGTACTGTAGCGGGCTAGCTGGTTCGATATGAGGGGAAAGAACAGAGCAGACACAGCGGCTGTGTCGTTCACTTTCGTCGTCCTGTGTCTGTTTCTTTCAGTTAAACGTTTTTTCTCCGGTCTCGCTGCACCACGTTGACAGTGCCTTTGTGAGTGCGTGCGAGGCTGTAAGCGACCCATTTTCTTGCGCCCTGTGCAGATGCTGACGGACTTCCTCGTGGGAGCCCCCGTCGAAATGGCTCTGTCGGGGCACCTGAAACAGCTCCGGGGCGCCCCCTCGTACGCGACTCCCAGTCCTGCATACATGTACATATTCGGCCTACCGAACGCGCCGAGGACTTTCGCCAACCTTCAGAGGGGCCCCAGGGAACCTTATGGTGAGGCATTATTCCCGTGACTGAAGGCATGCGGTAGCACGAAAAGCTGCCTGATCGCTATTGAAATGGGGTATTTTATTTCATTAGTACACCTTGACATATCAAGTGCGACACTTGGGACCCTTCAGGTATGCCGCAGCGGGAGGCCTCCGGGTTAATTTAGGCTACCTGCGCTTATTTTATGTGCACCGAACTCTACGGCCGAAACTTCGAAATTGCCATACGATGGCGACGCACTCTTTTTATTTGTGGCAGAGTAGTTGGCCTGTTCGCAGAATTTTTTTTGTTGATATTTCTTCTCCATCGAAAAGCAGTCTTTGCAGTAGGTTGGGCGGATCAGGTATAACTTTAAAACAGTATGACAAGAGTCTCGCGTGTCACCCACTTCTCTTGGATGGCTACCGTCTTGTTCAGCACGTCTGCAGCGTGCTGGATCAAAAATTTAATCTACAGCCACAACTCCGAGCAGCCATTCCTGATGTGATGGCAGAAAACTTGGACAAAATTCTCTCTGTCGCCTGCAAAGTTCAACCGAGTTTTGAAAGATCCTGTCATCCGCTACCTACCATTATAAAATATTACGGCTTGTGTAAGCACTTACATTAGCGAAGAACCACTACAGTGGCGAACAGCGCCAATAGTCATTCGCATAAGAAAAAAAATGAAGGCGGTACTGTGGTAACGCATGATGTGAGAATGGCTGTAATTCCCCAGCCTCGACTGGCGGCAACTCGAAACCTAACGTTGCAGCGAGGCTATGAATTCTTGAAGAAATATGCTATAAAATGTTTTTCGTGTTCAAAACTACCACTTATTTGCCGGAACTAAACGTAAACCTGCCGTCAAAAGTTAATGGAAGGTAATATTATAGAAAAAAAAGCTTAATTTCATTGCTTTCATTCCACGCATCCAATAAGAGATAGATGCAGGCTAATTGTGATTGTGCGAATTACACACGTGCAACGAAATGCCAGTTATGCGCTTTAGACGCAAACAAATTCAATATGCTCACCTCAGTTATTTCCCATGAAGTTCTGAAGGTGGTTGTACATATTGGCGCCAGCACTCGTGCAAACGAACGCACCTATCAAGAAGAGGAGAACGAAGTGTTGCAGAAGCGCTCGTCCAGGGCTACGCCGCTGCAGACTCTCGGCCGCTTAACGCCAACGTGACTCTCGGCCGCTTTACCCCAACATGACAAAATCACCTACGACGTAGCAGATGTGAAACACATTATGCAACAGCACCAAATTCAAGTTTTCATGCGTCCCTACTGGTTTCTTGTACGGTTTGACGCCACTACTAGATAACCTTTAAGATGCCAGAAGTTCGCTATTTTTAGCTTGACGCTTAAGTTATGTGAATTTCCGACAAGACCTGCAGCAGAATGACGCGATTCCGACTGTCCTTTTGTCGAATTCTCTTTGAAAGCAAAATGGCTGCGATAATCATGAGAGGATTTTGAACATTAGGTTTTTCCTTCCAAATACTAAACACACCTGCCAAGGCGCCTTTCACTTGTTCTTTGCGCTCTTTTGCTAAAAAGTATGCCTTGACCTAAGATTATCGGGGCTGCAAGTTGTTGCGCGTGCCACTGAGCTTCGGTTCTTACTATTCAGTGTTAATTTGATGCTTCTCATATTCAGGTGCAACATACATGGACGACATGCTCTACTCGGTGAACACTGAAGGGATATTGCAAACGGAAGACGCGACTAGAGATCGCCCCATCGTGAGCAGCATGAATGGCTTCTTCATGAACTTCATCAACGGACAGTGAGTTTTCCTGAGCTGCAATAATTAGGTTGCAATATACTTCTTCCGTGAAATCAATGCTTTAGCCTCCAACTAAAATCACCTTAAAGACAACTCTGGGTGATCATGTGTGCTCATCTGCTAGCTGTTTCGCTCGGCGTTGTTACTTCTGTAGATCTTGAAGGAAATGGTAGCAGGCAAACAGAAAGTGGCCTTCAGGAGCACATATCTATACGAAGAACAAAGTTAAGTGCAGCTGTAAACAATGCCATTCGGAGCAGTTTTGTCAGCTTCACAATTTTCATTGTCGATGATAACGTCTACTTTCCGACTCCAATATCTAACAAAGCCAATTCACCTGTGACATCTTCGCAAATCTTTGACCAAACTCTGCATGACTGAATGTGCAAGTGTTTACCTTCACGAAGCCATGAAGTTAAGCGGTGTTTGGGTGATACCTTCCATCCTGCAGACGAAGTTTTAGACAGAAGCCTAAGTGAGGCCTAGAGTCAGAGGTCAAGTGCACAGGGTCAAGACACCACATAGCGTGCTGCAGTTGCGCTGAATTACACGGGCATGTTACATGGCCCGGTTTAACTTAGAAGACGAGGGAGCACTGCTGATTATTTTCCAACAACGCACGCCTGACGAAAATGACTATCGAAAAGTGTGTCTCGACGAGGAACGACCGGGATGCTCTGGCTTTACGTCAACGCCTCCGTGTCTCAAGTTTGAAGTGATACGAAAATTTCTGAAAAATTCTGGTAGATTTGTCCAAGCTCACATATACAAAAAGAGAGGAAGGAATAGTGGGCTGGTTTACGGGTATCGAAACAAGCTACTATTTCAAAGCCGCTTTGCCCGAAAGAATGTGTTAAAAATGTCTTATAAAGAATGTTAGAAATTCTTATTTACGACAAATTGCTGTGGGAGCTAGCTTAATTTCAATGATTTAAAATAAAAATTTCCGCTTTTCTTGTAGTTGTTCCGTGGTCCTGTGCCACTTCGTACCACCGCAGTAACTACCGCTTCAGTCGTTGGCTACCGCAATGAGCAGTGGTTACTCGGGAGTCCGTCTAACCAATACGAAGATGGGCGAGTTGATTTGTTCATCTGGATGCTTACTGCATTGAGGCCGTGCCACTCTCTGTCTGCTCCCCTTAACCAAACGCAGGAGTCCCCTCACGCTGCTGCCCATCAACCCTGCTGCGCGGCAGTACAACAACATGTCGCTGGCCTACCCAGCTGGAATATCGGACACCGTGCCGTACCGGCCGCAGGAGATGGACTTCTGGAACTACTTCGTGCCCGACCTGCACCTGGAGCTGAACCGCACCAGCTGGGCATCGTACCACAACGCGCGCGAGGCTACCCACTTCAAGGCGGCCACCTGGGGCACCACCACGCTGGTCGTGCTGCTCGTGCTCATCATCGTCGGCCTCCTGGCGGCCTTCTTCGTCTACCGCCGCCAGAAGAGGAGGTCGCGCAAGTTGAACGCGCGCGAGGGCGTTGAGTTCAGGCCCGTCTCTCAGGACGTCAAGCTGTAAGGGGCCGCTATTCGCGTCCGTCTTGAAGATCGGCGGAGGACCTGGCAGAGGTGTCTTGCGTGTTTGATGGAACCCCGAGAACGCGTGCGATGGGCGCGTTCTTGCAACACTTGCTTGGCTCTCAGGAGTCAATGCCTGTCGTAGTTCACCGTACCTTGATTGTCGCGCGCTCACCTGCCATAGGCACAGTGCGTTTGTTTTATTTTTGTGCCATTCTTAACCCTTCCATGGCATGGGAGCACTCTACCACTGTGGCGTTTGGTCAACAACACATAGCCGTCTGTTAGACTGTACAGAACTATACTTTCTTTAACCAATGTTGATTTAATTGAAAACAACATGAGGATGAAAGGAAGCTCTCAAAAGCCGCTGGCAGCCCTAGAGGCGTTGAATGAATGATTCTGTAGCACGTAGCAATCGCGGCGTCATGAGCATATTTCGCGTCTGTCGTTTTTTCAGTGTGTGCAGTATTACATCCCAACATCACGCTTCGGTTGTGCATGTTTTTCACCCGAGATGCCAGCGATTGGTAGCTGTCTAGTCACTGGAGTGGATATACAAACGGACTTAAACCCACCGAGCAGTGTGCTCGGCGAACTTCGTTGCATAAGCGAACACTACATGCAGGTAGTTCCGTGCTTTGAGATAACCCCTCGGCTTTAAGCTGTCGGCGCAGGCTCAATCAGCTGCCATAACGAACAAAAGCCAGCTCATGGTACTTTCAGTTAGTGTCAAGAATATCCGTGATGAAAGGTATGAGCAAGAAACTTGTACACGTGGGTCAATAAGTGTTCCCCGCTCGTGTTTAAGTTGGCTGTTGTCGACTATTATCGAGGGCAGTTTTATCACAACGCCTATGGTAAGCCAACAGGGCTACCGGCGTGACCTTATAGTTATTTGACATTTTCATGTTTGAGACAGACTTTTAAAGGAGTGAAAAGGCGTCTAGTCATCCTCGACATCATCGTTTGTGGAAGGCTGTGTATATGCTTTGTGGCTTAACCAGGGAAGATAATTATTGCCTAAATGTATCGTGATTGTTGTGGGGACTAGGATCTTTCGAACCCAGTGGTATGTCAGTTGCTTCCTTTACAGATATCATTTATCATTGCCAAAGCATCAAGCTTCAGAGCCACACGAACTATATTTTTTTTTCTTCTGGCTTTACGAGGAGTCAAGACAGCATGCGGTTAATCATTCATGTAATCGTTAAAACAATTCTGTGGTCCAGTACACAGCCATATTGAGCCGGTAACCACCACGAAATCTTAGGCATGTTTATCTAAGTTTGTTCGAATGCTTTCTGTGCCATGTATGTGTGCGTTCTTTTTGTTAACGGAGCTATTAACCCATTAAACGTATTCATCGTGTGACTGGATGTCGTACATAATGCACAACTCCCGATCATACCAATTTTTACTTAATTGCATTGTTTGCGTGAGCATCGTACTAAATTATTGTAAAGCGTCCGGCTCGCAACTGCGGAAAGTTTTCTGCAGCGCACCCCGGATGGCTAGGGTCTCTCCTATGTTTTCGTTCCTCTATGGTTGGTTTATGGAGCTTAACATCCCAATGCGACCCATGGGCTATGAGGACGCTGCAGTAAAGGTACATAGACGAAAAAAATAAACAGTGTGCTAGGGGCCATATCTATACAAAGTTTCTGAGTGACCTTTTCGGCCAATTTTAAGCCTGAAATGATATTTTCGAACTAATAGCTGCCAAGACGACATAGCTGTGCCCTTTTCTGTCTTGAGTCACTATAAGCACTCGTCATTTCAACTCTTGTCCGAGACTGACCTCGATTTTCCATCGAATTAATACACCTGCATTGTTTTTCGTTCTTTACAAGTGGGATAAGAATTTTTTTTTACATCGGTTACATAATTTGGTATTTTGCTGACCATATGCACCTACTTTCTGTGTGTGAGTACCTGTGAATGTCCTTTTATTACTGACTGTGGCTGCTGTGTACTACGAACACTTGGCTGTTTTCCCCTTTGTCTGCAGTGATTACGCCAGACTTTTCCTTTCTTACTACTTCTGCTGCAGTCGGAGTATTCCTGATTTCTTATGCTCTTTTCTTTGTTAATGCCAAAAAAAAAAGAAAAGCGGCTGGACCGTTTGAGTAACAGATGAAATCTTGTATGTTCCTTCTGTGACGTTGCTGTGACATTTCTGTTTACAGTGAAAAAATAAAATTACCTCAATTAGGATGTTTCGAGCTTCCTGGGTCATTGTTCCAGCATCGCACATAATAAAAATCCAGCGAGCTAATTTTTATTACTCATTCCCGCGGGCTTCAACTGCTTAGAGAATTCTTTCAGCTAATTCGCGCCTTGCTTTGTCGCCATTCATGTCCGCATTCCTTCTCCAACATCGACGGAATAATGTGATTCGCAATGAACATGTTCTAGTGCATCAGCACTAGAACTCGCAGCCACGCAGCCCGCAGTGACGGATTTCACTGCGGTTTGTCCGAAGCCGCCCCGTGACGTTGGAGCGCAAGAGGTAAGAAGGCGGCGACGCGTGCGTCACGCGGCTTAGCCAATGAGGAGGCTCCACGGTCCCACAGCTGCAGCCAATGAGAGAGCGGCCGTAGCGCGCACCAGCGCGCGTTCCGCCCCGCAGACTGTGTGGAATTTTCGTGGGGGACTCCGAACGGAGTGGGCGTGTGTCGCTCGCGCTACCTCAAGTAGTGCTAGCGCACCTACATCGCGCTTGATTGACTATGTAAATCGGCTGTCATTTTTTTCTCTAATCTCACTCCAACTCGCCATCGTGGACACAGCAGAGCTGTCTGCCGCTTTGTTTTCTCCACTTTGGTAGCTTTTCGCAGAGACAAATTCTGGTCGGCAAAAAAGGAAGAAGCTTTTATTGGGCCCCTCGTGTCAGCGTCAACACGCTAGGACCAAACATTGCAATGCCCTCGAGAAATCAAGCACACCCTTTTACGAGTGTGAAGTTTGCGGATCATTATTTCTATCACAAAAATTCACCTTTTACTCACAAACCTTGACGTTTGTGAGCATCAGTAATCAATTAGATGGAATGCAGTTAATATCCGCGTTTATTAATGTGCGCACTTTGAGAGCCACAAGATGTGCGAGCCCACGAAACTCATGTGCACCGCGGTAGCCAGAAGGTGCGCGTCATCAAGTAGAACTGCACATGGAGCTTACTAACAGAGCAGCTAGAGCAAACGCCTGTGCCGAACGCATAGCATCAGCCCACAGGCATATCTACTGAGAACGAAAAGACTAGCCAAACACTTTCATCTGCAATGCGCTCAGCTCCGCCCTTTCCTTGCAGCAACGGCTGGCGACCACTGCCTTCGGAATGTGAACGCGAACTCACTGGAGACACGCGAAAAAAGTTCATATCACGCGACTTTTCGCTCAATCATGTGATGTAACGATCCAAAGGCTGATGTAGAAATAATTACATTTACCCTTGTATTGATGTAAGACAGGCGAATAAAAATCTACATCACTGATTTCATTTTTGAATGTACTGTCTTGATGAATGCTGAGCTCAGATCGCGTTACTTTTTTCTTGGCGGGAGAGACTGCAGCCAAAGATAGCAGCTCGTGCTTGAAGAGGCGCTCGCCAATCGCAGCTGCGACAGGAATGGCGGATAAGAGACACGCGTTCCTAGCTTTGGTGACGTTCCAGGGCAGCCCTGAAAAGGCCGTGTCCTGTCGAGCGCTCAGGCCCTCGGCAGGTCCGTGGAAGCAATGGCTCTCGCCAACAGCGGCGCGTATTCGTCGTGGAGCAGCGAGTCAAGCTCTTTGGCCACCGCGGTGCGCACGTGGTACTTGAAGCCCCGGTCGCGGTCCTCGTTCAGGTTTAGGTTGGCGCCGTGGGCGACGTCCAAGCTGACGTAGTCGATGAGGAACGTGCGCAATATGGCCTCCTTGGCCGGCGCTGCCGTCGCCTCAATGCGGGCCCCGCCGGTGCGCACGATCACGTTCACCGGGACAGCCTTGATGGTGCCGGCCAAGTCGTCTCCTTTCGTCTGCGGCCGCCACAGAACAGCGTAGAGTTAAACACAAGCGATGTGCACTGATGTCACAGCGTAGCACTGCAGGGGCTTAACATGCTAAGTAGGGACAAGAATCACGAACCCCTGCTAGTGTGGATTCATAGCTGCTCCTGATAAGCCGGTACTTATATAGGGCATTATGATTGGCCAATCGAGATAGTCCACCGTACAAACCAATCATGGTGCCCGCTGTATTATCCTCCGCTAGTTAGTAGTCACAATTGGCTAGTAGCCAGTCGTACGCAGTTATCGTGTTTTTTTACTCTTCTATAGCCAAGACAAGCGCACACCTTTATTCTTCATTGTCGGTGCTCTGGGTGACAAATGTGAAGAGGTTCATAACTTTGCGGGCCATTATTATTTTACCTCCAGAGCTGAACCGGAATGGAACCACTTGAATCAAAGGGTGTGTTGCTGGGCGAGTTGGTGACTGAATATCTCAGAAGAAAACCAGCGCAAAACGAGGAGACGAAGATGGAGCACGCACACACACACGAGAGCTGCAGTGTCTGCTCCTTCTTCGTCTCGTCTTTTTGTGCTGATTTCCTTTTAAGATAAGAACCGCTTGTTCTGACCTGGAGTGAACGTTTTTACTCGAGAAACAGAAATCGCTATGCATTAAGTTCTGCGCACGCCTTCTGCGGTACATAGGCCTCAGAGCACGACCGAGCAAGCAGCAACACGTACACACACTAAAAGGAGGCTTACAGCCCACAGGTAGAAAATTTGGCCTTGCGGTTGGTCGACGGAATTCAGTGCTTTAAAAATACTCTCAAGCGCGCTGCATGTGAAATGGAAGGTTCAAGACCTTTTCTTTAACCGTTTCATCCATGGACCCAACTACCTAGCCGTGGAAAGTTCCTAGCGTAGGAACTTTCTACAGCTCACTACAACAACAAGCCACCAGAGTACGTGGATACGTTTCTGCCACCTCTCCTTGGCGAAAAGTTCGCAAATACAACTCTCTTGACCCACAACAACTATGTCGCTCCTCGCCCTATGACTGTACAAGCTAAAGGAGGCAGCTCACTCACCACGGCCACGAAGCTAGCAGTGATGCCGCTGAAGTCCAGGGTGCAGCTGACGCTGGTGTTTTGGCCCACGCGTGCCGGCTTGTCACAGTCGCCCAGCCTCCGGATTCCCGTGTCGAAGCCGCGGAAAATGCCTGCTGTCATGTTCACCTTCAAGTCTCGGTTCGTGAAGCCCGTCTTGAGCACCTGCAGAGATGGACGGAATATAAAGCAAGCGTTCCTCTCATTAGGCGATATATGCGAGCGGCAAAGCTCGCAAAGAGCGCCGTAATGTACAGATGCAATAAAAATAGAAAGGCTCTAAAGACTGACAGTTCACTTTGGCTTGTTCTTGCCAGATTTTTTTCCAAGAAGGGCTGGAATTAAGTTTTTTTTTAGTGCGACTGGCCGCTTGTCAGAAGAGCATTGACATGGCCAGAGCAAAATTTCGTTACTGCAGAACTGGAGACATATGGGCAGGCACAGATGTTCGTAATTGGAGGAAAAATTGAAAGGAGAGCAGAAAGTTGCTTCCTATTTAGCCTGTGCCACAGCGCTGTCAACAAAAGATAGACGAGACCAGATACATTGCATACAGCTTCTTATGAACCGATTTGGATACAAAAGAAAAATTCTGAATCCGGCTTCTCTTTCATACTTTTGTGTAGTGTAGCAGTGAAAATTTCGAGGTTCTAAGAATGATTGCAATGAACTTCATACAATAAAAAAAGGTTCCAATGACTTTTTTTTTTTTTTGCTGCGATGCTCTGCATATTAGAGGCGTCCGCTTCTTTACACCTCAGTGCTGAAATGGCATTTGGACTCCGGTTGTCTGCTCAGCGTCCCTTCTCAAATGCCTTGTAGGCTTGGCTCCATAAGTGATCATAAGTGATCATAAGGCAGAAATAACTAAATATGAATTCTTAAAAAAATGTATCAAATGGAAACAATGCGTTCGGCGTCGGTCGTACGCAATAAGCTGGTATACCTTGAACTTGAAGAAAGGGATGACCGCCGAAGGGTACAGCCTGGGCTTTGCTTTCAGGAGGCGCAGCATCTTCTGTTGCAGCACATTGTCCATAAAGGCGTTGGCATCTCTTATTGAGCCGCCAGGTGAGGCCGGGGAAGAAACTGCACTTGGAGAAGAAAAAACTGACCCGGGAAAGTTCTTGCGGAAATCTACAAGGCTGCGAGAGTTTCGTGCACAGAAACAACCACTTTTTCTCACTTCGCCTAAACAGACAGGAACGAATGATATTACTACAAGTTCTAGGCACCGGACTCTACGGCAAAAAAAAAAAAGATCTTATTTTAGAGATCAAACATTGGGGCACCGTAATGATTAAAACAGCTTGTTTACGAGCTGAACTAGCAAAGAGAGTAGTAAACGGTCATGCAAAGATGAATTCATTGGTACATCGAAGGTTTTTCAAGTTTTCAAGTTTTCAACTTGGATGAAGGTATACTATTAGCTGAATCAGCCTTTCAGATAAATTTTCAGCGAAGCGGTAGTGTGCTTTCGACAAAAAATTTGCACTATATCTCGACGAGGGGTGCGAATAGCACATTTTGAAAACCGAATCGAACACAAATATTGTGAAAGACCAAATTGAGTACAGATCGATTAGTGAAAGAACAAACCTAATCGAGTATTATTACGAATATGCGTTATTTGTAGAGAATATTCGTGGTTTGGTCCGTGATTGCAACATCAGCGAAGCAGTAGCGACGGCACCAGGGCACGGTGGTAAAACTCATGCAGTTTCAGCTATCGCTGTCAAAAGATACGGCATTGATTTCCGCCATGGCCACGAAAAGAGGAATCCACGAACGAACTCAATGAGTGTAATGTCATACGCATGGAAAAACTAAGTGTTGCTGTACTGATGACAATAGAGAACAAATGAGCGCCTCGTCTCGGTAAAGGAGGAGGGAAGGAGCTTTGAGTCATGGCATCCAAGACCGGGTGAAAGGGCAGGATGTCCTAAACCTGGCTGAACCTTGCCGTGTCGCCCATTTTTGGAGATCATGTATGAGCATCATATACACCTCTTTACGACTGGACCGCATCGCGGAGCTTAACCCTTTTTCCTGCGAAGGCTGATCATAGCATCATACATGCGCGGTGTCCAGTGGTCCCTACTTTTTAAAAAGTCGTGGAAGAAAACTACGGTAATTCTATGTTCCAATTATCCGAAAGCGACTCGATAACTTGCGAACATATTCGCATAGTTTCGAATTGTTTTGAACACTCACTATTAGATTTGTTCAGCGAATCAAAAAGGAGCATAATTGATTCCCCGATCGAAAGTTTAGAATATTCGCACAAACTTATCATGTCGTCGTCAGGAGTAGGTGAAAGCGTGAAATGTACTGCAGGAAACGCTATAGCACATTCAATAATGGATCACAGGAGGTATAGTATCGCCACACCGGTATTGGACACGGCTTTCGCTTGTTGTACGTGCTCCCCTTTGCTCACCTATGGTGTTCAAGCTTAGCAGTTCTTTTTTTTTCTGCCGGCTACCATTCCGACAGAAAAAAATTCGGAATGTTTCGAATAGGCTCGCCTTCACATTCAGCCTCCGGTTCGCCGCCGTTTGTAAACAATGATCACTTAAGTTTGCCGAGAATGAGAGCCAAAAAAAAAGGGGGGGGGGGTCATAATAACCAGGTACAATGCAACATTTTTGTTCTTTGGGTTGTATTCTATCCTCATCAAATGTGTCGATATCTTCATTTATTGCTTTTATTTCTTTCAGATGTTTCTTCCACTTCTTTCGTAAAAAAATAATGTTCAGAATATTTTAAATTTCTTGATTGAGATGGGGAGGGGGAAGAGAGTGCTTTCACCACCCTGCCCATAGAACTACCCATGGAGAACACTACGCATGCTACCGGTGTGGCTCGCAATTACACCTAATGTTTGAAAATAAAAACTGATCGATCACGTTGAAAGAAATAAAATGGGGAACAGATACACAGTTTTGGAAAAACTGTGTATCTGTGTGTGTGTTTTGGACACACACACACACACACACACACACACACACACACACACACACACACACACACGCACGCACGCGCGCGCGCGCACGCACGCACGCACGCGCGCACGCACACACACACACACACACACACACACACACACACACACACACACACACACACACACACACACACACACACACACACACACACACACACACACACACACACACACACACACACACACACACACACACACACACACACACACACACACACACACACACACACACACACACACACACACACACACACACACACACACACACACACACACACACACACACACACACACACACACACACACACACACACACACACACACACACACACACACACACACACACACACACACACACACACACACACACACACACACACACACACACACACACACACACACACACACACACACACACACACACACACACACACACACACACACACACACACACACACACACACACACACACACACACACACACACACACACACACACACACACACACACACACACACACACACACACACACACACACACACACACACACACACACACACACACACACACACACACACACACACACACACACACACACACACACACACACACACACACACACACACACACACACACACACACACACACACACACACACACACACACACACACACACACACACACACACACACACACACACACACACACACACACACACACACACACACACACACACACACACACACACACACACACACACACACACACACACACACACACACACACACACACACACACACACACACACACACACACACACACACACACACACACACACACAGAGAGAGAGAGAGACCGCAATATCTGAAAAAGAAACCAGAAATACTGAAAAAAAATATATGAAAAAGAAAAAGTAGACATGAAGGACCGACTGCGGCAGGCGCTACGATGTGGCAAACTACAAAATGGAACCGTTTTCCCAATAACTTTCGGGCCTCCTGCTGTACATGGTACCATTAAGCTTTGTTCATAGGAATGCTCGTTAACAAGAACAAATTTGGTGTGCAAGAAAGCAGAGTGGGGTTTCGCAGGTCCTGGGGCGCTTGCACGGTAGCAAAGCTAGATCATCTGACATAAAGATGTGGCGGTATATGTATACTCACCGCTGGGAATTGGTCTGAAAATGCGCCTTGGAGGAACCGGAGGCGGCGTTCGGGGAGCTGCAAGAAATGAAAAGGTAGAAGAAAGAAAGCGACTGAGAAGGGGGTGCTTTAGTTTCAATTCGAGACGTGTAAGCTGCGCGGACTCACCGCTTGGTCTGAAGGAATTCCCGCTGGGTCTGAAGGTATTCCTCGGGCCCGGAAAGACAGGAGCCCCGGGCACGCCTGCATTCGAGGCGCTCATAAATTACGCTCCACAAAAATGTCTGCGAAAGCACAAAAACGACTAGCAAAAATTTTGTACTAACGTGAGGGGTCGTCATCTTCTAGCAGGTCGAGGAACTTGTAGAGTGTGTCCTCGTAGCGCTCTGTGGTGGTTGAGGATCCTGGGGCAGCGAATCACGTGACGGTGCGGTAGACCGAAACGAGGGAGAAAAAAAGCCTAATTAGTTCATATACAGTCTTAAAACGTTGTCTACACCGCTTACATATATAGATAGCGATTATTACTGTTGACTGTTCATGGGAACGCCACTATCTCCAGATATTTAATTTCTCACATAAAATTTCTCTCAGTTCTACGCCACATGTAGAATATAGCTTAGTCGTTTTCACGCCTCCTGTATCATGAATTTTGAAGCACATCACTGGTTGTGCGTTGCATTTGTTCGACTGTCAGCCCTTTGATACAATCGATACAAGAAGTTAGTAGCGAATGTGAAGCAAATATTTATGTAAGCTCACTCGTGAACAAAGATAAAGATGAAAGCAGGTCTCGTCGCATCATGCCAGGAAAGAATTTAAGTTAAAGATTAGCACTTAACATCAAGTGCTTTTTTAATAATAACAGAAGCATGTTCATTGCGTTTAACAGCAACGAACTAGGTACCACTTCGCGAGTTTGGGAAGAGACTTCTCGGCGGCTGAAGCAGGGCCAGCTGTTGAAGCGCATTGCAAGCAAATCTGCTCGATTATCGGGGTTCCTTGCGTCCCATGTTTTTGGGAACATAAGCCGGCCACATCACCTGCCGACCCTGACCCTTTTTGCCTTGCTTGCCACCTTCCGTTACAGAGGGACACAAAAAAAATGTCACTATGGGCTCAAGCTGTTTCGCATATAAATCAGCTATATTCAGGAAGAGAAAGGCAACCTAAGCTCCAGTAATTGTAGTCATACACTATACAAGTACAGTTAGATCAGCGGCATTCTCATGGTGGCGAAGAAGGCTCGAACTATCCGCTCATATGGCATGAAGCCAGTAGCAGCGTAGAAGGTGGAGGCAGGGGCATAACCGCGAAAAAATTAAAGGATTGCGTTTAGAGAAGAAAGTATGACATACTTTGACACCTGACGGCAACCACAGCGAGGCAGACCAGCATTAACCGGAGCATCGTGGGAGAGTGTGCGACCTGGATAGAAAAAGTGCAGAGGTGGTTTAAGTGTACACAGCGTACCTATGTCAACTTGTTAGCATACAGCATATGACGGCAAGAATGAAAATAAAAACGAATAAACTAGAAACCGAAAGAAGCCTCCTATTGTCACAAGCACGTCTGATGTTGATTTCTCAGTGTTATTTTCAAAAATGTGAGAGATACATCTGTGCGCTATGTTGAGCTAGATTTTACAGCAAAGCGGCCATTGTTTGCGTCACACGAATCAATAATTAACGATTAGTTAACTAATATTAACTAATGAATTTTTGATTTCCTACTTAAGGGGCCAAGGTTGTATCACGATGTTTATGGCCGTCAACAATTAAGCTGAGCTCGGTTTTTAAATTTGCTTATTCGGCAAAGTGGTTCGAAATATCGGACGTCAAAAATATACGCATTTCAAAGCTGGTTGAGTTGGTTTTCTCGCATTGCATATTTATAAAATTGCCTCTCTCGCACTTCTTACACATCAAACACAGGCACAGTTGGGGTATTTGATTATGTTAAAAAATTTAACTTGATTTCGGCGGTGACACCACTCGCAGCGACACCCGTTTATCATTAGGCTATGCCGGAAAGCCAACTCAATAAGTTTTCAAACGGGTATTTTTTACGTTCGATACTTCGATACACTTTATTAATGAAGACAACTTAAAAACGGGGCTCAGCTTAGACGTTGGTGGTCATCAATTAAGCAATATAACCTATTCCCTGAAAATCAAAAATAAAATGGTAATTAAAGTAAAATTTAACTAGTTAATCATCAAATTTTATTTATCTATGTGGTGTAAGTAATGTCCGCCTTGCTGTAGAATCCAGCTTAAAAGACAGCATCGACGTATCTTTCACAGTTTTTACAGTAACAATCGGTAAAGGTTAAAAATATACAGGCTGTGTACTAAAACGGAGGGAAACGCGGGAAATGCGGTGGTTAGATGGGTCTCGCTTCATCTTCATTCCTTTGAAAATGCTTGCTAATGTCCATATATACAATTGAGACAGAGGCTGGAAATAGCAGGTGAAGGGGCGGTAATTCTGTGTTGAAGTGATACAAGTATCAGTGCATTTATCGGCGTTTGCTCGATCCGTAAAATGTGCACTGAATGCACTTGTACGTCTGTTGAACAGAATGCGCGTGATCATCTTGTACACATGAGCAATACATACTCAGACAGAGATCATTAGAATGCCCACGTGCACATGCACACACATAAACCTGTAACGACACCGCCACCACCACAGCCAAATGAGAATGAGAATCAGGCAGCTGAATCGGGAAGAACGAACTGCGATTTTATTTGAAGGAGAAGAAATGCTTCTTTGGTCAAATACCATTGCTAAAGTGCGATGACCGCTCTCCGAAAGTGACAACGAGTCTTGTTTGTCTTTCTCCAAATTCGTTGTTAATTTTGTATTTCGGAGTCCAAATTCCCCTTGAGGCCAACGACATCAGCAATTCAGGTGTCGCTTATTTCGTGTACACATATCTGCTCTTGGCATCTGGTCATAAAGCCTCATTGCCTATCCCTTTGCGGCACGGCGTCTGCGAACGGACACGCCACTTTTCAATCGTTTTTCAAAACATCTAGAGCTTTTTCACGAAGTCAATGATGTCGGCAACATTTGAAATCCCCGCTGGACAGAGTGATAAGTCCATTTCGCGCCTAGAAAAAAGGTCGCTTTTCAAAAGCAAGAAATAAACGTGGATGTCGCAAAGTTCTAAGCAGTGATTTCTGAGGCTGAAACATTTTTCTTCTCTCAGGTAGTCTGATTTTTAGGCTGATTTTTCGCTGCGTAACTCGCTTCTAATGTGCGTTTTTGTTTTGGTAAGAATATGGCTGAAATTTTGCGAGAGTAGAAAAGTGAACGCCGTGCATGAATTCTGAAAGTTTGTCAGCCATTCATGTTTTTTTTTTTTTTGGAAAATAATTGGTTGGAAATATACGCACACATTTTCAGACTTTTCTCGATAGTAGAATATAATGCGTGTCTGCTGCATTGAATAGCAAGTTTCGAAGAGGTGGCGGCAGTGGTCGATACATTCGTTCTGCGCTTCACGAGGAGCGTGCCCGACGACAGTGCAAGCTTCGAGCGATTGTATCCAAAGATAACTGTGCTGTTTGACTGATAGGTAAAAGCTAAGTACGACAGAATGACTAAAACATAGACCAACGGGCCGTGAAAGACGAAAGAGCTACAAAATTCCTTCTTTTAGTGAAGGGAACTAATGAAAGCTGACTTCAGTAATTGCACAGCTGAGGAAACGGCATTACTCGCAGTATGGCAACAAGCTACGTGGCTTCGATTTAAATTAGACCACTTCAAGTGTGTGTGTAGGCTATTTCCACTTAGCGAGCTTTGCGTTCCCGCTTACTCTCAAGCAGAAGGAATTAGCCGTTAAGTCCGTGTTTTTTTTTTTCATAATTGCATAATTTCACTAACTTTCCTTCGAGGGCATGTTATATTGACTGGTCGTGACTTGGAGTGTCTCATTTAGGTGCAGTTGCTCTTTACAGCTCTTGTCCAGAGGATGGTGACTACAAAACAAATCTGGACCACTGAGAGACAACACAGCAAGCGAAATAATGAAGACCATGATGATGGGAAGTCTTTTTTTTATACAGGTGTGTTTTCTGGATTGTTTTCTGTCTCTGTCTCTGCCTTTTGTTTTCTTTTTCTTTGCTACCCTCCTTTCAGGCTGCTTATGCAACGCTGATCGCCGGGGGCTTCGGATATGACAGTAATTATCTCGCAGGTTCGGTTTCCTGTTTCCTGTCCGAGAAAAACTTCTGCGTAATTTGCGGGAGCTGATATAAACCTTGCCTCGGTAATATTATTACAACCTTGCTTCGGCAGGTTAAGCAATCTGTGGCTTTATTCTGGAGTGAAAACTTGGACAAGGTAAAGCATTTAGAAGCACTCATTTTCTGCACTTTGTTTAGGCCCAGGAATTTGTTTCTTGCTGTTATTTATCGTTCTGAGCAACTGTTTGCTTTTATCGCACATAGCGGCCATACTTCGGTCCTCATCTCCGCACTTGTAGACCACAGTACCGTGGCTCCCAACACTGGAGCGGGTGCAGTCAAAGCTACTGGCAACAAAATGCGTGCACGTTTTAAACTCCATACCGAAAGATGGCGCCAGCAAGCGCAGTGCTGCAGTGCCGTCACTTGCCACTCGGCAAACACAACACCGCGCGAAGAAAAACGTGATTAGCCAAGCAAACTACTTCCGCGTCCTAGCACTAAGCACTAAAAAAGAAAAAGTAAGGAACAAGCGACAAACCCGTTTGCAACTCCGTCAGAAACTACAAGAGTGAAAATAACGCTTCAGGGCACTGCGGCACACCCGCATGACGTCATACATTGCAAATGTGCAAATAAATAATCGTGTCTAGGATACCAATCAGGTAGATTGCTTGCTTAAGTGAGCGCACAAGTTCTCGCCCCTGGAATCTCTTCTCAGAAACAATTGTGAACTTGTGAAGCTCTCCTTGAGATACACGCGTGACATGCGTTCTCAACACGCTCTAGAGGTGGTGGGAGTTGACCTTATCTCATTTCATCGCAAACGAGCTTCATGCTGGAGCCCGCAGATTGCCCTGCATAGGAATTTACATTGCGCGATGATAAAGAGCTGGAAGTGCGAACTTACCCTGAGCTGACACATTAGCGAAGCGCGACTGCGAGCGGACTGTGTTTACTCCTCGTGGGGAGACCTTGGCACTGCGGTGAGCTCACGTGTCGATCGGAAACCAGCGCCGGATGTCGGGGCTGCTGTCCGCGCGACAGCGGCGACAACTCTGCCCGCGCTACGACGTCGACATCGACCGAGAACACACGCCCGCGTTGCGAGCAGCGGCGGCCTCAAGAAAACCGGTTGCGTCCCATGAAAACGCCCCCGAGCTGAACGACAAAATCACCGCCCTCCGCGTCCTTGGCACGGCCAGCGACGAACAGACCGATGAGTCGTAGCGGCGTGCGTTGGGTGGCGCGAGGCATGTCATCGCTCACGATCAAGACGGATCGGTTGCCTCCTCCGGGTCCATTAGTCGCGATTGAGCAATGGTTCGCGTGAAATGTGTGGGATGAGAGCATTAGCATGCGGAATTTATGTGCGCGTTTCGTTTATCTCTGTGGCTGTCGGATAGCATCCTTGCGGACCGACCAGAAGATTCAATCGTCCAAGTGCCGAAAACCTCACTCCGAGGGCCGACAGGTGAAGTAAGAAACGTGTGCCTTGAGTCCATGAAAAATTAGATGTGGGCCATTTTCTGGTTTATGGGGTTAAACGTCACAAAGCAACTCAGGCTATGAGGGACGCCGTAGTGCAGGGCTTCGGAAATTTCGACCACCTGGGGATCTTTAACGTGCGCGGACATCACACGTGCGCTTTTAGCATTCCGCCTCCATCGAAATGCGACCGCCGCGGGCGGGATAGAACCTTTGTCTTTCGGGTCAGCAGCTGCGCATCATAATTACTAAGCCACCACGGCGGCCGGGTTATGTACTGTTATTTTGCGATGATACACCAAACGGACTCGTAACATTCTCTTCCAGGACGTCAGGCGCAGACTGATGTGAGTGGCGTACAATGCCAAAAGAACTCAGATTGAGTGCGTACAACCATATAATTGAATCTGATACGTTGGAATACCCGCTTCTAGCCCATGTTCCGCATATAACAATTATTACCGAGACCTGGCTTCACAATCGTATCAGACATGACTTGGTTCATATTCTTCTGTATTATCACATCTTCAGGCGTGACCACTTTTCGTGCTGCGGTGGCTTTGCTGTAATCGTGAAAATTCTGCTAAATGGTTTGCTGCTCAATCAGCTTGGTGACCACGAAAGGTTGTTTGTTAAAGTTAATTGCTGTGGCCATCTATTCACTGCGTGTGCTGTCCACAGGCCTTCGTCCTCCTTTCCCAGTTATGTGCTAAAATTGCATGATAATGTTCTAACAAAAATGTTCCCCTAATCAAGGCTGGTGATTTCAATCTTGTCGATGGAGACTGAGTAATACTCGCTCTACTTTTGGTTCTCCAGCTCCTCTTGGCGTGATTATGTTAACGCGTGATTTTATTCAGACGGTTAAAGAGTTTACCAGAGTACAGGGCAATGCCGGTTCTATTTTATACCTTATTCTTGTGATCTGTGGTGAATCAAACTATTTCCTTGGTGATGGCAGAATTTGCGATCACAATATCGTTCATCTCTCTTTTTATGTAGCGATAGCTACATTACGGTAGCATTTCGAGCCCTCAGCATGGCAGCGCCGCCACGCTGTCACGTGGTTGGGCACCTGGTGCGGAGCAGCTGCCGGCGACGCGGCGCCGTGGTTGATCACGTGGTTCGTCACATGGTTGGTCACGTGACCAAGTTCCACTCGGCCAGCTGTAGATATCGCGTCACTCTAGGTTTAACCAGAGCTAAACCACCACCAATTTTCTCTTCTTGAACCCAAAGAACACAGCGGACCGTCGAAACAGACTATCAATGATTATACGAATGCTTATTACCAGACTATCCGTGATCGGGTATGGTTCGTTTGTGACAATATTTCGCAAAACCACAATTTGATTTTGAACACGCTGAAACAATATAAAGATTGCCCTACAACCGCTAAAGTTAAAGTTACTGGCTTAAGGTTCATTTATATAAGACCGAAATTTGGATATGCAAGCGCACCGTGGAATCCATTTCTCAGCAAAGATATACATTCACTTCGGGTGGTGTGAAGAAAAGTGGTTCGTTTTATTTTCAACAGCTATCAACGACACAATAAACCATCGCAATTCATGGCCGCGAAGATATTCGGCCTTTGGAAAAAAGAGGAGCATTAACCAGGCTGAAGGTTCTGTTCTCCCCACTCTGCCATGAGTATAGCTTTAATACCTCCTCCAAAGATTACATACGTCCCGCTTGAAAAGACACCAGTGCAGCTTAGTGTCATACTCCACCAACACTAATCTTTTCAAAACTCGTTCTTCGAGCGCACTAAAGCGCTATAAGATAGCCTACCAGCCCATGTCTGCCGCATGCGGTGATACTAATTTTGAAGAACGTGGGCTCTCTTTTATTTGCTGCAGTTCTTTTTCTCTTCGCTCTCATGTGCAGCTATCCTTGTCCTACTCGCTGAATACTCTCTGCTTATTTGGCGCCCCATAAAGTGTTTTCCGTATGGAACTGGCCGTCTACGCACATCTTTTCCCTTTTTCCAGAAAAAGTGTTGTGCTCCGCTGCTCTTTGTCTTTGACTTCGTTCATTCTTTTTAACGTGTAAGATCGATCGTATATAGCGTTCATTTTGTTGTATCGCATTACGTTATAATATATTTTTGCTTGTTTATTCTTGTTTACTTCGTGTTTCTTTTTTCTCCCCTCGAATTGGCCATTGGGTTGCGGCATTCTTGAAACACGAAAATAACAAAGATAGATGAGGTCAACTGTTTTTTCTTTTTATTAAGAAGCTGTCTAACTCTTCAATAATTCCTTACGATGTCTTAAATACTTGATTGAAAATTTTCTAAAATGCCATTGTGCTCCTTCGTTATCTTCTCCAACATTTTCGAAGATTTCGTTATCCTTTGCGTACTATTGCTGAAGTGAATTTTGTTTTTCTGAAACGGGGACGGCCATTTTTTGATGCCAACGTTTTGTTGCACGACATCTCTTTTTAAAGACTTCTTCATCCAGATACCCGTGCGTAGGACACGTGGCCTTAGTGTCGCCTTATTGTTCATGTGACCTCAACCTACAATAAGCTGCTGTGGTTGCAGTAAACAAGCCGACATTGCGTCCCTTCGTGAGATTTGGTCGCCTTCAAGACTCGGTGACTCACGACGGCTTCTTGTGCCACTCGCTCTGTCCCGCAGCTTATGCGTTTCTCGCGGACGTATGTCACCCGCCTCCCGCCAACGCCTTGGTTCGCGAACGAGTACGTACACTCGGGCGTGAATTGAATACAACTCTAAGGCTCTGAGCGCCCCAGCTCGCATTCGCGTGAAGCAAGCGCTCTTCGTAGACAGCCACTTCTGTGGCCCAAGCATGAGTAAACAGGATGCCCGCGCGTCACTCTGTACTGCAAGAGTTATACGATTGTCCCATGCACTTACTCCGAAACGCAGTAGTAGTAGCTGTAGTAGTTGTTTGTTTTATGGTTTATGGGGTTAGTAGTAGTAGTAGTAGTAGTAGTAGTTTGTTTTATGATTTATGGGGTTAGTAGTAGTAGTAGTAGTAGTAGTAGTAGTAGTAGTAGTAGTAGTTTGGTTTATGGTTCATTTTAGTTTAACGTCCGAAGGCGACTCAGGCTACGAGGGACGCCGTAGTGAAGGGCTCCGGAAATTTCGACCACCTGGCGTTCTTTAACCTGCACTGACATCGCACAGTACACGGGCCTTTAGAATTTCGCCTCCATCCATATTCGACCTCCGCGGCCGGGATCAAACCCGCGTCTTTGGGCCAGCAGCCGAGCGCCATAACCACTGAGCCACCGCAGCGTGAATAGTAGTAGTAGTAGTAGTAGTAGTAGTAGTAGTAGTAGTAGTAGTAGTAGTAGTAGTAGTAGAAGTAGTAGTAGTAGTAGTAAGAAAAGGAGGAGCAGGAGGGTCAGGTGGCTTGGGAGACGAAGCAGCTGCCGCACCCGTGGTAGTGTTCCAGATCAGTTTAAACGCACACAGTTTCCACACTCAATCAATCACTTTCAGATGACAAAAATAGCTGAAAAAAATATACATCCTAAAAGTACATTATAGCGCGTGTCCTCTGACTTTCTTTGCATTCACTTTCCTTCCAAGATAGCTGTAATGGTTGTATACATGGCGAATACATTATATGCCAGTTAAGGTCAACCAACACCACGGGGGCGGTTGCAAGCGCCGCACAAGGCGTGCTCTGTCGCCTGTCAGAGCGGTGGCTAGTGGCCCTGCCTGAACCACTGGCTACGCCTTAGAGGTGATGAATATTTCAGTCGTAACAACTCACTTTGTCGCGGCACTATGCTATATATGAAGGGATAAATTGACAAAGCAGTACACGTACAGTAAAATGCCTTTCATGATCAAAAATCTCCAATATCTTCGTACATCGTATTGTTATGCACTCTTCATGCAGTGAACTTTGTCAGTCCCTTTGTAGGACATTGCCCTTCACCATTTAATATCTAGTAGCATCACTCGTTGGTACACCTCAGCCAAAATTCGGTGCCCATTTATTTTTATTCTTTTCACTGGATTAATTTTTTCCTTCATTTACTTATTTCTTTTATAATTTTGCAGAACCTATCTCCATCCGGCTTTCTATTCCCAATTCCCTTCCCCACGCAGAGCAGCCTGTCAGCGAATTTTTCATGCCGGCAAAAATCTCTGCTTTTCAATAAACGGTTCCCTTTTTCTCTCTCGTTCCTGTTACGATGCTCATCAAGGCTGTTGTCGCTAACCGTAGGGAACGTTGATGTCTTGCTAGTAGACTGTCGAGTGAAAATTATTACGCCAAGGTGAGCTCCGAATGGTTCGCTGACCAATGCATTTTATTCGGTGCAAACAATTCCGTTGTCGTTTTTTATAGCGCAGCGCTGATGGCAGTAATAGCACAAAATTATTGAGTTTCTAAGACCCAATGGCAAGCTTGCGAACTAGTATAATTTTGGGTGGTCGGAAATGCAAATCGATATTCAGCTTCTGAGTTTCTTTAACGTAAGCCGTAAGGCTGCTATACAGACGTCCTTCCATTTCTCCCTCGGAATGTTTGACAAGTACTTTGGCTCTCGATCACTCCCTCGGAAGGCCTTTCACTTAGCCACCGTAGCTCCTGTCCATGGAATGTTGAACTGATCTGGGAAATACGAACTTACAAACCAACAGGAGGTCAACAAACCAAGACTAACAAGACATGAAAACAATTAAACTTACGTCTCTGAGGGAAACACCCGGGCGGATCTTGCAGTCTGTGCCGCTCATATATTTACTGATGGGCCGAGAGACAGATTTACGGCTTCGTGACATCATGTCGGTTTGTTGTTGTTGTTGTTGTTGTTGCTGTTGCCTCAAATACGATGGCACATACCCACGGTGGGGGATTGGCCAGGATTTGGTTCTTATTACTCTTCTGCCACCACTTCTATTTCTTCCGCATTTTATCCGCTTCCGCTAGGCTTCGAGTTCCGCCTTGGGCTCAAAAGCAACCCGAAGGGTATACGGCAAGTGTTTAGGTCGCGGTTCTTCAAAATGTGCGTCATCTTTCCGATTCGTCGACTTCAGTCCTAGTCCGCTGTTGGGCAGATACATTTCAGGAAGCGCACAGGACCCAGGCAACTTAAGTTATCATAGTGGTGTTTATTACCAGGGGATAATAGTTAGTTATTCTGTCATTTTAAACTGATGAGCCGTGTGCATAGAATGTTCCTCAGTGATGAATTTTGTCTGATGTACACCTAAAGACACACTAGGAAAATATTCAAGCGAGTGCATTTCATCGCTATGCTCTCCTCCTTCGGAGCAGTTGCAAACATCATGTTCTGTACAGTGCTTCCCAGACCTGTACACAATTAGGCGAAAGTGTTAGAGATTTCAACACTTCAAGCGTGACGCTACTAACCGCAGCACTATAGCCCACCATGCTGCAGAAATCATCCGAGAACACTTTTGAACCTGCATTCAAGCCTAATGATTGCATTAAGGGGCTTGTTTTGTCGTATTTCCGCCCATGCACACCATTTCGCCGTCTGTATCATGAGAGGCGCTCTCGAGAAGCTATGTTTTCCCATTTACCGTTTTATGACCAATGCACACCTTTTTCATGGTTTCGGTGTCGAGTATGCTTGGTGTTGCAGGGTGTTCTTGTCAGCGGCGAAAATTGGAAGCACATTTCATTCACGCTTCCCGCGTTTACTTTTACTGGATTGCTCCTCTGGTCTCCCCAAACAAGGGCTGCAACTCGGTACTTTTGAGCAATGGGAGACGGCGCTGTTCAGTTCGGAACTGGCTGTCCAACGCTGGGCTCTCGAACGAGCCCACAAGGTCATCACAAATTAAAGCCTTCTGGCCACCTAGCATCGACCTGAGGTGCCGTTTTCCTAAGTCCGGTGATCGGTGTGTTAGCACAGCATCAACTTCATTATCAGTCGAAGAATACGGCTTTTATATGGTTTAATAGTCTGACCCCATTTAATTTCTAAACGTACCTGACTGCTGTTGCTGGCTTACTCATGTATATTTTTTGTTGGTTCTTGCTGTTGTTTTCTCTTAGGTTTTAGTGTTTATAAAGTTTGCTTATTACGTCATGTCTGCTTTTGCTACGAAGTTTTTTTTTATGATCCGTTTTCAGTAAACCATCCGCAACTTGGCAAAGTACCACCGGCTCTTTGACGCCTGTCTAGTGAACTGGCTTGTGCGCGTTTTTATCACCCATGAATGTGCGAGTTTCTTTCATACTGGTGCTGGACACTTCTATCAGGTTAAGAATCTCCCGCGATTGGTCATGTGATGCTTCCACCTTATGTACAGTATTGGAAAGCCTAACCTGAAACGCTGGAGTACTGACCAAATTAATAGCGGCTCCGCGCAGCCCCGAGAACTGAACCAACAACGAAGGCAGTGGCGCTTCTCTGCTCTCTTTCTGGTGTTCCTCTTCAAAATCTTGCATGTTACAAAAGCCTCACGGTGCAATCGAAGGTTATATGCCGCCACTCCGTCACTCCAGGTAGAGCTGTGTAACCTAGCACTTACGTGGCCTGCTTGTCCTAATAAAAAAATCGGTAGTCAGCACCTGTGTAGTTCTTGTGCTTCTTCACCACCCTCTTTTTTTTTCGCGCTAATACAGACGTTTCCAACCTGATTGCCGCCATATTGCGGTTGGTCTGCTTCTTGCTCCTGGTGCTACTATTAATCCACTATGCCTGAGGGAGGGGCGCGCAGCAGCTTAGTGAACAATGGTATGGTAGCGCCAGGTGAAAAAAAGGAGTCCGGCCAACAATCAATCATGTACAAGCGCAGAACAAACAGGGACAAAAAAGGATGGGACACCACAAGCGCTCGTGGTGTCCCATCCTTCTTTGTTCCTGTTTGTTCTGCGCTTGTACATGACTGCAATGCACCAACTAGCCCAAAGGTCGGTGCTCTTCAGCCAACAATATGCTGGAAATCAGTTTGAAAATGTTCATATATTTTCGTGAAGAGTAACAGTCTAGCCCACAAAATTTTTTTTAATTCACTTCAACCTTTTATGAATAACGACTCATATTATCTCCGCAGGAATCGGTCTTAAACCAGCCTTAATTTTGTATTAATGCACACGTAAACACGAAGAAAAAACATACGATAAAGCCTACTGATGTGGAGGGGTAACGTCAGCTTTGTGACTCCGATTATGTGACCGATTTTTGTTGACGAACTGAATTCACTCATACCAACGACAATAAATTTTATATTTGACAATTCATTTATTTCCATGCTTTTCAATTAACTCAAATCAGATCTCCAATAGCCATAAATTTTTCTCTTTAGCGGTGGTTCTGAGCTTTTTACTTCCTTAAACCGCGTTCAAACCGCCAACGACACATTGTTTTATAATAGCCCTATTAATGCTATAGAATTAAAGCTCCATCCTCCTCTCCACTTTTTCCACCTTCATGGTGCAGTTGAGGTGCCCACTGAGAAGTGAGACTATCTCTGAGGCTTCCATTTCCAGAACTCGATTTTCTTCCCCTCTTCGTCTTTCATTCCCTCATTCATCCCTTCGCTCACAGCGCGGTTTACGTGTCCAGCGAGAAGTGCGACAGTCACTGCGCCCTTCATTACCTTTTAATTTGTAATACACCACTCACCTGGACGAGGCTTCAGACATCACCGGTTAATTTTGGCGAAGACGGCAGTCCTAATGCTAACGCATTGAAAGCATGCTAGACTGTCAAAGCATATTATATACTAGGTTTTACTTTCCCTCATTGCAAAACACTTGAGCACTTCCCAAAATAGTTTCCGTCCGTTTCAATAGTTTTACGCACATGTTTCTCCTGTCGAGTAAGCACATTGAGGCGTTGGAGCTCGCTTACTGCGTCATCGGACCAAAGGCGAAATCAAGCATTCTCTTGTAACTGCCGTAGAGATTCGACTGCAATTCCTCCCTCAAGTATCTGGCGATGTAATACATGAACTCGCTCATTCGAATCGCGTTAAGGTCCAGATTGTCTCCAGGCGTGATGTAGAAGTCGGCGTGCTGGACGACAAAAGCGCGCACGAAGCCTGGTCGGTTGGGCGCCTTGGTGAAGTCGAACAACCCTGTGGAGTTGCGCACAACAGCTTCGACAGTCACCGATTTCACGGTCGCAAGCAGGTTGTCTCCTTTGGTCTGAAAAAACGCAACAAGAAAGGGACAGCACTGATGAATTTGTTACCCGGGAACTGAGCAGAACGTGGGTAAAGATGGTTATAATAGTTTCCCTCCGAGGAGTTCATGATAGTACCAGCATGTCTGAGAGAGATTGATTATTGATTTATTGGTCGATTGGTTGAAAGAATGACAGAAAGACTGACTGATGGATATATTAATTGCTTAATTAATTGTTAACTGATTAATTTTATCCTCTGTCGGTCAACGTCACTGTAGCCTCAGCAGCGAGCGTCTCTAGTTATCTGGAGGTGGCTAAACTAAAGCTTAAATCTAGAATGCAGCCGTCAGATAACGCAGCCGTTCAAAAAAGATCAATCCTGGTGTTTATCCATACCATTGTAAAAATGTCTGCCGCGATGCCGTCGAAGCTGAGCCTGCAGGTGATGCTCGCATTGCCAGCCTCCTCCCCTGGTTCACAGTCGCCGAAGCGACGCACAGCCGTGTCGAAGTTCTTGAGCCCACCCATCGTCACGTTCACTACCAGGTCTCGGTTCGTGATGGCTGTCTTCTCCACCTGCACGCAGCTTGGCTTCAATTCAATTCCTTCGCATGTTCGTGTCCAGTAGTAAGTACACGAACATGAGTCAAAAACTTGTGTTTAAATTACTGGGATACCGGCTCTGCCGGTGGCTCTGAAGCCTTAGTGCGCATTGAGGGTGGTAACTCGGGCACTCGTGTTCACCGTTGTTGCATAAAGTATGATAAGCCCTATCCTCCCCTGTTTCCCTATGCTATTGTGGTCTGTGCCGTCAACTGCTTCTTTTATTGCGCAAGCACTCAAGCCCACATGCACGGAAAAAGCTATTTTGTCCCTCTGGTCCGTCTGCCAGATGGCCCACCTGCCGCAGGGTACACATGCTTTCGGGAAGGTATTATCATTAGTTCTTTTTTTTTTGCGTGTGGAGCAGCATATAAATTGTACAAATAATACCTCTGGTAAGTCCCGCTAACCTCAATTACTGCTGTCGCGGCATGTTTGCGGGCGGCTGCACTTACTCCTACAAGTGTCTTGTTGAAGAAACATCGCTCGTGTTGAAGTCCGAAAGGAAGAGACATGCAAACAAGTAAACAAGACTAGGTGCACTTGCCGTAAATGTGAACGGAGGCAATGGCGCTGACGGATACAAGCCTGGTGTATCCTTGATGAGATTTGGCATTCTTTCCAAGAAGACAAAATCAATGAAATTGTTCGCCTGAGTCACGCTGTTCACTTGGGAACCGCTGTTGGATCCTCCTGTGGACAATATGAACAGGAAGCATCGAAGTCAGTTTCCATTGCGCATGAGCATATATTTTTTTCCCCGATCTTAGTTCCAAAAGTGTTCTTGCGCACAACGCACTACTCTCGAATTTTCGGCATGCGCGCATGCTTTCTGGCATGTTAATGTCCTATAAAGCTGTCAAGTAAAAAGCATGCCTTTAGGCGGCGAATTGTCTCTCTCCAAGTGGCCCAGGGGATCTTGGACGACATCTTGACGATCGTGACGGTCGTCAGCGTTGACATGACCTGCGGGCGACATGTTTATACGCTGTAAACGACTTACTTTTCGCGAAGACTTAACTTTTGCGCGTTTCGAAGAGTGCTTTAAACCTCCTAAACGTTGGTCCCACGATTAAGCCGGCCAAAATGCTTACTCCCCCAAAATAAGTGCCAAAATTCTGGACGAAATTCGCTGAATTGAATGTTTCTGTGAAAAGCACTTTGCTTCTGCATACCTGCAACTACGAGGGGTCAATGCAGTGACATTCCCAGCCGACGAGTTTCATTACAGAAAACAATATGCGCCATTGTTTCTAGGAGCAGCCTGTATTCGCTTCTCACGGATGTCTTGTTCAGCACGTGTGGAAAGGAAAGCGTTTCTTCTTCTTCTTCTTCGCTAAATTTAGTGATCGCGAAGTATTCTCAACTGTGACTTTAGACGAATCCGCGAAACATTAATCTCACGCAAGTGACGTCGTTTAAGTAAATAGACTCTTTCACAGAAGACTAGTAGTAATATTTAAATATAGGTGCACCGCTTCCTGTTTGCTGCTCCACGGCCGGACTGGATGCGACCATACTGCGTACTACGAAAAACAGCACGTCACACATACTCCACCGGACGACACCCGATTGCACGAGTGGTTGTGCATGCTCATCAACTCCGTGGTTCCGGTTCCACACGCGAAAATGGCTGTTCCACACGCGAAAATGGCTGATATTTTCTGCTTTGCAGGGCAGAAGACAACCACAGGTTCGAAAATCTAAACGATGGTAAGTATATTATTAATGGCCTTCTACCAACTTCCAATTACATGAGCACACCTAATTGCAATTCTCAAAAAGTTAGCGATTAGATTACGGTTAATCAGTTTGCTAGTTAACACTACTTGGCTGCTTTCAGACGTCCTCGATTGGAGGCAGTACTTAACATAATAAAACGCTTTCTTGTTTTTAAAACTTATTTTTCTAATACCAGCTCTTGGTTAAACACCCTGCATGTACTCCTGACAGAATGTTTCCCTGCCTTGTGTCCTTCCTGCAGCGTGTGCAATGAATTAAAATATGCATAGCTCCACACTGCCTCATACAAACATGCACTAGAACCTTACTGCCTCGCGCCATGTGCACTTGGCTTCAGTGCATGCAGAGGTTCTCATACACGGGCAGAAAAGCAGGTCACACCCACCAAAGTAAGCGATGACGGCGATAAGCAGAGCAACGCACTTCATTGCTGGTAGTAGTCACTTGCTGAGGGGAACAAGAATAAAAGACATAAGTTTTTCGCCCGTTTTCTTAGCAGGCCGCTCTGGCTAAACAAAATGCAAATTTGCGTCTCTTTCTAGGTCGCGAAATCAATTAAAAATGAAAGGTATTTGAGCAACAAGAAATATTTATGTGCAAACAGAGCTTTAATTTATTAACTGTAATGAAGCTAAATATTTTAATAAGTTTTTAATCTGGGACGTAATGAATTACTTTCATGAGACGTCTAGCAGCTTACAATTGTAATAAATTACGTTTTAGTCATAAGTTCTAAACAGAAGTAATCAATTACTTTCGGAATAACTTTTATTACAATACGCAATCTCCCAGTGGGGCACTGCTGGGCAGGAGATGTGCATGGGGCGAACTACCGAAGCTACCAAACTGGATTACTAGCCCTAACAAAGCAATATATAACCTGCCTTAGAGGCTTCATAAGGTCAAGTCAGCTCCGGCCAGCAAGGAATTTGGCTTCAGTGGTCATTTCTGTCTCGAGCGAATGAAAGTGACAAGTGTTTCGTCGAGCTTCTGTTCCCTTCTTTCGCACTGTCTTATATTCGCCTTAAGCGCATTTATTTTCTTTGGGAGAGCGTTTCTGAGACCAAGTTGAAAGGCATGGCGCAGATTTCAGGGGACCAACCATAATTGGTTCTTGTTATTCCCTAGTTGTATGGTAGCCCCCACAGCGGGTGCCGCTGACTTTAGAGATGCCACTGTGAACAAGAAATCACGGCAACACTCGCAAGTGGCGCAGACGACAAATTCTTCAAACTGACAGGGCGCAGTTCGACCCATTAAATTCGCCACAGGATGGAGGGCGAAATCTACTATTTTACAGATTTTCAGTGGTACCTAAGGCTGCAAAAGTTTTTCATGTGCAACAATACGATGTCCTCATATGCGTGAGCAACGCAGCTGTTCATCATGACCAATGACACTTTCGTTAAAGTAGAGCAAAATTTCTTGAACCTAATTTGATATTAAACTGCTCCTGTGGGGCAGTGCATTAAGAAAACTGAAAAGCTTGTAAGAGCTTTGATCTGCAGCGTAAGTTAAAGTAATTGCGTTAATTTTTGAACTAATTTTAATGTATATTACTAGATTCTGTAAGCAGTAATATACAGTGTAATTTATTTATATTTGAGTAATTTTGTGGAAGTAATTTCTAATGTAATGTAATAACTTTCCGTAAGTAATTTTAGCAAGCATTCTGAAGTTGCTCATTTCCATAACTAATTTTGGCATATATTCTGAAGTTGTTCAAGTTCTGCCTGCTCCGGGCTTCTGATATCTTTTTAAATGGCGTGACTTGAAAAGAGAAAGATGTTTATGCGAAAATAAAGGAATACAGGTCGCCCTGAGTATTTATTCTTTAATCTGCTATTGTGCACTGGAGTAGAGGAAAAAGGAAAGGAAGAAGGTAACAATGGATGACAAGGAATGTCAATGTGGACAGGAAAGAGCTGTTAATTCTACATGAAATGTATGTATGAACAGAGCCGGAAGTCGAGGCTTGCGCTGGGTTAGAAGAACAGCAGCCCAATAATCAGGAGAGCATTTTCCAACATACGGCCAAAAATGTAGCCCCCCGGCGATTACCTGCAGCTAAAGGTAACTAACCAAAAAGAAGAAGAAGGAACGCCTGATTTCTACCAGGTTTTTACTAACGTTGCACATATTGGTGGTGCAAGATAAGCTGCAAAGTTGAATGAGCTACTGCGAACATTATTTTTCTCCAGCTGAATAGTTGCTGGTACTAGGGAGCGAATAAGAGTTGACGAAGCTGCTGCTCTTTCGAGGTGGGATATCTGAGCTGGCATAGCCTCGACCCAGACTTTAATCGCTATCATGCTGAGCTTAGGCATTGGAAATGGCCCACACTTCTGAGGAGAAAAAGCGTGTGTCCGGAGGCTGCTGCTATACTTCCACCGTAATCATGACACCGTCTGCGCCCTTCCTGAGACGGAGGTTTCCGCTTTCTGATAAACTTGCTTGCTGGCACAGCTCCTTTTATCTTGTGTTTTTAAAGAGAAAGAAACAGAACCTTTCAGAAAGAAGCAAGCCAACTTGGCCGAGGTATGTGCGCTTAACGCGGTATGAGGTCTGACCGTCTGGCTAAAATTATCAAGGAGTGTACTTGCAGAATGTAAGAGCTGGCAAGCTTGGACACCCTAATGTTGCACAAGGTCGTATTCCGACATGCATGTACTCTTTAAAACTCACTGTGCTATTAATCGCTATAATAATTGGTGACCAACTTTGTGGCGTATTTGACACTCGTGGACCACTCATAGTTGAATGTAAAGTTCTCGTGAATTTTCCTTCCTGCGCACCAACCTCACCGGTCACTCAACACCTCCTTCGCACAGCTCAAACTAACTCTCCTTTCCTCGCCAATGCTCTACAACTTCGGATGGCGTGAGAAAGAAACAGAACACATTCTCTACTCATGTAACACTGCCTCTCCTTATTACCCTCTCCCTCCTTCCTGGAGTGCTCGGCAGATGATCAGCGGGCTTTGGCGGAGCAAGCGCTCTTCTTCACTCTGGGCCTTAGTGCTGGCCTCAAATAATTTTTTTCCTCCTCATTTCTGTAGTAAATTGCTTCAAATAAGAATAAAATAGTTACACTCACAATTTCACTATTTGTGTTGTTGCTCAAGCAAGCGTAGTTGTTAAGGTGGAACAATGGCCTTGTCGAACCAGTCACCTGAACTCGTAATTTTTAGCGAAGACGCAGGCCAAACAGAAGCGCATTCGCACGAGAAGCGTTAGTCTGCAAATGAAATTTATTTCACAAAACCAAAGAATGTGTGCATAGATCATGGTGCGCACTACGCCTGTACTGTTCTCTGCTGCCTGCGATGATCTGCGCACTTATTCCTGGGTTTTGTGAAATAAAGTAAAGCTGAAGACAAGCGTTGATATTGTGTGTATGCATCCTTTTTGTTCCGTGCCTTATGTTAAGTGCAATGAAATATGGATGAATAAATTTTAATGCGTAGTAAGTTTCAATTCAATCATGAAAGAAATGCTTGGTTTGTTACCTAACATAGCTGAAAATAACTCCGCAGCTGTGGAAAGAAGCCTCAGCTGGACTAATTATTTTCACGAGCAAGCACACTTAATCCGACATCGCTTAACAAACACAGCGGTGTTTTAGGTTACCTCTACAATTTTCTTTTAGCCCTGGAATCAAGTTTCTAAGCTCCCATTCGGACATGGGCTCGGTCAGTGGCAGGCTGTATGCCTTCGTTCCTGCTGACCAGTAACATATTTCGCGGTGGCGTTTTCTGGAGCCGTAGAAGGCGTGCCTTATCACCCTGCTGAAAGAACAATTTTCCCGTAAAAATGCAATGAGCAAACCTTATTAAATATTTCATAATTTAAGACTAATGGCTAATCGTATTAGATATATGCTTAGATTAATTCAGGACGCTTTTTTTTCGGTTGTGCTGCGCAGCAGCACCGGAAAAAGGGTCCTACTGAAATTCGTTCCTTTTTGACTGGTTTCTTTTTCACAGGCTAACTTAGAAATCTTTTTTCTCTGCTTGATAAAGACAGATCTTGACAACCCTAAGCTGAGTTGGGCGCATGACGAGGGTAATTTCAGCTATGTATAAATAATTTTATTCATGTTTAAAAGTTAGATGGCACTAAGGAACAAAATGTAGCGTTTTGTCCGATGTCGCATATTAACCCACTTTCCAATTAATGCCACAGAGAAGAAATATAAATTGACTTTCGTCATTAATTTAACGCGAGCAGTAAAGATGCTGAGCTGTAACGTTTTTGTATTTTGATACATCTGTGACCCCCGACCGTATACTTTCGACAGGGGTTTCACTTAGTCACCGTAGTTGATGCTTATGGTATGTTCAAGCTATGAGATACATCATCATCATCATCATCAGCCTGACTACGCCCACTGCAGGGCAAAGGCATCTCACATGTCTCTGCAATTAACCCTTTCCTTTGCCAGCTGCAGCCACCCTATGCCTGCAAACTTCTTAATCTCATTCGCCCAACTAAATTTCTGTCACCCCCTGCTACGCTTGCCTTCTATTGGAATCCACTCCGTTACCCTTAAATACGTGTCTGCAAATTAACAGTACGTAAGCGCGTTAAAATTAACGAGACTTGAAAGCAAGTAAGCATACGCACCCTAGGCAACAACTCGGCCGACTCTCGCTTTCTGTGCTGCCGATTATACTGACGGGTCGAGAGAGATTTGAAGCTTCGTGACGTCCTCGCTTATGTCCCTCCTCCTCCTCCTCCTCCTCCTCCTCCTCCTCCTCCTCCTCCTCCTCCTCCTCCTCCTCGTCGATTACTTTTATCTTTTCCACTTTTTACCCGCTCCCGTAGGCTTCGGGTTTCCTTTCTGGCTTATCCTAAGGCCACTGTGCGTGTTTTGGACGCCATGCACTGAAAAATTGCGGCATCTTTTCCATTCGTTCGTTTAATTTGTCTCCCGGTGTTTGTCACAGAGATACAGTTCAGTGAGAGCATAGGAACTAGAACGTTGCAGCTATTATAACGGCAGTAATTACAGCAGCAGAAAAAGTTGTTAACGTGTCAGGTGGTTGTTAATCCTGTTTCTTAACCGATGAGTCGGTCGCTTAAGGCAGGACATTCATAAATGCTGCGCTTCTTACGGCTTAGCGTATATGTGGACAAATCACCACATTTGCAATGGGGCAAGGGTAAGTGTGGACATGCATGGGCACAGTGGAGAACTCGGAAAACCTCGGAAAATCATATACTGATACCCCTATAGTGCATTCAGGACGTTAACTAGGGAGTTGAGTTATGCTTAGTTGTTGTATGCTACAGGTAGAATTAGCCTTGCTTATCCTGCCGGCAAATGCTCCACCGCAGCGTCACTTATATGTTAATACTGACCTAAAACCTGTCGGATGTTAATCGACACCTGTCGAACCTGTCGGATGTTTATGTCATTATTAGGATATAAGTGACGGAAGCGGTTAACTCGGATCATCCTGCCACCATGAAATGTGAGAGCTACAGGTCTAATATGCATTCTAAAGTGGCCATCCTTAATTGCGCGCTCCCAAGGGACGTAGCGACAGGAGCAGTTGGCATGGTGAGGTTGCCCGTGGGGACGAGTCACAATAATTAGAATAAGTTTATATACACGATCAATCAGTGCGTGCACACATTTGATAAATGCAGGAGGAGGTGCCAAAGCCAGCGGATGTACAGCGGACTGTGAAGCCCGGAACCTTGCTCTTCTGCTCTTCCGGACATCTTGGCGCCAGTACCTGTCGTCAGCCTTTGCATGACCTGTGGGCGGCATGTTTATGTATATCTTATTTATGCGCGAATGGACGTGTGTGTCCCCGTCATGCGCCCTTATTATACCACATACAATGAGGAAAAGTGTTCCCATAGTTCCATATTACACCCTACTCTATAGCGATGCGCATTCAAGCCTCACTGTTTCGCGCCGTGTGCGCTTGAACTGAGACCGCGCAATGTATTTACGCTCTAGCGAGGCAAAAAACGGACAGCCCGACACTTTGTGTCTGTACGCCCTTTAAGAGGAAAGGTATAAAAAAAAAACATTATAGAAGACGGGCTGAGTTGTTTGTTCATCTTCGCATCTGACTGATTTTCTTCAAAAAATAATAATAATTTGCTTTCCTCTGCGGGTATCTAAATAAACAATAAAAGAATCGGATGAATAGGACGTACCTGTGGGGCTCCCGTTTCTTGACGTTTTGCCTATTTTGCACTGCTGAAATGTATTCAAATTCCGCGACCTCGAAAAATAAAAATGTAGTTATTTATTTAGAAGGAAAAGTAGAGTATGTTGACCTGAGCAATAGTTCTCTAGCTTGTTACACTGCGCAGAATGAGAGGAAGAAGAAAAAAAATGCAACAGAGTATGGCGGCACGCTTTCGACGGTACACTGTAATAAACGAATTGGGCGCATCAGCGGTTTCTTCCTTGGACGACTTCCAGCACCTACTGTTCCCATGGAGAAGCTCAGTCTGGCGATCGCGCAATCTTGAAGTTTCCTTCACGAGGCTTCGTTGCCGAGTGCCGCAACTAAATTTTTACCTATACAGGCCTGGTCTGGCGATCTCCCCATTGTGTACGTATTGTGAGGAGTCGGAAACAATAGAGCACTTTCTTCTTTTTTGCCGATGCTGCTCATCGATTAGGAGGCGACTATTCGAAGTTCCAATGCAGAATCTCAGTTTGCGCCTGTCTTCTGCGGTTGTTCTGTCTCTTGGCGCTTCTATGCTTGGCCATACCAATGGGAATGTTTGCTCTGCCGTTCAAAATTATCTACTAGAATCAAAACGTCTATCTTCATGAGCTTTCGTCCTGCCCATCCCATTATCAGCTTCTGTATTTCGGTTTTTACAACCACTTATAGTAATCCCTACCCCTTCTTTGCCTAAATTTTAGTTTGTATGACCCCCCTAACCTCCTGCAACCACCTCGGCTACGAAAACTGTGCAATCCAAATTTTGGTAGGTCATCCCATGCTTGCCGCATGCAAGTGGTCATTTAAATAGTCACCGCCTGGTTATGGCCAATCCCCCTTGTGGGTATGTGCCATTGTGTGAGGTCAACAACAACAACAACAATAATTATGGACGCCAATGTGGACACAAGAGCTGCCCGCGGATACACAGTTTAGCGCAGGACTGCGCCTGAGTAGCGCCGCGAATCGGGGACAGGCTTGAGTACGAATCGGAAGGATACCCGAACTGCCTGGAGATATCTTCAAACTTTCGAACACGTGCCCAGCACGTTCCGAGCACATGTCAGCGGCTTAACGCAAGGAGAAGACGAACTAGCGGCGGATATGCGGTACCCTGTTACTTGCCTCTCACAGGTTGGTGGGCGTAAAGCAAGCCGCACAGTTGAGTAAGCAACGGCGAAGTACCGTAGCGAAAGCTACACTGGCCACGAACTCGCAGTTTCGCCGTGCTCGCATTCCCACCGTGCTCGCACCACACCACGTGACAAACCACGTGACCAACCACGTGACGAACCACGTGACAGCAACTAGCCAGACAAGCAGACTAACCTGGACTTGCAATCGAGATTAACCAAGGCTAACCAAGCTATGCCCTAGCTTCCGCTACGTACATCATTGCATAGCCGAGGTAAAACACTGCCAATTTTTTTTCTTTCAGACAGAATAATTAAACGAGGCTACGAAGCTATGAAGACTTGAGGAAGCAATTGCAGCCTCCTTGTGGTGTATCTGAGCTTAGACAATAACAACAACATTTCTGAGCTGACATGACCTCGACCCAAGCATTATTTGGTAACAGGCGGGGCTTGGGTTCTGGAAATGGCAAATATTTCTGAGGAAAAATAAAACCGCGTTTCCAGCGGCTGTCATGATATTTCCACTGTAAACATGACGCTTGCACTCTTCCAGCGACGGAGAAATCCGCTTTTAGATAAACTTTCTCGCTGGCAAAGCTACTTCTATCTTGTCTTTTTAAAGAGAAGAAAAAAAACTTGCAAAATAACAAGCCAGCTGGTCTGAACCACGCCCGTACAACACATGACGACTCTGAGGCCCTCTAAAGTTCTCAAGGAGCCCTCTGACGAAATATAAAAAGCAGAAAGTGTGGCGGCTCCGAGGTTGAACAAATTAGAACGCCGACGTCCATACACTCTTTAAAACTAGATATGTTCTTAATCGCTATGGCAAATGCTGGCCAAAGTTCCTGCGTATGGAGCTTCACTTGACATTGAAGTACCTAGCTTCCATCAATAGAAACCACTCATAAGCCGTTTTTTTTTTCTATAGATATCGTCATACCATGCCAACATTCTTATTCCCCTAGTTTTACTTTTGGTAGCTGGTCAAACAAAAACTTGTTTTTGTCGGAGGAGCATGGAGTTAATTGACCACTTGCTGCATTAGACGACCGTATCGAAAATCTTTCATTTGGCGCCTTTTTCTTCATACGGGCTCATTGACGCTATCGCGTTAAAAGAAAGAGCCCATTCCGCAGAAAAAGCCGGCGTCGTCGTCGTTTGCTGTGAGCAAAAAATCCGCCAAAAGTTCCCAGGGAAGCAACCTAGGTGTCAAGTGACCGACCCAGGTCACGTGACTTTGTGGCGTCATAGCAACCTGTTTACCGGATTGTGAGCAAACTGCCTAGCTTGGCAGGCGGCAGTTCCTGATCGCATTTGAACTGGTGTTCATATGTCCTTCTGCTCGCGCGTGGGTGTGTGAGCTATTTGTGCCTGGTGACCCAATGTGCTTACGTGGGGTGGTCTGTTTGTATAATGAACAACGAACAATTGTGTCGCACAGGTGTACGTACCGTAGACAAAAGTTACATTTTCGCGTGCAAATCACAAATATATTACACCGTCTCAGCATATATTTATTGGCACGCTTGCAATTCAACAATACTGTGTTCCTGCGACTAACAGTGTAGACCCACCCCATTTTAATGTCTTAAAGAAGAGCAGCTAATTTCAAACGCTTGTTTACCCTGTTCAAAAAGCTTGACCGACCAGCATCGGACAAAGCTCTTTATTGCTTGTTCACCACGCCGGCATCAAACCAGTGAAAAATTCATTCGCAGTTCCTGATCGCATTTGAACTGGTGTTCATATGTCCTTCTGCTCGCGCGTGGGTGTGTGAGCTATTTGTGCCTGGTGACCCAATGTGCTTACGTGGGGTGGTCTGTTTGTATAATGAACAACGAACGATTGTGTCGCACAGGTGTACGTACCGTAGACAAAAGTTACATTTTCGCGTGCAAATCACAAATATATTACACCGTCTCAGCATATATTTATTGGCACGCTTGCAATTCAACAATACTGTGTTCCTGCGACTAACAGTGTAGACCCACCCCATTTTAATGTCTTAAAGAAGAGCAGCTAATTTCAAACGCTTGTTTACCCTGTTCAAAAAGCTTGACCGACCAGCATCGGACAAAGCTCTTTATTGCTTGTTCACCACGCCGGCATCAAACCAGTGAAAAATTCATTCGCAGTTCCTGATCGCATTTGAACTGGTGTTCATATGTCCTTCTGCTCGCGCGTGGGTGTGTGAGCTATTTGTGCCTGGTGACCCAATGTGCTTACGTGGGGTGGTCTGTTTGTATAATGAACAACGAACGATTGTGTCGCACAGGTGTACGTACCGTAGACAAAAGTTACATTTTCGCGTGCAAATCACAAATATATTACACCGTCTCAGCATATATTTATTGGCACGCTTGCAATTCAACAATACTGTGTTCCTGCGACTAACAGTGTAGACCCACCCCATTTTAATGTCTTAAAGAAGAGCGGCTAATTTCAAACGCTTGTTTACCCTGTTCAAAAAGCTTGACCGACCAGCATCGGACAAAGCTCTTTATTGCTTGTTCACCACGCCGGCATCAAACCAGTGAAAAATTCATTCGCAGTTCCTGATCGCATTTGAACTGGTGTTCATATGTCCTTCTGCTCGCGCGTGGGTGTGTGAGCTATTTGTGCCTGGTGACCCAATGTGCTTACGTGGGGTGGTCTGTTTGTATAATGAACAACGAACGATTGTGTCGCACAGGTGTACGTCCCGTAGACAAAAGTTACATTTTCGCGTGCAAATCATATTACACCGTCTCAGCATATATTTATTGGCACGCTTGCAATTCAACAATACTGTGTTCCTGCGACTAACAGTGTAGACCCACCCCATTTTAATGTCTTAAAGAAGAGCAGCTAATTTCAAACGCTTGTTTACCCTGTTCAAAAAGCTTGACCGACCAGCATCGGACAAAGCTCTTTATTGCTTGTTCACCATGCCGGCATCAAACCAGTGAAAAATTCATTCGCAGTTCCTGATCGCATTTGAACTGGTGTTCATATGTCCTTCTGCTCGCGCGTGGGTGTGTGAGCTATTTGTGCCTGGTGACCCAATGTGCTTACGTGGGGTGGTCTGTTTGTATAATGAACAACGAACGATTGTGTCGCACAGGTGTACGTCCCGTAGACAAAAGTTACATTTTCGCGTGCAAATCATATTACACCGTCTCAGCATATATTTATTGGCACGCTTGCAATTCAACAATACTGTGTTCCTGCGACTAACAGTGTAGACCCACCCCATTTTAATGTCTTAAAGAAGAGCAGCTAATTTCAAACGCTTGTTTACCCTGTTCAAAAAGCTTGACCGACCAGCATCGGACAAAGCTCTTTATTGCTTGTTCACCACGCCGGCATCAAACCAGTGAAAAATTCATTCGCAGTTCCTGATCGCATTTGAACTGGTGTTCATATGTCCTTCTGCTCGCGCGTGGGTGTGTGAGCTATTTGTGCCTGGTGACCCAATGTGCTTACGTGGGGTGGTCTGTTTGTATAATGAACAACGAACGATTGTGTCGCACAGGTGTACGTACCGTAGACAAAAGTTACATTTTCGCGTGCAAATCACAAATATATTACACCGTCTCAGCATATATTTATTGGCACGCTTGCAATTCAACAATACTGTGTTCCTGCGACTAACAGTGTAGACCCACCCCATTTTAATGTCTTAAAGAAGAGCAGCTAATTTCAAACGCTTGTTTACCCTGTTCAAAAAGCTTGACCGACCAGCATCGGACAAAGCTCTTTATTGCTTGTTCACCACGCCGGCATCAAACCAGTGAAAAATTCATTCGCAGTTCCTGATCGCATTTGAACTGGTGTTCATATGTCCTTCTGCTCGCGCGTGGGTGTGTGAGCTATTTGTGCCTGGTGACCCAATGTGCTTACGTGGGGTGGTCTGTTTGTATAATGAACAACGAACGATTGTGTCGCACAGGTGTACGTCCCGTAGACAAAAGTTACATTTTCGCGTGCAAATCACAAATATATTACACCGTCTCAGCATATATTTATTGGCACGCTTGCAATTCAACAATACTGTGTTCCTGCGACTAACAGTGTAGACCCACCCCATTTTAATGTCTTAAAGAAGAGCAGCTAATTTCAAACGCTTGTTTACCCTGTTCAAAAAGCTTGACCGACCAGCATCGGACAAAGCTCTTTATTGCTTGTTCACCATGCCGGCATCAAACCAGTGAAAAATTCATTCGCAGTTCCTGATCGCATTTGAACTGGTGTTCATATGTCCTTCTGCTCGCGCGTGGGTGTGTGAGCTATTTGTGCCTGGTGACCCAATGTGCTTACGTGGGGTGGTCTGTTTGTATAATGAACAACGAACGATTGTGTCGCACAGGTGTACGTACCGTAGACAAAAGTTACATTTTCGCGTGCAAATCACAAATATATTACACCGTCTCAGCATATATTTATTGGCACGCTTGCAATTCAACAATACTGTGTTCCTGCGACTAACAGTGTAGACCCACCCCATTTTAATGTCTTAAAGAAGAGCAGCTAATTTCAAACGCTTGTTTACCCTGTTCAAAAAGCTTGACCGACCAGCATCGGACAAAGCTCTTTATTGCTTGTTCACCACGCCGGCATCAAACCAGTGAAAAATTCATTCGCAGTTCCTGATCGCATTTGAACTGGTGTTCATATGTCCTTCTGCTCGCGCGTGGGTGTGTGAGCTATTTGTGCCTGGTGACCCAATGTGCTTACGTGGGGTGGTCTGTTTGTATAATGAACAACGAACGATTGTGTCGCACAGGTGTACGTACCGTAGACAAAAGTTACATTTTCGCGTGCAAATCACAAATATATTACACCGTCTCAGCATATATTTATTGGCACGCTTGCAATTCAACAATACTGTGTTCCTGCGACTAACAGTGTAGACCCACCCCATTTTAATGTCTTAAAGAAGAGCAGCTAATTTCAAACGCTTGTTTACCCTGTTCAAAAAGCTTGACCGACCAGCATCGGACAAAGCTCTTTATTGCTTGTTCACCACGCCGGCATCAAACCAGTGAAAAATTCATTCGCAGTTCCTGATCGCATTTGAACTGGTGTTCATATGTCCTTCTGCTCGCGCGTGGGTGTGTGAGCTATTTGTGCCTGGTGACCCAATGTGCTTACGTGGGGTGGTCTGTTTGTATAATGAACAACGAACGATTGTGTCGCACAGGTGTACGTCCCGTAGACAAAAGTTACATTTTCGCGTGCAAATCACAAATATATTACACCGTCTCAGCATATATTTATTGGCACGCTTGCAATTCAACAATACTGTGTTCCTGCGACTAACAGTGTAGACCCACCCCATTTTAATGTCTTAAAGAAGAGCAGCTAATTTCAAACGCTTGTTTACCCTGTTCAAAAAGCTTGACCGACCAGCATCGGACAAAGCTCTTTATTGCTTGTTCACCACGCCGGCATCAAACCAGTGAAAAATTCATTCGCAGTTCCTGATCGCATTTGAACTGGTGTTCATATGTCCTTCTGCTCGCGCGTGGGTGTGTGAGCTATTTGTGCCTGGTGACCCAATGTGCTTACGTGGGGTGGTCTGTTTGTATAATGAACAACGAACGATTGTGTCGCACAGGTGTACGTCCCGTAGACAAAAGTTACATTTTCGCGTGCAAATCATATTACACCGTCTCAGCATATATTTATTGGCACGCTTGCAATTCAACAATACTGTGTTCCTGCGACTAACAGTGTAGACCCACCCCATTTTAATGTCTTAAAGAAGAGCAGCTAATTTCAAACGCTTGTTTACCCTGTTCAAAAAGCTTGACCGACCAGCATCGGACAAAGCTCTTTATTGCTTGTTCACCACGCCGGCATCAAACCAGTGAAAAATTCATTCGCAGTTCCTGATCGCATTTGAACTGGTGTTCATATGTCCTTCTGCTCGCGCGTGGGTGTGTGAGCTATTTGTGCCTGGTGACCCAATGTGCTTACGTGGGGTGGTCTGTTTGTATAATGAACAACGAACGATTGTGTCGCACAGGTGTACGTCCCGTAGACAAAAGTTACATTTTCGCGTGCAAATCATATTACACCGTCTCAGCATATATTTATTGGCACGCTTGCAATTCAACAATACTGTGTTCCTGCGACTAACAGTGTAGACCCACCCCATTTTAATGTCTTAAAGAAGAGCAGCTAATTTCAAACGCTTGTTTACCCTGTTCAAAAAGCTTGACCGACCAGCATCGGACAAAGCTCTTTATTGCTTGTTCACCACGCCGGCATCAAACCAGTGAAAAATTCATTCGCAGTTCCTGATCGCATTTGAACTGGTGTTCATATGTCCTTCTGCTCGCGCGTGGGTGTGTGAGCTATTTGTGCCTGGTGACCCAATGTGCTTACGTGGGGTGGTCTGTTTGTATAATGAACAACGAACGATTGTGTCGCACAGGTGTACGTCCCGTAGACAAAAGTTACATTTTCGCGTGCAAATCATATTACACCGTCTCAGCATATATTTATTGGCACGCTTGCAATTCAACAATACTGTGTTCCTGCGACTAACAGTGTAGACCCACCCCATTTTAATGTCTTAAAGAAGAGCAGCTAATTTCAAACGCTTGTTTACCCTGTTCAAAAAGCTTGACCGACCAGCATCGGACAAAGCTCTTTATTGCTTGTTCACCACGCCGGCATCAAACCAGTGAAAAATTCATTCGCAGTTCCTGATCGCATTTGAACTGGTGTTCATATGTCCTTCTGCTCGCGCGTGGGTGTGTGAGCTATTTGTGCCTGGTGACCCAATGTGCTTACGTGGGGTGGTCTGTTTGTATAATGAACAACGAACGATTGTGTCGCACAGGTGTACGTCCCGTAGACAAAAGTTACATTTTCGCGTGCAAATCATATTACACCGTCTCAGCATATATTTATTGGCACGCTTGCAATTCAACAATACTGTGTTCCTGCGACTAACAGTGTAGACCCACCCCATTTTAATGTCTTAAAGAAGAGCAGCTAATTTCAAACGCTTGTTTACCCTGTTCAAAAAGCTTGACCGACCAGCATCGGACAAAGCTCTTTATTGCTTGTTCACCACGCCGGCATCAAACCAGTGAAAAATTCATTCGCAGTTCCTGATCGCATTTGAACTGGTGTTCATATGTCCTTCTGCTCGCGCGTGGGTGTGTGAGCTATTTGTGCCTGGTGACCCAATGTGCTTACGTGGGGTGGTCTGTTTGTATAATGAACAACGAACGATTGTGTCGCACAGGTGTACGTCCCGTAGACAAAAGTTACATTTTCGCGTGCAAATCATATTACACCGTCTCAGCATATATTTATTGGCACGCTTGCAATTCAACAATACTGTGTTCCTGCGACTAACAGTGTAGACCCACCCCATTTTAATGTCTTAAAGAAGAGCAGCTAATTTCAAACGCTTGTTTACCCTGTTCAAAAAGCTTGACCGACCAGCATCGGACAAAGCTCTTTATTGCTTGTTCACCACGCCGGCATCAAACCAGTGAAAAATTCATTCGCGCGACCGCATAGTTCAGCAACGTCTGGTAATTGCCGTAGAGGTTCAGGTACAGCTCTTCCCTCAGGTAATTAGCGATGTAAGACTTGAAGTTACTCATGCGAATCGCGTTCAGATCCAGGTTGCTCCCAGGTGTCACTGCCAACTTGATGTGCTCCACGAAGAAAGTACGCACGAAGCCCGGTCGATTGGGAGCCGCGGTGACCTCGAACATCCCTGTGGTATTGTAGACGACAGCTTGAACATCCACTTCCTTGACTGTGCCAATTAAATTGTCTCCCTTGGTCTGAAAAAATAAATTCACAGGGACACTTAATTCCATTAGGAGTGTGCAATGTGAGATCATTAGCAGCTATTGATGTATTTACCGGACGTGGCGTCATTTCCAGTCAGGTTACGTCACTTTCCTCCGGCCAATTGGAATGCTCCGGTTTGGTGACGTCCCCTCCCTTCAGCCAATGAACGAATTTTGTGACCAACGACGCCTTTTGGCCTCAAAAAGAAAGCACTTGAACATCATTAGAAAACAGGTCTTCATTGCGACCGTCCTCTTTTCAGCGCACAGCACTAGCCGTCTCTGCAGCTCCACCTCTATACGAGAACCCTGCAGCCAAAAGCTAAAAATTCACGTGGGCTGGTTCATCAGCAGCGAAGAGGGTAACAAATGCGACACTAAAAAAGTAAAGTAGAGGAATATTTTCTGCAGTGTGCCACCGTGATTAAGTCTCAGTGTTCACATTTACCCTTAACTGCAGCTCTTTAAAAGATCGGTTCATGTTTGAGAAGAAAATCGATGAAATTCAATCCCAGTGAATGCCATTTGATTTGCTCTATTCTTACCGGCGATTCTGAACAAAACAAGCCCCTAAATACCAAAAGTCGTCGCCATCGGCCAGATTGTTCTCAAGATGCAAAGAAAGGCTCTCTCAGAACGCCCAACATTCTCCTGCTCTGCACCATTTTATTAATTAACAATGTGTTCGTGCGTGTGTGGAAGGGAGGGGGGCAGATAGCAGTGCAAAGAGGTGCATACGCTTGTTCTCCTACGGGTTCCAAATATGGCGTCGATAATTTTAATTGCAGTTGTGCAACAAACTGGCGTCCTCTTTGGAAGAGAAGTGCCCCGGACTTAACCATAATACAGCTGCAAGACCAGTGATATCGGAAACCAGTCTGAGCCAGTGAGTGTGTTCCAGACAACACAGGAGCAAGCCGGAACCACCAAAATACCGCAGATTTTTTCTAACAAAGAAGAAAGATTTTGTGCAAGTCTCTGTTCGCCTTCCTTCGCGCTATAGTTTCTCGCAATCACGTACTTACTCGCTCGTCAAAGAATTCGACATAATAGGCATCAACTTGCGGTTGCCCGTTATCTCGTGACTATTGTACCGAGGCACCTCTCAGAAATAAAAAGATCCATTAAGCCGAAACGCAATCTTCCTCCTCAAAAGCGTAATAGGGAAAATTTTTTCTCCACAAATTCATCACTCTTTGTTAAAGCGCGTTCATTCAGTCGTTCTTTAATTCATAGCCGCTAAACGATGCCGGCTTAAAGAAGTAGAGAGCAAGCGGAGTCCATCTCCTGACCCATACCACGGCAACTAGGTCCGTGGTGATGCCGTCGAAGCTCAGCATGCAGGTGACGCTGGTGTTGCCGGCCACCACTTTCGGGTCGCAGTTGCCGACGCGCTGCACGGACGTGTCGAAGTTCTTGATGCCGCCTCGCGTCACGTTCACCTTCAGGTCTCGGTTCGTGATGGCCGTCTTGTAGACCTGCACGACATGTCACTGCGTATACTATTGGCCTGTGCTATTTCGCCCCAGCATGGATACATTTTTTTTTTATCGCAGTCATATGTGAAACAAAGGACACAATGTGGGTTTAAGACTCTCAGCCGTTTTGTTCGAATTTCACTCGGGCTGGTGCATGTCCTCATGGAGTTTGCTAGGTGCTGCATTCAAATTCATCGTGATGCACACTCCACAAACAAGCGGGAAAGTGCACAAAATACTATCATATTAACCGGCAGTCAGATAATTTACATTTTAGCGACAACATGATCACGTTGCTCTACGCAGTAAACTGCGACCACATCTTGTGTGTTGCAGGTAATATTTAGCGCGTAGGTACTTCACATCTACGGCCAAAGTGGACGTCCTAGTGGACAGATATGGTCATTGGGCCATTGGTGTTCCGTGAAACACCTAAATTTTATTGCTCCACCACAGACGTTCAAAAAGCTTATCTTTTGAGTGATTTTACTGCGACAGCTGTACCAGTGGAACTTAACGCGAATGCCGGCGTTTTCTGTGTGAAACCTTGGAGTGTGAAGCTCCCACTCTCGGGAAGCGCCCCCGCCCCCTCCCCCCCAGCCACCTTCCTGACGCTTACCTAGCTAGGGGGTTACCCAACGCTATACCTTCGATCCACCTCTCAACCCCACCGCCGCCCACCTTCAAGCGACAGCTTTAGTGTTAGCACCACTTACCTTGAATGCGAACGGAGGCAGCGGTGCCGTCGGGTACAAGCCGGGCGTTTCCCTGATGAGGCTGGGCATTCTTTGCAGAATGACGACGTCAATGAAGTCGTTCGCTTCATTCACACTGTTCGAGCCTCCTGTGGCAATATGAGCGCACAGCGCGAGCCACGGTAAGTTTGCATTCAACGCTGAAGATTTGTTATTCAGCCTCAGTTTCCACAAATTCATTTATGATGCTTCAAAGTTACACATACTGCCATGGCCCTCTCCCAGCAACGTTTTCTAAACATGTGGCATTTGTAGATGAACCGTTAGAGTTCATGTTTCTGTCACAAGGTGCTTCAAGAGCACTAGAAATAAAATTCAGCGACAAATAAAAATCAGTTTTTTTTCTATATGCGAGGGCTTGTTTCAATAACAATACTAGCAACAAACGTAGAGCAGAGTGAGCTGTGCTTCATCGTGGTGTCTTCTTGCCAAAGGCGCTCTCGAACCTATACCCACACCCGAATGCCCTTCCAACCTTCCAACTACAACCAACCTCAGATGTGGAAACACAAATAAAATCAGGACCTTATTTAGCAGTTCTTCATCACAGTCGCATTTCCCCTTCAGTTATTCTAGAGTCGTTACACTAAGCAACTGTTCAAGGTGGTTGTGGGACCGATATTACTGGGCATTCTGACGTCTGCAATGACACATGATAAGTAAATGGCATGCCTTTAAAGGGCACGATGTCACTCTCAAGGAGACCCATAAAGTCTTGCACAGCATCTCGGTACGTCTGCCTGTCGTCAGCCTCCACGTGACCTGCGAGCCACGTGCCGTCATTAATGTGTTTCTGGGGTCTCTCAAAGAGGACGAAGCAGTCAATGGGCTTCAGTCTAAGCGCAGATATACATCTGCAGACGGAAGCTGTGCAGCTTTCTCAAAGCATGATAATCGATGTCATCTACAGGATAATTAGGTGCTTTTATGAAAACTGTGTATGGATCTTAAGAGTCCACTGTAATACTTTAGTTTTCTGGGCCAAAACTTTTTCCAGTTTTTAAAGCCGTTAATTCTTCCTGTAACTCTCTTTTTCATCAAAGATTTAATTTTATATTCAACGAAATGTGGTAATTCATGTCATAATTCTGCTGCATTATCGATATTCTTGTCTTAAAGCATTTTGCGCGCTTTCGATGAACTGGAAAATTCGGATCTTTTATAGTTTTTGTGTAATACGCATGTGACGCAGGTCCAATATCGGGCAACCACGATAACATGTATACAAAACACCACAGCGTTGCCTACTAAACAAGAGAATATAAAGATATGACGGCGATACGTTTTGTTCTTGTTTTTGCCATTGTAACTGCAATGTATTTCACGACGAAAGCCGCTATTGGGCGCCAGTTCAGAGTTGTGTAACTGAAGTCCATTGTATTTGTAATACTTCCTTGCCCCAAGCCCCGAGCAGCTCGGCGCCTAGCCAAGCCAAGCCAAGAGAGAGAGAGAGAGAGAGAGAGCAAACAAAAAATATAAAAAAGACAAGGAAAAAGAACAGTAACGATGACGACAGAAAGAAGAGAAGAAGAAAACAGATTAAATGAAGAGCCGCAAATTAATAACCACGGCTCTGGTCGATGTTTTAACTAAGTCGCCGCGTAGATTAGGCAGTGTTTTTATTTTGTTCTTGTAGCACTGTGAAAGGTCTGACCCGTTTTCGTGCTTCCATTGAAGCGGATCCCTGTGAATGGCACAATTCACATTTAATGCTAAATATCACCGCGCACTGAAACTGAGCATTTTCGAGAAAAGCAAGTGACAATACTCACCGACATACGCAACAACGCAGAGTAGTAAGGCAAACTGCTTCATGGTTTCCTATTGGTCCCTGCATGAGGCAAAGAAACAAATGTTTGTCTTTCTATATTTACGAACTCTTAAAGAGCAGGTGATATTCCTGCCTCTTTCAGGGTACTGATTTCTTCTTCTTTGACCTGGGAAAGAAAGCTGCTCAACGATATTAACGCTACCTGCTGTTTTGCGCGAATTCGTTGCGAGAAAATGTAGTAGTTCTTCCTCAGCAACATTGACAGCATTGAGGCTCTTGTAGACGAATTATCCTCGCCTCGCCACTGCGGTGGTCCTAACCCAGATCGCGAAGGGAGATAGACAATAGGTCCGACTGGTGCACCGTAATGCATTCGGCAGGCGCGATTTTGCTACATGAATTGAAAATTCGTCTCAGATATCTCGGTGGACACAGCACACGGGCGCCTTTTGCGTTTCGCCTCCATCGAAACGCGGCCGCCGCGGTCGGGTTCGAACCCGGCTACTCCGGCTCAGTAGCCGAGCGCCATAAGCACTGAGCCACCGCGGCAGGGTCACTACATGAACGCTCAGCGACATGAATGCCCAGCGCGCGTCCGGCGCTGAGCGTCGCACTGTACTCTCTCCCTCCTCACCCTTTCGCACGGAGACGAGCCTTTATGCGGCCTTTTTCCTTTCTCTATCCTCTTCGCAGAAATAGACGCGCCACCTGTCGACATTGCCGGGAAACAAAATACTGCAGCGACCTGCGGGGCAGCAGGCGCAGACGGTGCGCCTCATGCGTGCCACGGCGCATGCGCGCAGCCTAGAAGTAGCATTCTGCTAGCGCCAAAAATCCAAGCGACAGCTAAACAGATGCGCCCCCAAGCTTACTATACGATGTAGCAAACTTCATCTCCTCTTATAAGCGGAGTCTGCGCTTCTCTCTGTCTTACTCCGTGATCCAAACTTTGTTCGCTATCTGATCTGAATTCGTAGATTTGGCAAATGCGCAACATTTCTCGGAAGCGAAAACGAGTGCCAAAATGCCGCTGTAACACGACGCCCCGACTTTTCTCCCGCACTCGTGGTTTCCACTTTCTGATAAGTTTCCTTTTGACCTGATATTACCCCAGCGCTGTTTGTGAGGAAAAAATGGGACAGCTAGCGCGAATGAATAGCTCATAATGTCATGTGGCGCCCTCTAAGGAGTAACACTATTAATGCAATTTATAGAAAGTTTGTAAGCGGTATTTAGGCAATGTATGTGAAGGATGTAGCAATGAAGGCACGCGCCGTCGTTTTCTGAGGAATGTACAGCCTTCCTCAAAAGTTTATGGTCCGAAGGGTTGGCTCCTAGGCCGTGTATTAGCGATTTATAAATTTTATGAAAGTCTTAAGCTTCGGAGATGTGGAGACGAGAGTTCCTCCCACCTGAAGAGAGTTTTAACGCTGGCGATAGATAACGAGCCAAACAGCATGACCCAGAAGTAAATCCTTTTGGGCCCTTTACTTTTAACGAAGGGTGCACCTCATCAATAAATTTACTGTAACTAACGTTCACTTTCTCCTGGCATATGACGTCGTTGCTTATGGACGCCATTGTGCACCGTATCTTAGTAACTCGTCGCATTCGCTTATCCACGCAAGCGCACGATCCTACGTATTTAAACAATATCACTCACTCGGAATCCTCAGCACAATGGACACCAATAATGTGAGAATAGCTCAGCATAATGGCGCGAAATATTTTGTCGTGAGTTACTTAACATCGCCGAAAACAACAACATTCGTAGGCTAAGGCCTCACTTAATTGGATAAATGTCGTTTACAGGTGTGACCCTTCATTCAATAAAAAAAATGTTGCGGTTGAGAGGCTATATGGTTAAAGGCCCTATCCACCGAGACCTGCGACGTCCCCTTGGTGTGGGCTACTCTTATTTATATTTTTTAATTTACATTCATTCATGGATTGCTGCACAGCGACTAGCGACACGCTCAGGTTGGTTCGTAACGGCCATCATGGCGGCCATGTTTCGGGAAAGCCGTATAAGGCGCATTTCATCCTGTGATTTAAAGCGCTGCAACCCGGCGCCACTTGCAGCTGGCAGTTATACAGAAAAACTATTCACAAGTAGCACTCATCGGGGTTTAAAGCCTGGCTGCTTCTCTGGCACGAATCAAAGCCTCACTCGGAAGTTTTCTTGATTCCAGTTTCGCCATTTCTTAGCCAGATACTTTTAAAGAATTATCGCCGGCGGACCGCTGTATCTTCTTGCGGAAACCACTGTGCTTTGAACACCTAGAGCTTGATAACAGTGTAACTGCAGCATGCCCCTGCAGAAACTGCCCGAAAGAAAACCCCTTTCGACGAATCACACGTAACTATAACTGCTTCCCCATTCGTGAATTCGTGCTCGTGCATTCTGCATTCTTGTAGAAAGATGTTAAAATATGACTGCTTGTGATGAAAGAAGTTCATAGCTACAACTTAAAATTAACGCTAAAAACTGCCATACACCAGTAGCGAACGACTATCTCCTTGAATGTTTAACATCTAAAGATAGGATAATTGAATGGATGTTCTTTCGTATCTTATCCCTGTAGGAGTCGAACACTTCACCTCTCGCTTAGGCTCTAAACGGTCTTGCCATTTAGCCACCGCGACGGATGTTCAGCGTGCACAAAAGTTATCAAACATGCGTACTAGTGCTTACGGGTCAGATCCAAGTGAGCAGGATATGAACGTAATGAAAATGGTAAGTCACTAAAGGCAAGCAAACTTACGTACTGCAGGTGAGGACTTGGTAGACTCTGTTGAGGTTTTCGCTGATATGCGCCGACGAACTGAGACAGATTGGCGGCCTCGTGACGTAAACCCCGCGCTTTTTCCCTCCGCCTCTGCCGTCAGCACTTCTATCTCGGCCGGGCGTTTTCCGCTCATACAGGCCTCGGGTTTCCTCGCGGCGTCTAAGAGATAGTCGACAGGCTATGGCAAGCGTCTCGTGTGCAGCGCTTTCAAGAAACCTCGGCCTCTGTGTGTCAGTGGTTTAAACTTATCCCATTGTTCTGTGTTCTGCTTACATGAAAGAACACTGCCTTCTGTACATTCTTTGACACAGCTGATCAATGCAGCAAGGAAAGTACAGAAAGCAGTGTCAGAACATTTTAATCAGTGTGACCACGTACAACTTCGATGAATTTTAAAAATTGATTCTTCGATCAGGCTCCAAATCTGAAAGAGATAGAAAATACAGAGAGGCATTCCTAATACACAAATGTGAAACCTTACAACCAACAGGAATCAACATATCCAGAGGAAACTTTGAATCTATCACGTACATTCCGGTACTGGCGTAAATTTTAAAAAGTCTTGCACGTGGTCAGAAGTTTTCCCAGTACTTTATACCGCAGCTTTTCATTTCTTTCAATCTACCTCTCCGCTTCAATCCGTCTTTTTCCAATCAATCCCTTTTTTCTCCTAATTTTCTTTTTTTTCTATTTGTTTAATTTTAGTTCTACTTCTACCTTATGTCTTAACCTCCTGCTATCATTTCTTAGCAACACTTGGACTGCGCACTCCTCCCCACCTGTTATTTAAAGCTTTCTCTGAGCCCATCTCATTCTCTCCTTTTTCTTTTATTTTTTTTTTAGTTTTTTGTCCCGCGGTATTTCTTTCCGCCATGCTCCTTCACTCCTTCATCCTAGCTCGTCAGGTCAACGCAGCCAGTCCTACCAAGCCGCCTGTCACAGCGGGACACGCAGCCTTTCGAGCCTTTTCTCGCTCTCTCTCCACGCTCTACACCCGCGGATTCATTTCTGCTGTCTTCTTGAAAAGTAACCCAGCACTACATTTTGATACGATTACACAGAGAACCTGAGAGGATGGGCGCTGACTCCAGCTGTTTTTACTGAAGCACGCATACACATCATCATCACCATCATCATCATCAGCCTGGCTACGCCCACTGCAGGGCAAAGGCCTCTCCCATGTCTCTTCAATTAACCCTGTCCTTTGCCAGCTGACTCCACCCTATGCCTGCAAACTTCTTAATCTCATCCGCCCACCTAATCTTCTGCCGCCCCCTGCTACGGATTGAAGGTACTAAGCGCATGCGTATTCATGACTGTAGGAAAAGAAAAAAAATCTAATAGATTAAAGACAGCAGGGCTCTACCTAACCTACTATGATTTTTTCCGCACTTGTAGCTTCTCAGTGCTTTAATTCTGCACAAATGTAACATGTGTCTGCTTCAGTAAAAATAGCGCCCATCCTGCCAGGTTCTTTTGATGTAGCGGGAGGGAAGAAAGTTTTAACGCCTGCCGCCATGTCCACGGTTCGCGTCGCCGATGGCAGCCCCGCTGCCGTGATTGGAATGTGCACTGCGAGAGTCAGCATTGCCGGGCGTCATATACCCGTTCTGTTCACCGTCCTGACCCGGTGCCCTCAGGACATAATCCTTGGCCTTGACTTTTTAACCGCCCATTCAGCTCTTATTGACTGTTCCTCAGGCCTTCTTCGATTGGATCTGCCCCTGTGCAATGACGACTCCACCAGCTCACCTCGCCTTCAATCCACCGAGTTCAGTTCAGTTCAGTTCAGTTTTATTCCTTAAAGGCCCCCATTTCAGGGGGTGTTACATAAGGGGTGGGATTACATTTGTAGTGAGGAAAACAAACAGCGATGGTAATTTAACATTGAAGGTGATCTGTTACGCTTTCTTGAAAAGCAGATGTTGAAGCGATGGCGACGATGTCATGGGGTAGGCCGTTGAAATAACGAAGCTGAAAACGTAGTAGTGCGTGATAGTGGGCGGGCAACTTGAAGGGGATGACTGGTGCGGTGAGATATGCGTGATGTGGCGGCGGTATACGGTGCTTTATTGAGAGAAGAATAAAAGAATTTGTGATAAAGGGTGAGGCTAGCAATGCGACGACGAAAAGAGAGGGGTGGCAGTCCGGATGTAGCTTTCAAGAATGAGACACTGACGTCATATGAGTATGAGGAATGAATGAATCGGGCAGCATGATTCTGCACAGCTTCCAATGCGGTGATTAGGTATGCTTGTTGTGGGCTCCAGATGGGGGATGCATATTCTAATTTGGGTCTTATAAGTGATTTATACGCGAGCAATTTAACATTTGGTGGGGCAAGACGAAGGTGACGTTTTAGAAAACCGAGTGTTTTGTTTGATGCTGAAATGATGTTACCAATATGAACCTGCCATGATAGATTAGAAGAAAGGGTGACTCCTAGATATTTATATGATTGTACTTGCTCAATCTGTGTGTTAGAAATTGAATAATGAAAGAGATATGGATTGTGACGACGAGTGAAGGACATGAGTTTACATTTAGTAGGATTGAGGGACATTAGCCAGTTATCACACCAATTTAGTACGTTGTTAAGCTATGTCTGAAGAGTGTATGGATCGTGACAGTTATTAATGGTGCGGTAAATAACACAATCATCTGCGAAAATTCGAATACTACAGGAAACATGCAGGGGCAAGTCGTTAATATATATTAAGAATAGGAGGGGACCGAGGACAGAATCTTGTGGGACCCCTGAAGTAACCGGGAGAGATGTAGACAGATGGCCGTTAAGATAGACTGACTGAGAACGGTTAGTTAGGAATTCTTCAGTCCATTTGAGAGTATTAGGGGGTAGGTTCAGCTTTGAGAGTTTTAGTAATAGCCGGCGGTGGGAAACCTTGTCAAAAGCTTTGGCGAAATCAAGAAAGAGGGTGTCTGTCTGCATATTACGGTCTAGATTAGTGTGCAAGTCGTGAAGGAAAAGCGCTAGTTGGGTTTCGCAAGAGAGGCCCTTACGAAACCCATGTTGTGAGGGGTGAAAGAAATGGTTTCGGTCCAAGAAGTTTACGATTTGTGAGTAGATGACATGTTCCATGATTTTACAAGGCACACTAGTCAATGAAATGGGGCGGTAATTCAAGGGCGAGTCTCTGTTACCTGATTTGTAGACTGGAACGACCTTCCCCGTTTTCCAATCAAGAGGCAAAATTCCTGAGGAGAGTGACTGTGAGAAAATGAGACATAAATATGATGCACAAATTGATTCCATGTTTTTCAATAGTTTTGAATTAATCAGGTCCATACCAGCTGATGATGAAAGTTTCATATTACGAATTATGGATGAAATGCCTTCTTCGACGAACGTGACTGCCGGCATGGGGGTTTCTAAGTTAAAGGGTGGTAATTGTGAAAGTGCGTTGGGTTCGGTAGTGAACACAGATGTGAATGCATGGTTAAATATTTCTGCGCAATCATGGTCAGTCACTGCTTCATGTGAATCATTCGTCAGTTTAATATCGGGAGGATGTGTTGGGTTTAAAACTTGCCAGAATTGCTTGGGGTTTCTTATAAGTAAGTTTGGTAAGTCATTGTGATAAAATGAGTACTTGGCGTTACGAACAGAAAGTAGGTATGATTTTTCGGCCTCGAAGTATTTTCCCCATGCGGCAGGCGTGTCGTTTCGTTTGGCGGTACGAAACAATCGTTTCTTTTTGTTTTCGAGTCGTTTCAAGTGCTGGGTAAACCATGGTTTATTGCGATTAGTATGAAAGGTAATCCTTGGTACGAACATATTAGTGAGAAGATTTAATTTGTTCTTGAATATCAGCCAGTTTTCATGAATTGAGCGAGTGTGAAATGCGGATTCGTATTCAGGAAAAAAGGTGTTAAGTTCTTCAGTTATTGCATTATAGTTACCCTTATCGTAGAGGTGTATCGTTTTATCGGATGTCTGTTTTTGAGTCGAGGTAAATGAGAATAAAGCGTGCATGACTTTGTGATCGCTGATTTCAGGAAGGTAACTGATGGATGATACATTCTCGGGGCTGCTTGTTAGTATCAGGTCGAGTGTGTTTGCTGATTCTCGTGAGACACGGGTTGGTTGGGAAATTAATTGAGTGAGGTTAAAATTTAAACAGACATCGATGAAGTTCTTCGCCTCTGCATGACACGTTATTGTGGAACTAGCTATGTTCTGCCAATCAATATCCGTGTAGTTAAAATCACCGAAAAGAAGTATACGGGCATTTGGATATGTGAAAACAAGTTTATGAAGGATGTTGTTCAGATGACGTGGGAAGTCTGGACTAGTCTGGGGGGGCCTGTAGCAAACGCCAAGCAGAGCTGTTACGGGGGGAGCGCGACAGATGAGCCATATGGCTTCAATGTCGGATGCGACGTCAACAACAGAGCATGATATGCCTCGATGAATGGCAACGAGAACACCGCCCCCCCCGTTTGCCTTTCCGATCGTTTCGATACACTTCGAAGTTGGGTAAATCGGCCAAAATTTCCGCATCCGTTACGTCACTATTTAGCCAAGTTTCTGTTAGTATTAGTATGTTGCTTCCGGGTGACGACATGATGTTTGATATGAGTTCGCGCTTTGGAAGAAGACTACGGATGTTAGTGAATATTATCGAAAACGAGAGAACATTGTGCGGTGGAGCGGGTCGACGATTTGTTAAAGTTTTGTGACGGGGCAATTGCTATGCTATTTCCTTAACGGTTTGGGATGATGCGTCAAATACATAGCGTTTTGAGCCGATGTGCAGGGTTTTGAAGCGCAAGGAGTACTTGTTAAAATTGGCTTTGGCAAACACTAGTAACTGTTTACGCGCGTGTCGAACGGTGCGGGAAAAGTCCTCTCCAATACTGTAGTTTGTGTCTTTTAATTTACGGCCATTTGATAACAGTGCGTCTTTGGTTTTATGATAGGAATTTTACGATTACGGGACGAGTTCGGTCGGCTGAATGATTTCCGAGGCGATGCGCTCTTTCAATGTCGTTAGGTTCCAAGGTTATATCAAGATTATTGCGGCAAACATCAATGACTAGTTTTTCTGACTCAGCCCACGTTTCAGCGCTAGCAGGGTCAGGGATGCCATAGAAAATGAGGTTATTCCGACGTGATTGGTTTTCCGCGTCATCCAGGCGTGTTTCTAGTTCTTCAATCTTTTTAGCTTGGTTGATTGTGGCTGACTGCACTATTCCAATATCGTTTCTGAGGTGAAGAAGTGTTCGGTAATGCGCTTCGAGATCGGCCATTCGTTTGTCTAGGCTTGCTATGGTTTGATCTGTTGTGTTCAGCTGTGTTTTGAGGCCCTGTATTTCCGTAATCAACAGGGTCTGTCCCGCGTTTAGCTTCTGTAGTTCAGCGAGTACAGCAGCGTTTCCCTCAGGACCAGGGTTTGTCTCAACGTCACCTGATAGCATGAGCAAGGAATGAATTACGTGAGCACACTCAACGGCAATGGCAACACAGCACTGCTGTATACATCCCTCTGTCGCCTTCTCCTCCCGTCCCTGATGGAGACTACGTCGCCTGCCCTATCACCGCTGTGATTCTGAATCGTAATGTCCTCTTTCCCCACACCATTGTCCACATCACCAACAACTGCACCTGCCTCCCTGTCCTCAACTTCAGCCTGTCCCCTCAGGTACTTCCGACCGGCATTTCCCTTGCTGATCTGTCCCCATTGACCGATTGCAGAGTTTCTGTCCTGGCTCCTGACCCAACGACTGCCGTCTCTAATGTCCCTACATCGCAACCCTCCCGTGAGGACTCTATTTCCCGGATGATCGCGGCCGATCTGCCCTCTCCTGATTCTACAGCTCTTCACAGCCTTTTGTCCTCCTACAGTGATATTTTTTACTTTTGGGACCGTCCCTTGGGTCAAACCTCTGTTGTCGCCCACCACATTGACACCGGCGAAGCCCGCCCTATTCACGGACGGCCCTATAGGGTCTCCCTCGCAGAGAGCAGTGTTATTCAGGCAGAGGTGGACAAGATGCTGGCCCGCAACATCATCGAGTCTTCGAGTAGTCCTTAGGCGTCCCCTGTCGTGCTTGTTAAAAAGAAAGATCAAACCTGGCGATTCTGCGTCGATTACCGCCATCTGAATGCCGTCACAAAGAAAGACGTCTACCCTTTGCCCCGAATTGACGACGCTCTCGACTGCTTGCACGGCGCCAGTTACTTTTCCTCCATCGATATTCGCTCAGGGTACTGGCAGATCGCTGTCGATGAACGGGATCGGGAGAAAACCGCCTTTGTCACCCCGGACGGCCTGTACCAATTTAAAGTCATGCCTTTCGGCCTGTGCAATGCCCCTGCGACCTTCGAGCGCATGATGGACTCCCTCCTGCGCGGTTTTACTTGGACGACATGCCTCTGCTACTTGGATGACGTGATTGTTTTTTCGTCCACATTCCAAAGCCACCCGCATCGCCTTTCAGCCATCCTTTCCGTCTTCCGCCGCGCTGGTCTTCAGCTGAACTCGAAGAAATGTACCTTCGGCCGCCGTCAGCTCAAGGTCCTTGGCCACTTGGTCGATTCTGCTGGGATCCAACCCGACCCCGACAAAGTCCGCGCCGTGCGTTCATTTCCTACTCCGCGCTCCTCCGGTGATGTGCGCAGCTTTCTCGGCCTATGTTCCTATTTCCGCCGGTTCATCCAGAACTTTGCGGAAATAGCCCGACCTCTTACCACGCTCCTCAAGAAGGACATCCTGTTCTCTTAGGGACCCCCCCCCCCCCCCCAAGCTGCCGCCTTCAGAGCCCTTATCAGTGCCCTCACTGCTCCACCTGTGTTGGCGCACTTTGATCCTTCAGCCCCTACGGAACTTGGGACCGATGCGAGCGGCCATGGCATTGGTGCCCTACTTGCTCAGCGGCAACGCAACAAGCTTCGCGTTATTGCGTACGCCAGCCGTCTCCTTTCTGTGTCAGAGCGCAACTATTCTATCACCGAGCGGGAATGCCTCGCTCTGGTTTGGGCTATTGCAAAATTCCGCCCATACTTGTTTGGGCACCCTTTCTCTGTTATCACGGATCACCACGCCTTATGCTGGCTTTCTTCGCTCAAAGACCCTACTGGCCGGCTGGGGCGCTGGGCTCTTCGCCTTCAAGAGTACACATTTTGTGTCGTCCACAAGTCCGGCCGCTTGCACCAGGACGCGGATTGTTTGTCCCGTTACCCTGTCGATCCGCCTTCCTCCAAAGAATGCGAGGCTGACGCCTGCGTCTTATCCATCTCGGCCTTCCTCAACATTGCGCAAGAACAGCGCTTGGAACCGTCGCTACGTTCCCTCATCGACCGCCTCACTGCCAACCGCTGTGATGCGTCCCTCGCCCCGTTTGTGCTCCATGAGAACGTCCTCTACCGGCGCAATATGCGGCCTGACGGCGCTGACCTCTTGCTCGTGGTCCCTCAACACCTGCGCAGCAGCGTCCTTGAACAGCTTCATGACGTTCCCACGGCCGGTCATCTTGGAGTCTCCCGCACCTACGACAGCGTGCGCCGCCGGTGCTTTTGGCCCGGTCTATACCGTTCTGTCCGCCGTTATGTGGCCGCTGGCGAACTGTGCTAACGGCGGAAGACGCCCTCGGTTCTCCCTCCCGGGCACCTTCAGCCGATTCCCATCCCCGTAGACCCGTTTTCCAGTGTCGGCCTCGACCTGCTCGGCCCTTTTCCGGTGTCTGCTATGGGAAACAAATGGATCGCGGTCGCGACGGACTACTCCACGCGCTACGCTATTACTCGAGCGATCCCAACCAGCTGCGCAACTGATGTCGCTGACTTTCTCCTGCACGACGTCATACTCCACCACGGTGCTCCCCGTCACCTGCTCACCGATCGCGGTCGCTGCTTTCTTTCCAAAGTGGTCGCCGAACTCCTCCGCTCCTGCTCCGTCCGTCATCAATTCGCCACGGCCTACCATCCGCAGACGAACGGCCTCACTGAACGTCTGAACCGTACCCTCACCTACATGATTTCCATGTACGTCTCCGGCCATCACCGCGACTGGGATATTAGCCTCCCATTTGTTACATTCGCCTACAATTCTACGCGTCACGATACAGCCGGTTTCTACCCTTTTTATCTTTTTATCTTTTTATCTTCTTTTTATCTTTTTATCCTTTGCTGCCCTTCGACAGTGTACTGCCCGCCACCGCCTCCACGAGTCCTTACGCTCGGGACGCCATCGCTCGCGCCGACGCTGCCCGTCTTGTCGCCCGCCAGCGGCTGTCGGCCTCCCAAGTCAATCAGAAACGACGTCATGACTGTCGCCGTCGTGAAGTCACCTACTCTCCTGGCTCCCTTGTGTTACTCTGGATCCCTTCCCGCCGTGTGGGCCTTTGTGAAAAACTGCTCCCCCGATATACAGGCCCTTATCGGGTCGTACGTCCGGTGACCGCGGTGACGTACGAGATCACCCCGCTACATCCGCCATCTCCGGCCGCTGCACCCCGCACCGACATCGTCCATGTGTCCCGCCTCAAACCTTGCAACTCGCCATCTAGCTGGCCTGTGTAGTGCGCACCGGGACGGTGCTTTTGCCGCGAGGGGGGGTCATGCTACGGACGCTGGGAGGACGACGAAGTGGTTGGTAACGAAGACGACGCTGAGGTGCGCGCTTGTGTGCTGAGAGTCTACTCCAAGCCATCGGTTCCTTGCGTAGCAGGTTACCTCTGCTCTTTCTACTGCTGCTTCTAGCCGCCACGTATCATTATTCTTAAAATTTTGGCGCTGGATTACTTTTTCAATAAAACCATGCACCACCAGCTAGCCCCACAACGTGACTTCCTTTCTGCTGAGCTGACTTTTCACAGTGTTGCAGGTCAGCCGGTTAACCCCCTTTAGCAGTCATTATTCCTGGACTAGATTTTCGCTTCCAACCCCATCAATCTTCCCACTTCACGCCTTCCTCCTCGGAGTGAAGACCCAATTTAAACCGCGCCAATGACGAAGGCTTTGCGCAGACGAAGACAAGCCCTCTTGTTGAAATGTTTTCCCCTCCCTTGTTCACTTTTTGAGCGTCAAGAAACTATCTGCCTGTCCTCTGTCTACAACCGATGGTACGAAGTTAAATGAAGATTTGGGTCTTTTAAAGTAAGTATTATTCTAGATATAAGAGCACAATGCAAATGGAAATTCATTCCAACTGATGTTTCTTGACTTTTTAGAACTAAATTAGCCATAGGTGCTCATCTAAACATGTGGCCTACCGTGAATTTGTTCAGATCCCAGCTCTTTCCGTCACCCTTCAGGCTGTCTTATATGCGCAGAAATACGTGCTCATGACGTGACCAGCGTTGGCGGACCTAGTTCAAATGCGTCACGTCGCAGGTCTTCGACGGCCTGCCGTCGCACTGCTATATCCGTCGCATATGTCGCCGTCGAACTGCTTTTAACACACAGTGGTGTTCAATTCGAGCATTTTTCTCTTCTTCAGGTAATTTCAAGAGCAAAATTTGAAGAGCAAGTTTAAAGAAACTTTAAAGAGGCTCTGAAAGGGGATCTAATCAAGTTGCGGTATGCCTGGGATGTTAAAGCCCACCGATTCACTAATATTGACCAGCAAGAATTTTTTTAAATGCGTTTTGTATTATCTGAGCTATCTGTAGTCAAAATTTAATTTTCAGCGTATTCGCGCTTTTCCCTCTCTCGTCACTTTTTGCACGCTGGAAAGTAGACGCTCCTCCGTCGGCCCCATTTCCGGGGCCAAACTTCCTGACCCGCCGGAGCTACGCGGCTTATTGGCCGCGGCCCCGGCAGCTGCCTGACATCTGGAAGAATCTAACCAATAACCATCTCTCAACTTGTATGCACAGGTGCGCGCGAAGGAGGAGGGTGCGAGCTTGAAAAAGTCGACAGGAAGGGCTTTTCTCACTTTCGAACGTAATTGTACGTTCTCTGCTGCATGTAGAAGTCTATTATTTGGCTCAGGTGTTCATGACTACACAATTTTGTGATTGAACGAGTTCATGTGCTCTACTCGAAAGGTGTTTCTCTTTAAGAACTGCAATATGCTCACTTCGTTGAAATTGCTTGGTTTCCCATGCTGTTGCAAGAAAAAAAAAGTGGGGCAGAGATGAAGATTTCTAGTTCTAACTGAGGAAATTTTTGATTACCGCATGGAACATCACTGTTGCCACACATTCAGATCTGCAGTTCTATCTGTACAAAATTTTAGACTGCATTGATGTAGAGAATTTTTGGCATCCTCATTTGGAACCTGGAATTCCGGATCGTATCCTCAACAGCTATGCCTCAACAGCTGGGAACTCAAATACTCTTACTAAAATAAAGAAGAACCTTTCAAGTGCTAAACCGCCAAGCTAAATTTTCGTCAATAGTCTGCTAACAAAAGCTACAGCCACCGGACGCGCCATTACGTGTTGCACGGCACTGTCCGGTGGCCACAACGCACCGGTTAAAATATCGCACGAAGGTGAATTACGTCAGTTTTCACCGACGCATTTCTAATTCGATAATGTTGTGATACTGCGCGGGACAGACGGGACACAGTGAGAGGCAAGCATAAGAGTTGTATCGAAGCGCTGTATACCCTGCTGTATGCCGCGCTGCATCGCAAAGCTATGTAGCATCAACTAACCGAAGTGTCACATCAACGCTATGGGTGCATAATCAAGGCAGGAACGAAACTGCTTTCAATAACAGGAATGCCGGTTTCTACGTCTTGAGTGCACATATTGGGTGACCGTTCATGCACTTGGGACGCTGTTGTTATAAAGATATAAGTAAAGTATATCCTAGCTACTGTGACCAACGTCACCAAATGACAGCTTTTCCATTTTCTCACTTTCTTTACAAGAACAGAGCAAGAAAGCTACCACTACACCTTATGCGCGTTTAAGCGAATGAAATGAACGCACCAAACAAACATCCTTGCATTATTCTGCACAGTGGTGTATTTAATTCTTGTAGGCAATTCTTAAACTTTTTACTGAAATGTATGGAGTAAATGTGGTTTTCCCATCTAGCATTTCTCGTTAGGGAAAAAAAGTGTGGGGAGGGGTCCTCCTGAACCGATTACATCTAAAGTTATAGTTTTGATAACGACCACAAAGGAATAGACCTTAAGCATATTATTGGCTGTTACAGCGTTTAAGCGCGTCATAGTATTCTCCTTAATACGCCACCGCAAACTCTAGAAAAGCAAGGCTTGAGTTTGATGGTTATCTGTAAATATCAGTTAACTTATCAAAATACCATGACCTGTAGGTTGGCCTCTGCGCTCAATGTGAACGGTCTATAGACATGGAATCTGCGGAGGGTGTTCAGGGCGAGTTTGAACTTTCCTCTCCTGCTGTGGTTTTTTTTTTGTACAATGTTCCTCTCAAGCCCTTCATAACAAGTGTATACTTTTTTGCGATCTCTTACGATCCGTGTAGAGGAGGATATTGAGTACATAGCACCTGGTCTAAAATTCCCCAGTCGCGGGATTTAATTCCTATAGTGCATAAAAGCAAACACGCTAGTATGCTCTGCGATGTCGGGACACGTTAAAGAACACCACGTGGCCGAAATTAGTGCTCAGCCCAACTCTGCGGCGTCTCTCATATGTCATGTGCAGCTTCAGGTCGTTAACCCCCACAAACCACTACCACTATGCTGCCGACGCTATATCGCTGCGGAAGGATGCACGCTGAATGGCAAACGTGCCACAGAGCTACAAGCATACCTTCGTATTAAGAACGACAATAAGACACATCACCATCATCAACAACAACCTGACTACGCCCACTGCAGGACAAGGGCCTCTCCCATGTCTCTCCAATTAACCCTGTCCTGAGCCAGCTGCGGCCACCCCATCCCGAAAACTTTTAAATTTCATTCGCCCACCTAACTTTCTGCCGCCCTCTACTACGCTTGCATTCTCTTGGAATCCAATCCGCTGCTCTCACAGACACATGCAAGCAGATAAATATACCTGGCATCACTTGCTTTGATTATGAACAATTGCAACGGCACTGACGGATACAAACAAGGAGTTTCCCTGACGAAACTAGGCAATCTTTCCAGCAAGATAACATCGATTTAACTGTTCGCTGTGCTCAATGTGACCACGTCGCATTACAGTCACTTTCCGTTGCTCTTTAGAATATTTCATTCTCCGCTCTAAGTACGTAGAGTTTACATGCATACACACAACGCCCTACTTGCGACTTGTGTGCTTATGAGAATGGTTAGTAGCAACTTTTTTTCTATGATTTGGCAGTAAGGCGAGTCAGGTTAATGCCTTTAATCACCGAAGTGTCTCTTTCCAGGTGCTGCAGGAGATATTGAGCGTCATCTTGGTGGCCGCGCATGTCACCAACCTTGGCGTGGCCTGCGGGCGACGTGTTTATATACGTGATATACATCCGCGTAATGTGTCGTCATGGCAACACATACAATGTATAAAGGCATTCATAATTCCAGGCCGCCCCATACCAAAGTGCACTGAAACCTTATTGCTACCCTCCGTAGGCAGCTTGGCTTCAATGTGCGCAAAGCTTGCCGTGTGGCAAAAAGCGAGTCACACGTACCGAAGCAAGCGAAGATGGCGAACAGCTAGTTTATCTAAATATGTGTGCTACCTAATACGTGGCTATCTAGCGGTTTTCGCTCAGGATTGCTTGTTATGTCAAAGGAGTATGGAATTGATTCCTTGATTCATTAGACAATCATGTCGAAAATCTTTCATTTGGGACCTTTTTCTTCGTTCTGGAAATAACCTCTTTTTCAGGGAATTTCAGGGATAAAATTTGTCGTCAAGAGAACTTGTAGAGCCCTAAATTGTCTCACTTTTTTGTTCAAACTGACGGAGTTTTCAAGCTGCCGTAGAGAAGAACGGCATGAAATTATGGTGCGATTGAGAGAATTTTCAGTTACGGCGTGGAAGATCACTGTTTACAATAGAATGAAGCGCCAGGAAGTAAGCGGTAACGTAGCACGAATATTGCGTATATCATGGGAATGCGGTCACGTGCCATTTCACTGAAATTTGCCGGAGGTTTCAGAGAAATGGGCTATCAGTTCTTCCTGAGTGCATTTCAACCTTTGTTCGTATGTTCTGCTTGTGCGTGAGTGTGTGAGCGATTTGTGACCGGTTACGCAACGTGCTCGCAGATTGGCGCTTTTTTCATGTAATAAGCAAGGAACGATTATGTCTGACAGACGCAGGTCCCATAGCCAAGAGTTACATAATCGTGTGCACAAGCACAAAAATATTATACCGTCTCAGCATATATTTATTAGCACGGTTTTACTTCCACAGTACTGTGTTCCTGCGACTGACAGCATAGATTCACCTCACTCCCACGTATTAAAGAAGAGGAGCAAATTTCACACGCTTGCTTACCATGTTCAAAAAGCTTGACCGACCAGCATCGGACAAAGCTCTTTATTGCTTGTTCACCACACCGGCATCAAACCAGAGAAAAGTTCATTCTCGCCACAGCGCGGTTCAGCAGTTCCTGGTAATTGCCGTAGAGCTTCAGATACAACTCTTCCCTCAGGTAATTAGCGATGTAAGACTTGAAGTTGTTCATTCGAATGGCGTTCAGATCCAGGTTGCTCCCAGGTGTCACCTCCAACTTGATGTTCTCCACGAAGAAAGTACGCACGAAGCCCGGTTGATTGGGAGCCGCGGTGACCTCGAACATCCCCGTAGTGTTGTAGACGACAGCTTGAACATTCACATCCTTGACTGTGCCGGTCAGGTCGTCTCCCTTAGTCTGGAAGAAAAACGAAAGGAATAACGCATTATTACGAATGCATCTCCATTGCGACTGCAGCTCTTGCAGTGTGGTCTATTTAGTGTGCAGAGTGTAGCAAGGGTCCCGCTTCTGAGATGAGTGGAGGCCAGCGACTTTAAAATGGTTACAAGTTGAACACTTCCTGTAATGTGCAGGTGGGCGTTGAATGACTTTCTTCGCATTTTCTCTTAATTTTAGCTTTATATATCCGGCTAAGCTTGTTCATGTCGTAAGATTAAAACGTAGTGAATGTCCCTCTTTTTTCACTCTATTATGGCTGTAAACAGATCTTGAAGACACCCATAAATTGTGAACATAATCGTCGTTGGAAGCTTGATCGTGCCCAAAGCGGGAAGAGAGGCTCTCTCTTCTCGATTCTATCGGTTTTCTGCTGCCCTGCACCATTTTATCAATTCCCTTTTACAGTGAGCTAATTGATCGTCTCACTTGCGTGCAAGAATTTGTGCGTGCATGTGTGTGTGCGTGCGTATGTGTGTGCGTGCGTGCGTGTGTGTGTGTGTGTGTGTGCGTGTGTGTGTGTGTGTGTGCGTGTGTTTGTGTGCGTATGTGTGTGTGCGTGTGTTTGTGCGGTGTGCGCGCGTGTGTGTGTGTGCGGTGTGTGCGTGTGTGTGTGTGCGTGTGCGTGTGTGTGTGTGTGTGGGTGTGTGCGCGTGTGTGTGAGTGCGTGCGTTTGTGTGTGTGTGTGTGTGTGTGTGTGTGTGTGTGTGTGTGTGTGTGTGTGTGTGTGTGTGTGTGTGTGTGTGTGTGTGTGTGTGTGTGTGTGTGTGTGTGTGTGTGTGTGTGTGTGTGTGTGTGTGTGTGTGTGTGTGTGTGTGTGTGTGTGTGTGTGTGTGTGTGTGTGTGTGTGTGTGTGTGTGTGTGTGTGTGTGTGTGTGTGTGTGTGTGTGTGTGTGTGTGTGTGTGTGTGTGTGTGTGTGTGTGTGTGTGTGTGTGTGTGTGTGTGTGTGTGTGTGTGTGTGTGTGTGTGTGTGTGTGTGTGTGTGTGTGTGTGTGTGTGTGTGTGTGTGTGTGTGTGTGTGTGTGTGTGTGTGTGTGTGTGTGTGTGTGTGTGTGTGTGTGTGTGTGTGTGTGTGTGTGTGTGTGTGTGTGTGTGTGTGTGTGTGTGTTAGTGCGCACGCACGCAGAAACTAATACTAGCAAATGTACACGTTTCTTGGATGACTATGATTTTTTACACGATGACAGCGCAGGTGAACCTGCGAACCTGTGCTTGCAGCTGATGAACAAAAAATTGGTAGACGATCATGATGGTCGGTAGTGCGAAACTTTAACGCCGCTCTGGCTCGCAGGTTGTGCGTTACGCTGCTGGCCACCCTCTGGGATCTTCCAGTGGCCGCCCCCTCCTCCGCCACTTCCATTCCTCCTCTCTCGCCGTGGCCGGTGGCCTGCCACCTGTCGCAACACGCCGCCTGACAGATCACAGGTCACCCTGTCACATGTCAGGGGACGTGTTACGCCAACGACTACGACGCGGAATGTAGGAACGAGCGCATAAGAGCTGTGCGATAAAACGGCCGCCCTCAATGGAAGAGAAATGCACATCGCTTTCCCATAGTGCAGCTGCAAGAAAAGCTGCTTAAAACTAATTTCAACCAGTTAGTGCCTCCAGGACGTCAAAATAGAAAGCCGAAACCAGCGAGGTGGACAGAAAAATTGCTCGAAGAACAGAGTTTCGTGCAAGTCTCTGTCCGCTGTCCTTTGCGTTGCAGCTTTAATGCATCAAGAATTTACTACTGAGATTCCGGTGAACGTTAAGTAACTCCAATTTAAAGGTATGAATATGAGCTTTTTCACTACGACGTGGCTAACTTTCCGAGGTATCTCTTAATCAAAAATGCATTAAGCCGGGAAACAAAATTTACAGACACACCGAATTGCAATTTGTGCTGGCTATATGGTAGGATTAGAAGCTGTTGATTCATTTACATCAAGTTTTGTGTCTTTGTGCCATCTAGCAAGTGTCTCGAGGTTGTGATAAGGACGTATAGTTGTCACTTCCTGTCTGGTGACGTCATTTTTCTCCAGCCAATGGAAATTACCCGTTCTAGTGATGTCGCCTCCCTCCAACCAATGAGCAAACTTCATGACCGATGGCACATTTCACAGTGATAGCTGTTTGGCACCCGTCGCTGGCTTGCGCGTCGTAGTCGTCCGGCGTCGTCGTCGTCAGCGTAACCGGGGGGAGCGTTAATGACAACCATCCACCGGGTAAATTTCATTAACGCACCCAGCGGTCATTAACGCGCTCACGTTACATCACGGTCAACCTGGGTCCCATAACCCTACGGATGGCTCTGTTTGGAACAGCCGCTCACAAAAACTAAATGCCTACACAGGTATCGCTGAATCTTGCGTTACATAGTCGTAACCGTCCTATGAGTTTTTTTTTTTTTTTGCCCGAGAAAGCTACTAACGTTATTCGATCAAGAGCTTCCTACCCAAAAGCGTAACAGAAAAAAATATCCGCTCTACACAGCGTTCTACACCTTGGTACAGTGCGTTCGCTCATTCGTCATTTGTTCTCGTCATTGTTAAGCAACGGGCGTCTAAAAAGCACAAAGCGAAGAGAGGTCCGTCTCCTGACCCATACCACGGCAACTAGGTCCGCAGTGATGCCGTAGAAGCTGAGCGGGCAGGTGACGCTGGTGTTGCCGGCCACCACCTTCGGGTCGCAGTTGCCGACGCGCTGCACGGACGTGTCGAAGTTCTTGATGCCGCCTCGCGTCACGTTCACCTTCAGGTCTCGGTTCGTGATGGCTGTCTTGTAGACCTGCATGACCATGACGTTACGGCGCGCCACTTTGCCCTAGCGCGTATGTACAGCCTTTGTCGGTAGTAAAGAGCCCAGGGGGCTTGCTTCGAAGTCGTGTATAGGGAGGCTCCGCTAGCATGCTGGAAGTCCTATATATATCTAACGGGGCAGGAACAGAAATCTTTTTACCTTGAGGAGATTTTGATCATTAAAGGTGCATTGCAAGTCACACGGTGTGGCTCGGTCGCAAACCCCCTGGGCTCCAATCTTTTGACCAAAGGTGCGCAGTCATTTTTACATGTGTGCGCGAAGCAGGGGATGCGACATGGGTTTACGACACTCTGCTATTGTATTGGGAATTTGGCTGGGCTGATGCATTCATTATCAGCAAAATCGATTCGCAGTTTGCGCTTTTCCAGAGTCTAATGAACTATGATGCTCAGATGTCGGGCACTGCAAGATATCCGGTTATTTTTGATTGGCGGTAGAATACGTGACTTGTTAACGGCACCACCGTCGCACAACTTAGTGCGGCAAACTGCTACCAAAGCTAGTGTTTTGCAAGAAGTATTGAGTATGTGAGTAATACAGTGGAGTAAGATATGTCGGGCTAGCTGGTTCATACTGAATTACTGGTCATGTCTTAACGCTTTCGCGCCGTTTACCTTTTTCACTACAGTGGACGTCGTAGAGAACAGCACTGGTTCTTGGACTGTGTATGTGCCACCATACGAATGATTTGAATGAAGCCATAACACGAAGGCTTTTATACACACGTTGGCAAAGCTGATCGTTCCAGTCGCCTTTTTTATTTTACATCAAGCGAATTTGTAACATGTTATTCCAAGATGTGGCAAGCGTAGCAGAAGACGGCAGAGAGTCAGGTGCATGGATGACATCACGAAGTTCGCGGGCATAAGGTGGCTGCCGCTGGCATAGGACAGGCTTAATTGCTAGTTAGTGGGAGGAGTCTTTGTCCTGCAGTTGAGACGGCTAGGCCGTTAATGATGATTATGATTACTGAGATAATGGTATCGACTGAATAAATTCCAGCTAACACAAGCGGCGGCTGTTGACAGCAAGAGCATTGCTTTTGCATGCTATGCCGTAAATCCCCAATCTACAGAAGCAGGCCTGCCTTAAATGTTTAGAAATGCGGCCTAACATACTAGCGTATACTCGTGAAAAGGAAAAAAAAAACAGGGATGGAAAGGTATGAACTCGTGGCGGTTGTTCTCGGTGTAGGATTACTGTTCGTGTTCTTTCTTCAGTTACTCTCATCTGCTCCTTCTTTTGCAAGTTCGCGTGCACTGGTTTCGGTCTTGTTCCGACGATTTTACAGATTTACCAGTCCATATTTTACAGAGCCCTCTGCCCGTAACGGCTTCAAGAAATTATTGCGATAAGGTCAATACCGCTGCTGTTGATAGCGCCGTGGTTATACGCTAAAGTCATGCTTCATCTAAGAAGTGCACTTCGTAAAAACAATATACGGCTGGCAGGAAGGAGCGTGCAAGCGTGCCGGACAGGGCAGTACCACTTGCCTTGAAGTTGAAGGGATGCAGCGGCGCCGACGGGTACAAGTCGGGCGTGTCCTTCACAAGACTGGGCATTCTTTGGAGAAGGACGACGTCGATGAAGTCGTTCGCTTCATTCACACTCTCCGAGACCCCTGTGGCAGTGCCAACCATAACTGTTGATGATTGTTATTCAGCCTTAACTCTGCTGAATATATCTGCAATGTCTGAAACTTGCTTCTTACAAAGGGATACTTTCTTCAGCTAGTCGGTGCACGTTCATCAGGTAAAGGCACAGCGCGACTGGGGCAGGACGAAAGAAGTAGACAGACACGGTGCTTCGTCTGTCTACTTCTTTCGACCAGTCCTGGTTGCGTTCTTCCTTTACCTTGCTTCTTACGCTCACAGTATTCCGGTAACCTTTTCTTTAGTGCGCAGAACCTGCACAAAACTTTACATCGTACATTTCTGCCAGCAGGTGTCACAAGTGACTTGAGTGAAAATTGAGCTAGACATAGAAATATCCATTTTTGTGCGAAGATTCGATTCAGGAACTGAGCTTAGAATCAAATTTTTATGGTTTATGGTAAAAGAATAAAATGTAAATCAAAGCACTCCGTGCTTCAGCTCGGTGCCACTGTGCCAAAAGAACACTCTCAATTTAGCCCACCCTCGAATTGAGTGGGAAAATCGCAAAAGACCCCAAATGTGCCAGCAGAAATAAAATCGAGAACTTCTTGTGCAGTTCATCACCGAAGACGAATTATTCTTGCAGTTTTGCTGGAGTAGTTACTAAGTGGCGCCTTGGGGGTATGCTCATTTCAGCAATGGCACGTGGTAAGTAAATGGCATGCCTGTAGGTGGCGCGATGTGATCCTCTAGCCGACTCAAAAAGGCTTCCACAGCATGTCGATACTGCTTCGTGACGTCAGCTTCCACGTGACCTGCAAGACACGTACTCTGTCAGTGATGCGTTTTTGGGATCCCTTAATGGGGATGAAGTTCTCAAAAAGGCAGCAATTAACAAGCGCCAAGCATATACCCGCAACGGGAAACAGCGCAGCTTTTACTAAGCATCATAATCGATGCCAGTTATGAGATAACCATTTGGTCTGAGGTGCTTTTGCGAATGCTGTACATGGGGCTGATGAAGCTTCTCTAATACTTTTCTCTATGAGCTGAAACTTTCTCGGATTGTCAACCTTTTCGGCTTTTCCTTTTTTTCACCAAAGCTTAATTATAAATTCAACTAACTGTCAAAATTATGGTCATAATTTTTTTTCCAGCATCAAGATTAATCTTCTTCAGCGTAAGGCGCACTTTCAGTAAAATTCCAGGCATATTCGACTCTCTTGATCTTTAGTGCCATACGCAAGTGACGAAGCTCCAGCCTTTCGCAACGCTGATTCCGTGTATATAGAACAGCTCTGCCCAAGAAACAAGCGAATAAAAAGATATGATTACCGCATACTTTATTTTACCCAATTTACTTTTCTTCCTATTTAGTTTTCTGTACTGCGAAAGGTTCTGACACATTCTGATGCTTTCATTAAAATGAAAATCAGTGGATAGAGTACTTCGCACAATACTAGTAAACATAGCGCGCATTGAAATTGTAAACAGACAAAAAAAAAACCAAGTGACACTCACCGAAGTAAGCAACAACGCAGAGTAGTAAAGCAAACGGTTTCATGGCTTCTTATTGGTACCTGTATAAGACAAAGAAAAAACCAATAATTTCTGTTTGCTTTTTTAATTCACAAATTCTTAAACAGCGCGTTATGTTGTATTTTACTCCAGGGTCCTAATTTTTTCCCTTTGACTGGGAAAAGAAAGTTGAGCAAAGAGCGCGCTTCTGCTATTTCGTTCTAGGTCGTTGCCCAAAAATATCGCTCCCTTCCCAGGAAAACTGACGCGCTGAGGCACTTGCAGATAAGCCACCGAATGCCTCGCTACACAATATCTCGTAGCTATGGTGACCTTGACTCCGACTTTATTCGCTGTCTGATCTGAATTTGTAGCTTTGTAGAACGCCCAACATTTCTCGGAAGCTAAAACAATGTGCCAAATGTCACTAGAATATCACGCTTGCACTTCTCTCCTACGACTGGGGTTTCTTTTTTTTTTTTCGGATAAGTTTCGTTTGGCGGAACTGGCCTGATATTTCCTTACAGCGAGGAATGCGCTGTCTCTGAGGGAGAAACAGAACAGCTAGCGCAAGTGAGTTGCTCGCAATGTCGTGTGGCGCCCTCTAAGATTCTACTTCTATTAATGCGATATGTGAAGAACTTGCAGAGCCTGAAGCGGATGCAGCTCAGCATTGCAGCATTGACGTATGACGTCATTGCTTGCGGGCATCATAGTGCTCAAGATCTGGTGGCTTGTCAGCCTTGCTCATTCGCACCACCGTACGTCCAAATGTATTCAAACAACATAGCTCTGGATGTCTATTACAGCTGACTACAGTAACTTTAGAACACTTCAATATCCTTACATAAAAATACTCTAGTGGGTTAGTTAATATCACTGAAAGCACTAAACATCGCAACGCGAAACCTCACCTGGACGAATGCCGTTCACAAGTGTGGACTTTTTGGTCCCGAAACAAAAAACTTGTGATTAAGCAGCTTCATTGTTCAGAGATACATCACCCGGACTGGCGACGTCGGTTTGGTGCGCACATCTCTCTTTAAACTCTTGAGCTTCTATTCGCTCACAATACGGGCAGAGCTACCAGCGGCAAATTGCTCACGTCGGCTCATAACGCGCGTCACTGCTGAGAAGTTTCAGAAGCACCAGCTAAAGCGCGTATTTCGAACTATCTTTAAGAGCTCCCGGCGCCACTTGCCGCTGGTGCCTGTATGAAGAAGAGATTCGCAGGTACCATTTGTCAGGTACAAAATAATCGTTTCTCCTGCGGCACAAACAAAAGCCTCACTCGAAAGTATTCCGCCTTCTAGTCTGACCAGCCGCTGCGCATTTATTAGGCAGAAACTCCGTTCGCTGAGAAACAATTACGCTTTGAACGCCTTGAATCTATAGGAATCAGCCGCTTGTGCCGTATCACTCGTAGCTGCGACTGCTTCTGCGTTCCCATTAGGGAAGCGCGTCGAGAATGGAAGATGTTAAATATGACTGCTTGGGGGAAAATAAGTTGGTATATACGGCCTAAAATCAATGCAAAGAACTACAGTATACGCCGGAGTAAACGAATGCCTATTCTGTTTGGTTGTCTGGTGTCGAAAAGTAGATCGGAAACGAATGTCCTTTTATATCTTATCTCGAACGCGTAATCTACGATCATTTTACAGAAAAAATACAGCGCGATCAGTAATCTACGAGTCGAACTCTTCCAGGACGAAACGAGCCTAAAATCCACCTGCTCTTACGCTGATGCCAAATTAGCAGGATGTGAATGCAACGAAATTGCTAGGACAGCAAGGCGTGCAAACTTACGCACTGCAGACGAGGACTCGGTCGGTTCTCTAGAGCTTTTTGCCGACGTGCACCAACGAACTGAGACACATATGCGGCGTCGTGGCATATAACGCACCCTTTTTCCCTCCGCCTAGGTCGTCAGTACTTTAATCTCGGTCATGCAGGCTTCCAGCTTCCTCCTGGGGTATTGGAGATAATTGACAGGCTACGGCATACGCCTCGTGTGCAACCCTTTCAAGAGACCTTGACATCTGTGTGTCAATGCTTTGGTCTTAATTCATTGTTCTTTGTTCGGCATACACAAGATAACACTTGTTCATTTAAGATTAATTATGATTGATGGATTTGTTTGTGCCATACCAACTGTGCGTGGTTACTAAGGTGATTGCATTAGAGTCCACATCAGCAGAAGAACCCGGCACCGTCTGTCATGAAATTCTCTAATTTGTCGAAAGTACGATGACGTCCTGGACTCAAGTGACCTTGTGAGGCCGCTGATTGATGAACAGATGATGACGTCGTCACTACCTGCCCAAAGTGGCAGGTGGCAATTAAATTAATCCAGTTCAATTCAGTTGGTATATGCCCATCGTGCCTCTTATCATGCGATTTCTTGTCCTGCGTTAGCCTTAAAAGTCATCGATTGGTCGCGAAGTCAATGACGATGCAAGGTCACGTAACCATGGGGCTGGTTCCCGCGCAACCGTGAAAGGGCGAGGCAAGCAGGATGGAACCTGTTGAGGGAAGATGTCAATGATTGGTAGAAGGGCGAAACGTCACAAGGTCACGTGGCCATTGCGATGGTCTCGCCCTTTCTCGGTTATGCAGGTTGGAACCGGTTGGACGTAAGGTGCCAAGGCATCTGGGCCGCCGCCATGTCGAAGACACAGAGGAGATGCATGAAGAGGAGGAACTGGACGAAGATATATGTACTCAGCTCATGACTTCGTGCGTGTCAGTAGAGATGACAGTAGCCACATTGTGTATATGATGAAACAGCTGACATAGACACAGAAACAAGTAGCAGCAACATTACTTCAGGTGCTGTCGCATTCCGCTCTTAAGGTGGCTTAATCGTCCTCATTATTTTTTTTACAAGAGCCTTAATCGAGAGCTCCAGATTAATATCAATTACCAGGGTTCTTTAATGTACACTGAAATCTCAGTACACGGCCGTTGTCTAATTCCGACCACATAAAAATGCCAGTGCCGTGGCTGGTATCGAACACACGACTTTGCGCTCGCCATCAGAACGACATATCTGCTTAGCCACTACGCTACGTGTTTGTTTCTCTCGAAACGGGCTGAAAAGTTAACACACTTAGCATATCATAATGCTAAAATGACAATAATATTATCCCTTTAACCTGATAATTTGTCGGCACTCGTAACTTTTAGCCAATTCGCCTTTCACATCATTCACTTCTGCAATAGGTTTAGATCGACGCGCAGTGCTATTTTGGCAGTCGCGTAAAATTGCGCATCCTGACTCTAAAACATCAGGTACTCATTAAGCACTTTTAGAAAGGGTCGCCCTATGCTTATAAAATTATTGACGCTATAATACACCCTGAATTGTATTTCTGCCGATGAGCGAAAACTCAATGGCAGAATTTCGAGGGTGGAAAAGAAGCTCGAACGTTACTCGTAGTTTTATATTTCCATATTTAAAATAATAGCACTTACATATTTCTTTTCATGGTGTCCGGATTATGCTTCCCACTGGAGGCTTGAGCGGAATTCTTTATTGCCACTCTTTTCTCTTTGCAGTAGCCTGATGATATCTTACCCCACATGGAAGAAGGGATTCAGCAATGCTAAGTGATATAGCGCCGCTTAGTACATGTTATTCAACTTTCATCAGTCTTCCACTCATTTTATTTGAAATGCATGAAGGTTGACAAGCTAGCTCTTGATGTTTGCGAATATCAGCATATTCCGCGCTGACAGGCTTCAGCGTAAGCAGCTCAAATGTTTCCGTTCGAGAATGGAAAACTTCGGAACTCACCAATGCACGATAAACCCGGGGTATCCCTTCCCTGCTGTGACACTTCATACAGTAAAATCTCAATGAAGTCACTTCAGCAGACGGTTGAAATGCTTGGTCAATTTAATAATTGTAGTATTCTAGATTTCAAAGGAGAAACCTAACAGAAATTGTTGCTCTATGTTTTTTTTTAAAGCTAGAAACTTCCTTGGTGCTCTTCTAGATATGCAGCCTTGTATACATTTGTCCGGCCGATGTCTCTCTGCGCCCCCTTCCCTCTTGGGCTAGTGCATAGAACTGTGCGCCTGTGACACTACCTACGTTGCCAGAACTCACTCGCGTTTGACCCATGGAAGAGCTTCGAAGACATACGGCATTTCAGCAGTCGCATCAGTGCTGCCGCACACAAAAAGATTTAAGTGAATATGAGTACAGATTTTAGATTATACAGATGCAGAGAGCATTTTTGGGGTTCTCGGCTGAAGATTCATACTATGGTTTATGCCATGGCCATGACAGAAAACAAAATTTAATTTTCTTCATTCCAAAGTCGAAATTTTACTTGCTTACCAAGAACAGGTCTAAATTCGTGACGTTTGGCTAGACGTTGTTCAGTGGTTACAATGATGCCACATTAACGCATTCATTGGCACGACGATAATGCATTCATCGGTAAAGTATTAGAAAAAAATACGACATGGTTTAGATTGAAAGTGAGACCATCTTTCCATGCAATAACTTCATTTACTTTAGTGTTTTCGGATGAGGCATCATCCATGGAAGACGAACCAAAAGGATCCCTTGCACTCGGATGCCGCGCACTGCTAACTCACTGTGCAAATTTTATTACGATGTTAGAAAACTTGTGGCAATGTGGCTGAGCATAAAAACCTAAAAAAGAATTGCCGTTGCACAGTGAGTAGTAAAAGTCCAGCTAAATAGCAAAGCACATGCGTAGGCGCAGCTCTCTAGTTTTTTCAGTAATATCACGGGAGCGTGTACTACACGGTCGTTTAGCGTCTTATGCAGGACCACAGTGTAGAAACGGACGAGAGTATGCGAATGCGCACAGAGAGCTTGCCAGCTGTCGCGTCGTCTGCTCGGCTGTTCTGCTTACGTGACACAGTCCCCGCTACTGGTCTGCTCGCGACGCAAGCTGACTGCAGCGGGGGTTGCAAGCAATGTTTGTTTGCGTAGTGTAACGACGACGCAACGGACCCAACTCTCAGAGCAGCGAAAAACATCGCCTTGCAAGCGTCCAGAGGAAGACGATTCCGTGCACATGCGAGGACCGATATGGCTCGTGTAGTGGTGTTGCATTTCAAGCTGAGGCCTTATTGAGCTGACACTCTTGAGTCATTTTCCTCATTTCGTTTGCAACCAGAATTTCATTCGCCGACTGCTGGAGTAACAGACATTTGGTTTGTCCATGCCTCTGTGTCAGTTCACTAATTGACTCTCAAAAATAATAGCTATTTTAGTACGACCCTCTTTTTTTTTTCAACCGGCTGTCAGTTTATTCAGATTGTTCTAGAACATTATGGAAGTTAGGTTCAGTGAGAGCTAACACGTGGCGAGCGCTAACGGAGAGCAAAATTGATTGAAGTCAGTTCTATTTAAATTTTATATTGCAAGCGCAGGACGCAATAGGAGGTTTATGGGCAACTATACTAGAAGGGGGATAAGACTGTCTGGGGAGAGTTCCGCTCCGACAGTGCTGTTGAAAGGAAGCTTCTATGGAGAAAGGATTGGAATTCATTCAACTCCGTCTACTGAAAGGTTCCCGAAAGATACGCTTTATGTCGGCTGCAGCATTATTTTCTTTAGAATATAGCCCTGATAGGAGTGGCTTCTCAGGAAAAAAATAATCTCAAAATTATAAATAAGTTTAGCTAGGCGGGATATACCGAGCTCTTGATTTGAGCTTTTTTATATAATGTAGATCTGTTTCTCTCAGCTCCCAGATAACATCCGAGCGAGAACGCTTGAAGTACTACGTGCGCTTCATTCTCTTTCTGGCTGAAATGCTGTCAGAGATCATCCGGTCTTTATCTGCATGTCGTCACTGTCCCTGCATTAATACAGACATGCGAGGCTGGCCTAGACATATCAATATGTTCATGTGTTAAATGCGTCACTGTGAGGCACCTGCTTAAAGGTGGCATTTTCTTGAGAGCTGGTCCAATTCCAACCACTTCATCAGCCTATAGAGGTGCACAGAACAGGTAAAACGGGAGCTTTGCCGCGCCGTCACACGCTGATTAGCCTCTGATAACGAAGTTCTCAAGTGCGTTCAGCTTCACAGCGTCTCTTAAAGATCAAACGCTGGCTCTGTAAGTGGACGATCTTTCACGGGACACCGTTCATTCACTACTTGTGTTGAGGTTCTTTCATGAACTGCTGGGTTTTCTCGTTATCAGTGCTTTATGACCCGTTTTTTTGCCAGCTGCTTCAGATAATACACGTCAAAATGGCAACAGTGCTGGGGCATTTGCAGGTTCTGTCTCAGCGCGGATACTGCTCAATCTCTTACATCTTTTACAATTGAGCGTGGATTACGTGCGCGTCTTTGAAAGACGTTCAGCAGTCCGGGAGTCCATGCTCGCTTACTGAAAATTCGGCGTATTAAACGTGGTACACGACACAATGCATATGTTTTCAGAAAGCCCACGTCGAGGCATTCGACTTTATTGTAGGTCGGTTCAGAAATGTTTTTTGAAGCCCCCAGTGATCGCTCTAAGATTGAGGATCTGAGGTTGTTCCGAACACGCGCCACTATCTACGGTTTAACTAAAGCGACTCGTCCACCAAAACGAAGCGTGATCATAATATAGACGACGAGTCACAAGGACAAGCTAAGATTTCACAGAAAGCAAGTTCACAGGAAGCAACTCCTGAAAATTAAGGTTTCCCAAAATAAAAAAAAATTTCAATGCACTGCGCACGATCCTCTCACGGCTTTATCATGGGTTCGTTTCCCCACTCGCCGTAAGTATATTAGATGCATAAAAATGTAATATAAAGTTACTAAGAACGTCGTTGCACGCGCGTCACCGTACAGGATCATGTACCTGACCTTCGGCAAGGAAAAGGGGACAAGGAGAGAGACAAAAAAAAAACAATAGGCGGACTTCCTTCAAATTCTACTTCCGTCTCCTCCGGAGTACCACAGGGGTCTGTGTTGGGTCCGCTTCTCTTCTTAATATTTATTAACGACCTCCCACACAACATCTCATCCACCATCCGTCTTTTCGCAGATGACTGCCTTATCTACCGCCGTATAAATACTAAAGACGATCAAGCTGCCCTCCAAAACGATCTGAAGCTCATCGAAAATTGGTGCTCTTTGTGGATGATGGAACTGAACATTAGGAAGTGCAGTTTTATGCAAATTTCTCGGAAACGCTCCAATTTAACTTATCCTTACTCTTTATTTTCTGAGGACCTATTGCAAGTTGAATCTTATCGTTACCTTGGCATCACAATCAATAGCAAATTAACTTGGGTTGATCATATTACAAAAATCACGGCCGACGCTTCACGTACACTTGGTTTTATTAGAAGATCACTTCCCTCTTCCCCCGCTAACATACGTAAACTGGCATATGAAACTTTTGTCCGCAGTAGGCTGGAGTATGCATCCGCGATCTGGAGTCCTCATCAGTCCTACCTAATTAACATGCTCGAAGCCGTCCAGAACCGTGCAGCACGCTTCATATCGTCAACATACGACTTTCATTCCAGCGTAAGTTCCATTAAATCATCACTTGACCTCACTTCCTTAGCTCTCAGACGAAAAGTTGCGCGCCTTTGCTTGTTCCATAAGTTATACTTCAATTTCCCCTATCTCCGTGGTTCCCTCATATCTCCTCCCTTTCGTACATCGCGCCGCCTTTTTAATTCAAATAGCGTCCAACGACTTCATGGCTCCACCAATGCTTTCAACAAGTCCTTCTTTCCGACCGCAATTGAAGAATGGAACCTTCTGCCCGACTCACTAACAAATGTGCACGATGCGACAAGGTTTAAGGCGATGTTGTTAGATCACCTGGGTTGACATTTTTTTTTTCCTAACTTCTCGCCGACGTGTGTGGTGCTTGTGGCCTAAAGGCATTTTTTACATGCACCGTTCTAACTATTCGCGTTCCTTGCTTCTCTTTATGTTCCTATATTGCATTGTTATATTTTTGTGACCTTTGTTTTTGTTTTTCCACATCAACCTTGTATACGCTCCCCCCTTATGTAATACCCCGACAGGGGCCTTTAAGGGACAATAAATGATGATGATGATGAATCGCTGCCGTCCAGGGGCTCATTACAAAGGGCCTATTCTAATAACAACACAATGACTAGGAGGTGTGGATGTCCGGTGTGAGTGATACTAACATGCTTGTGGCGGAAGTCATTAGAGGGTACAGAGTCCCAGTTGTTATCGTATTTTGGCATCCTTTCGTACTGCGTGTGTTCGCTCCATGCTTGTAATGACTTTTCGCTCTCTAGAATGGCTTAAACTGATAAGTTCGCTTTGCTTTCCCGCTCAGGATGTGGGCGTGGAATTCTTGCTCTTTCACTGTAGCGGTAAATGCGTTCGGCAGAAGCAATAAAAAGTGAGTAGCCTTAAGCCTCAATGGCTTTCAGGCAGCAGGGGGGCTGCTTGTGTGCGGTTTTTGCATATCACGACGGTGCGCGTGTTTTCGGACTGAGTACTAAATATTTGAGACCAGAATCCCTCTTCGGAGGCATATGTTGGTTCTCCTTGCTTAGAAATTATCTGAAATGGTGCTTTGTTATTTGCACATTCGAAAGAACATTCATACCCGACGCTTGCCCCTGTGTCCGTCTTGCCATCAGGCCGGACACTCATCTAGCCTACGCAGATATATGGCAGAGAAACGGAAAGAAAAAGAGCAGAATACCCAAGGCTACACTGGAGGGCAGCACGTTTTCGGCTCTCTCCAACGAAACATGCAGTCGCAGCAACAGAAATCTTATTGGAAAAATTCGAACTATCGTTCTCCCGTCAAGATCCTTCAATTATCACTGTATATTCATATGAGAATGCTTTACGTCACCGTAAATGCAAAATAAGACATCCAATATGCACAGCTTCTGAAGGTTGTCCATTTAGGCAACATTTGGTATTAACCACCGCCACCCAATCACGCCTCCAAGAATGGCACACAAACTAAATATTGATAACGAAGAAACAGCACTTTTCCCCGTATGGCCAACCATCCTAATTAATGCAGGCTAATTACATTCAATCACTCCTATAACGCAGGAAAATTTTACGCTTGCAATTTTTTTCTAGCTCTGCAATCAAAATTTTGCATCTAGCTTTTCACCAGCTGTGCCTTCAACGTGGAGGCACACTGGCCATCAACCTCATTCAATGACGTATTTTGAGCAGAAAAGTTTATTCAAATTTTTATTCTTTCCAAGCAAGGTAAACGATTGGAAGATTCTTGAAGAGGGCGCCGAACTGGACAAGTTGGATTGTCTTCGTAGTTAGAATTCAGCGCGAAACGACCAGCACATAAGGAAGAGCCTACGCACGAGTGCTGAGAAGGCTTCATGAAGCCACAGAAGTTATCCAGTTCTGGATGAACCAGTCCTTGCTTGGCGTACCACAAAGCTGACCTTGCCTTGACGACACGTATGGCAGTAAGTGAGGCCCGAGTCGATGGATTTGAAAGATGTTGGTTAAAACAGAAATAAGAGCCCGTTGAACAGGAAAGGATTCTGAACTGGGCGAGTTTTAGTTGCTTCATAGAAGATTTTTTTTTTTGCTTTCTGTCATACTCTGATGTTCTGTTCACTTTTTGAAAATTTCGTTTTTTTTTTCTTTGCACCTACACTGCTTGGTCCTGTATAAGATCTGCAGTACTGAATTTACAAATAAAGACCAAATACGACTGAACGGAAGATGAGCTCCGGTACTGTACTGAGGAAATTTATGAGTGCCACACATAAAGGACGAGCATGCAACCTCAAATCTATCCGTAATTCTGCCTAATGAGGGCTGCCTACGATAACACTGAGCAGATCATTCGACGATCGTGAAACTGCTCGAGCCTTGTATGCACACGGACGTGAATACATGGCCTATTTAAAAGAGTTTGTAAACATAATTTCACATGTGCACAAATCACCCTGTATATTGTTTCCTGTATTCTCATAATTTTTTCACCAGAAACAGCAGCTTAGAGTCATGAAGCAGAAATTTATTCACGCTGAAGAACGCTGTAAAACCTATGTACTGAACGGCGATGGCACTCCTCACGGACAAAATTTTGGCAACAATCCTGCTCCGATTCATGAACTCACCGCTGCCGATAGTTATTTGTCCTGCGATGAGTCTTCCACTGAACAGATATGCCAAAGTCGTACGATAGCGCTCGTGCTGCATGCAGCTGTGGCGATGCTATGACACGGCCACGTTACGACCGTGTGGTCGCTTTCACCACTGGAGAGTGGTATTCGAAAATATGGCTGCGGTTGGGAGCTTCACCGACAGCGCCTGTGACACCTTCTGTCGCTGTTCCTAAATAACCCCTAGAGAGGCTCCAAGATGGCACAGACAGATAAGCAGCACAACGAAGTGGATGTTTGCATGCAGGGGTGCCTAATGAGGCTTGCACCACTCGGCCAGCTTCGGACTTGCGGTCGGAGAAGTTCACGGTAAACGCTTTTCCACTCATCTATCAGCTTCTTTAATAGAATTAGCTGATTAGATGTTTTAGCAACATGTGGTTCAGATCTGAGCATATATCTGCACGGCCATAAGAAAGACGGCGAATGTACAGTCAAGACTTTCTTCTCACTGAACGCCGTATATTTATGATTTATGCAAATGTCGAATCATGCCGATAGCTCAGTTTACGGGTAGAGGCTGGTTATTAATGCCAAAGCATGAAATGCATCTCACTTCAGCGAAAATCCGGCGTCGACAAAAATGTGGTCTCAAAAAGTTGCCCCAAATAGTGACGCCACAAAACTCGAAATTGGTTGAAGCGGTGCGACGTTACAAAAGGCGGGAAAATACTAAATGTTAACCGATAATGCTACTAGCCCTCACATCTGCACGAACTAGAGGAATAGAGCAGAAGTATAATAGAACTGGAATAGTATTTGGGATATAATTAAATCAAATTGGAATAGAATAGCAATAGATTTGCAATGCTTTTGCTTTACTAGCACGTTCGTTCCTTAAGAGCCTACCGGTAATTTTTTCCTGCCAACTTGTGTAACGTGGGCCATGCCATAAAGCACAGGGTACCCGAATTGAACAACGAAGTGATTTCTGCGCAGTCTGTAACGGTAAAACGCTATTGCGCAAATAAATGCAAGCAGGGCGCACCGTTCAATAGCCAACAAGACTCAGAGTCGTAAGTATATTTTCTTTTTTATTATTTTTAGGAACATGTGAATACAACGTCTCGCGCTTGATTCGCGCACGCCGAATAAGAGCGGGCATGCAATGCCAGCGCCGTGCGTTTGCAGATAAATCGCGAAAAGAGCAGTTTGATTTGGCTTAGATATGACGGGCAAGCAGAAGGTATACAAGGTGGCTCAAGCGTTCTCTCAAAAGGCACACCTTTTACTGAAGGGAACAAAGACCACAAGACAACACGACTGTTCACTTGAACCTTGCACATCGAATTCAGAGCTAGTGGTTAGATTCTGGGGAAGGTGACCGACTCCACAGCTCGGCGCAGCACGTCGTTGTAGTCGTTGAAAAGGATGTGCCTAAGTTCGTCCTTGACTCTATTCGCGACCTCCTCCTTGAACTTCTGCCGTCGGGCCTCGTTCAGGCTCAGGTCGCTGTCGTACTGGACGTCGAACAGGATGTCGTTGATGAGGAAGGTACGCAGAGTGCCATCCCGACCGACAGGGGCGCTGGCTTCGAAGTGAGCCACGGTGTCCCGTACCGTTACGTGCACCCAGATGGTCTTCCAGATGGCGACCAGGGTGTCCCCTTTGGCCTGCGCAGAAAGTGGAGAATAGGTGATTAAATAGCCCTCTCTGTAACTTAAGAAATTAGAATAAGTTATGAGTACTTTGCACGGACACAATGTCACACGATGATGCACAAAAAAAAACGAATATTTTCCCCGCCATTCCCTTCCCCTTTTTGACCCACCCGGCGTATCACGCTAAAGGCCCATCTTTTTCTGTTTCATATCTTTATAGTTTCTTCGTTGAAACTTCCCAAGTGGAAACCACGTCCAGTAAAGTGTTTTATATGTCAATGTCAGTGGCATCGCCCGCAAGGTTAAAAGGCTAAATTTCACCTATTGTGCGGTACAATTTTTCTCTAAACTTTTTATAAACTTGCACAGTCGTTCTCAGGTCTCGTTTCACGTTAACTTTTTGTTCTACTTTGTACACTGGTCCGTAAATAGGCAATGGAATTAATGTTACTCGCAAATGAAGCGGTATACATCAGCTAATCCCCAGGTCCTCTAAAACGGAAGAGCGTTCCCATAGCATACATATAGAAACGAAGTAGGCTGGATGCTAAACACCTAGGGATTAATCGTGAAAAGGAGTAGAGAGGTTGCGGGCGGCGTGGTGGACGGAATTATGGAGTGCCAAACGATCGTATAGACGTACGCGGCGCCGGAGTGAAATTGAAACTACAAGCAGGGTACCAGCGCAGTGAAGGTGATGTTCAGCCCTCGGACGGCGAGGTTGCAGGATATGATGGTCTGCCCGTCTCGGAGGAAAGGTGACTGGCAGTCTCCCACCCTCTGCAGGGCACTGTCGAAGCCACGGATCTCGCCTCGAGTCATGTTCACCTTCAGGTCCCGGTTGGTCAGTGCAGTCTTGAACACCTGCAAAAGACAAGATATTAAGCTGCACGCCTGAGCTAAAGAAGTCGATGGGGTAATACACACACACACACATCTCCCACACAGCTAAACTCTCTATTTCTTCATTAAAGAGTCTCTCTTTCTCTCTCTCTCTCCCACAACGAACCTGGCACCGTGGGACAGTAACTTCACCTTAAGTCTCTTGACGATTAGCGGGCTATTGTTTTCAGTGTCATCTTCATCATCAGCAGCCTGACTACGCCCACTGCAGGACAAAGGCCTCTCCCATATCGAATCTGCGGTCACCACCTGCCCTAAGTAGACATATTTGCTTACCACTTCCAGCCTGTTGCTACCAATTGTAAACTGCTGTTCTCTTCCTAGACTGTTTAAAATTACTTTGATTTTCTGCATATTAATTTTTAGACCCACAGTACTACGCCACATTTTCCACAGCCAGCATATCCTACACTAGACTTAACCTAATAGAATGCTCAAATGTGCTGTTTTCTTCGTTTCTCCCTCCGAGTCCGTTTTTATAGAATGGTATTTCGTAGTCAAAGCAGTTCTTGAAGTACCTTAAATCTGAAGTCCGAAATGGTCGCGTAGGGGAACAGACGGGGCGATCCTTTCACGAGGAACGGCATCTTCTCCCGAAACACAGTGTCGACGAAGGTGTTCGCGTCGCTGACTGACGCTGACGACGCTGAAAGTCAGAAGGCGACATCGATAAGTTGAGCTGCGAAACTCGTACCAAACAAGTCTATTTTCTACAGCCGTTTGTCATTACTCGTAACATATAGATATTTAGTGCGGTTGATTGAAGTTGTTATAAGCGGCCAAGTCATGTACAATTTCTAACAGAAGTGCTCTCAAGTACGGTTCCAGTGGAATGCTGCTGCTACGGTCTGGTCAACATTAGCGTGTACCCTTTATGCTGTTTGTTTGAGGGAGCAGCCCATACGTACCGTATGCGGAAATGGTACATACAGACACTCCTTTTCGTGCCTACTTCAGACTCAGAGATAGGATTGTGTCGAGTATAAAGACGAGTGTGCAGGTAAAAATAACTGCTTTCATGCCCCCTGAACAAGGCCGCTAACGTCTATCGGGGCTTATTGGGACAGAAAAGTAGGTCGCAGCGCTTGCGCCTCGCGAAATATGATGGTTATTCTAAGCCTAGGAGCCGCATTTTACTCCTCAGCATTAAACACAAGGGCCAGGTTCATCGCCGCAAAACTCACTCCCACATAATGAAAAGCATGCAAGTGTGCAATGAACTCACCATAACTGACAGTTGCCAGTACGAGCACGATAGCCTTGATCATTTTGCCTGTTCTCCTGTTTTCTGGAGAAAAAAAAAAGGAACAAACGCGTACCATGATTTATTGGCTTTTTTAAGCCATGTATAAGCGTTGAGGTGTCTTTATCACATCATTAGCCTTGTCCTGTTCACCAAATTTAGCTTTCTGTTTTCCTTTCTTTTTCTTTTAACTTACGGCGTTGCTCAAAGATCGGTGCTATGAATCAAATAGATGAATATTTGTGCAAATAGGGTAATTTCTAGCGGGCTGTGGGCACTGATGACTACGGCTACTGCTGGTTAGCACCTTCGTGAGTTTTTCCTTTTTTGACACCGAAAGTGTAAACTATTGCATTGCGTTTCTAAACATTAAGCAGAACGGAAATCAGAACAGTAAGCAGTAGTGACGGTAGGTGTAACTGACTGAAATGGAAAAAGTGTGAAGATTTCCCAAGGTTACACGAACGGGGGCCTTGAAAGAAAAGACGAAATAATAGCCGCTCACCTGCCCACCACTCCTTGCAAGAGGTTTCGCTCGACTAAACCAAGAAGCCGCGACCGAGGGACACACGCACCAAGGAGGCGTTTTCCTTTCCCTGGCGATTTTCGCCCTTTCCACCCCCGCCGTGGGGATAGGTACAAGCCGTCGACGCGGTTTTCGCAATCGCAACTAGGCGAAGAAACATAAAAGCATAAAGAAACAGCAGCGCCAACAGCGCACTCTTGCTCTTTCGTATCGCAAGCTGCCAGGCGCGTGCGAGACCGGACGCTTTCACGCGGCCCATTAGCAGCAGTTTTGTCCTTGGACTTGACTGCACTGGACGTCAAAGCAGCATTTGTGTTTTTCCTCTCACTGGTAGCTACTGAATGCAGAACAAGCAAAACTGTGTCAAGAGCGGATTATTAATCTCATTTATTCCGTCCCATTTCAGTGCGTACGTAGAGTATACTACTATGCGTAGATGCGTGACTGTCCGGCTATTCTGGTAGCCTTGCTCGCAATTCGGGGCTTTCTCCCTCCCCTTTTGCCGACCCACATCACGGCCGGCTTTTCCGCGAATCACCCCCTCCACGCGCCGAGCGGCCGTAATTACATACGAAACGCGTCACAGCCTACGGAACTGTCTGTTGCCCGCGCGGTGTGACCTCGGGGTACCCCTCGCACACGAGGCGAGGCGCTTCATCCAACGCCGCCTAGACAGTTGCTTCGTCTCGGCTGAGGGACACGGCATGGTCCAGCTTCGCGTTCAATGAGCTTCTTTAGAGGGTGGAGCCCGCGTGTGTTTTCGAGCAGGCGTGGCGCGGCAATTGAGGCTGCGTTCCGCCTGACTGAATCACGCCGGTCTGAATTGTGAATATTTATGAGGCGTCGTCTACGAGGGGTTTTGTTGGCTGCGGGACGTCTGAGGTCTTCCTCGGCCCCACACGTCTGTCTTCACACTCTTTTCACCTTGGTCATTGCGCGCACGTCTGCTATTGGCCCATTATGGGCGTTGGCAACGGCGGGAAACCTAACGCCTGCCTTTGTTGGTCGGCCGTGTTCAGTGGCGTTCTTTAGAATGGATTTTAGATTTGGCATTGCGTGGCGGTGAGCAAAAAATTCAAAACAGTATGTGCGAAATTATTGCAACTATTGCATGAGGAACGTGCTCTCTGCTTCGACCACAGTGTTTTTTCCAGCCACGGCTCCTGTGCGAAAAACCCTAACTCTACGAGGCGGGCCTAAGCTGGAATCGCGAAAGTGACTATAAAAAGTGGACAACTGGCAGTCGCTACATCGACAAACATTGCGGCTTTTTCAGGAAAACTTGTCTGCATTCTGCTTCTAACTTCTTCCTACATACTCATTCCCCTTTATCACCTGTGCTTTGTGCCAGAGTTTTCGAATAAAAAAAAAGTTAATACCAGTTCTACTTTTATTAAGGATTGGCGAACTATCGGTAACACCTTCATTCCAATGACTTGTTGATTTGATGTCCTAAAAGAAAATAAGTTAACGATCATAAGGTACAATATCACTACGGTATTCGTGAGGACTGACAGTCACTAGACAGTGCGCTCCAGTGTCTTTTTTGAAGTGGCAAAAAAAAGTTTTTTTTTACACTTTGTAAATCATCTTGATGTGTTCAAGGTGGCTAACCTTGCTTCCTCACGGATTACTACGTCATTGCTTATGGTAGAAGTTCTGTTACATAAAAAGAAACAGGCAACGCTGTGTTGACAACACTTGTTACTATTGGTTGAAGATGAAAGAAGCCAAAGAGAAAGGGGGGTCTCTTTTGATCCCCGCCTTTTTTTTTGACCGGTATTGGGAGAGACGCGTTGCAAGGGCTCGACATTTGCACCTGATCAACCCGTTTCAAAAACACTGCGACTTAAGGGCAGGGTTGCCGCAACTTCTACGTGACGATCGAAGGAGGTGCTTTCTTTGTGCTCCATTTTCTTTATTTGTCGGGTGAGGAGGGAAATTGAAACACCAGTGGCAGCACGTCGACTAAATCATACCCGAGCCAAGGTACTGACTAATGCACACCGCTTTGTTCATCTTCTGCCTGCATTTGGTAACACCACCATTGCATGAGGTTACGGCCGACTTCTTGGGTCCAGAGCGTCCACGCGTTCCAGTCTGTCTTTATTTGTGGTGTGTTTGTGTGAAACCAAAGCCCGCACTCCGTCGTGGCGCGTGCTCGTGGCGCACCTCAGGCCCTGGGGAAGTAGGTGTCGGCGACGGCCCTCTCGAGCACCCGCTTGTACTCGTTGTAGATGATCTCGTAGAGCGCGGTCTGCACCTTCTTCTCGACCTCCTTGCGGAAGTCCTTCTTGCGGTCGTCACTCAGGCTGAGCGCCTTGTCGTACTTGGTCTTCAGCTCGAGCTCCCTGATGCGGAACGTCTCCACGCTGGCGTCCTTTCCGGGCAGCGCGGCCGCCTCGAAGTCGGCCAGGGCCCTGGTGGCGTTCACCTGCACCCAGATGCTCTTGACCGTGCCCACCAAGTTGTCCCCTTTCGTCTGCGCCGAGGCGGAGAGAGAGCGATAAGGAAATGCACTGTGTTTAGAGGCAGAATGCGAAACAAGTGAACTCCTCATTTTTTTCAAGAACCTGAAGGCGCGAAAATGTCTCGCACAATATGTGTGAGCCGTGGCGAGCATACCATGGAGACGTGGTATAAGCTTTAAGCATAGCGGGGACGTACAGTCTTAGTCAAAAGTCTTAAGAACAGAGCGTCCAGCTGCAGCGAAATGAATGTTCATAGAATGTTCCTTATAGCGGATCATTCAAAACACAAGTCAAGCAGGAAGCTTCCCAATCTGCAAGAATCTCAAAGCCGTTCGCTCTTTAATAGTGCCGCAATGGCTCTGTCATGCTGGTGAAGAGAAAAGCCTTTGGCCTTAAGACTTTTGACCAAGACTGTACAGGCCCGGACATGAGCAAACCGAGCACGACGATAGTCTGTCCAATGAAGTCTTCCCCACCGGACATGCAGAAACATTATTTGTCCATAAGAAAGCGCACAGCGCCTCCTGCCACCCTGCATATACCACGGCTGTCAGTTTCAATTAGACAACACACGAAAAACGTCAGGAGGCAATGGAGTGCTCCGTTCACTTTTGTCCGCGCCTGCACTGGCGCAGGCGTGTGCTGGTTTACCGGACGCAGGCCATGCACGCGCGGTGGCCTCACCCCTTCCACTGTGCGTGCGCGGGAGGCATCCGGTAAATCAATAAATATCTACGCTAGCACGGCTACGCTATATGCTAAAAGCCTAATGATTTTGCATACTTCGTTTACTCTTATAGAGATTTCTTACATATCGTTTTCAGCACTACATTTGAACTGCATTTGGTCTAGAATCATAAGTGGAATACAAGAGTGGAAAGCTCTCGCATTTCATCTGCATCAGAGCAGTTGATGGCCCCAAAATGTTTGTCTAATGACGTGAAGTCAGGAACGAGATGTAAATGTCGCGTTTGGTATAAGGAACTAGATAGGTACAGTACCGAGGCGCCGCCTTCCAAACAAGTGAAGACAGTGGTGGCGTTGCGTCGTTGACCTTTATGTTAGTGACAATGAACGAATAAAATCAGGGAGAGACGGGATACCTTCCCGTCTCAACCGTAGCTCGAGAAAATATAAGGGAAGGAGAAGCTGGTTGCAGGCGCTGATTACCGCGCTGGCGATGCACATATGAGCTACGGCAGACGCCGTAGTTCGGGGGGCTTTAGATTAGTCTCGACCGTCTGAGAGCTTTCAACGAGCGCCGATATCGCACAGCAAACGGACGTTCTTGAATTTCGCCTCCACTGAAACGCGGGCACTATGGCTTGAATTCGATCCCGTGACTCCGTGCTGAGCAGCAGAATGACTTAGCCACAAGGCCTTCAAGCCTGGTAGAGGATACAAGAAAAGTGTAAAGGGTTTTAAATTTCAAAACTGAAAATAAAATAAACGGTTCCTTGTTCAAAAGAGCAGAGTCCAGGGAAAACATTGCAGATGTCCGAATGAATACTACGCATGTTCTAGTGTCCCGTCCAGCATTCATCGAAATGAGGCAAGCAGCCACTGTAAACAGTCCGCACCCATACTGCTTTCAAGGTCGACGAGAAATCAGTCATGAATATGGAAGGTCGAGCCGGGACCGACGGCGGTTGTAAACAAGAAGCCGTTAAACAACTAACTCGCGTTAACAGTTGAGCAGCTAAGGGTCACAAGTTAGCCATACATTGTCATTGCCAACCGTAATAACTTGAGGGCATGGTACGCAGCGAGTGCAATGCTATAACAAAATAAGGAATGTTAAACATTGCCAGTCAGCCACATTTTTTTTTTATTCGAGCGTTGATAAATACACATTTTCTTGCTATATGCATGATGCCCATGCGAACATTTATCTACTCTCCCAGTACACTATCAAAAAACGGTTCGTAGCTGGGACACTTTCAGTCTAATCGTTCAACAAATTCAGCTTCCGAGATTGACGAGCTACAATTTTGTCTAAAACTGTTGCGTAGACTCTGGTTAAACAAAGCACAACTTCTCTATAGCCCTGCATGTTCACGAAATGTAGGTAGAGAAGCTGATACACGGGATTACAAAGGCGTTGACAAAAATCAATATTATCGTGATTGCACTGACAATGTACTGACATGATAACGGTTGCCGTTCTTCCACAAAGCGCTTTGTTTAAGCGAGCTCAGATTGCGGGCAACTTCAGAAATCAGCTTTGCTACTGATGTTAATTGACAAAATGCTGAAATCTGCTAGTGGGAACGTTCTATTCAGGTCAGCCTCGTATGACGCATGGCTTATGATGACATTACAGTGTGCTTGGGTAAGAAGCGCATGAACGAATAAAACAAAAAAACTGCTTGTGCAGCATGTCTGATAAGACGAACAATACGGGCCAGTATGCAGTGATTTATATACTTGCACGATCAAGTCGAGGCTGGAACAAAGCCCAAACAATCGCAATCGCCTGTGACGCACTAGTAGACCTTTAATGCACTGCTAGCAATGGGGTCAGCGCGAGTGCAAAGGGCAACTTAAACATGAACCAAATGTACAAGTCCAGGCCATGTAGTCTTCTGCCTATTCTAAATATCCGATAGTAGTTTAGTTGCTGTTTTAATGTACAGTTCAACACAACTAGGCCTAAATTGTGTCATGAAGTATATTATGGAAAGTTTTAACACAGACGAGTGGGCGTACAGTTCCCGTTGTCCCTACCGATCCGCCTCTTTGAAGGGCCAGCATGTGGAGGCACGTGCCTGCCACTGCGCATGCGCCGTAAGCACACGGCTAATCTGGAATACGTCTAAGCTAGTACGCCTGCGCTATACAAGGACTCTCTAATAACGAGAGCTGCGAATGGCTGATTCGCTGTTACGTCTACGCTTGCGTTGCGAGCTTACGTTAGATTAACCACCATTTGGTGCACTAGATTGCTATAGTTTCGTGCAGCGTGGAGACGACAACGATCAGTTGCGACGTCCAAGGGCAGCTTTCCTGGCCGCCATCGTCGCGACGGCTTGCTTGTGCTACCGTCAAGCCTAATTTAGGTCACTCTCGTGTGACTCACGGAAAATTGCACCAAGGCAGCAGCGAGTTGGCCACCGTGTGTGGAGCTGAATACTGTTCGTCCGAAAATTCCGTGCGGTACAGGTGATATCCGCCGCTTCCCTAGCTATAGGAGCATTGCTTATCGTCCAGACTGCGTTACCGTTCTCCTCACCGTTATCGTCTCCTACGTTGCAGGCTGCTCGGTGACTGATGTCATTTTTCTGACATTTCCTGTTGTAATGCCACGTTTACACTGTTCGTAACGGGCGTTATCTCCGCGACTGTCGAAATGAAGTGCAATTCGTGACGCCTTGCTTCGGTCTCTGCTGGACTTCTCTTATGCACGACCCCAAAACTAACATAGCCTGACTCTAAGCTACGAGCTTTACGAGTTTGCCTGAACTGATGTGGAACACTGAGTTGCTGACACGTCGTAATGCGGAACAAGGAATGACTTTTTAGTCGCAGGGAGGTTTTAGGTTCTGTAGTTTGGCTAATTTATCAAGTATCAAATGATTAATTCTGTATTGTTCTACTGCATGCTTTGCTTCGTTCCCCTTGCAGAATCGATGTGATATGGGCTCAACTCTTGTTCCTCATAGCTTGCACAGCATGCCTCTGGTTGCCGGTTACCTTAGCCACGAAAGTGGTGTTGACTCCCTTCAGGTCGAGGTCGCAGGACACGACGGTCTTGCCCCCGACGAGCACCGGTGGTTTGCAGTTTCCAATCCTGTGTGGAGCCGTGTCCAGGTGGCGCACTGCTCCCTCGGTGATGTTGACCTTCAGGTCGCGGTTGAGCAGGCCGGTAGACTTTATCTGCATAGATATTGAACACGATAGCTTTCTTCAATATTAAGGCCACTAGGGTTTTCAACTGCTGGAAAAAAATAAACAATAACCGTTGACAACGCACCTTCTTGATCAACAGCCAGTTTACTGTATTACGGTAAACTATTCTATATCGTATCTGACCAATATCGGTTATCACTTATTGCTGGACTCAAAGATTAAAATGGACTCTGTCAAACGGAGATGTTTTCAAATATATTGCTGACACAGTGATGATTACCTTCATGTCACATGTAAACATGCGTTTAAAACAGTGCTTAACTTCGCGGCAGCATACAGAATACTGACGACGCCTTGCCCGTGATGTCAATTTCAATTTGGAGACAAAGCCATTATACAAAGCCTACCCTAGCACTTAAGCAGCTGCTAGTTATTTTAGATGTAAAGCGCTGCTGTTTTAAAAGTTCTGCGCAATTGTTTAAGCCCAAAATGTAGTCACGTCCTTTACTTTGTTACCCACCTATTTCTTAAGAACACATAAAAATTGCAATGTGTGTGAAATCTGCCACGAGTTACCTTGCGAAAAACTTGACAAGCAATGAAAACCAGAAAATTTCAACACTACCTATCTAAAATTTTCATTGCATGCTGTCTGCCCCAGCGTCAGTAATGCTGGCCGAATTTTCCTCAGCGATCTTAGGGCAGATTAGTCGCTGAACTAGCATTTCCTTATTGCCACATATCCATGTCCAAGCGTGTAATATGATTTTGTTCTTAAAACTTACGGCGGGAACAGTGTTCAGACTCACCTTAAAGTGAAAATCTGGGATGGGCGCAAAGGGGTAGAGCTTTGTGTTTCCCCTAACCAGAGAAGGCATCTTCTGCTGCAAAACCGAATCCATGAACACGTTGGAGTCCATTACGATTGCTGCCGAGGCTGCAAGAAGAGAAACAGATGACTTCACCTATTCATAGCGTAAAAAGAGCGAGTTGATAGGCTGGTTGGCTCTGCATGATGAATATACAACACAAGGCAAATACAAGGGACAGGAACAATAAAAGACACACACGGGCGCACATAATGTACAGTCCTTGTCAAAAATATACAACCCAAGGGGCTCGCTTCCAAGCCATATAGCGGGGTTCTCAAGCACATTCGACAGTCCTAAACTAGGGAGGGTTGAGGACTTAAGTTCCTCCCGCCGTCGTAAGATTAGGGCCCCAGAGTATTGCAAGAGGAGCCGCACTGCAGGGCTGAGAGAAGCAGACCCCTTGGGCTGCATACTTTTGACAGAGACTGTACCTACATTAGCTCCACGACCGGTTCCTTGCAGCGTTTTTTTTTTTAGGAAATTTTCTGATGAGGGAATTTTAAGTATCTTACAGTTTCGTTGCATGCTACCTTTGAAAGCTGAAAATGAAGTCCCATTCAAAGATTAAGCAGGCAAGCGCAAGATGCTTTAATCCTTCGAGGTTGTTAATTCGGCATACAGTAATCTGGAATATATACCCAGGCTGCCGGATGCACTTCTTTTTACAACCAATGTAACACGTTTGCAGTTTTGAAGGCTTCGTCAAAAACTGTGTGCGAAAAAAAGAAATGTCTCTGGTTATGTGGTTAGTACTAACATGGCGTTATTCAAAAAGGCATCGGAGTCATTTCAGTACAAAGCCCAGCAGCCATGATATTTTTTTAATTGCTATGCTGTCATCGGATTAAGTGGGAAGTAGACTTACCGCAGGCCACTACGCCAGCGAAAATCACGTAGTATTTAGACATCCTGGTAGTTGTGAAGCTGAAATATAGAAGCAGCCTCTCGTTAGAACACCGCTTTACCTGTATTTTCTTTTCAAGACCGACAATAACAGGAAAAAAAGCATTCAGCGATGGTGACCTACTTTGCTGTCATGACTGATAGATGAATAATTCTGTCAGCAGAATACCTATTTAATATCAGTTTGATCTGGTATTAGATGTTTTGCTATCATTTTATCATCTGCCGCTTATCAAATACTGTATTACCACAAAAGCAATGATACTCATGCATTATAAGGAAATTTCCATGAAAGCTTTTGCCAATGTTTTCCGAAAAAACGAGATATATTTTGTGAGTCGAACATTCATCGAGGAGCGTACATACTTTTACCGTTTTATACAGCAGTCCAATTATTCGGACAGCATAATATAAGCGGATGCTTATAAACTGTGCACCCGTCTCAGTGACGCTCACCGAACATTCATACCCAGCTATTCTGTACAGGGCATTTTTTCAGCGGGAATTGTTTATGAACGCCATTTTTTCGCGTATTGTAAAATTGGACCATAACAATCAATATACGTGCAGATTCCTGCTCGGGACGCTCCCAGTTTCCTGCTATTCGCGCGGTCAAAATTGTATCTCTATGGCAGTGTTAACTACTCGCTGCGAGCGTGGGACAAACTTCAAAAGCAAGAGTTTTCGGCTTATCGGATGAACAGAACATTCCCATAAATATGTTCATAAGAGTATATTACAATATTTTACAGTTACTGCCAAATTAAAAGTGGCGTCCAAGAAAGTTGGACTGGTGTAATCATAGGTCACTATTTCTGCCACTTATCGATTTGGAATCGAGCAGGATTCAACAATCTGACCTGACGTGCTCGTCCGCAAATAAATGTCAACTTTTTTTAAGTTAATTTCTCGCCGTCGCCACGATGACCTTAAAGGCGCGCGACGAGATTATCCTAGCGCACGTATTTGTCACAAGTCAAGCAAAAAAACAAGGCACTGAGTTCCATTACAACAACTAAGGGCCTTCGCATCTCCATTGCCTTATCATTTTGCTTCTCTCATTTAAGAAATGCATAAACAGTATGTTACAGCTCGTGCTCGTATATCCCCCGACAGCGATGACGGGTGTGGTGACACCGGACGTGTGCGTGCTGTGCCTGCAGCATTCTTATCATGTATGGCGGCAGATCTCGTTACCTCGCCCCGAAATTTCACGCGTCGTTAGAAACGTCCCGCTTCTGTCAAAGCTAAGGGCGAGAGCACGAGCACACTGAAGAACACAAAGCCTCCACTGTGGACACGTACTGCTCTTCTCGTACTCGATTCAGCTATTCCGAAAAGGCAGCCTTGGACAGAGGTACACCGCACGCGTCAACGCGAGAGAGACAGCGACGAAGGTCTCCTCCGCGGCGGCGCTGGGCTTACCTTTTTTCCAGCTGACTCCGGCAAGCGGTTCCGTCCGACTGAAACGGGAAACCGCCCCGCTGACGCTGTGCGTCTCCACGCAGAGGCCACCTTTTTTCTTTGTCTCTTATCTTATCCGGGAGGGCGCCGCGCATAATAAGCGGTGCGCGACCCTTTGGAGCCAGCCACTACCCGTGGGCAATCGGAAACCAGTTTCAATTCCCCCTCCCCCCCTCTCGGCGACTTCGCGCAAGCGCACAGCAAGCGGTTTCTTTTGCTGATTTTTGTCTTTTACAGCGTACTGACAGTCAGAGCTCACGTCATTGTGGCTGTCGAGGCTAGTGAGTGGGCGGGCACGCGAGCGCGCGGCGGAGAATGCGGCAGTATATATATTCCCCTGATCAGAGGCTGGGTGCATCCACCAGGTGCAGGAAAATTATTTTTTAACTTCGTATACATGGGACGCTGAGGTAGAGGGCGCCAGAAAAACTGATCACTCATAGGGTTCTTGAACGCCCGCTGGCATCCCACAACACACCGTCAATTTCGCCTCCGTCGAAATGCGGCCTCCGCGCCGGGGTCGATCCCGCGACTTCGTGGTCAGCAGAGGAACGCCTTAGCCACTCACCCACCTAGACAGGTCTTCATAAAGGTCTGTTTATTAAAACTCTGAAAATTCGGCCGTATCTAAAGATTTTCCACCCGATTTCGAGCTAGGTGCTTGAGATGTTTGGCACCAAGTAAAAGCAGTGGCAACGCAAACTCATCAGTGTATGCCCTCTACGCCGCGTGCAGTTTTCAATAGCGTGTTGTGAAAAGCAAAAAAAAAAAACATCTGCTTGCAACAACAGCGTCACCTTCCAAAGATTAGGTCTGAATACCGGCTCCACTTTCGGGCCCTTTTTTTACGGTTTCCGAAAATGCAACTCTGGCCACAAAAATCCTCACCTGTGACAGATACCTGCACATTTGTTCAGGGTTCAAGGCTTGCTGTAAAAAGAGAGCGAGAAGAGGCTAAACCCGATTTTACGCAGCGTAAGGGCCCTCAAATTTGTCTTTGTGAAATCTAGAATTTCGTATAACTGCCAATTACAAACATTTGAGGCGCACCCGCGAAAGGGGCGGTGGGACTGCTTCGGAAATGTATTCCCGACAATTGCGCCTCCCATCAGCTACTCACACCAGCTAAAGCAGGTGCAATGCAATGCAATTGTAGTTCCTGCACCGAGTGGACAGCCACGTGTACACATGTGCAGACGTTCGGAATTTCAATTCATTTGTTACCCCTGCACTGCTTGGGCACCTCGACTTTAAAATAAAGAATCGGCGGTTGGGGAGAAGGTATCGCTTCATTTCTTTCTTCTTCCCGTTCTCTCAAGCTCACCCGGGTGACACAGATGCGCGCTACTCGTGACCGTGTATGCAGTTTGCCCTATACAGACGTGGTGCTTCTTAGTGACATCCAAATGGAGCATGTACCAGCATAACCCTTTGTTCGTGAGCGCCTCAGTGCGGACGAAAATTCGCCGCGAAAATCTGGCGCGAAGCCTGAGAATATACCTCTGTGCAGTAAAATGTACAGAGAAGGTAAAACATTTATTTTCTATCAAAATAAATTCGAAGTTCTTTTTTCAGAGTTCTCTTTGAACATACCCGTGCTTTCGATGGGGATCCAGTGCCCGCTCCCTTGCCCAGTGGGAGCCAGCAAGCCTCCTCAGGCCGCCGACAGCATCCGCCACGTGTCTAAAGGCTTCGGCATGCCGACCTTCCGGACAAGCACGTAACCGTAACTTGTTTTCAGGACGGGCGCAAGGTGACATTTTGTATCATTTCCCACATTTTGTAACACTTTGTTAGGGAGTGAGGGGGGGGGGGGGGCGGAGGCAGTTTAATTAAGGTCCCCCGCCCCTCCCCTTACGCTGCCTCGGGGGCGTGTGTATCGTCATTTGACATATCTCGCTGACATATACCTTAGCGATATTCTCGTTATAAAAAATTTCTGTTGAGCCCGCATCCACGCTATAACATTGGTTTGTACGTACTCGCCGAAACTAAAGCCTGGTGGAACCTCCTAAAATTGTCAGAGCTTCTTTTCTTATAAATAAAGGGGGAACTCTTCAAGCTGACATCCAGAACCTCCAAAATGCGACACAGCATCAATGTAGCGGTTACAACCCAGCGTTGACAAACAAACAAAAAAAAATGAAAACACGGTGATCGGTTGTTTTGTTCTCGATTAAGATATGGTCACAATTACGTTGATTTTGATTGTTCACTACAGCTTCCTGTTGAGGACCTCATCATTCATTTTTCCTTATCTCACATTGCCTTCACTGTTAGAGAGGTTTATTAATAGATTCACTCCTTCCTCCCACATGTTTTATGTGTTCGACGGCTATATATATATATATATATATATATATATATATATATATATATATATATATATATATATATATATATATATATATATATATATATATATATATATATATATATATATATATATATATATATATATATATATATATATGTATGTATATATATATATATATATATATATATATATATATATATATATATATATATATATATATATATATATATATATTTCGTGCAACCAAGTTCATGTGCAAGTTTTAACTCGGTGGTTTACGGTCAGGAAATCAAATTTACGAAAACCAAAAAATCATGCTAGTAGCTTTGTTGAAGCTTGACTTCATTTGTATTTAAGCGAATTGGTAGGCAAGTATAGTCAAACAACGCGCATTTTCGAAAAGCGCTCCATCGCCAGGGTTCAGGGTCAACCGGACGTCTGTTCCACAGACGCTATTAGCGAAGAAAAACAAGCCGCAAGAGCTGGAGACGGCAACTTCCTTCGCCACTGCAGTCCTGGCTATAGCGTAAAGTAGGCGTGCACCGTTAGCGAGGTCATGTGACTTCCTGCTCACCCTCATCAAAACAACTCCCATGGCGGAAGTTTAGTGCCGCTGCTGGCTGCGGTCAATGCTCATGCGATTACCTTAGAGGCGGAGTAGAACTCACTGAGCCTTTCAACCTCCTTTATTTTAAGCGAGGTCTGCTTTTCTACAGAGACGTTAAACATGGTCGTCAGGCTGCACTGAGCTAAAAGAGGGGGTTGCGCGGCACCTTAGCGTGTACATCTATTTAGCAACGACTATTACGCCTCCACACGTGCCCGCCTCTGCGAGATTTCTGTTCCTGCAACGGGCTGACTCGTCAAGGTGAAAGAGCAGCCCATGCTGTGTTTTTCAAGGGCACGACGAACACATTGCTTCAACGATGGCAATGGGACAGTGACGCAGTGTGACTTGGCTTCGGTTTCGTGTTGGGCATTAGCAATTAGTCTTTAAACAACAATAACCTCTACCTAGCCGCTCACCGCAGGTCGCCAAATAAAAGAAACAAATTAACAGAGCCGAGGCCAGATTCTTTTCTGGACGAAAACAGTAGAAAAAAGACCTATCCCATTCAACCGATTGCCGTCACGATAACAGATACAAGATTTTTCAATCATATGCCCATGGCTTATCCGGCATTTTTCCTGGACCTTCGCCTCGCAATGCGGAGTTCTGCGCTGTGTTCAAGTTTCTAGATTCCGGAGAGTCAGTAAATAAAAAAATTGTGAATTATATTAATATTACTCCTGTGTATTGTGAGTGTTTTTATAACGCTATATTCGTCCTATGTTGCACCCGCCATGGTGCCTTCGTGCTTAGAGCCCTAGGCTTCTGAGCCCAAGGATACAGGGGCCGAATCCCGGCCGCGGAGGCTGCATTTCAATACAGGCGAAATGCAAACAAGCCAGTGTACAGTGAGGTGTCAGTTCACGTTACAGAACACAAGGTGGTCGAAATTAATCGGGAGCCCACCCCTACGGCGCCTCTCATACTGCAGCGTTTGGACGTTCAACACTGCATGCCATGCCTTACCATCTTGTGTTGCTATAACAACTTGATAGATATTTTGTTCTTGGGGATAAATTTATATCTTAGCTTGATCTCATGTTTTGTAATGGGTTTTCTTTTTCCTGCAGTCCGTTCAACCTCCATGGTTACCCTATCTCGCATGAGCCGGAACACGCTGCCAGCATAAAATTATTCTAATCGAGCTTTACAAGATAATTACGCTAGTGCGTATGCCTCCGCCGAATCGCGCCTATCAATAAGTATACTTCTACCTTAAGGTTTCTTAATAATGGGTTCAAAACTCTTAATAAATGTTACCTAATATGCGGTTCTGAAATGCAACAGGAAAGGGTGAATTTATAACACGTGCGTTATCAGACTTTTAAGTAAGTGTCCTTCAAAACGAGCTTAGGAGGTTACGTGCGTCCTTTGACGTTGAGGCCTGTGTGGTCTGCTCCTCGGACCTGATTTCTATGGACTTCTCTTTGCTGAAGTTTGCAGAGTGACCGCAGGTTGTTTTTTTTTAATCTTCCTACAACCCTGTCGTAATATCGCCAATATCTAGGACAGCCTGAACGCAGTTTGAGACATTCATTTCAGAAGCGAGACTCGCACGAAGCAGAGTAGGCAACAAGGAACACAACTTAGCATTGTTGTAGTTTGCATTTTATTCTCTCATTCTTGGTCAAACAAATCAATCCATCAATACTCTTAAACTGTGCACTTTTCAAGACATTTCGCGGAAAACAAAAACAGACAGTCGCATGTTCAGGCGCGTGGGAATGCTGGCGTGCCTATTTCTACGGCTCTAGCGAAGAGGTCCTTGTAAGGGTTGTAGATGGACGAGATGAGGATGTCCCTGACCTTCTCCTCGATGTTCTCTTCAAACTGGTCTTCGCGGTCGTCGTTGAGGCTCAGGTGGCTGTCGTACTTGGTCTTCAGCTTAAGTTTCTCCATGAAGAAAGTCTGCAGAGAGGCGGTCCTTCCCGCCAGCGCCGTGACGCCCACTCGCAGCACAGTCTCCTTCTTCAGCGTGACGTTGACCCAGATGGTCTTGATCGTGCCCACCAGGCTGTCTCCCTTAGTCTGGGGGAGCAGGGAAAGCGTAAAAAGGGTGTAAGAGTAAAAACAAACGCCCCCACTGCATTCACCCCGGGGGGTTTTCTTTGGGTGTTTTACTCCGGGAAGAACGTCTTACTCTGGGAGTTTTACACTGGGTACCCTTGTAATTCAAGAAGGACTTCAAAGTCTTTATCCAGCATTGCAGCGTGAGAATCTTGATTATGGAGCGCTCGGCTGTAGCCGTCAGCTCCACACTGCCATACACTCTTACGGGGGAATCATTGCCTTAACAGTGTGAACTTTCATTGGGGAGTCGGTGATTTAATTTTATCGTGCACGCGTGTGAATGTACGCGCACTTTTAAGTTTGCAAACGTTACGAAAGAGCGTATAGTAATTCTGGCGTACTTTGTTTCTCTTGCCTATCGATTCCCGTCATTGCAGCGTAAAAGCACAGAAAAGACAAGACATTTAAGCTTCTAAATGCGCAAAAGATTGAACTGCTGTGGTGTGCACAGACCGTAGCAGTGAGCGTGGCCCCGATGCCGGTCATGTTGAGCACGCAGTTGACGGTCGTGTTTCCGTCGATCAGCATGGGTGGGTCGCAGTTGCCCAAGCGGTGCACACCGTCGTCGAAGCCGTGGATGAAGCCTTCAGAAATGTTAGCCTTCAGGTCACGGTTGGTGATTCCCGTCTTTAGGATCTGAAGGGGACACACAGGAACGCCGACGAAGCAGAGCTTTCATTACTAGTGCTTCTGCAGTGGTTATCTTCGCATGGAAGTCACGCGTTCCGCAGACAGAACGAACGACATTCTTTTTAGCTTACGCGTAGATTGTGTCCTTGCGCCAGCGAAATAATGCCTCTGTTTAGAAGCAAGGAAGCCAGGAAATCTTATATTGACGCAAAATGGCTGGTGCATATACAGGGTGTTACCAAGGAAGACTTTCAGTAATCTTCAAAAATAGGATTTTTAAGGCAAAAATATGGTTTCACGCCATGGTAATGCCAGGGTTTGCGGGCACCAGAAAAAGCGGTGAATCATATCAACCAGTAAGCTGATTAACAACTTCCAATAATTAACTTTTTAACTATTACAGTTAGACGCCTAGTTGCAATTAGAGATTTGTAGCCGGTCGTTATTAGTAGCCATACCAGTTTTTGGAATTTCAAAAACGCTATTACCCTTGGCGCTGTGGCTCGACAAAATTGGGCTTTTTCGACCAGTTACGTGCGCTAGAGCGATAGAGCATGCATTTTCGCAGGATGCAGCCAAATTTCATCGAGCCACAGCGGCGAGGGTAATCACGTTTTCTAGATTCCAAAAACTGATATGGCTATTACTAACGAGTGGCTACGAATCTCTTATTGCAAATAGAGCCTAACTATAATAGTTAAAAAGTTAATTATTGAAACTTAGTTAACTGTCTTACTAGTTAAGATGACTCACCGGTTTTCTAGTGTCCGCCAACACCGGCAATACCATACAGCAAAAGCCATATTTTTGCCTCAAAAATCCTATTTTTGAAAATTACTTGAGATATTCCTTGTAACAAACCTGCTTCAAGCGAATGGACTGACCTTGAAGTGGAAGTCTGGGATCCGGGCCCCGGGATAGAGTGCGTGCGAACCCCTGACCAGGGGTGGCAGGTGCTGCTCCAGCACAAGGTCCATGAAGTGGTTTGCTTCTGGGACGGTGCCAGCTGACGCTGCGTCGGTAAGAGAAGAAAACTGCGTTGTCACGTGCTCCGATTGACGAGCTGCGAGTTCTGAAAATTAAGCGCTGTTGTGCAATTAGGCAACCCGGTCTATGACTATATAGTCAGCCAAGCGTTTGTCGTTTATCCGACAGTTAAGTGCACCTTAAAAAAAAAAGAATTTAAGAAAGAGTACAATCACTGTCTTTCGTTTTTATTTTTCACGCGTACCTCAAAATGAACACCTTTCAAAATGTCTATTATGCTGCTGTTGTTTTTTCACATATGCGTACCTTAAAGCGTCCATAATTAGAGCTTTTCATGACTTCCTATTCTTTTTATTTTATTAAGGGTGTAACAGAAGGTATTGGTTACGTCAGTGACAGTAGCGTTTTAATTTATTTTCCGAACTATTTTTACGGAAATGCGCATTAGTCTGACCGGAGTAGTGTTCAACGGGAAAGCGCATGTAACGCTGGAGCCAGTACTTCCGAACAAAGCAGCCGGTAGGGGTTAATCTACGGAGACTTCCACTTACCACCGCTGAGCACAGCAAGGGCGATGAGGCAGTACTGCTGCATCTTGTGGGCGCTTCCTCTGCACAATAGGCGCAGAGCTACGGCACACAGATATAAAATCACGAGAGCAAGCCCTCCTGCAAAACTAAACCTCACTATATTTGGCACGGTTTTCAGTCAACGTAAAAACGCAAATAGTCAACATCGTGTCCGCCATAACTAATAATTCACATATTTCGCTTACAATATGCGGCTATCCTCGAAAGATGGACTGTCGACATTGGAAGTGTTCGTCAGGTCGGCGCGACGGATTCAGAGTTCCAGTCGAGATCATATACGGCGTCTTCTTGTACCGGCTCAGGTTCTTACCCGTGAAAATGAGAACGTCCGTTAAACATGTGCGTAAAAGGACACAAATACCGTCCTAGCAATGTCACATATCAACCGCCTGCGATGAATCTGAACGCGTCAGCTCCACGGCTGGCTCGTGTCGGTGGTCCTAGCTATGTTCCCTCTGACCGCGCCTGCCATACGGATCATGTTCGGGACTGATAAAGAATGTTGGAAGTTTTCGACGGCAAAAGTAAGAGAAGTGTCAGCTTCATATGGCCACATTTTCGTAGTGGCTACTTTATTTTGTCACACGGCATGTTGGCCCTTGTCTTACTTTCATTCTCGCTACATTTGGCCAATGCGGTAGGATGAAGCTATCGTTCCATTAAAGTCCCTCCTCCTCGTCGTTATATTACGTGGCACACTTACCGGGCTTTTTTCTACCTTCCCGTCCACGCTTTGGTTGACTAATTCGTGATTGTGTGCATAGCGATGTAGATCAGCCAGGTCTTAGGTATGTGCCTTATCTGTGGACATTCTTGAACATTTTATTGTCGCTGGTGGAGCAATTGCCGGCAGAATCCGCAAGACAAATCCAATCTGTAGCTTGGCACAACCTCAACCTCAGTCATTGAAAGAATAATAAACGTATTTTAAAGAATCGTGGAAATAAACAGTGAATATTAAGGCAGAATACCAAGAAGAGTCCCGTTTAATGACATCATTAGCCTCTGACATGTTTTCTGAAAATAAGCTAGAATTATCGCACAGAGACTTTTATTTTTACTTTATCTTGAATCAGCGGAAGCGTCAAGTCTACAGTTAGAGGCGACTCAGTCAAAGACTATCGTCTGCTATAAGCCTCAGGCGACTGTGCGCTGAGCGGGCCGATGGTGCATGATGCCCGGCAAAACTCAAGATCTCAAGTTTGGCTAGCAGTCCGGTGACGACTATTTGCTCGTAAGTTTCTTCATATGGAATACCCATTATATGCACGCCATTTCGAAACTGCTATTCCTGGGAATATGTTCAACTGCGCAGCGGAATGCCATGGAAGGCGAGAAAACAGAAATGCGAGAAATAAAGCGCAGTGAGGATGGAAAATGTGTCGAAGATGACGATTAAGACACGATCTTGAGCTGTAAAGGTGCTCAGCATGAAAGCATAGAGTTACTGTCCCTTCATACAGGGAGCGGCTCAATTTGCACAACGCATTTCTTGAACTTTTGCCATAAAAATAGCCTTGGGCAATTGCGGTTCTCTCACAGAAAAGTACGCGCTGGGAAGAGGCGGTTATCCTCTGCCACATGCCGCCCTTTCCCCACTAAAATACGCCTCAGGCTGTAGCCTGCCACTCACTCTTCTAGCCGTGACTTCGAGAATAGAAACTCGAGGAAAAAAATTTACTAAATTTATATTAATTGCGCATGTATATTTAACAAAACATCAAATAGCAGCATGACAGGTTAGAGCAGTGTGAGATTTTAAATTCAAGGCAGCCACGAGAAAAGGCCAGGCCTCTTGTATATCGCACTAGTTTAAATAATTTGGCGTTAACGACAACAAGAACCGAAATATTCTGCGGTAAGCTAACAGTCGTCCTTGTTAAGCTAACAATCATCAAAGTGGTACATAGCCTCTGCAAAGAAGGAAAAGCTCACCTCGGGTCGTGTCTGCTCCTGAGTCTCCTCTTCGACTGGCTTCAAAAATTTCACGCTGAGAAGTTCGCTGGAGGATACGGCCAACTTATCTGCGTCCACTCGCCCTATCTAGACCTCCTCCTAACTAAGCGATCTCCAAGCCCAAGGCTGCAAACAGGCGCCAGCGAACTCTCCAAGAACGTCTTGCTCCCTTCCTTTCGGGTGCCCCGTCAAAAGAGAACACGCCCTATCGCGTTTTGACCCGATAGATAAAGAGTCTCACAACTCTGAAACCAAGACGAGTCGCCACGTGGCCCCGCGACTTGGATGCGCAGTCGCGCACAGAGCTGAAGAGATGCCGTTGCGTCTCGCGTGCGGCCAAGTTCTCGGAATCCGCGTATGCCTCCCTTGGGTCCTCTACAAGATTGCTACAGTTCAGGGAATCACTCAGGGTTGCCGGTACGCCCTTGCAAGGAGAGATCCGCCTGTAGCGAACATCGTCCTCTTCCTCTGCAGGTTTCAGATTTTTTTAGACCCGTGCTCGCAGGTACATAACTAGCACGCGTGAAATACAATATGACTTTATCGGAATCCCAAAATGTGTTGTTGCAGGTCTGCAGAAACGGCTGCCGACAACTTAGTTTAACATGGGTCGAAGCCCTGCTGGCTGTTCTCATAATGCAAACAGAAATCAAATAACAGCCTTTTGGTGTGCGAAAAACAGAAGTTTGGCAGGCTAATTGCATGCAAAAAAGGAAGCGGTGACACCAACTTTATATTTTGACCGCCAAGATTTCATCTTTTTGAAAATATGCACACGCAAATTATGTTACAATGAAGAAAATAATAACCATAAGTAGAATTTTTACAAGAGCGCGCAGTGGTTGAAAGAAAAGTTATAATGTTCAATTTTTTTTATTGTGAACTTTGCTTAGCATACTTGGTATATTATTTTGTAGCATTTGAAGGGCGTCCTTAGTTTTGCCTTTTTTCCCCTTTTCATAATTCAAGACGGCTGGTGTGTAAGATGCATCTTTATTTTCTACTTTAGCTGTCTTCTGATGAAGGCTAGGATAATGTTTAGTTATTTGTTTGGATTATTTCAAAGGCAGTAGCCGTAGTTCTCCGTCCCCAATATAACGCTATCCTTCACGGATAATTCACCTCTGTGATAATGCGTTGGCAAAATTTGGACAGCTATTGGGAACTTCCTTTTTTTTTAATATGAGCAGTCAATGCTCACATTAGATGACAGTATTAGTTCGTGGACATGAAAGAATATTGCAGATTAACATCAGAATATGGCAGAAAGACACGTGAAGTTGCGAAAAAACTTTTCCTCCTAGTCATCATCATCATCATCTCTTTGACTACGTCCACTGCAGCTTAACGGTGTCTCCCATACCTATCTATAGCTCGGTCCTGTGCCAGATGTGGTAATCTGATCCCCGCAAATTTCTTAATCTCATCCACCCACCTGGTCTTCTGACGCCCCTTGCTACGCTTGCCTTCTCTTGGTATCCAGTCCGTTACCCTTAACGACCATCGGATATCTGACCTTCGCATTACATGCCCTGTCCATGCCTATTTCTTCTTTATTTCTACAAGGATGTCATGAACTCGCGTTTTCTCCCTAAACCACTCTGCCCGCTTCTAACGTTACACCTATCATTTTCCTTTCCATAGCTCTCTGCATTGTCCTCAGTTCAACCCTTCTCGTTAATCTTCAACATTCTTCCTCATAGGCGAGTACCAGTAACGTACAGCTGTTATACACTTTCCTCCTGAGGAATACTGGTGAACTACTGTTGATGATTTGAGAGCTACCTGCCAAAAGCACTCCACCCTTTTATTATTCTTCGTTATTTCGCTCTCGTGGTCCGGATCTGCGGTCACTACCTGCCCTAGGTAAACGTATTTCCTTACCACTACCAGCACCATGGCTACGTATCGTAAACTATTGTTTCCTTCCATGACTGTTGAACATTAGTTTTCTAAATACATTTTAGACTGACCTTCTGCTTTGCTTGGAGAAGTCATTGACCACGCTTTGCAGCTAGTTCCCCAAGTTACTTTGAAAGACAATGTCATGAACGAATCGGAAATTGGTGTGGTATTCTCCATTAACTTTTATTTCGAACTTTTCTGAATCTAGAACTCTGAATGCTTCCTGTAAGCACACCATGAATAGTACTGCAACGATCTCGTCTCCATACCTGACACCTTTCTTGAATGGGATTTTATTACTTTCTCTGTGGAGGACAGTGGCGAATATGCAGCTGCTGTAGGTATTTTGCAATGCCTTTACATATGCCTCTTCTATACCCTGGTAGCGTAATGTCTAGATGACTGCTCAGGTTTCGGCTGAGTTGATTATATTCTGAGCATTTCTCTGTCACATGATAGGAATAATTTTTTGGAAGGAAATCAATATGAACATCCGACGACAGCATATTTTGAAAAACTATTGACAGGAGTCGATCGGAGTAGAATTTTATTTTTCGTGAAGGACATTAGTGCTGAAGCCAGGTGGCGACTTGCACTCCATTGCTATCTCAATGTGTTCGAATCCATGTGACGGAGAACATTTTTTTTTATGAAGAAGAGAGGACTACCTGGTGGAAGGAAAAATGAGAAGGGAAGGTGGAGTTGCAGGCAGCCGCACAAATTTTTATCTTGGCGATACTTCAGAAGGCGTACAGAATATTCGCGTACAGAAGGATGAGCACAGTCTTAATTGGACAGTTGACGACTTGCACTACTGCCTCCAGCTACACGGAAAATCCTGTGTGCTTCAGCTGCTAGGCACAACCGGACGTCAGAAATGCTGACAGGCACAAGCAGCGCAGCCTGACGCACTCGGCCTCTTGGCAATGTAAGGCGAGAACGCGCACGTCTGTCCAGAGCACGACGCTCGTGCGGCGAGTCGGAATCCAGCTGCATCAGCACAGCAACTGCCAGCCTGAATCACTATCGCGCCCGGGAAAGACCCAGCGGCGCTATGTATATCAAAACCAGGCCTAACACGCGTGAAGATAAGCGCCCGGCTATGGCCTATCTATACCCTCCCTCCCTCTCTTCCTTCCTTTTATTTGTTATTCAAAAAACACCGAGTACATGACAAGATGGGGGAAAGGAGTGACTATGTGCAAGTAGTAAGGTAATAACAGGGTGAAGTTTGGGTCACTGACCAAGTAAAAAACAAACGAAAATGACGTTTCGGGTCCCGTACGGGACCCTTGTTCACAATAAGACTGTCAAAGAAGAAGGCGGGATTATATAGTCTTCAGGATTGTTCCTAATCTTTTTGCGTAGATATGATGAAGAGAGCCTTGATTCCTGTTCAAAGTATCTTTCGTCGTCTGGATGACTAATGATTCTAGATGCAGTCTTTTCAAATTATTTCTTTCTGTGGCTACAATCTCCGCCTCGTCCCAGGCTATCTCGTGGCCAATGGTCTGCACGTGCTCGGCGATAGCGTTCTTTGATGCGCGATGGTTCCTTACGTCGGCTTGATGGTCTTTCATTCGTCGCTGGAAGTTCCCGGTTTCGGCGATATAGACGGATGTGCAGTCATTGCAGGGAATTTTGTAAACCACACCAGGAAATTTGGCGCGTGGCAGGGGGTCCTTTACGTTCACAAGTTCGGCACGTAGCTTGCTTGTTGGCACGTGGGCGATGTGCACTCCGTGCTTCTTGAAGATTCGGGAAAGGGTTTCACTGACTCCAGGTACATAAGTAACTGCAGCACGCTTCATGGTTTTTGCGGTTCCATCTCGTTGTCCCCTCGTGCGTTGCAAGTTTTTAGACATTGTTCACAAGGTTCCTGGAGTAACCGTTACGCTCGAGATCCCTTTTTATCACCTTAAGTTCGTTGCTGAAGCTTTCCGGGTCTGCGCAGACATTTCTTGCACGGTTTAGTAGTGACGAGATAACTGATCGCTTGTGAGCCAAGGGGTGGGACGATTCAAAGTCGAGATATCGTCGGAGTGCGTCGGCTTTCGGAACACGCTGAAACTTAAGCGGCACGCGGCACGCTTGACGTTGATGTCCAAAAACGGGATGCTGCCATTCATTTCCTCTTCCACGGTAAAATTTATAGATGGCTCCGTGGCATTGAGATGGTCAAGGAAGCTTGGTAGATTCTGCTTGTTAAGAATGCAAAAGCAGTCATCCACGTACCTCAGGAACACCTTTGGACGTGGCTTGAATGAGTTCAGGGCTTTGCTTTCAATGGCTTCCATTGTAAGGTTGGCAGCCGTCACTGAAATTGACGCTCCCATAGCAGTACCAAAAATCTGCTTGTACAGCGTACCGTTGTAAACGAAATACGTGTTAGCCAGACAGAAGCGAAGGAGTTCAGTGATCTCGCTAACTTCCAACGGCGTACGATCTGGGAAAGATGGATCGTTCTTCAGGGCCTCTTTGCAGGTGTGTACGGCAAGTTCGACCGGAACACTCGTGAACAATGAGCAAACATCGAATGACACAAGTATATCATTTTCATCCAGGGTAACGTCCTTGATCTTCTCAATGAATTCTTGATGTGCGTCGCTGACTTTCCCACCAATGGAGCCAAAACTTTGTGCAGGTATCCAGACAACTTGAAAAGCGGGGATCTTGTGTAATCCACGATTGGCCTGAGCGGAGTTCCAATTTTGTGGATCTTGGGCAAACCATACATTGCGGGAGCCGATCCATTTGTGCAAAGCAGCCTGTAGTAAAGCTTCTTTTGAGAAGGTGGGAGACCACTGAATATGTCCGAAAGGATTTTTTGGAGACTTGACTGCACTTTTGAAGTCGGATCCTTGGTCAACTTACAGTAGGTCCTTTCGTCCCCGAGCAACTCGGACATTTTTGAGAGGTAGGCGGAGCGGTCAAGGACCACCGTTACATTTCCTTTGTCCGCGGGCAGAATGGCGATGTCTTTATTTTTCCGCAGTGACTTGAGCGCCTTACACTCAGCTTCGGAAAGATTCTGTTGGCAGCATTTCGTCCGCATTCCTTTAAGTATACCAACTGCGTTCGTCCTGACATCTTCTTGGACGTCTTGATCCAGAAGGCTGACGGCTCTTTCCACAGCGCAAATCATCTTGCGTGTGTCTGGCGGCTTTCCTTGATTGAAATTCAAACCTCGGCTGAGCACCATTTCTTCCGCCGAACTCAGGGCATACGATTACATGTTCTGAACCTTAAAGGTTGCTGTTGCTGGCTTGTTCCCTTTTTCGTCCAGCAAAATGCATAGCTTCCTGTTCTGAGAAACCTCGTGCTTTTTGGTTGCGCGCCTCATTTCTTGATTGGCAACGAGTTGTATCTCAGGGAACACATCCGGCATGCGGAATTCTAGCTGCCACTTCGCGAAGAAAGCTTCGTGCTGCAGACGCTTTAAAGTGCACTTGCATTCGTCGATGCGGGCTTGTACGAGCTGCCGTTCTGCCTTTGTCACCACCTTGCGTCCGAAGGCAGTGTTCACAGGTCGACGAAGCTTCAGTGACCTTGGGGTAACGTTGTTGGATTTGCACTCCAGGCTAAAACGTAAGTGCGTGCTGAAGGCAGCCAGGCGTGCAGAGATGCTTATGAAACGCCTTATTCCAATGACAGCTTGTTGGCCAAATTGATGGCGAATATTCACGTAGTCTAACGTTCGACGGAATACCGTCTGGTTAGGATGAAGCATAATGTTTTGACTTGCGTGTGAACTCAAGCCACTTAGATGCAAACTATGCAGAGTGGTTAATGATGTCTCCAACGGAAAACTGTCATGCCCCATCAAGCATAGGAAGCCGTTTTTGGCCTGCAGGGCCAATGTGATCTATCGAATTCCGCTATCTTGCGGAAAATGCTACATCGGCCAAACTGGCCGTCGTATCAACGTTCGCCTCATGGAGCACAAGAATCTGGCAGCTGCTATATCAGGCCCTGGACACTTGGCGGCCCACTGCAAACGACGCAAACATAATGAAAAAAATTGTGCCCAATTTTTTGAGCAGACACGTGTGATATATGTAAATGCAGAGAAAAGGTATTGGAATCATTTACACGTGGAAAAGCAATCGTGCGTGAGAAACCGAATATTTATCTTTCTACTAAAGAATTTTCTTGTATCGGGAAGTGCCATCACGCGGGCGATTTGATGGTTGATTTTTTTGGCACCCGATTGTCACCAATAAATGCATGGCGTTTTCGAGAATAAAGTCAGTTGATTTCTAGCGCCTGTGTTGTCTTCTTCTATCCTGTCCTCCCTGTTTTTAGCGCTACTACTATGTCCTCTCATTTTTTTCAGTGTTGTCTTTGGCATCTGCCTTCTGCGGCAGTGATAGTGGCCCATTTGGAGCCAGTCGACATGGCCGTGCACTTACCTCCTCGTTCATCCTTGGATCTCAGTAGACGAAGTCATATGCATCCATATAGACCTCCTGCATGTTTGTAAACAAACGAGGTGGCGCTGCAGTCGCTAGCGGGCTCGTGGTAGGCAAAAGGCCAGGGAGTGTCGTTGCGGAGAGGCGCTGAGCGCGGGTTTTCAAGGCTTGTAGGCGCGTTTTCAGTTTCTGCGAATCACAGCAATGGTTGATGTTTACAGCTTAATAATTTCTTGAAGTACACCAGCTCGCGTTGGCCACGTGCGGCGTATTCAGAAAAATAGTTCGCCACTGTGTATTGTATATATGGTTAGTAGGAAACCGAAAGCGTTTCTGGCGTTGATTTCTACGCTAGGCATATTGAATAAAATAGGAAGTTTTTGACACCCTGCTCTAGCCAAAATAATATTACTTCGGGACAGTAGTGAGAGGATGTGCTGGCGTTCTTTCGGCGGAGCAGACGTGCGCTCACCGTCTGCTGACATACGTAGGTGTCGTGCTGTGCGAAAAGTGGGGACAGCGTCGTGTCCCCATTCTCCTCTAGCTGTCCCGCTTAAGCGCTGTTTTTTGTCCGCAGGCAGGATCACACACCAGCCAGGCCGACTTCTCCCCTTGTTAAACTGGTCGATTTGGAGAAATTTTTTTATTTTAGGAAATATTTTCTTTTTTAGCGCTGGGGTGTTCTGTTTCGTGACGAAAAATTATAGCTTAATATTCAGTAGAAATTTATAAAGTACGCTTTCGAGATGCGTGGTCGTCGAAAATTGTGAGGTAATTTCTTTGAGGCTTTCTTTGAGTTCAGGGCCGCATTTCTTTGACCAAAGCGCAAGCGAAGAGGCCAAAAACGAGGAAGTAAACGTTAAGGTTCGTTTTCGGACCTTTCACATTTTCTGCGATTGGCATCACTCACACCTTCGTAATTTCGTAACGCATGAAAATAGAATGATTCTATTTGTCGCAAACGATTCCTGAGACGTTGAGGAGTATAATTTATCTCTCGATTTTTTTTTCCTACACGTGCAGTATTATGTTCGTTATTTTTGTAAGAAACGTTTTCACGTAACTATGCATGCATAAGTACATGACCATCTAAAAAAAGAATTAATAGCGTCATGTGCAGAACAGGGCTTTGTGAACATGCTGGCATAAAAAATTTGCGCACTTTCTACTCAAATATTTAAGACCTTGAGGTGACTTGACGAGGGTGTTAATTATAATTACCCAAGAACTGCACCAGGTATAGCTAAAAATAAAAGGCATTACAGAAGCTAGGGTAGCAATTTCATATTTGCACCAAATTTAGTTTCATATCGCGTGCATAAATAACGAAAACACTTTTCATTGCCGCGCCCCCTCTTAATCTCGACACGTCTGTTAGTAGCACGCCTGCGGCTGCTTCTTTCCAAACAACCTTCGCGGTCATGGACTGCATCATGAATCATGACGCATGCATGATGCAATGAAAAAGCATGTGGCTTTTAGCACAGTTAAGGTACGCTATTCTAAGCACGCCAACGTGACCGCGCATGAACTTACCAGACTTCTTTCTACTCGAATGAAATAATCACGTCTGTCATATTAAGAAACACTTTCAAGTAAATATCAAATGCCATAAAATGCGCCATTAAAACATGATGTGCTATTAACAAACGAACGCGTTCCTTGGGGGCGAGTGAACCTGCCGGCGGGGGCCCCGTGCACACCGGCTCAAGGTCATAAATACGTGCGCAGCTACATACGTGCTTTTTTTTTTTCCTTGCGCAGTTATAAGCGTACTATGCTGATGTTCAGGTGAATGAACGCAGTAAATTGCATGCTATTACGTACATTGAGTGGCAGTGCCGATCGACTCCCAGACTTCGCGCTTTAGTACCGCGGCCCATTCCCCGTTAGCCAGTTTACTAATGCGGTATTTATCGCGAGAAGCCTATCAGGGCTAATTTAAATTTCCTTTTATGCTACTACGTGGATCGAACAGTGACGCAGCTGATCAATACATGCTGCTTCTGCAGTGCGCAGGCATGATGCAGCCGCCGGTAGCTGCAGCAGCTGTGGTAGGCACCGGCTGGCGGTAGCTGTTTTGCCTACCATGCGAAAGTCGCTGCTGACATCAGCGCCACCGCATCTTCGTGACGTCGCGGGGTGAAGGAGGTCCATAGGGCGGGCGCCCGGCAAGGCTATGCAGCGAGAGAGAGGGTGAAAGAAGGGAGAGCGAACTTGTGACGCTACAAGTCTCCTCTCCCTCGCTGCATTGCCTTTCCGGACGGCCCCCTTATATAGACAGATAAGTGACGCAGTGCTGTGCGTGAGCCAGACAAGGCAGCGAGGGAGAGGGGCACTGACACTGAGGCAGATACGCCTTTCTTCATGACGTCATCCACTGAAACGCTGGCGATGATATGCCGCTGTTCAAATGTGCATTCATTACAACTCAGGGATACCGACGCTGCGCTAACACAGGATGGGCCGGCTTTTCCAACCAAACCTGCTTCAACAATTCCCCCCACAATTTTATCATTTTGCTTCTTTGCTTGGCTAATTGGATTTTGAAAAGAGCGGCTCACAAGGCCTTTTTTTTTTTCATTTTCTTGACATTTCTTGCCATGCAAAGACGGATGCCCATCCCTGTAATTATTTACTTTAGCTTATGTTCCCGTAGACTTTCAATCAGACACCGGCCAGACACGTGACTCAAACACGACAGAAGAATTTCGCGTACCACCTCAGATGAGCATGCAACAAAAAGGTCACGATGTTTCGTTGTGCAGGATTCCCGAGCTTTTCGGAACGAATTCGTCACTTTTCAAACTGTACAAAGTGTATGCGACGTGGCCATTTATCACTCGGACATATACAGTACAGGGTGCCCCAGCTAACTTTAGCCAGGGTTTTAAACTACACCGGGGCACTCTAAGACGACGCGACCAAATGCATGCTGCTGGCTATTATTGATGTAATAAGTCACGCTATTTTTTGTGTTGTGCTTAATTGCATAGTTGGTCGATATTAACTAACCAACTTCTCAAGCAAAGAAGATAGGCGAAAAAGTCCAATGAAAAAGCTGTAGAGCGGTCCGCGAAACGTCCAACGGAACAGTTTCTTACTTTCCATCTATTACGTGTCGGCTATTTTTTCGCTCATTGCAGACGCCTGCGAAATACAAAAAAATTACCACGTGATATGCCCGCTAGCGCGCCGCGATTGCAGTGCTATCAAACGTCCCGTGTAGGAACGAACAGATCTTAGCCCGATGTGCTGCCGTTTAAAAGGTGACAGGGCAGCGACGCAGCAGCTGGCTGTGCGATATAGGCCAGCGGTATGCTTCTCTTGTGGCGCTTGATAGCGACAAGCAGACACAGTCCTTATCGCTTGCGCTCGTGTAAATCACGCAGCCAGCGCATGCGTCGCAGCCCTGTCACCTTTTAAGCTGCAGCACATCGAGTTAAATGATCTGTTCTCCACGGAACGTTTGAGAGCACTGCCGTGCAATCACGGCGCGCAAGCGGGCCTGTCACGTGGTATTTTTTTGTATTTCGCGGGCATCTGCAGAGAGCAAAAAAAAGCCGATACGTAATAGATGGAAAGTTAGAAACTGTTCAATTGGACATTTCGCGGACCGTTCTACAACCTTCTCATTGGACGTTTTCGCCTATCTTCGTTGCTTGCGAAGTCGGTTAATTATTCTCGACTAATTATGCAGTTAAGCACAATACAAAAAATATTGTGAGTTGCTCCAAACGATTGCCAGAAACATGCATTTGGTCGCGTCGTCATATTTTGACGACGGCATATTTAGCTGGGACACCCTGCATATTGTGTTTTTCAACCTTTTCAAGGCAATCGAGATGTTGCACAAGTACGGAATAACTTTTCGCTTGGTATTTACATCTTCGAAGAATTTTTTCTTTCTTTGTTGATCCAAGCACAAGGCTTTGGGGGTAGCCGGTTGACAGAAGTTGTATTATTTGCCCCCTCAAACAATCTGTGGAGTGACAGCAGGATCTTTTAGGCCGCTTACAAGAACTGCACAGCTCTACATCCCCCAAAGCCTGAACCGCTTTGGGACGTTAAAGCAAATAAACCAACCCAATCCAAATTCTCATCTCCCCTTGTAGGGAAGAGGAAGGAGAGGCTGGAAATGGCTGCCACGGGAAGAATCCCGCAAAAAAAAATGCCACCCTGCCTCATGGCACTCCTCTTTAAGTCCACATAAATGCCACATCTGACTAGGCAGCTGCACAGATGACACACAAAAAAAAAAGCGGTAGCATTCCGACAAACAAGCAAGGTCTGCTCAGAAACTTCGCAGCTACACAAACTGCTACATAGTGCACAAAGGCTTCTAATGCTAACAAATTGTAAACGCGTGATGCAATTAAGCGGCCCTCAAATTTTCTCGATGTGAGTCCGCAAATTTAATTTTTTTTACCAACATGCTATCATTGTCATAATCTTCCAGCTCTTATATTTGAAATTGAAGGATAGACGCACGACATTCAATATCTGCATCGAGTACTACCAGTTATAACGACGATATTTTTTTCTTCTTGCGAGCAGTCTTCAATTATGTGCTTTTCGCCAGGTATTTGCACCATGCTGTCGTGACGTGTGATCTGTGAGGGAAGTTGGGGGCATTCAACACTGTAAAATCAGCTGCAGCCATAGTGGAATTTTTTTTTTCGGCTCCTCTTGTTCATCGACATATCGTGAAATCTCGTTATTCGACCCCCATTAATTAGGACATTTGAGTAATTCAAACTAGGAGCGTGATCCCAGCCGACGCCCAGATAAGTATATGGCGTCGGCCGCTCGTTAATCCGGACATGGACAGGCCCGCACCGGTTATTTCTGACGGGAGGTCACGTCGAGGCAGGACCCGCACATCAGCGATTGTCCAGATATACCTCCCGGAACCTGAACTGCATGAAACAAGGGTGCTCGTGCACCTCATGCGTGCGCGCTATGGCAGGCACGACGACGGTCGGAAGCACCGTGAACGCAATTCTTCCATGGTCGGAATTTAGTTCAGTCGCATAGTTTTGGTTTCGCTTTTCTCAACTTGACCCCATCGACGCCACCCTGCGGTTGCCATCGGGCACGCGCATCAGCAAGTCACGCTGTTTCGGACGTTGCTTGGCGCATCACTGGTCTTTTATTTTTATTTTGGGAACGCGTGATGCAGTTCCAACGCCTGCGCTTATATCCCTCGATTGCTTTCAGGTGCTTCTTGCGTTCTTCCAGTACGTTGAAACGCCCTGTTCCCAGTCCGTGCGGCGAAACATCCTCAAAACGCAACAGGCTGTTTGTGAAGAGGCACCACTGTCCCCGCGTCGCACTGCGAAAAGGGACCCGGATGGTTTTACGATTCTGCAGAAATTCTTTGACATTCCTGACACTGTCAGTAAAACAAATCACATGGTAAAACCGCGAAAAATCATCGCTGTCGCTTGGTTTTCATCTTAAATGCAGACAACCTTCGTCCAGGCGTTCATTAGATGAAACAACTGCGACGCAAACGGTTTTTAGCAGTTGTTTGAAGGTCATCGATAATTTGAACTTTTGGATATTTCGAATATTTTTCCTGGTCCCTTGAAGGCCTAATTAACGAGATTTTGCTGTAGTCACTACAATCACATTTTTTTTCCGTCTCTGCCAGTACTTCCAGCTTCGTAGGCATCCTTCACTGTCCTCCTCTAACGAATGTGCACTGGCAGCACTTTCTGTGGTATGCCCAGCCAGCTTGCAATCTCACGATTTCTACCAAGAAATCACATACTTTTTCAACGCATTGACGTGTTACTCTCTCGGGATGGTGACATGGCAGCATGCGCACAAGACACAGCAGTTAAAACAGAAAGAAATATGACCGCAAGCTAAAAGTCAATGGCAAACTGAGCCTAAAGACAACTCATGGCACATCTTCAATGCCTGCTCCCTCTAATGTCTCGACTAAGAAATTAGATTAGCAGCGAAGCTAGAGAACTCATGGCATGGCTGATGCCAACTTTTCCAGTGGTTTATGATTCGCCGCGGCAATGCTTCGAAAGTAACTTTATCAGGAAGTAGTTCGCTCTCCTGCTTCTTAGCGCTTAGCCGGGAAGGCTGCTCTTGTGGTATACAGTTCGAACCAACTTGCGTATTGTTACGTTTGGAGACGCCAACATGCCAAGAATAGTCAAGCCACTGGGAATCATCAATCGACAGAGGCTTCAAAGGGCCGTCGATGTGGTTGCGGCGCCACGAGTGCAGGTGGTGGCGTCTACAAGGGTCCTCCCCCCCCCCCCCCCCCCCCCCCCCCCCCCCTGCTGTTTACGGGGTGAAACGGCCCTCCGCTGTCTGAGAACGGCTTTGATGAACCTGTCTTTTGTTCTCAACGCCGGACCCACCCGGGACATATTTCTCCCGGAGGGGACGACGGGGGAGCCGGCGAGCGGCGGGACTGCAAATGAGCCGTGACAAATGCGGCCGGGTTTGACTAAGCCAACGTCGCCGGAATCCTCGTGCTTCGAAAACAACTTCGTCTTAGACTGTGCTTTTCCTTATACGTGGAACCTTCTGCAAACTGCAGTGGTAGCCTTTCGGTCCCACGCTCCACGTGAAAGCTTCTGCGAACTGCGGTGGGATCATTTCGCTCCCACGTTACCGCTGTGAAGTGCAGGTGACTGACCTTCGACGCGGCCATGGGACCCCCTTCGGGCTATTCATCACTGAAGCCTGGACAGTGCGGACCCTAATCTGCCAGAAGTGGCAAGAGTGTGTGGCTGGGGGCGGACCCGGAAGACTGGACACGTGATCTACATCACAGTGATTCGACGCATTTTTAATGAACTAGATTCCCCAACTAGAGACCTGGGGACAGGGGACCCTATTTAAGCAGCGATCTGGCGTGTGTTCGCCAGCTCCCGATTCACTCTTTCAATCTTTGTATAAATGTAAATAAACCCTTCAGTCTCTTCTTCACCTCGAAGACCCTCTCATCTCTTCGTCACCCCCACTACAGCAGTCTCCCGATCCGGAACACAGCGACACCGACCTTGGCGAGAGACGGCACAGGCGAACCAGGGGCCCGCATCTAACAACTGGTTGGCAGCGGTTGGATCGACCATGCGGCGTGGTGTTGCTTCCGTTGGTGAGTGCTTGAACTTTGCTTGAGATTCGCCAGGCTTCAATTGTTTGGGTTAATACATTGAACTGCAGGGAATCGAGGGAAGTTGATCAGTGAGTCTGATTGCGTGTAGCTCACGTCAACAGTTGTTCAGCAAAGTCAAGGCTCAGAGCGGCAAACATGGATCTAATGAAGTTGCTAAGGTCAGATTTGCTGTCATTGTGTGAAGAGTTGGGTGTAGAGGTAGAGGAGAAGATGAAAAAGGCACACATTTGCACATTGCTCTTGGAAACCGCCAATGAAGGAACAGTTAGTGATACGTGGGAGCTCCTCAAAGCTGAGCGAAAGAAAAAGGAAGATGAGCGAAAGAAAGAGGAAACTGAGCGAAAGAGAGAGGAAAATGAGCGCCAACGGCTAGCGGCTGAGCGAGAGGAACGGGAGCTCAGAAGGTTGCAGCTTGCGAATGACCAAAAGAAACTGGAATGTGAGAGTTCGAGAGGCATGACTCCAGAGAGAGTGAGTCAGGCCGAATCGTTTTCTATGGACAGATTGATGCAGCCGTATAAGATTGGCGAGGATCTTGGTTATTACCTCGTGAATTTCGAGAGGACGTGTGAGAAACGGGGTTACGCTAAGGAGACCTGGCCACAAAAGCTACTAATGGTGTTACCCTGTGAGGCGGCCACTATAGTCGCGAGGCTTGACGCGAAAGATGCCGATGACTACGAGAAGGTGAAAGCGAGTTTGCTAAGAAAGTACCGACTTTCGGCGGAAGAATTCCGACAGCGGTTCAGAGGTGCCAGCAAGAGAAGCAGCGAGAGCTATGCAGAATTCGCATTCAGTTTGAAGGCCAACCTTACAGAGTGGTTGAAGGGCGCGGAGGCATATGACACCAAAGATAAGGTTGTCGAATGTGTAGGCCTCGAGCAGTTCTATAACAGTATTTCTGAGGCCGTTAAGTTATGGGTGCAAGACAGAGAAAATGTGAGCACAGTGGAGAAAGCTGCAGAACTAGCGGACGAATATGCAACACTGAGAAAGCTGAGTTCCGAGTCAAGCGAGTCTGAAAAGAAAGCGTTCGGTTTAAGGAAGCGTTTCATTCCCAAAAATCGATCGCAATTTAGAAATCGCGAGACAGTTGAGGGCACTAAACAGGCCCCAGAAAAGACTGAGGATCGTGCCAAGCAGGCCGAAGCTCAGAAAGCATTGACGAAGGATTTCGAGGCCAGGAAGCCGTTCCGTTGTTTCAACTGTCAGGAAACTGGACATATGGCAGCAAGGTGTAAAAAGACGCGATTAGCTTTCTCATATGCCAACGATAGTGATGAGAATTTGGAACTTCTGCGTCCATATATTCACGAACTCCAAGTAAATGGAAAATCGTGCAGGGTCCTTCGGGACAGCGGGGCAACAATGGACATTGTGTAGCCCTCACATGTCAAGGAGGAAGACTTTTCTGGGGAAGTAGCATGGATAAGACAGGTACTAGAAAATCAGAGTGTGTGCCTGCCTATGGCAAGGGTGGTGATTTCCGGCCCGTTCGGCGAGCTAGTGACAGAAGCCGCCGTCTCGTCGGCTGTTTTATTGCAGTACCCGTATCTATTCTCCAATAAGTCAAATCAGCTGCTTTGCGATCGAGGTCAGAAGCTGGCTGAGGGGACAGTGAAAGCCCTGACTAGGTCCAAATCATGCGAGCTTGCTTCCAAGCTTAGGTACAGCCAGGAATCAGAGGCAACTGGTGAGAGGGAGGGAATTCCCGAGATTGCGGAACCAAGCAAAGAAAATGCAGCTCGAGCACATGAACAGCAGCAGGAACCTGTTACCGAAGGTAGCCCAATCGATCCCAGCCTACAAGAAGCGTGCAGTCCAGACTCCATGTTATTACCCACCTCCCTGTGCATGGATCGCTTGTTGCGCGTTGACAGAGACTCCTTAATCACAGAACAGGAAAGAGACCCTAGCTTGTCAAAGTTACACTTCATAGCGAAGGAGGGTATTGCTAGGCGTAACGTGACATTGCACCACAAAGGCGGATTGCTGTATCGCCATTACAGAGACAAAAAGGGGAAGACGCTTGATCAGCTGGTCGTGCCTGAAAAGTACCGCTCTGACCTTTTAGGCCTCTGTCACGGAAACAGTTGGTCAGGGCACTTAGGTGTGAACAAAACGAAGGAAAGGCTGCTTGGGGAATACTACTGGCCGGGATGTTTCCGAGATGCTGAACGCTACGTGCAGTCATGCGACGCGTGTCAGCGCACCGGAAAACCAGGAGAAAGATGGAAGGCCCCGCTAAAGCTGGAGCCGCTTATCTCGGAGCTTTTTCGACGTCTGGTCATTGACACCGTCGGGCCACTAAGTCAGGCTATAAGTACGTACTAACTATGATATGCCCTGCTAAGTCAGGCTATAAGTACGTACTCACTATGATATGCCCTGCTACCAAGTTCCCGGAGGCGGTGCCGCTAAAGGAGCTTAGCTCGGCAGAGATAGTGGACGGTCTCCTGTCCGTTTTTGCTCGAATTGGCTTTCCGGCAGAAATTCAGGCTGATCAGGGGACAGTTTTCACGAGCGCACTCACAACCACGTTCTTACAGAGGCGTGGGGTGAGGTTGATTCATAGCTCCGTTTACCACCCTCAATCGAACAGCGTCGAGAAGTGGCACTCAGTGCTCAAAAGAGTGCTACGTGCTTCCTGCTATGAGCACAAAGACGATTGGGAAAGTTGCCTCCCGGCAACGCTGTTCGCCCTGAGAACAGTACCGCACGAAGCGACGGGCTTCACTCCTGCAGAACTAGTGTACGGAAGGGCTCTTCGTTCCCCGCTTAGGATGCTTAGAGAAATGTGGGAGGGGACAGGAGAGAGTCAGTCAGTAGTGGAGTATGTGTTGCAGTTACTAAACCGCCTGAGTGCCACACGAGAACTAGTGGATCGAAATCTCAAAACGGCTCAGGACACGGCGAAGAAGTACTACGACAAGAATGCTAGACTGAGAACCTTCAAGGCGGGGGATCGTGTGCTTATTCTCAGGTCCGCACGCAAAAATAAGATGGAAGTTCACTGGGACGGGCCAGTGGAAGTTTTTGATCAGATTTCAGAAACCAACTACACTTTGAAAATGCCAGGGAGAGGACAGCAGATAAAGATCTATCACTGCAATTTAATGAAGCCCTATGTAGAAAGGAGCGGGGTTGTAAACATGGCCGTAAATATCCCCGAAGAGCTACAAACCGAAAACCCTGAGTGGAAAGGCAGCATGAAAGAAAATGCTACCAACAGCATAGAGGAAATCGTGTCCCGATCCGCGAGCACCATGGATCTAGAACAAAAGCAACTCCAAGAATTGAGGCAACTGCTGTGCGAATTCCGGGAGAGTTTTAGCGACCGGCCGGGGAAGACAAATCTCATCACGCATGAGATAGAGCTAACTTCGACCGATCCAGTAATATCGAAAGCCTACAGAGTTTCTCCAAGGCAGAAAGAAATAATTGAGGCGGAGATAAAGCACATGCTGGAACTTGGCGTGATAGAGCCAGCAGAGAGCGACTACACCTCCCCGCTGATACTCGTGGAGGCACCAGGCAAAGATCTGCGACCTTGCGTGGACTACAGGAAGCTGAATACCATAACGAAGGACCAGCTGTACCCAATACCGAACATCGAAGAAAGGATCGAGACAGTTAGCGCGGCACAGTACATCTCCACCCTTGACCTAGTGAGAGGGTACTGGCAAGTCCCCCTCTCGGAAAGCGCGAGTCGGTATGCAGCATTTATTTCTCCCATGGGGGTATTCCGACCTTTGGTGCTCAGTTTTGGGCTAAAGAATGCACCTTTTAGCTTTTCAAAGCTAATGGACATCATCCTCAAGGACATGCAGGATTTCGCGCTGCCTTACCTTGACGATGTGGCCATTTTTTCTAACTCTTGGGAAGACCATGTTTCCCATCTCAGGAGGGTACTGACGAGTTTGAGGGACGCTGGGCTAACCATTAAGGCCGAAAAATGTAGTTTTGGCTGCTCACATGTCACCTATCTTGGTCATGTTGTCGGTAGAGGGACGAGGAGACCGTCAGACCTCAAGATAGCCCCTATCGCTGAATTCCCGCAGCCCCGAACTAAGACGGATGTACGGTTATTTCTCGGTCTTGTGGGGTACTACCAAAGGTACATACCCAACTATTCACAGCTAGCAAGTCCTTTGACCGATGCGCTTCGCAAAGAAAAGCCGAATAGCGTTATCTGGGACGCAGCAAAAGAAATTTCGTTTCAGAGCTTGAAGAGCGTGCTGGTTTCGCGGCCCGTGTTACGCGCGCCGGACTACAGCAAGGAATTCGTGGTCCAGTGTGACGCCAGCGACCGGGGTATGGGGGTCGTATTAAGCCAAGTCGGAGACGACAATGAGGAGCACCCTATCCTTTATGCCAGCAGGAAGTTAACCGTAAGGGAAGAAGCCTACAGCGCTTCGGAAAAGGAATGCTTGTCTGGTTTGGGCCGCACAGAAGCTAGCCTGTTATGTTTACGGGGCGAAATTTACTTTTGAGACAAATCATTGTCCGCTTACATGGCTGCGTCAAATGTCGCCCAAGAATGGCCGCTTGCTTCGATGGAGTCTAGCCCTCCAGCAATATAACTTTTCTGTGCGATACAAAAGGGGCAAATGTCATGGAAATGCCGACGGATTGAGCAGGTTATTCCCATAATTGAGGTATCCGTTCGGTGGCAATTCGGTGCCTTTTCGTATTTTTTTAGGTACTAGTTAGCTTTGTTTTGGAGTGGTGTCCTATTATCCTTTTTCTTTTGCTTCCAAATTTGCCACCTCTCTTCAAGCCGTGTTCGGCGAATCGGGCTTTGGCAGCGAATTTGGCAGACATGGAAGCTGTTCTTAGTAGCGGAGATTACTGCTGTCAGCTACAAAATTTTGTGCTTACGTTTACATTGACAATGCAGTAGTATTGCATAACAGCCTGGTGGCTCTCGGGTGAATTTCGTGCACTGCCTGGGGAGTGGCGCCATGTTGAGTGGCTGATTTCGACTAATGCCTCCGTTGTCCGAAGTTTAAGACTCTGTGCTTGCAGACAAGATGAAGAAGGGCCTCCCACGCTACAACTCATCTCTCCTCGACCAGTGATTGTGACCACTGGCCGATCGAGATTGTCCTGGCCGCGGATGAGCTGTTACGTTTGGAGACGCCAACATGCCAAGAATATTCAAGCCACTGGGAATCATCAATCGACAGAGGCTTCAAAGGGCCGTCGATGTGGTTGCGGCGCCACGAGTGCAGGTGGTGGCGTCTACAAGGGTCCTTTCCCCCCCCCCCCCCCCTGCTGTTTACGGGGTGAAACGGCCCTCCGCTGTCTGAGAACGGCTTTGGTGAACCTGTCTTTTGTTCTCAACGCCGGACCCACCCGGGACATATTTCTCCCGGAGGGGACGACGGGGGAGCCGGCGAGCGGCGGGACTGCAAATGAGCCGTGACAAATGCGGCCGGGTTTGACTAAGCCAACGTCGCCGGAATCCTCGTGCTTCGAAAACAACTTCGTCTTAGACTGTGCTTTTCCTTATACGTGGAACCTTCTGCAAACTGCAGTGGTAGCCTTTCGGTCCCACGCTCCACGTGAAAGCTTCTGCGAACTGCGGTGGGATCCTTTCGCTCCCACGTTACCGCTGTGAAGTGCAGGTGACTGACCTTCGACGCGGCCATGGGACCCCCTTCGGGCTATTCATCACTGAAGCCTGGACAGCACGGACCCTGATGTGCCAGAAGTGGCAAGAGTGTGTGGCTGGGGGCGGACCCGGAAGACTGGACACGTGATCTACATCAGTGATTCAACGCATTTTTAATGAACTAGATTCCCCAACTAGGGACCTGGGGACCCTATTTAAGCAGCGATCTGGCGTGTGTTCGCCAGCTCCCGATTCACTCTTTCAATCTTTGTATAAATGTAAATAAACCCTTCAGTCTCTTCTTCACCTCGAAGACCCTCTCATCTCTTCGTCACCCCCACTACAGCAGTCTCCCGATCCGGAACCCAGCAACACCGCCCTTGGCGAGAGACGGCACAGGCGAACCAGGGGCCCGCATCTAACAGTATGCAGGAGCAAGGGGTTTTATAGGTGGAGTTCAATTCATCTAAGGGATTGCGGCAGCTACTTTCAACTATTCAAGAATTTTAATTGATAGGGTGAAAATTAAAGAGCTTTCATGTATTAATTTCAGCATAGCGTGATCGTATACAACTACCACCAATTGCCAACAGGATACGCACAGAAAGCACGGCGGGGCCAGGAGTGCCCTACAATAATGCTATACTGAAACTCTCTATTATAACAAAACACAATCAGTTGCATTACATAGATGGGTGAGACCTCTGTCCACACAAAGCCTTGTTTTTCCATCCAAATGTTAGCTTCTCAGTGGTCTTCCCCACTCGCAATGAAGCTGATGCTACCAATTGAATGGTGCCCTCTCTCGAAGCAGGCGCACACCAAATCGCTGCCACTCAGCCTGGCGGATCCAAAGCTCCTGAGCTGAGTCTAGGCAACTCATAATAGATGCACCTTTCCACGTAGTGATCCGGGGATCCATGTCCTGAAAGAAAAAAGCACTGAGATGAAGCGACTTATTTATGTCAATGTTACAGCTACAAGCACTTACCCTCACTTCTCACCCATTACTGAGTTACTGCTGACTTCAGCTCAAATATCCCCTTCACATGCTGCATCGACATTTGCACAAATCATTATCACAAATAGTGATAATGACAAGAAAGTTCTGACATATGTAATGTTTTGTAGAAATGCTTCAAGCCAAGTATGCATCATTAACACAAAAAATAATTTTTAAGATGGAAGCCTACACATTTTACGGCAGCTGTGAGCACTTCCTTTTTTGCCTTGCAAACAAGCATGGGTGCTTTAATACGCCACAAATGCACTCATTTGATTATATCGCATCTTCTTATGAAGGAAATCAATTAATCTTCTTATGAAGGGAATCAATTAAAAGAAGTGCAGTTGAGACCGTGAAACTAGAGTTGACTCCTGATGTGGAGTTATGAGATCTGAACAAAAATGACATAATTCAGCATGTGTGAAAAGAGAAGATTTTCCTGTGCATTCTTGACATACTCCTAGAAAATTCAGAAAACTTCAATATTAGTTTTCCTCCCGTTGGATAATAACTAGAGCCTGAAGTGAATATGGCATCACCAGAGATCATTTGATTCAAATGCTGCAATGTGCAGCCTCTTTATGATGGCTACACTTCACAGGAAATACAGCACTTCAAAATAAACTTAAAAGTGCCAGACCAAAGAACATGAAACTATGTGGCCCGCAAATGGCGTCTGCATGCTAGCAATAAAGTCGCTTTATATCAACAGTTCATGAAGTAGAATCTTGACCATACGAATCACAGAGTTGGAAAAAAATTCGTATCACTCGCAATTGGTATCATCGAACAACGAACAAGATCCGCATACTGAAGCAGAGGAACTGCATCCGTGCAAATTCATTTACGGCTGATAGGATTGATTCATGGCCAAATGCCACCACTCAGTGCTCGCGGTACGTGTTGTGCAACTGACGATCACAGCATCAGCTATCTCAGGACAGCACTTAGTGCTCGCAAGTAAATCAGCTTACTAAGTAATCAGTAGGCACTTTGTAAATCAGAACAGAGTACAACTGGCTGGTTCCCCAATCTTTCATAACACCGGAATTTGTCACTACACAAGCCCTGATCACATATGTGTTTCCAAACATAAGCACGACTATAAAACCAAACCCTTCATGAATCTGCCTTTTTCACAAGTTAAAAGAGTAGAAAACTGAGCTAGTTGGTTCATTCTTCTTGGTGGGAACAGCCGAAAAAACCAAAATGCAGACACAGAAAGGAACACACAGAACGTAGACGAGGCTGACTGTCAACTAGGCATTGAAAGGGAGAAATTAGCTGTGGTTCCGTATGTTCATGGATTGACCCACAACCTCATGAAGATTGGCAAGAGGCACGGGGTCCGGGTTGTTTGCTCTGCACCGAACAAGGCAATGAGCATGTGTGCTCGAGTCAACAGGCAAAAGAAGCAGCAATGCCAGATCGCACACCGAACAAGATTCAGCGAGTGTGTTAAAGGTGTGGTTTATAATATCCCTCTGGCCGGTGGAAAACAATATATAGGACAGACGGGAAGGTGCCTTAATGATAGGATAAGAGAACACGCATCATCGCTATCAGGTGCCCCAAGCAGCAATCTAGCCCTGCATTGCAGAGATTGTAAAGAAAACATAAAAGGCAAACAAGTGCACAAGTGTGAGCCCAAGTTGCATGAAGTTCAAGTCATGAAAAGGTATGCAGACAAATTGACACGCGAGATCCTTGAGGCATTGGCGATACGGGAAACAGGACAGCGGTGCGTCAGCACACCATCCATCTCTCTATCAAGAAAAGAACTTTCCTTCTTGAACGAACTCCACGGGAGATAAAAGCAAGATCTTTTTGACAAGGAAACAAAAAGCACGGATTTTCCAATAAAAAGTTTAGTTGACAGTCAGCCTCGTCTACGTTCTGTGTGTTCCTTTCTGTGTCTGCGTTTTGGTTTTTTCGGCTGTTCCCACCAAGAAGAATGAACCAACTAGCTCAGTTTTCTACTCTTTTAACGTTCATCTCCAGCACTCTGAGCCTTTCTTTGTGTTACCCGCATCTTTTGGATCCGCAACAATTGTGCCATCACATCGCTTTCTTCACCTGTCGTGCCCGCTTCTATTCACGTTGCATCAAGAAGAACTTACTTTTTGAAGATTTGAAGCCAATATTTGGAAAATTTTCGCCCTCCGAAGGACACGCAAGGAGAGTTTTGAAGATCATCAGAGCTGAGTTGTGGCGACAGATCCGCTTATTCACCGGCTTCCTCAAGGTGAGGTGTTGCGACGAAAAATCGCATCGTTTTCATTTGGCCAACGCTAGGTTTAGTACGGAGCACATGTGGAATGTTTGGTTCCTACCGAGTTTGAAAATATGTATGCAAGGCCGGAAGAAGCATGTTACGACAAGCAAGAACTTAGTAGTTACAATAGGAGCTGTGCAGCTTTCACGTTCTTCAAAAGGAGTACTGGAACTTGGTCCAAAATTTGCCTTACCCCCAAAACTTCACGCCGCATAGAAGCTTGCCATTATCAGGCATGTCGCAACAAGAGCGAATGAAGAGGACGTTAGCCGGGTTGTGGCTGAAGGTGTTGACGTCTTGGCCCGTTCAAAGGAACGCGGACATTGTAAGCATAGTTTTGAAAAGACCGTAAAAGAGCTTAAGGAGAATAACTTAAAGTTATGTCTTTCAGATAAAGAGGGCGGCTTTGTAGTGCTCGATTCCGGTAGCTACAACACAAGAGCATTAGAAGCCATCAACAAAAATTTCCGCAAGGTCGAGAAGAAAGAACTGAAGCAAGCTAAAAGAAGAGTCAAGGTGCTTCTTGAACAGAATAATATGAGCCGTTTGTATTCCAAGGTAGAATCTACCAAGATTTGCACCTTGTCGGTGTTTTTCAACGCAAAAACACACAAAATCGGTACCCCCTTCCGCGCCATCGTTTCAGAAGCAGACACGTGGCAGAAGCTGGTGTCAGAGCACTTGTTCAAGCAACTTTCCCTGTTGAGGGTAGAAGATCCTTTTAGAATCTGGAAGTCTGAAGAAGTAACGTCTGAGATAAAAGGGTTCAAAACGACCGAAATGTACGGGTTCTCGATTGACATCGAAGAAATGTATTATTCAATTCCGCACAAGAAACTGATGACCATACTTAGAGAAACCATTGAAGAGCAGGGAGTTATTTCATTTCAAAACTCGGCCGGAGTGTCGGTGGAAGGGTTCCTAGAGCTGCTGCGCGCTTATCTTGGCTCTACGATCGTCGCTCATGGGGATTCCTTGTTCGTCCAAAAAAGAGGCGTCAGCATCGGCTCTAAGGTAGCACCACTACTCTGACTTGTACCTGGCCGCATGCGACAAGAGAATACAAGAATCTGTGAAAGAAAATAGCGTCACACGGATTTTTCGTTATGTTGATGATTTCTTGGTTCTGTGCAGAACAGAGGATTCAACAGACTTTGAGCGACTCAAGGATAGCGTACTGGAGACCTTTCGCAAAACCTGCCCAGAGTTGAAATTCACCCACGAGCTTCCAGCCAAGGATTCGCTGCAATTCCTGGACTTACGCCTTGAATTCCAACCCGGACACTTATGTTGGAGGTACGAGCCTAGGGCGAAGAAACAGTTTCTCCCTTTTTCATCAAGCCATTCAAAGACCGTGAAAAGGGCAATATAAAGTGCCGCGCTCTTTTCAGCTCTGAAGAAATTGTGTGAGCATCAGATGGAGACAAGTTTTCGGCGGCAGATCGAAAGGCTAAAAAATGCGGACTATCCCGTTCTGATGCTTAGCAGCGTAGCTGAAAGCTTGCTGCGGAAAGTGAAAGGAGTGCAAGAAAGGAAAGGTGGACATGAAGAAGGCATTGAAAGGGAGAAATTAGCTGTGGTTCCGTATGTTCATGGATTGACCCACAACCTCATGAAGATTGGCAAGAGGCACGGGGTCCGGGTTGTTTGCTCTGCACCGAACAAGGCAATGAGCATGTGTGCTCGAGTCAACAGGCAAAAGAAGCAGCAATGCCAGATCGCACACCGAACAAGATTCAGCGAGTGTGTTAAAGGTGTGGTTTATAATATCCCTCTGGCCTGTGGAAAACAATATATAGGACAGACGGGAAGGTGCCTTAATGATAGGATAAGAGAACATGCATCATCGCTATCAGGTGCCCCAAGCAGCCATCTAGCCCTGCATTGCAGAGATTGTAAAGAAAACATAAAAGGCAAACAAGTGCACAAGTGTGAGCCCAAGTTGCATGAAGTTCAAGTCATGAAAAGGTATGCAGACAAATTGACACGCGAGATCCTTGAGGCATTGGCGATACGGGAAACAGGACAGCGGTGCGTCAGCACACCATCCATCTCTCTATCAAGAAAAGAACTTTCCTTCTTGAACGAACCCCATGGGAGATAAAAGCAAGATCTTTTTGACAAGGAAACAAAAAGCGCGGATTTTCCAATAAAAAGTTTAGCTGACAGTCAGCCTCGTCTACGTTCTGTGTGTTCCTTTCTGTGTCTGCGTTTTGGTTTTTTCGGCTGTTCCCATCAAGAATTTTTCACAAGATCAGGTGCCTTCTCGGCAGTGGCGAAAATTCGCCGAAAATCAAATGAACGTGGGAGACACAGGCACAATCAGGTTCCATGAGGCACCAACTGGGTCTGCAAAGTAGCAAGTGTGACCTTGACAGCTGCTGCCATCTGTCGCATGCACCTGTCACTAGCATGAACTGCACAAGCACAGTGGGAGCTGGTGGTTTGCTTTCAACCAGTGGAGCTGGAGAAGGAGAGGCATGCATGTGCAGAACAGTCACGCTGAAAAAGCAGACTGAAGCAAGGCTTTTTGATGATGCACAAGCAGTTATAACGACGGCAATCAAGGCAGCACTTATAGCCACCAAGCTGTTCTTCTTGCAACAAAGACAACGCTTCCCAAGATTTACAGTGCACATATGTACTGTTGTAAAACACCTTCTTCTATTCACAAATACATACTGCCATAATATTTTTTAACTAAGAGGCCAAATTCACTATGGATTTCAAATGCAACATTTAATTTGAGGTTAGGATCATTCTAACTAACTTTTCATGTGTTGACTAAACTAAATTAAAGGAAGTCAACTGCAATTTATCTCAGAAGCTTTAGCACTCCTCCAGACGAGATGATTACAGCATTTACAGGTGCAAATCACTAGAAATGATAACCAAGTAGTACACTGGCTATCAGCACCAACTCCAACCATATTGCCAATTCCTTAGCACCTCAAGTTGCTCAACCACTTCTAGAATCTTTGCAGAACTAATGAAGTTGCATTTAGCTGTAGAGAGGCACCTACAGGCACAACGAGCTAATAAAGAAACCTGTACTACAGCACAGCATGCAATATATTTTGGCTATTGCTGTGTATTCAGTACAAGCCGTGACTTTTTGAATTTTCAAAGCTACAATTAAAAACTGAACGCCAAACCAGGCTAAGATGACACATCAGCAATGCTCTAGCACCTAAAACCCCAAACAGCTTCCTGATTGGTTTAGTGGACAAAATAACTGTTCACTGCTAGAAACATAGCTGCAGCGCAACCAGAAAACTGCAGGCTACTAGAAATGCAAAAACTGCCACAACCTCCACTGAAAATAGAAAGCCAAAAAACAAACACAGAAATTAAAAGTTTCAAAGTAATGTCCTTTGCAGTGAGGGCTCCCTGGGTGTCGCAGATGTAGCTCACTGGACTGTTGTGTTCAGTCAACGCTTGCAGGACGAAAGCTGCAGTAGAGCTGGTTTCCAAGTCCAGAGAGGAGGTGTCTTCACAACTTCCTCGCCCAATGCGAAGGTCTATAAATGTTGCAAGCATGACCTTGCAGGCCACGCTTGCAAGGGCATATAACCTACCGACCAAATCATGCACATCACTGGAAAATAAGAAGCCTCGCTACCCTTGGCCTGGTAATGATTTCCATCTGCTCCGTTCGGTACATGATGGGGATCTGGACAGAGAGGCGATTCTGCAGCCAAGTATCGATGCCAGGAAACATGCAGCCCCCTCCCACCACAAGCACACAGCTGAACATTTTGCGTTTCAACTCCTCCCCATCTGCAAAGGAAAAAGAGAAGCGAATTGAGAATTGATCAGTTACTATGGTTCTAGAACACCCACTTGATGTGCAGAACATTCATGCTGTTCATACTGTTTTGCCTTTTTGTATGTGTATTTCTGTACATGCATCCACCCTGCTATGATCTTGAACAAGACCACAGTATGTATAAATAAAAATAAATGTGGAACAAAAACAATTCAAAATGATGTCTTGGCTGAGCTTCACACCTGAAGCCGAACATCGGGCTCAAAGCAAGACCGCGCAACTGCATCACGTGCAGCACAGCCCAAGCGTTGGGGCATCTGAATGCACGGACTCATTTTCACACCTCTGGCTTGCGACAGAGTCTGGACCCATCGTGCGGCTCACAGTCCAGCGAAACCAATATGCAATAGCTCCCAAGTCGTCGCTCTACTCACGAGCTTTGGGCCCTCCTTCAGAAATACTAAACAAATTTATTCATTCATTCATACGCAAGGGTGACCGCTGCATTTGGGGTGGTACTCCATTCAGTTTCCGTATTAAAGTTCATCCCCTATATATGAACAACGTTAAGTAATTCGTATGCTAACTCACCACAGCGGTCAACACATTGCACAATAGCCTGGTCAATGCCAAGCAGCTGGTCACATGGCAACTCCCTTTCTCCATCTCGAGGTGCAACTGCAAGGGTGACCGCTTCAGGTGGTACCACTTCATCTTCATCTAGGGCACCTTGCCCCAGCTGGCTGTCATCCAGCTGGGAGGCAGCATCCGATGCTTGGGAGCCTTCTGCCACATCCCGAGCCGCTCGCCTCTGCACCAAGCACCATGCAGCACACAGAAGAGAGGAGGTTTTATTTTATATTTGCTCGACGAGTGTATCACTATGCTTAGGCGTAGAAAGGGGGATGGGATGAAGGGCAGATGTCTATATGACAACCTGATAAGTCTATATAACAATCTGTGTAATTATGTGGCAATGAGCATTCTTGGTGACTAAGAGGTATATTTGCGTGTGGAAGAATAAATGTACAGTTTGTTTTGCGAGCAGCCATGCTCTCCAGTGAGTGCCCCTGCCTCAATCGTTTAATCAGCAAGGAGGAGTTACTAGCCAAACCTCATCATCTAAACTTATGCCCATAAGGAGGAAAATGGGAAGAAAGGAAAAAGAAAAGGTGAATCTTGCTGTAATGGACTCAAACTCTCGGCAAAGTGACTTTGCTGCCATGAATGGAAAACACAAGCTACAGAATGCAGGTCAAAATGCCATATCAAAAAGTGTACTAAAAGCAAAAACAACAAGTTATAAGACTGCGATTAGATGTGTGCATGAGAACTGGCCCACAGCGCTCTCTGCCTCTGCCAAATAAATTGCTCTTATGCATGTACAGTGGGGCACCTATAAATAAATTTGCTTGCTCTACCCTGGGCTAACACATAGGCTCTGAAATGCTGCAATGAGCCAAACAGAATGGAAAAAATGTGACAGACTTTTATGGTGCTGCAGGCCAGTTAGCAGGAGCTCTCCATCTTCTAAACATCTGGCTGATAAGAAAACGATTTGGAGGCGAGCACATGTCACAGTAAGAGTATCAGAGACAATGAGTGGAATGAGCAAGCACAGCGAGAAACAGAGCATGCATATCCTGCATGCCCTTTGCGAGAAAGTGGCATTAGCAGTTCACAAACAAAGTTGGCAGAGTAACTGTGAGAAAGGAAGATCCCTGCAGCTACCAAACACCTCACTATATTGCTGCTCAGGCATGCAGTGCTGTCTGAGTTTGCAAACGGCCGAATTTGACAAGCAGCAAAACCAAAAAAGAAAAAGTGTAGCACAAACAAATGTGTAACCTCTCATGAACAAACTAGTGTGTGGAGCAGAGGTTGAAGATGACAGAGAAAAAATTCAGATTGAAATATTAGAATACCTCATGATCCGATTAATGGCTCATATGCATGAAGATTTTTACAGAGTGACGTTTCCAAGACAATGTCTCATAGAGCTATTAAAGTGGTGCTAAAGTGATTTCCGAAAAAAAAATTTATTTCAAACTGCCATTTCATGCAATTTTCCTCCAGAAAACTGCAGCCCTGCCAATGAAACGGCTCTGGCTGCCATCTATGACTGGCCACAAGCCCATGATGTGAGAAGTGGGGTCTGCTCCAATGCTCCAGTGACTAGAAGAAAACGCAAACACACTACTGTACTGCAGTCGTGCACAGCCTGACAAGAAACTCCGTGGTTATTGCATTTTTTTGTTGCCCGAAAATGCTTGGAATTTTCTTTTATTTGCTGAGCCCCTAGTGCCCCTAGACACGACAATCAACATGGGCAAACAACAGTGATATAATGCAGATGCAAAAATGGTGGTAAATACTGCTGCACATTGGAAAGCAGTTAGCACATGCGTACGCTTTTTATATAGTTTTTGTGTTAGAGAGGCTAGAAAAAAGCCTTTAAAAGAAACAACCATATACTAGCCAAGCAACAGGGACAAAAATGCTTTGGTCAGAGCACATTTCAACTACCACACAGATGCACGAAGGAAGCAGCAGTGGTCGCATCCTGGTTGTCTTTTCAATTATTGTTGTTTCCCCTTTGGGGTTAGTATAGTGGAATAGTAATGCTTAAGACCGCTCTTACAAAGAATTTAAGACCTGCTGCCATGGCTTACTGGCTGCGGCTTTCTGCAGCTCACCATGAGTTCAGGACTGGAACCTTGCCATGGCAGCTGCATTCTGATGGGGGTGAAATGTAAAAGCACCCGTGAACTGAGGGTATATGTTGTACTCTTTACAAAACATCCTCAAAACGGTAGTTACAAGCTCATTTCACTCATAAAACGAGCTTGTAACTACACTTTTGAGGATGTTTTGCAAAGAGGACCACATACCGTAAAAACCGGACTATAGGTCGAACCGGAATATAGGTCGACCCCCTAACTAACCAATTCTAAAAATGAAAAATCTTTTTCAATGAGAAAAGTACCGAAAGACATCCTTACTTTGAAACAAATGCGACTCGAGAGGTTGCACAATGGTGACAGTATTTAATTTCATTTAAATGCTGCTTGTATGCACACCCGGCAAATTTTTCAACAATATCGCGCACCAATCGGCCCGCGTGTTCGTTTCTGGCACAGGCAAGTACGGCGCCGTAGAGCAAAGCCCTCCTCTTCATGAATCGCCGCAAGCAGGATGGCGAGCCTTTGAATTGCGCCCTCGTGAGTCTAGAGGCACGCGCGATCTCTGCCGCTTTCACGCGGATGCATTCGGCAGTCACAGGCAGCGATCTTGCTCGCAGCGCAACGTTTCCTTCCTATTCTCGATACACTACGGTCTGCCCACGAAATGTTTTCTTCTGGTTGCTGCAAGTTGTAATACGCAGCTTCTGCCTTCGCCAGTACTGAATGCTCTTTTCGGATACTCCAAATTCGCGCTGTGCCGCCAGGTTCCCGTGAGCTTCCTCGTACTCAATCGTGTTTTTCTTGAAGGCGACGGTAAATTGCCGTTAGCTTCCGCTTTGCATCTACTGAAACGCAAAATGGCGGCACTGCTGCTGATGGCGATGGTGATGGAGGCTGTTGACTTCAGCCACCCATTGTTGCAAGACTTCCGTATTTTTTCCGCCAATGACCGGTATATAAGACGGGGGTCGACTTTTCACCATGGTTTTTTGAATAAAAGTTCGACCTATATTCCGGTTTTTACGGTATGTCCATATATACCCTCAGTTCATGGGTGCTTTTACATTTCGTCCCCGGTGGTGCTATTGCAAATCCCAAGCCAAGCTACCCTAGTCGACAACTCCAGTGCATGCGTTCTTAAAAAGCTTTGATGTATTATCGTTACAGAAGTGATCCAGGCTGTGCACTGTTGTTCGTGAGGACTTGGAATTGTCCCCCTTCAAAGCTGCAAAAGACAGTGCCATCAGGCCGTTCTGTGGCTGGCAGCAGTGAAAGAGAGTGTCACCGGGGCCATTGGTGTTTGTACCTAGGCAGAAAACCATAATGGAGAAAAATGACCATCGTTCGAGTGTCTTCCCGCAATGCACAGCCATCACAGTTCACAAAACAATTTTTTTAGAATACTTCCTGGTCGACTTTCGCAACGAAACTTCGGGAGAGCATAAAAAAAGAGACGTACAAGCGGACACCACAATTATCAAAACTAAATTTTTTGGCCATTTTTTGGGGAATTCATAGCTGCTTGCCCCTTTAAACAGGATGCAGGCAACTCAGTGACAATTGTGACAGACTCTGAAGCACGCAGAAAGTAACAGTAAAGTAAAAAGACATTTCACTTGCATGTGACACTTTAAAATGGCACTATGCTATATTTGACATCACATCTTCTCTGCATGTGATAGCCGTAGGAGCCATTGCTTCACTGCCTCACCTGTGTCTGCAAGAGAAAGTGCTCATCTAGCGGGTCGTGGGGGTCTCCTGGGTTTCTTGGGTGACCTCTGGATTGCTTGGGGCCCGTGACGCCTAGCATGTCTGGTCGGAACAGTGCCAGCGGAGCTACCAAGCACTCATCACCAACCTGCCAGATTTATTGCATTCATTGAGCTCAAATCCTCAACAAATAAAGAAAATAAAGAACTGTCTAGAAATTTAGAAATGCGATCAATTTAAAGGAGGACTGTCAAAGGCATACACCATTTTCCATGTACTTTCAAGGTCTAGCTAAATGCAGAAGCATGTACATTCTCTCCCTTAATGTAGTACGCGTAGAGCAAAATTCTCAATCTGTGAGCTGCTGGCTGTCGTAACGTGACAGCCACAATAAACACCTAACCCGAAGGCACCCGGGTTTCTATTACATAACAATAGTCTTAATCAGTGGCCCTCAAATGGCAGCCCACACATTCATTCGATGGAGGCTAAATGCTAGAGGCTTTTGTACTGTGCGATGTCATTGCATGTTAAAGGGCCCCAGGTGGTCAAAATTATCAGGAGCCCTCCACTACGGCATCCCTCATAGCCTTAGTCGCTTTGGGACGTTAAACCTTATAAAACTAAAAACTAAACAAAACTGTAAATCTGTTCAGCTTACAAATTTAGATTCAGAGAAAAGCCCAAAATGTCAGGTCATGTAAGAGCATGTGGGCACTATTAGAAAACCGTAATTGCGGCAGAGATAAAAGGAGCGTAAATCAAGACAGCATAATCAAGATTAAAGCCTTCTGAAAAATAATTCTCGAAATACCGTTTAGCACTTTCAGTCAACCACTGAGCAGCGAATTTTAGTATTCTTTGGTACAACTGCATGAGAACACTTTCACACTGTTTGTCAAAGACAGCTCAGAACGATCATGCTCCTAATAAACTGGCAGGAAGATTAAAGGGCACAATGTGCCTAATTTATCTGACATGAAAGGCCACCTGTAATTCACCAATGGTTTTGCTAAGTTCGAGCCCTTCATTTAGTACTGCAGACGATATGCCGATGATGATGATGATGATGATACTGGCTATCCCTTTGTATCGGGAGATCAACGGTACTAAAAACCGGAACAAGCCAAGAAGGTAAAAAAATAAAAATTAAAGAATAAAAAACACCTAACACACGCTCATGGCACGTTTTGGTCCCCTGAGCCTTCAAGGAGCGTGACTGTGTCGTGTGCGCCACCAATGTCCCAAACGTCGCTTGGTTCGCTCAACCGGCTTCCATTGCGGTGGCTCGTCGGGTCGGCGAAAACCGAGTGCCATCGCTAGTGCCCCGAGGCTGTTGGATCCGCTGATCGCGTCTGGTGGCATGGGGCCTACTGAGGAATTGTCCAAGAGTTATACTGCCAGTGTTGCTAACAGCATTGGCATGGTACCATGCAGTACAGTCGTACCTGGATATATTGAGCTCAAAGGGGATAGCAAAATAATTCGACATATCGATAAATCAATACATAAAAATGGTGATAGGTACGATTATCCGTAACCTAGAAGAAAGAATACAACGAAGCCCTTCTTGCAGCAATGTGCCACCCACCATCATTTTGGAAGCACATCGCTTGCTAGGCATTGCTATAATCCCTCTATTTCCCGTCACAGCTGCAGCGGATGGTGCTTTGAAACTAGCCACTGCCTATCATGAGATGTTTAATCCTGTTACTAATTCACCACAAACAGAATATTCACCCATTAAACGCAATGTACAGTTGGTTACTGCAATGCCTTCAGCAGAGAAGCAAGCAAAGCATGTAAGGCGAGGGCTGTCGCTATTCTTTAGTTCGTTAGGTTGGCTTTATGCATGATAGTGATCTCGCGTGGAAAATGAGTAAAAGAGACCAGAAGTCGACCTTAAGCACACCCCATATTCACCTCGTAATGCGATTTCACGGCGATAGCACTGCCAACAGATGCCCAAGGCTGCGCAGCTGACCAGTCTTCGCAAAAAAAGAGTTATCAGAGTGCCATTAGGAGAAGTGCCCTTTACAGGGCCGTGCTGCACTGTTCAATATATCAAACGACTGGCAAAATTGGAGTTTGATATATTGAGCCCCTTCCGTATATTTTCACACACAATTTTCAAGGGGATAATCTGTGTGTTCGATACATCCAGGCTAGACTGCAGTGAATTCTTGCCAGGGAATGATGAGTTCTCCTTGATGGTCTTCGTTAGTGGCTTAGTGGTGAGGCTGCATGAAAGCTCAAAATGGATCACAACTGCTTTGACAGCACCTGTCCCTAGTCTGACAGCTAGCCAGATCACCAGGGTGTCATTTGGCCAGGAGGTGGTATGATCTGAGCAGGTTTCTCCGTTAAAGAGGCCCATTAATTCTACTCTCCTCAAGAATAGTGCATCACCCCTGGATAGCAATCAACCACATGAAGGGAGGAGGCAAAACCATAGTGGGTGCCTGAGAAGAGCTGGAGAATCAACGGAGCGGCCAAAAGCATGGGACTCAGCATAAAGGATTGCAAGATATGCACAAACCTTGATTTTGTACTCCAGAAGCGGTTTGCCCGGCTGTTTCACTTGAAAAGACCGCTCCTGTGCTCCACAAATGTCCTATAAAAGACAAAGATCATTGGAGTAAACGATAGGTCACTAAAGTTTTAAAAAAAAATTAAACTCCCAAAAATTTATCTCCCTGAATTTTATTACGCAATAGGTTTGACAGAAAGCAAGTGGCCACTAAATACTCACCAAGTTAACATGGCACATGTTCTCCTTGAGTTCTTGTAGAAGCATGGCATCTGCGACTCTCGCAGGGTTGCACTCTGTGTAGGGGAACCCTGATTTGCGCAGCAGGTAGTGGAACAGATGTGTAATGTCAGCTCCCCCGTACTCCATTGTCAACCTCTCATTTTAGGAAGAAGAAGAAACAAAGAAACAAAAAAGGCGCATTGCAAATCAAGACTTGCACTGCATAACGCTGCATTTTATGACAAGCAAGCAGTTCACATAGAATATATAAAGCATTCATTTCAAAGCATATTAATGGAATCAATAAATACATTCAGCTGATAAGCAGCAATCTGCTTGCTTTTTCCATACTTTTGCTATGTCCCCAAAATAAAATGCGTGACTAGAACCCTTTGTGCTTAACTCCCATAGAACAATAAAGCCTATGCTCTGTAGCCTGTTCATCCTTAAAGCATTTATCATAAACTGAGCTAGCAGTGGCAGCTTCCTTGTTATGCTCGTGAAGATGAAAAATAAGGTCGAAAAGTGTCAACCCACATGAATGTTGCCTTTAACTAATCTCAAGGTACCTACTCCAAAAGACAGCCAACGCTCACCTGCTTGTTCGTGCAGATATGCCATCTTCAACGCATGACACACTTGTCTTTTGGTCTCCAACATCCACGACACAAGCATAGCACAAGCCAGCACCAAATGTAGCGCACACAGACTCCTGGTGTGTGAAAGAAAAACAAATAAGCCTTAGCCTCAGTCACATGGAATGACACTGACATGAAGACATGAGTTTTATGCTTTTATGCAGTGGAAACTGTCATATCAATTTTTTACAAAGTCTTTTTACATACCACTTCCAGTAGCCATAAAAGAACAATAGCAGGAACTTGTGCTGTGCATCTACTCTGAGCTGAACAAAAAGTAGTGGAATAAAACAGATGACTGAATAATAACTAACACATCCTTCACAGCACTCAATTATCTGCTAGCTTGTGTTACTGCAAACATTGTTACTTCAGTGCATTCGATTTCAGTGTAAGGAAGATTTAAGGATCACAAATTTATAGCACTGTAATCATTACAAACCAAATTTCTTCTTCTCCTGAAGAAAATCAAGAATCTTAATCCTATTACCATGCAGAAGACAGCAGCACCACATTAATGATACTGCGCAATATAACAGGCAGTTAAAGAATTTAAACAAGCAGATATCATTAATAAAAAGCAATTAGTGCCTTGGGTAATGATGGACATAGTGTGACAAAGACGACGAAGCTGGCAGTGGCGTGGGACGGAGTGCCTGCGCTAGGCCAGCGGCTAATAAATCATCTCTTTGCTATCAGTCAACCTGTCTCATTCTTCGGTTGGCCGTCACATAACATCTGGAGGTGCGCAGTTCATCCCCACCCTGGTCCTGGAGCTTCGGCTCATGTGTCAGCCGTGGTCGTCAACCGTGAGTTCTTGGCCTGTGTCGCCCAGCCTAGCCCCAGCCTTTCAGACCCGAACCGATCTCGCCGTCGTTCCCCTGCCCCGTCCACTGCCCAGACCACCTGACACGACGAACTGAACCTGGCGCAAGGACCTGACCTGCCGACCCCACTGACCCGAGACGCTGCCCACACGTGACGACACCGTTCCCTGCCCCTGCCATTCGGCGCGTCCTGGGGCCTCGGCCGTCGGCTCCTGGTGACCTGCGGCCCAGAAGCTTTGCGGATCAGGATGATTCAGCCATCTTCTCCATCGTGGCGGCCAGCACCTCACTATCTTCTCCTTCCTGCCCCACCATCCTCTGAAGCCCATCACCATTTCGCGCATCTCTTTGTCACCGATAGGGACGATTGCTCGGTGGCCCGGGTAGTGTAACAAAGACGACGAAGCTGGCAGTGGCGTGGGACGGAGCGTTCGTGCTAGGTCAGCAGCCATTGAATCATCTCTTTGCTATCAGTCAACCCGTCTCATTCTTCGGCCGGCAGTCCCGTAACAATATCATTATACTTACTAATATGCCTGGGAATATCAGGCTAAGTTACTTCGCTTTCTTCAATATTCACATGAATCTCGAGACTGCTGCTAGCAAAAGAGCATGAGATGAAATGTGCAACATAAAAATAGTCCATGGTGAACGCTAGCTAGGTAATAGATGCAATCATGTACCGAGACTTAGACAAGCAAAGTGTGGTGACACTGAATGTAATTCTAACATATGAGACGTGCATTTGGAGAGAGCCATTCAGGAAAAATGAACGAACTTTCTCATTACAAATACCCTAAATTTTTTTTATCAACCAGGCACACTTGTGTTTTTCAAATTAATAGAACCACCATCCTGTGGCCTTAGAAAGGCTGAGTTTCAATTCCTAACACAGAGACTAATTTCAGCTCACCAAAGCAACAAAGCAGCCGCCAAAGCCCAACTTGCACAGCAGGAGCTGCACCAGCTCTCGGACATGTTCCCTGGCATGAACGTCGGGGATAACCAGCACAGCCCTGTAGTGCTTCAACAAGAAAAATGGAAAATCAAGCACAAGACTACCCTTGACAATTCTCTGTTTATAGCTTCACGATCACAAAAACCCTATGTTTGTGTAACAGTGAGCAAGTAAAAGTTAAGAACAGAATGAAATGAACACAAAGGCATCATGAATGCTATAAATGGTTTACTACAGTAGCTGCTCCTTAAGTTAGGGATGATGTCTGAAAGAAAAACAAAAGCCTGCACACACAATAACGACAACCAGAACCCAATGCTGAATGATGAGACCGATATTCACCTGTTGCGTAACCCTGCTGCTTTCACATAAAACGCAGCGCACTTCTGCATCAACTGCCAACCACATCAATGGAGCCTTTTGTTCACGCAAGGAAAGTAAGCTATTATTCTAAATCTGGCTCAACAACTGAGTTTTTGTTTGCTGCACTGAACAGCAGAGGTGCTTCCTCACTCACCTTGAGGTCCTTGAGTGGGATCTCAAGATACTGCTGGATGGCCATGCCCCAGATGGCCTCTAGGTGGGAGAGCACGGACACCAGGGAGCCTCCCACACCTGAGTGCACGTTTAGCCGGCCTCTTCTGATGGGCCAGTGCACGTGGAATTGATGCTCGGGATTAAGGTACAGCGCCTGAAAGGTGGCCAGCCAGTAAGAAACAAACGAGTAAATGATGATCCATTGTGCTTGCACAACTAATGGCAAAAAAAAACAGAAAAAAAAGAGTAAAGCTATCAAACCGAGTTCAACCTCCAACTGCAATTAAAGCATAAATTCATTTTAGTACTCTTCAAGAATTTAACTTACATTTATGCTTACCTTCTCGCTCACACACTCTCTCTAAAAAATACTTATTTTATTTATTTTGCCAGTAGTTTCGAAAGTAAGCTATAAAAAAAAAACGCGAGCTGCCTGAAAGAAATAGCTCTGCTATATTCACCAGCTAACCCACCCCTCTGTATATATCCACTCACGCTGCAAAAGGAAGCCACAAATGAAGTCACTGAATGTATGACCACATGTTGTAGTTCATGTCTTTGAACCCTATAGCAGCCATACTTTTAACTCGTCAAAAATCTCCTGAATGCTGGTACTGCCCAACAATTACTTAATTAATAAAATGACTAAGAAGCCAATGCATGAAATAAAATACACAAAACAATTTTGTATTTAAGAAAAATTTCAAAATGATGTTCTCAGCACAAGCTGGCTCCCACTGCTCCACACACATAAATGTTCACAGAGAAGTAAGTACGCAATTATTAAAGCTTCCATCTCACCAAAGAGCAAATCAATCACTTCATTTTCTGCTGTGTATGGTAGGAAGCACTTGTCTGACACTCCTATTTTCTAAAGAAAAATACAGCTTACAATCGCAAACAAAAATTTTAACCCACTAACAAAGAACATGACCTGAGCATGTAAGGCTTTTACAAGTCGTGGAAGACTGCTCTCACCAGGCTGAACAAAAAAACATTACAGCAACCAGTGCGAGATGAATAGATTAGCATTGTCAACAATCTTCCCCTCTGTGTATAGAGGGAGAATCCGTCGCTACTTAAATACCGAATAAACGGAAAGATGCCAGCCTAAATTCAAATTTCTATGAGGACCAAGTTACTACCACTTTACATAAACAACAGGACTTCTATCACAAAATAAAACTGTCAGTACCTCCTCTCCAACGTAAAAGTCCTGTGGCCGATCTGTGTTTGTCCAACTGAGGTCACATTTTTCTTCAATAATTGTCGGTTTCACATGCTGATTGAAGTGATGAATCTAGAATGGAAGAAAAGAAATACATTCAAAGCTTAAGATGAGTTTCAGTCATTCTAAAGCAATATATAACAAAGCACAAATGCAAACTAGAAGCGTAAACGGATATATAACTACACAAAAGTTTTGTTGGCTTAAAGAAAGCCAAATAGAAAGTAGACAAAAAGAAGGTACAACGCTGACCGTGCAAGCAGTGCATGCCCAGATATGCACATATGCTTGGAATGGTGCTGCTTGAAATATATAAATAACACTTGCCTTGTCAGTAGGAAATGTGTACCGTATCCTTCCCTCTGAAGTCAAACATGAAGCCAAAAGGTTCCCAACTACTTCACATCCTTCCTCTATAGTGGCCACCACTTCTGGCTCCTAGGCGAAAATGTGGAGAGAAATTACGTTTCAAAATAATGCGTATCAAAACAGAATTTACAATGTCCATTTGCTGCAGTCACCACTGGCTGCTGTGCATAAAAAAAGGAACCAAAGTAAAGTTATGCGACAGTCTTGAACAGCTATGGATGGTTCGTTGTCAAACAGCAAAACAGTACTTTAAGTTGAATGTCCGATGTAGAAAAAAGCTCACACTGATTTTGGCTTTAGCAGCTCATGAATGTCTGAACTATTAACAAGTTACCAGATAAAAAGATGAAAAGACTGAAGGATAAAAATTAGAGGGACACTTAAGCTCCGTCTTTAAGGCTATGACAAGCTAGTGTTAATGGGTCCCAGCAGCTGCTCCTCTTTCCTACACAGACACGGACACTGTTCCCATATTATGTGAAGAACCACACAACATACTTATAACACCCCGCTTTAACCAAGCTGTACAAACGTGCCTACATGGCCTATGGTTAGCGTATCAGACTCGCAACCTAAACGTCACGGGTTCAGTTCCTAACTAATTACCCCAATTTTCTTTTTCAGCGCAATTCATTTACTTTACATACTTACATGTCCTAATGATGTTTGAGTCATGTTGCGACTTTGTAATCACCAGTTTTCTAATGTTTTAATCACTTTTCAAATCTGCTGCTTCACATATGTGACATAGCCACTTTTTCGACAAGTCCGGATTTTCACTCAGAACCATAACAGAAGCCACCAGGTTATCCGCAGAACGGGACCCTTAAAACTATTGCTTTAAAATATTTGGCTACCTGGCAAAAACTCACGAACCTAAGATGCAGTATAAGCAAAAGGCTGACCTACCATATCAACTTCTGGTACAAGAATGGGATCCACATGTGGAGGTGATGTTGCCGACAGGCATGGCCTTGCGATGACATGTGGTATGGTGTGTGGGTAAGAGTCTGAAGCTCGTCCTATCCTTAGAAACATTGACCCTGGGTGAATTATTACGATGGCTGTGGCCTGAATGGGCTGCAACAAGCAAGAAATGTGACAGCAGAGATGTGACAGCATATTTAGGGAACAAAAAACTTGTTTACCTAGACATCAGATTCATGCCTGCTTCAATATCTGTGGCACAAGTAAAATGGTTACCACAGGGTAAGCACAAACCCTACTGGCAAAGAAAGACCTTCTAAAAAATAAAAACATGTGTAGCTCACTCATGTCAAGCACACATCACTATCAGGCAGGGCGGTGCAAAACTGTAGGCTCGAAGCACATGCACAAGAGCATGCCTTGTTAGTCCATCACAGCCCCATGTCACATTAAATTTCAATCTATTCTAACGCTCCCCTGCTTGTGTTTTCAGAACGTTCCACAAATAATGAATCACTCAGATAAAGATGATTATTGGATGTCAAACTACCGCAGAGTGCGCGCTTTGGTAGGCCCGTTGGTAACTTGAATACTCGTGCAACCCAGTCATAACACAGCTGCATTTATCAAAAAACTTGAAACCATTGTGTAAAAGAAAAGAAAGAGACGAGATGATCAATTTTAACTTGATTTATGGACTCAGGTAGAACTGGAAAATTCAAAATCATGATTCAACAAAAACCGACGAAACATTTATCAGTGACACGTGCCCTAGTTACGAAGTGTTTTCTGAAATGCTAACAGCAAAGGGCGTGAATCGGAGCAATAACCACTAGCAACAGGCTGGATAACCTGTTTTAGCGTGCATAGCTCAACTTTCACGTGCATAGCTCAACTTCTCATTTTGAAGTTAATAACCGGCAGAAACACTACATAACTGTGTCTACTGTAATTGGGACAAATTAATGGCTTCCACACTGAAGGCACTGAATTTCGGGTTCATTTCGTACGATTTATTTAGTGCAGTTACTGATTACTGGACTCACGTGGAAATGTTAGTCACAAAAGAGCTCATAATACAGGAATGAATTTGTGTCCAAATAGTTAGCTGGGCACAAAAACTTGGCAGCTTCCAGTTTCACCCCACAGTACTTTTAATGACAGCTTACTCGCGTTAAAATTTGTTTGTAAACACTGTCATGCAACCAATGTGAGCATGTCGTTCGACAAGCTGTCGCCTCTCGCCTACATTTAACTATGTTAGCCAAGCCATTAAATAATAAACTTCATCATTTGAGACTCTGATGGGTTTTCGAGTCATCGAATGTTTATTACCTCAACTGTTGCCTCTGGAAACAGCGACACCGGCTGCTTCTTGGGCGGCGTTGGCGCCATGTTGTATGGATTGAATTGGATTGGATTGGATTTCGTGGCTTACTGCTTCACTACGGTTGTCTTCCTAACAGCACAACGGACCCCTATGTGAAGGTACTGCTACTGCTGCTTCTGTTGCTGATAGGAAGAAAGAAAAGGAAAGTGCACGGGCCTGCCTACTGACTCAAGCCGAGCCACGCTCGCTGCCGCGTGCTGAAAGTAGGAGAGTTAAAGGATAGGAGAGCAAAGATAGAAAGAAAAGGCGGCGCTAATATGCCCCGGGCCGATCCCGGAGGCAGTGCAACACCGGGCCGACCCGTGCCAGAGTGCTTCAAGCCGAGCACTCCGCCATATTCCAAAATTAAGTTTAATATCTTGGGTCCAAGAACCCGCAGCAGATGTTAAATCAGGTAGATGCGGTGGTAAAACTTTATTGGGTGCACTGGGGCGGGTTTTAGAAGAGAGTGGAGGGTTTCACCGCTCCTTTGCCTAGGTGGTAGTTCTCATTCCGGGACACCATTGTCGGTAGCCGCTGTCCGCGCTCTTTGGACCAGAGCTCTCTGGGACTCCAAGTCCAAGCAGACGGACAAGGTCGCCTCCCAGCCTTCTGTTGTTGGCTGATTTACTCTATTTGCGCATTTTTCTGGCAGGCCCACACCATATGATATGCGTCTGCCCACATCTCACAAAATTTGCAGTACCCCGAAAAAGTTGGGTCAACGTGTTTTAGAATCGCAGGGCTTAGAAACGACCCCGTTTACAGCCTTCTGAAGTGTCATTCCTCAGTTCTATCCAGGCCCTTAGCGGGCTCTGGGAACGTCTGCTTACAGAGGCGCAGATATGTTGTAATGTCCGCATATGTGGTACGCGGATTCGGTGCAGGAGTCCCGACAGACTGGGAATTCAGTGGAACTCCGGGGGAGATACGCTCGGGCGGCTGTGTGAGCAGCCTCGTTCCCTTCTATTCCCTGGTGTCCGGGCATTCATACCAATTGTTTTGTTCCCTGCATTCAGCTATGTTGCGCGCTTGCTAAAATTCTGCTGGCAAGCGGCGCTATTCTTCCCCTTATATAATTTCGACAGGCGTGTTGAGAATCAAATTATGTGCGTGGCGTCGGAGTCAGTGGCTGCCAGCGCTATTGCCACTTCCTCGGCTAACGCAACTTTACTAGTTTTCACCGAGAGTCCATCCACCTGCTTTCCCTCGTGTATGGCCGCGACGGTGCAGATGCCCTTTTGCGTAGGGCCCGCCGCGTCTACATAATACGTGCCATTTTTGGTGCCGTAATACTTCTCTATCGCCCTAGCTCTGGCTTCTCTCCTACCTTGATTGTGCTCTGATGCATGTTTTTTAATATTGGTTTAACTAGTAGTTTATCTCTCCAGTCCTTGGGAATGTCCCCTCTGTCTTCTGTTGTTGGTGGCAGCGCTATGTGGAGATCCTCGAGGGCTCGTCTACCAACTTTGGTCGTTGATAACCGCATTATTTGGCTTGTTTGGTAAGCTTCGAGTAGTTCTTCCAGCGTGTTATGCATTCCTAGGTGGAGAAGGCGATCAGTGGACGTCTTGGAGGGGAGTCCAAGCGCCTTCTTGATGGCCGCTCTGACTATTACGTCTAGTTTCTTCTTGTAGCTCTGTCGCAATTTGAGGTAGGGCACATCATATGCTATTCGGCTGATGACGAAGCCTGCACTAGGCGTAAAGTCTCCTTTTCCATGAGTCCACCGTGCTTGCCAGGTACCCTGCCAATCATCCTACTGATTTGCTCGCACGTGGACTTTAGTTTGTTAATCGCTATAGCATTATTACTTTTGTTGTTGATTTGTAGCCCTAACACGCGGATGTTTTCTACCTCCGAGACCTGAGTTCCATCTATGTATATTTGAATTTTGCTTGCCGATTTTTTATCCCCCGTGATATGAAGGAGCTCTGATTTCGTGGGTGCACACCTAAGGCCACACTCTTCGGCATACTTAAGTACCGCTGACGCTGCCTCCTGCAAGGCGTCCTCTATCTGCCCAACACTGTCACCAGACGACAACAGAGTGATGTCGTCCGTGTAAATGGCGTGTCTCACGCCATCTATCGCGTTGAGCCTCCCGGGGAGGCCCATCATGGCTATGTTGAAGAGCAGAGGCGACATTACCGCCCCTTGAGGCGTGCATCGTGTTCCCATCTCTATGGGTCCGAATTTACTGTCGTCTATCCTGATGTAAGCCTTCCTGTCCATGAGAAAGTCTTTGACGTACTGGTAAGTCCGCTTTCTGCAGTTTGTGGTGTTGAGATTCTCTAGTATCTTACTGTGTTTAACGTTGTCAAAGGCCCCCTTCAAATCCAAAGCTAAGATAGCTCTGTCCCGTCGACTGCCGTAAAGGGTGCCTATGACTTCCCTATTAAGTTGTAAAAGCACGTCTTGTGCCTACAAGCTTGCCAGGAAGCCGAACATAGTTGTAGAGAAAAGGTCCTGGTCCTCTATGTATTCAGATAGTCTTTTCCTGACCATCATTTCCATAAGCTTGCTCGCGCACGACGTAAGCGAAATGGGTCTTAAATTGTCCGTGTTGATTTTCTTACTAGGTTTGGGTATGAAAGTCACTATTGATGTTTTCCACTTTTCCGGTATTTGTTCCCCTTCTCATATCTTATTGATGAAGTGTGTGAGGTCCTCCATAGCTTCGTCGTTGAGGTTTGCCAGCAAACTGACCGTTATGCGGTCATCTCCCGGTGTCGTGCCTCTCTTCATACTGGCTAGCGCCGCTTTGACCTCCCATGTAGTGAATTTCTTCTTCTTCTCCTCAAGTAATTTCGCATCCAGCTCCTCATTTTCTTCCCCGGTGCATATCACTGCGTCCACGTGTTGGTCTACCGTGGTGCATATGTACTTGTTTTCTAGCGCTCTAGCGAGTTGTTCATTTGTACCTTGAAATTCGTTTAAAGCTCGTCTTAAGTTTCTGCTGTTCTCCCTCCTCGTCTGACTCGGTTCAATGAGGCACCTCAGTAAGCTCCACGCGCTCTTCGAGCCGAGAGTGCCGCTCATGGAGTTACACTTGGCTATCCAATTGCTTTTTGCGAGAGACGTCGCGTATGCCTCAGCCAGCTTGCTGAGATCCGCTATTTTCAGTTTCAATGTCCGATTATGTTTTTGTCTACGCCATCTCTTAGTGAGAGCCCTCCTGGCCTCCCGCAGATGCATGAGGTGGTTGCCCACCGCCGGCGTGTTCTCATTTGTTCGTACCGTGGTCGTATATTGTTCCCTGCTGTCTATGAGTGCCTCAGCCCAACGTCGATACCCCCCTTCCTGACTAAGCTCTGGATTTCCGAGTCCATGAATTTGGTCCAGTCAGTGAGACGCGCTTGACCCCCTTTTTCCTGAGTTCGTTCGCCTCAATCGCTACCTTTAGGAGACAATGATCACTTCCTAGCGTCTCGTTAGTGTTTACCCATTCGTATCTTTTTGCGTTCCGCACTAGGGAGGGGTCCGGGCAAGTATCACGAGTCACGCTGTTTCCTATTCTGGTCTGATGAAGGGGATCTGTGAGAATGGTGAAACCCATGTCAGTAATAGCATCTGCTAATTTCCTGCCTTTAATGTCTTCCTTATTGTACCCGCATTGATAGCTGCAGGCGTTAAAGTCCCCCACCACTAGTAACGGTGCCCTATCAGCTATTCGAATGGCCTTGTGAAAGATCTCCGAGAAAGTGTCCTTACATCTTTGCGGTCTACTATATATGTTTAAAACAAAGGCTCCTTGCTGGAGACGCTTGTTCGGAAGGATTTGCACGAATGTGAGCTCGATTTCTTGTTCTAATTGTAAATATACACTGTTGGCCGTACATTCTTTATGTGCGAGGATACGGGTGAATGGATCTACTTGGTGGGTGTTATACGATCTAATTTTGACTTCTGTGCCAGCGTCTTCTATTGCAATGACTTCCGGCATCCTTTCTAAGGTTTCCAGATGTTTATATAGTCTATCTGTTTTTCTTTTTAAAACCCCTGCAATTCCATTGTATAATTTGTAGCCTGCACTTATTTCTCTGAGATTTAGCTGCCATTTCTGTTAGTTGTCCTCTCGCTTGGTATTCTGCTGACGTACCGCATACGGTACCGGTCTGTCGTTACTCTCCCCCAGCTTCCTGTGAATGTTGACCTCCCAGGCACTGAGCTGGGTCTGTATCGGAAATATCAGAGGTTTCATCATACTTTCAATTACGTTTTGAAGAGTATTTCCATCTTTCTGAAGCAGTGTCGCTTCTAGCTCTTTCATTTCTTCTCGCACTATCTCCCTTACGTCCTGCTCCGTTAGGCGTTGATGCGCTCCGTTTTGATTGCGACTCGCCTCGTTCGATTCAGACGTGGGCTCTTCGCCACTAATGTCGCCTTCCTCGTGCAAAGAAGATTCCGACAAACTGCGCTGAGTTCTTATGCCTTTAATTTCTTCCCTTAGTTGCTCGATTTCCTGTTTAAGTTTGATATTCTCTGCCTTCAGCGATTGTACAGCCATCGAAGGAGGGGGGAGGGGGGGAACTAGCGACCTTTGCCGAACTGCTCACCTCGTTTTGAGCGCCGGCAGACGGCGCAGCGTTCGCTTTGACATTTCCGCTGTCGCGTCCCCCCTGGGCACCTCTTCCTCCTTCGCCTCTTCCGCCGCGTTGCTGCTGGTGTTGCTGCTGCACACCCTTGGATTGGCCCTTCCTGGCTCCTCCCGAATTGTTGCCCCTTCTGCCGCAGCCGCCACCGGTGGCCGCCCCGTGGCCGCCAGGACCGCCGGGCTTGCGATGTCTGTATTTTCCGAAGCACACCGCCGATCCCGCGAGATGGGCTTCTCCTCAGATGAGGCAGATGGCTTCGCATTCGTGCTCGTCCCCCGATTTGGCTTCCCCACACGCCGGGCATCGGTTTCGGTTTGGATTGGGGCACACGTCCACTCGATGGCCGACCTCCCCGTATTTCGTGCAGGCCGGGGTAGTCTTCCGGTAGAGTCGAACCGGTACAGCTTCGTTCCAGTAGAAGATGTGATAAGGGACGCGGTATCCTTCGAAGGTTATCACCGCCACGTTTGTCTTTCCTAGCTTCCGTACGTTGATGATTTTGCCTCGTCCGAGTAGATGACTTCCGAAATTTCTCTCTCGGTCACCTCCGGGTCCACTTAAATTACTCCGCGGAAGGAGTCCTCGATGGGCTTGAGGTATGCCTGGACTGCTCGCGTCTTGCCGTTGAGCGTGAGTTCTCCTTATATGCTCAGGATTCCGGATGCCTGCAATTATGAAGTTCCAAGCAGGCCAAATGGATAGCTAATGCCTGGATAGAGGGATCCCCGTAGCCGCACTGAGGGCCTCCACTATTTTGTTAGTCCCTTTTTAGGCAGCCAGATTGATCGTGTCCTTTGGCTTGATGACGACTACTGAGTCCTCCTTTCCTAACTTTGGCATATACGCCGGCTTCCAGGTTGCGCGGCGTCATCAGACGCAGGTGCGACGGCGCGATGCGTGTAAAGGTGGAGAAAAAAATAACAGTCCGCGTTGATGCCGCGTTGTAACCCATATGCCCACATAAAGCCATAGAGTTTCCTACTATTAAGAAACTCTATTCATAAAGCACTGGCCAACATTAGTGCCTCCTCCACTCAAAAACTGGAGGCGCTGGGTCACATTAACCCTTCGATTATCAAAGCTTCAGACTAAGGACTTTGCCGACCTATAGCTTGCATAATAGTTATTCTATTTCTCTATGTCTCTCCCGGTGCTTGTTCTAAACTCTGTTGTGGATGGATCATTTTGTAATTCGGCGGTGGTGTTTCACTGATTTAACCCACAATCTGCTGTGTTTCACATGTCTCGTAGAGCCATTTGTTCTGCATTCTCGCCACTACAGGCGGCTTTCATGGATTGCAGATCGCATGTGAAACGCTGTGTAATGGGCCTTACAGGCCAGTTGCATCCTTCCTCATTGGTTGGCTGTGACACATATACGTCGCGGTATTTGTTGAGGCACCCATCGTTGTCGCTTCGACGGAAGCGGTTGCTGCGACGGGCTTCTTTCCATTTTTCCCGTTATAGACTGTTGCAACAAATGCCCACCGTAAAATGCTTCTCTTGGTTAAATCGCTCGCTTATCGCGCTGGAGTTTGACGCAGACATGGCATACGACAGTCTTGCTTAAGTTAAATGGACGGATGAGATTAAGAAGTTTGCGGGGATAGGGTGGTCGCAGCTGGCACAGGACAGGGTTAATTGGAGAGATAAGGGTGAGGCCTTTGCCCTGCAGTCGGCGTAGTAGGACTGATGATTATGACTTTCCTGATTTGACCAGAATTAATTGTAAATCCGCGTCGTCTGCGCCATTGGCGACCCATAGCAAGCAGCTTTCGCATGGTGCGCGTTTAGCGTTGCAACAGTCTGTATACCTTTTAAGCACGTCCTACCTTCTGTATGCACGTGGTAGTGACTGTGGCCCAACTGGGCCACCGCCAGTATTTTGCACCTGAAAACTAACAAATTACCATTCTTTAGGACAGGATGTATTCAGGCTTCAAAATAAGTTGTTATTATTGAAAAAATTATTTGTTATAGCACTAGTGTTCCCGCTGGAAGGAGCATGCACCCCTCCTGTACCCAGTGTACCCAGCCCCGCGCTACACTTACCCACGTTCTCCTTGATTGCCCTGCGGACCTTCCACCGCGGGGCCCAGAGCTCCCGACCGTGCTCCTGATCACTCCGGAGGAATGGGAGACCCTACTGCTCTCGGCGGACCCATGAACTCCGTGAATGCATAGTGCAGTGAGGTCGTGCGGGGCCCAGGCGCCTGTACCAGTTCCCTTGGTCAATAAAGTTATTTCTCTCTCTCTTTATCTTCAAGCCAGAAGGGACACCGGGCAGTTACAATTAGCTTATACGTCCTCTCTCCTTGAGGACAAATTGAAGTCAGCTTTGATATGACTGCCTTGTACTCACAAAGAAGCTACTTGCACTGCAAATGATTTCATTGTAAGCTAGGAAACGTTAAAAAAAATGAAAACATAGTACCGGTCGTTTTGTTGGGAAAAGAACTGCGGTGCGTCAGAACCGTGTCTTTATTCGCGGATCCCTGAATCTAGGCTGCAGGTCCGTTCACTTCCAGACTGTGATCCCGGAGCCCTATTCCGACTTGATATCAATTTTAAATGGAGTAGAGGAAAATTTTTAAATTTCAATTTCCTCAGTGATGAATGTGTCTTTTGCTACCGGACAAACAACGATATATGCGGAAAGAGCCGTAGAACCGCGATTCCTATTGATAACAAAGATTGGAGGGTTGTTGTCCTCAGTCATCAGTGTCGCTTTAAATTCGTGTGCGTCAGCCAATCTGTGGAGTTTTTTCCTTCAAGGTGGCTTTGGTGATTTAGTGTTCGGCAGCGACACGCAGCAAACAGCGAGGAGTCGTTCTTCTCGAGACGCTATGCACAGTATATTTACATTCCCCAACAGCCTGCGCGGCCGCTATAATCCTGCAGGATTTGAAACTTCAGGCCAGAGCTCAAACTCAGCGAGTCTCTGTCAAACCAGTCTAATAAATCAGAGCGAGGGCGCAGCTATTTAGTCAGCGCCAAGTTCTCTTCTGTCCGCTGTGGCGTTCGTCTCTCCTCGAAGACCCAAACGATGGCATGCGTGGCGTCACCCACACGTGCCAAGAAAGGAGCGGCCGAGAGGTTGGTCAAGGTAGACGAAGTCCTGTCACGGGCGGGTGACGCCGCGCGTAGTGTCCTTTGGGTCTCCGACCGGGGCTTGGCCCTGCTCGTAAAAAGTGGGCGAAAGGCAAACAAGATAGGCGCACGAGTTTGCATTGGTGCGACTGAGCGATGATTCGGTACTCAGAGATGGCCGCGGCACGCGTTCAACAACGGATCACTGCGGTCCCTCTGACGAACCCCGCGTCGCCTCAAAAGTCTCCTCCTCAAGCACATGCAGCAGTTAACTTTCGTGGAAGACCAAGATGACATTTCTCCTTGCTTTCTGAGTTTCCGACGTAGAGGCGTGCGACAACTATCAACTTTGAGTGCGCCTAGCCAGCTGTCTTCGAACAGAGGAATAAATTAGGATTTTATTTAGGCGGCTCGCGATAGCTGATGAATCATCCGTCCCGCATTCATGTACCGTACATTAAATGCTACTCGAGGCCACAAATTTCTATTTGAACCTTCAGCATGGAGACTAATAGTGGGGACAGCGAACATTCTTGTCGAAGGGCCGTTGCCCTTGTAGTTTTGCTAGCCGATTTTTATTTCTTTTGCCCTTTTCAACCGTGAAACATAGAGTGAGTATAAAAACAAGTTCTCAGCGAGTATTTCTTACTTTGAAAGTAGCGTGGCTCGAGGAACTGCGCATGGCTGCCATTCAAAAGCAAATGAAGGTCATGCATGTTGGAAACCAACGTAACCCAGCTTAGTGATTTTCGGAGTGAACTGCAGACTGGAGCGGAGTGCGAATATTCGAAATTTCCGGATACTATCGAATATGCTGCACGATTCAAATAGAGCAAGTTCAACGCGATTCGAAACTATTCGAGTCGTTTTCGAACAACAGGTATAAAGAAACGCAATAATTTTCTGTGATAACTGTTTCGAAAACAGTGCCCACTCAGACACCGCACCCCCAGACTGCCGTGATGGGTATGCGCGAGAAGGCGAGATCAGCGCTGCGACGCTGACCACTCGTGTGGCAGCGCTCGTAATACTCACGAATGGATGGCCCCGAGACTTGACTTCTGCACAGATGTGGAGCCAGTTTATTCGCCGTCATCAGCCGTGGCAAAAGTTATTTTTTCCTTTGTGCATTACACAGCGGTGTTGCGTCCTATACTTTTACCGTTAAATGTTACACACCCAGTTTCTCAGTTGCACACAATGGCTGCACAGGTTTCACAGTTAAAAGCTGCACCGCAGCGCCGCCTTTAACGTTTCGCTGTTTTAACTCACGCGCCTCAAATATAATTGATATCCTGCACAAGTAGCTAATATCCATATAAATATTGTTACGACGACGTGGCAGTGGAAAACGAAGTGGCCTCTCGCGTGATAGGACGCTTGTAAATAAATGTAGTTTTTCCCCGTACCAAAATGAATTCGATTCGTATTCGATTCGATTTTTTCACTATTCGATTTTTATTCGGTACGACTTTTAGCCTTTTCATGGTACCATGGTAGATTAGGTTCTCGTACTCTCTATGGTGGCTGTCACAATGGTGGTGGGACGAAAAAGAAAACAACCATTTTTGGAGCCGGCGGTTCGACATCCAGCGCAGTCACGCACCTGTCGCACTATTCATTCTATTGCGCTTCCAGCCAGGGCCCCACTAGTGAAGCACAGATTGGTTTCATCTTCACCCGAGTACCTTGAAGTTCACGAGATTTGGCAGTGGACGACACGCAGCCAGCGTCTGTCTTGTGGACGATGAATTGACGACACACAGCTAGAGAACAAATAAACTAACTAATAAACTAATAATAACGACGACACAGAAAACACGTACGCGTATACATGCTTGCTGTGCGTTTAAAAAAAAATACCGGTTTAATCCGTGCTACGCCTAGGTTACCCGCCTGAAAAATGCGTGATCACTACATTAATCACTCAAAAGAGGTCGCACATGAAAGAAAAAAATAGAATACCTTACCTTTATCCACCTGTAACTTTATTAGCCGTCTTCGTCGTAGTTACCTGCCTTATAGCTCCTTGGCTGCCTCTCCGACAGCCAATTACGGTAAAGCACAGATGAAGGCATACATTGGAAACCATCGATATGGCCGTTTCGTAGCACGTGGCGAAATGAAAGATAATGGGTAACCGGGGAGCTAGACACGAACGACTGAGCATACAACACTCAAGTGAGGCTTATTTGACACTTCTGCGCGCACAGGACATATTACAGGAAGAGAATGTGTATCAGGTATGTTATTAGGATAGCTATAAATATGACTACCGATCAAGGCCATTACACATGAGGGTTTTTGCGCAGTTAGCGCACGTCCTGTTCGCGTTTATGCTACTGGCGCACAGGTATGTGTTGAAGACAGGTATATAGCTCTGTACGCGGTCCAGCTCATCGTGTGTATCAGCGCGCTCTTCATTTTAATTGCATTACTTCCGTTTTGTTAAGCGACCTCAAGCTGGACGACCCAAAAGGAGCACAAGGCAGACACCCTGTTCGGTCTTTCACCGAGTGCGATGCTCTCTCGTGTCTAGATGTCAAATGTCTCCGCGTCCAAGGAAAATGTCCTCTTTAGCTACCGATGCAGCACACTCGCAGTCCTTTAAAATATTTTTTTTTTTTTGCGTCGACCACGGTCATCGGCGTCGCTGAAATAAAAATGGCTCGTTACCCTTTGCATCGGCATCACAGGCAAGGTTTTTTTCTCGTGGTCGACTGCTTACTTCACGGCTTGACTTAACGGCTGCAGCTTTTTCTTGGATGCACGGGTCAACTCGCTCGCGTCGCCGCTTGATAAGCAGCCTTCACCTGTAGCTTTCAGTCGATAAATGCCACGGCACCACTGTGCCCGCCTTCAACACATGCCACTTGGCAGCTTGCTGCTACTCTGTGGCTGCAAGCTTTCCCGCAATTTTTTTTTTGTACAGTAGGATGACGTACTAATATATTAAACAATTATGGTTCAGGGGTAGCCGCAATCCGCAAGCCAACGTTTCGACAAAAGCACTTGTTTTCGTTTTGTCGAAACGTTAGCTAGTGTACTGAGGCTCCTCCTCAATCCTTGTTTGCTTTGTTTTGTGTTATCAGGAATTCCACCTTCCAGCCCTCTTTATACCGTGGTATATTAAAGTCACTTTCACTCATGCGGACGGCAGGTCCTTTTCGTTGTTTAGTTCAAAAGTGGTCATCTGACCTCTGTACGTTAACGCGAGCAAAATGTCGTCAGTTGCTTCGATCAATAGTCGGTTATTGATCCCACAGTCATGGTGTCACTTGCTCTAGAAAGCAGCAGGAAAATTTTTATATTCAATTTATTACAACGACAGCACGAATGTCCATGCCTACGTCTAAAAGCTTGCAGTAGGCCATAGCGTTGTGCCAAGGTTTCTTTTGTTTGATCTTCCTAGAAGTGTAATAAAAAACAAAAATAAAAATGGAGGCAAACCATATCAGGCTCGCGGATCAGATTTAACCCCCGCCAGGTCGCAGGCAAACGCAGCGGCTGATTGCGAGGGCTCTCAGAATATTGAACATGGATGAAATCGTCATGCAGCCGGCCTCTTCGCTGGTGTCCATTGAAGCCGCTTTCCTTGCTATCTTCACCCTTCGTACGGACGAGCGCTATCAAAGGCGCAGGCGCTGTTAATTTTGTCCAGTTTTCGCTGACGCTGTAAAATGTGCTGATGAACGAATTTTGTAGCGCTTTGTGTCCTCGGGGCGCAGAATTACACGAATTACGTCGTTTGTAATTTCAATCTTTCATTAATTTCATTCAGTATTGGAATATTTCATTACATTTCATTAAATATTTCACTAGTTTCAAGGTTTCAAGCTCCTCATTGGAATATTTTAATTACAATTTAGGGACAGCGTGAAAAAATTTCATTCAGACAATTGTATTAGTGTAGGTTCCAGCAAGCTTTCGCTTAAAACAAGATTTATGAAAGTTAGTTGGCATGCTATCGCGCGAAATCGTTTACTCATTACTGGGAGGTAGAATATGTCGTCGTAAATATGGCCAGAGTAAATGTTTTGTGCAAAGACGTATTCAAGGTATTATGAAAGGACTCGGTACTCCATGCATCCGTGAAACTCTATGAGGCCTAGAGTGCAAAGTTATTGCTTACGCGCTGATAGTCAATGAAAAACTTAAAAAAGTGACGAGTAATAACAGGAGACGGCTCTAGAAGACCGGTCTCACGGAAGTACAAGCAGTTCACGACCTTTACTAAACAACCTGAGTGATATTATTCGAACGATCGAGATCTCACAAAATTTTCCATCTTCGAATCAGTGGCAGAGCACCGGTTAACAGTGAGCGCTTGTCTGAAGCGTTCGTAGTTTCTGAAAAAAGAACTGAACACAATAAAACAAAAAGCTCGTAGGTCGCCCACAACCGTTAAGAATTGCGAAAGAAAGATAGCTCATACTTACAAACGCGTGTTGTCTCTTAGCAGCTGACGTTTTGCTGCCGTCATTTGAAGTGATGCGCAAAGTCGACGGCATCTGCTTGACGTAGCCGGCAAACGCACTTAGCACAAGACAGCTGTGCTAAAGAATCTGAAACATGCCGTCCTCGAAACTTGCTTGAATGCGCGCCTCCGGTCTTGAAACAATGCGACATGTAAGCTATGCTCCCTTGCTTTCTGAGCTTCATGTTTTTCGAAACCTTTAGCAATGAAATGCCATTCCGCTGTCTTAGCTGCTTGGAAACCAAAACGAGTTTTTGTTTTTTTTTTTTCCCTGGAGGCCCTTTTTTCATTCCGAGCTTCTTCTACTTCTGTTTATATGTGTTACTTTCACGAGGTGTGCTTGGGTTTTGACGTTTCTCATTTATTTTAGAGCGAAAGGTCTACTTCACGACCAAACCTGCAAAAGCCGGGCCATTGCTGAGGCTTTTATCTTGACCTATAAAATAAATACTGCCGCGACTGGGATTCTGACCAACGACGGCGCGAACAGATCAGCTTCGCTGGCCACTGCACGATAGCACTACGCTACCGCCAAGCCGCCGCGGTGGCTGAGTGGTTATGGCGCTCGGCTGCTGGCCCGAAAGACGCGGGTTCGATCCTGGCCGAGGCGGTCGAATTGCGATGGAGGCGAAATTCTAGAGGCCCGTGTACTGTGCGATGTCAGTGCACGTTAGAGAACCCCAGGTGGTCGAAATTTCCGGAGACCTTCACAACGGCGTCCATCATAGCCTGAGTCGCTTTGGGACGTTATAAACCCCCATAAATCAAACTATGCTATCGCCACATATTTTTTTAACAGTGCTATCGCCGCAGCCGATCAGGCCTACCGTTGAGAGGATAACTTCCATCTGCGGCACGCACAGATCAGATCAGCGTAGCCTCGATCAGAGCTGAACCTGAGTCTGATATCACCGCCAGACGTGCCAGCGACCACCTGAGCAAACCCACGAGCCATGGAATCAGGCTAAACACTTGCTTTCGCACGTCTATTCAGTTTAACTATGTTGAAACCCTACCATTTTTTAAAATACATTTTACTCCAGACTGCTGTTAGTTCCGGTCGATAGCTAATATAGCTAATAGCTCTCTGGAGTGAAATGTAAAAAAAAAGGTGGGGGGGGGGGGGTGGGGCGGGGGGGGTGTCAACGTGGTCATCAGCGGCTCAAAAAAAAAAAACGCGGTAAGAAATTACGAACCGCGGCGAAATTGCGTGACCCGCCGCGGTGACTCATGGTGAATTCCAATCGCAGGCCCGGAGCGGTCTGCACGCTTGTGACAGAGCGCCTGAATCCTGCGCAGAGCGCGTGACCTGAAATTGCGATTGGAGTACACTTGCTCTAGCCAGAGCATGTAGGTGGCGCTCGCGAACTGCTGGAGGAAGTACCCGTCATTCCTGGCGCTTGCCCGTGCTTTTCGCGCGATTCACCTTTGAGTCCATGGCGGCGGGCGAAGCTGATCGTCTGCTACGGAGCGCGGAGACACTATAGCGAAGAGGAGCCGGCGCGGCGGACGCGACAAGCCGCCGGAAATGGAGGGCGCCGCTGAAAAAGAACGTCACGAAAACTTCCGGTCGACTCAGCCCATTTCTGCGGAGCAGTCCCGATTGGTGCACGGAGCAATCTAGGCTCGGCAACCGGTCCCTGTCTACGATTGGAAGACGCGATCCGTGCCTCAGATCTGCGTTTGGAATACAGTTGCTCCGAAAAGAGCAGAAAACTTTGCTCCAGAAGTGCCCCAACTCTGCGATTGGAAGTCACCATCAGTGGTTAGGGCGCTCGGCTACTGATCCGGAGTACCTGGGTTCGAGCCCGAGCACGGCTGCCGCGTTTCGATGAAGAAGAAACACAAAGGCGCCCGTGTGCTGTGCGATGTCAGTGTATGTGAAAGATGCCCAGTTGGTCGAAATTATTCCGGAGCCCTCCACTTAGGAACCTCTTTCTTCCCTCATTCCCTCCTTTATCCCTTCTCTTACGGCACAGTTCAGGTGTCCGCCGATATGTGAGACAGATACTGCGCCATTTCCTTTCCCCAAATCTAATTTTCAATTTCGAATTTGTTTTCAAAATTGCGACGAGGCAGCAACTTTGGTCCACATGGTGTGGACATGTTCGACTAGGAAAGATAGTTCGCGCACTCTGGGATCCTGGTAGGCTTTGCTCTGCAGCCCAGACCCTGACATCCAGCAGGATATCATGAGTCAAGCCCTTGATGCTGCTGTGTCCCAAGGGATTCCGGCCGAAGGCTAGGGGCGACGGGGGAGGTGGACTTCTCTCCTGGCGTTCTTTGACTGGCGTTCCATTAAAGTTTTCACTTTCTCTCTCTCCAGAGAGCTGCAAATGTCTGCATTTTTCAGCGCAAGAATTTTGAAGAGGGACACATTTTTTGAAACGATGATGCCGTGATTGCATGGTCGCTGCTAATCTTCAGTGGTCCGCTTCGTCCGCTAAAAAAAATCTCCTATGAAAGGTAGAAGCGGCATGCAAATGTACAACCGCGGAAGGATCATTTGACCATTTAAAAACTGCTGACGGTTTCGTATCGCCAAGCACGAAATATGGTGCAAAAGCGCCGTTTTTTGCAGGTGGACACCACCGCAACGCACCTCAAAACGCATATGCCGGAAGGGCACGCAGACTACAGTCAATGACCCCGACGAAGGGATGCGCCGTCGCTGGCGAAGTCCGGCGGCAGCTGCCCACATCGCATGGCAATGTCTTGAGGAGCTTCGATCGTAGAAGCACGGCAGCACGGCCTTCACTCTGCTGTAGACAAACCTAAAAGAATTTGTGGCAGAAGCTCCGAGCACCAAGATTTCCGGCAGTCGGCGATGACCGAACCAGCACTCGCCTCGGCCGCCCTGGCAATTGTCGGGCCACACGACCACACAGATGCCTCGAGCACGTGAGGGCTTTTAATAAAGGACGTGTTTCAATAAGTCAATATTCGCAGACGAAACGCAGAATGGTTGTTTCAGTGTTCTTTTTTGCCCGCGTTGTTAAGGCCAGCATGCGCGGTTTTTGGAGAACAAAGAGGTTCCTCGACAAAGAAAGGTCTTTGTACTTGACCACAGCGCGGCTTGCAGTGTTAAAGGCTCCGTGCTTCACGACCTCAAAGGCTTCTCAAGCCCTAAATCTATGTAGCATGGCCACCCGTTAAGGTTTACCGCCCCAAGGATTGAAAATGCATTTACCATGTTCAAGAAAAACGGGCCTGCTTGCATACTCAAGAACGCTTTCGCGGCTATTGAATCTATTGACGTCCTCGCTATGAGCACTGGCTGTGAAAATGTTAGCGTCAGCGTGCAAAATGTTGTACAGTCAGTTATTTACCTGTTCCTTTCCCGAGCAGCCAGCTGCAAGATTGTATATGCTGTCGGAGACAGCTGAAGTGACAGCTTCAGCTTGGAGATCGTTCGCGTCGCGGTGACGGACATTGATGGCCCAATACGTTCAGCCTCATGCCACGATTCCAAAATTTTGCACAACCGCTTTCGCTTTCCGTTTCAGGAGCAAAAAATTCTATGGTATTTCCCCTTGTGAACAATCACGAGCTTCGCTCTCCTAAGGTTGTATTAAGGCGGAAGCCTTCTATGGTTCATATCATCAGTCATAATACGGCGTTGATCGAACGCCCAGGGAGGAACGGACCGTTTCTAGTGGGCAGTCGTGGAAACGGAGGTCCCATTACAGTCTTTGACTTCGGGACCTCCTTCTGCATGATATGCTGTACGTATGAAATGTATAAACAAATAAGGACTGATTCTGGTTCTGAAAACCCACGTGACCTCATGAAGTCATCGGCAGTGCCTACATCCAGGGAAGAAAGAAAAAATTATGGGGCGCCTAAGCAATTCTTATGACGTGTGAATACGACAGCATTACTTTTCGCTGAGTGTGTCCCCGAGGTATGTCGCTGAGTTTAGTGTTGCTGCGAAATGTTGCTGCGGCGTTACGTTTCCGACTGTAACGTTGCGGCTTTTGAGGTTGCGACAATGAAAGACGACAAACCAGCCATATTATGATCTCTCAGCTGAGTTTTATCTGCGGAATTTTCGTTACAGTAGTTTTCATCCACATTGTGTTCAGTATTTTTTCTCCATGACACCACTTCGCCGAGCGATGACAGCACTTTTCCGAGTGACACCATGGTTTTGACGCAACATTTCTTCATCGGGTGCGTGGGCGAATTCCACTTCATACTCTGGGGGGAAGCCGTAGTCGTTTCCCGACGACGGATGCCTGAACCGTGTTGCATCTTGTTCCTCGTAGTTATCCATGATCTTCGGCGACGACGTCTGCAGGTTCAAGTTGATCGACAGTAGCACAGTAGGTCGATGCACTGTGAGTGTCATGTTCTCGGACGCCAAGTCGATTCATGTGCCTCGCGAAGTGGTGACTGCATCGATTGGAGAGGCAGGTCTTAAGTTGATATCGGCGCGCATCGTGCCGCTGGACGTTTGCGTTGAACGTGCGTCTCCTTTCTCGCCTCTCTGGATATACTGATCTACTCCGGCCTTGTGATAGCCAAGTCGTCGTATCTCGCCCAGTGCGTATGACGGAATGGGGAGTGGTTTACGAGGGGGCCACCGCTCCCACCTTGAGTTTAAAGCCTCTCAGCTTGATCTGTTTTGTTATGAAAGGGCATTGTATAGCGACCCCAGGGAGGAGGAGGAGGGGCGCCCCCAAATCTCTTTCCATTCATCCCAGAAGTCGACTTGCTCTTCTCGAAGGGGGAGAGTCGCATTCCACAGTGCTTGGAGGAGTGTAACCCTTTCCTGCCTGGGCGATACTGACAGATCCTGGAGAGGTGATGACGCCATTCGCGTGCCGCATTTCTGCCTCGCCTGCCTGCTACGGCTTTCTGGCTACGGCGGGTTTTTCGCTCAGCGAGCCAGATAATGCTCCCTCATTAAAAATAAAATGTCGTCCGAAGTGGGTTTCGAAAACAGGCCGGGACAATTCAGTTTGACGTCAAGGTCTCGGAACCAGAAGTGCTGGCAACCGAGCCAGAAGTCGAACCGTAAGTGACGTCATGCGACCAGAAGCGATACCATGAGACCGGAAAAGTGAAACCGGAAGTGACGTTAGCTACATCGAAAGAGACATGGTGGCTCGCTTGAAGCGACGCTTGATATGTACGGGTATGTCATGTGGTCTTTCCTACAAGGCCTTCAACCTAAGGCCTTTGACCTAAAGGCATTCATCGGAAAGGCCTTTCACAAATTAGCACTGCTTACTAACTAGTACTAGCTACTAAACAAATATAGATAACTAGTAGCCCACGATGATACACAAACGCTTTCGCATCCAGAGCATGTAAGTAGTCTTAAGTGTCCTGTATTTCTCTTTCACCGATTAGCTCTAATCGATGCATCACCTTTTCGGGCGGATCGGCTGTCAATAATGTATGATCGAAAGGCTTCGAAAATTTGCTCGGTGTCTCTAAGAGGACGTATCTGTAGGAGTTCATTCAGTATTTCGATTATGAACAGGATACGACGACCATTGAGGGTATTAGCCCGAAAAGCTGAGCGCTTAAGAACAATGAGCCAGATTGTGCTGACTATTGCGTCTACCTCAAACGAGTTACGTGGGCCGGCAGGGCACCAATCCCTACATATCACTACGTGATAGGTAGTGATTGGTGGGAATGTTCGTAGTACTTATTTAGTGTTCCTAACACAATGAAACGCAAACTTTTTTGCTTCCTTCTGCTACATTTCACTCCATTTCTTTGCAAGTTCCGTCTGCAGTTGCTTTTTTTTTTGTGAAATGTGTAGTTATCGGCAGTTTTTCTTCCTCTCCTCTATCTGGCGCTTCCTTGGCTAGCTGATCTGCTGTTTCATTGCCGGTATCCCCACTGTGTCCCTTGGCATTGGTTAAGAATATTTGGCCTCGCCGGAGTCTTTGCAGCTTTTACTTGACTCTGTGAATATTAGGGTTAGTGTTGCGCGGAATTTTAATGGCTTGAAGCGCCGACAAGCTATCAGCAAATATTTGAAATCTACAATAGTGACTTTTAGTTTCGATAAAATCCAGTTCTTTATTTATGGATGTTGTTCCTGCTTCAAAGTTAGTGGAATATTTCGGCATTTTGTACTGTCTTTGCGAGATTATTTTGTTTGTTTTGTTGAAAGCTATGAAAACTGCTCCAACTGTTTTGTTATTTTTGTATCTGTCTGTATATACTTTGTAATCATCAGCATACATGTCCTCTTTCATACACTCGAAGGCTGGCCTGATAGCCAGGTGATAGTTCCACAAGTCATACTTGTGTGCAATCTGTTCCTCAGTGAACGTTGAGGCTTTCCACCGAAACGTTTTTCTTTCCCGAGTTATTCTACAGAATTCGTTTTCTTGTTCGACTTAAAGATGTACTTTGCAATGACCGTGCACTTTAAGGAACCCCACGTGGTCGACGTTATCCGGAGCTCTCCACTGTATCATATCAGATGAAAGCACGCAAGCTATCTCTGTATAGGCTTCCTTACCACGTGCTTATCCCTCGCCCTCTGTTTTCACTAACCCCTTTCCACCTTCGGCTATAAGTATCAGCGCTGAATAAACAAGCACGTTCTTTGTTATCCAGACACACTGGCTGTCCATTCTTGTCGTCCCGCTCGAGGACGATACATGGTGTCAGAAGTGGGATTTGGTGAAATCCAGCATTTGCGTCGAGATGCGAGAAAAACTTCGCGCCTGCCAAGTCCGCTTCAATGTCCTCGCGGCGAGGCATTTGGTAGTGTTCTCTCTTCAAGCTTTCATTTATGCGTCTCGGGTCCATGCAAACTCTCAACTTGCCGTCTTTTTTTAACACAATGACAAGCGGGCTTACCCAGTCTGTAGGGCTGCTGACCTCCTGGATGATGCCTTCCTTTTCCATCCGGTCCAGTTCCGCACGGAGAGGCTCTCGCAGTGACAGGGGAACCCTTCGAGCTGGCTGGACGACTGGCAGGGCTTCCTTGTGCAGTACGATCTTGTATTCACGTGGGGCGCGTCCTATCCCGCGGAAAAGCCGTGGGAATTCCTTGACGATCGGTTCAGCTTGCCTCATCGTCATGTTTTCTACAGCGCGTGAACAGACAGCCGCGAAACTTGCACGAGAAACTGCTAACGATCCGTACCTTGGCGTAGTGCTGCGGAAGCTAGCGAGGGGAGAGACTGTGGACGGTCCACTGAAACTGGTGGCTGCCGAACTTTCCGTGGTCAACGGTATACTCCTGAAAGGATCGAAAGTAGTAATTCCGACAAGCATGCGCAGAGATATGCTAAAGCGGATTCACGCAGGTCATCTTGGTCAGGTGAAGTGCAAAGCTAGGGCTAGGCAGATGGTCTATTGGCCGAGCATAAACTCTGACATTCAGTCTCTGATCGAAAGTTGTCCAACGTGCAAGACTTATGCTTATAAGCAACCATCAGAGCCTTTGATTCTTCGGGCAACGCCTACTCAACAATGGCACCGTGTCGGGGTCGACCTCTTTCAATACTCCGGAAGACATTATTTGTGCGCCTACGACTCGATGTCTAATTTCCCAGAGGTGGTGCTGCTGCCCGACACGACAGCCAGTTCGGTTGTCGATAAGCTAGGTGCAGTATTTTCCCGGTACGGCATCCCCGCCGAGGTTTGCACAGATAACGGCCCGCAGTTCAGCAGCCACGAGTTCGCTCTTTTTGCGCAGCTTTATGATTTCAAACATGTGACATCAAGCCCGGAATATCCTCAATCTAACGGGCTCGCGGAAAAGGGTGTACAAATCTTGAAGCGCATTCTAAAGAAAACGAAAGCTGCTAGCGAGTGTTTCTGGCTGGGCATGTTGAATTACAGGGCAAGTCCTACTGAAGATGGCCGGTCTCCAGGCGAGCTGCTCCAAGGAAGGCGGCTGCGCACACCCGTGCCGGACTTCAATCCCCTGCCTACTGTACGGGTGAAAAAACACCGACAGATAAGCCACAACGAGCGAGCTCTACCACGCCTGAGCAACAACGACGTGGTACGTGTGAACGGCAAGTCATGGTCACGAAAAGCCAAGATGGTTGGGTCGGCCGGTCCGCGGGCCTTTCACGTGCGCACAGAGGACAATACCATTCTTCGGCGCAACCGCCGACACCTTTTGGCAACGAAGGAACAATGGTCTGATGACTCATCAGACGACGAAGATTTCGGCGACAACAGGGCATCGTCACAAGGTGTGGCGTCAACTGCCCCTGTGGCTCCACCGACGCCAGCTGAGCAGTCAGCGCTTCAGCTACTGCGAAGGACAACACGACAGATGCGACCACCAGAGCGTCTGGGTTACGACCAACACTTTCAGCAGACAAGCCAGCGGTGTTGAGCTTGGCGGTGAACAGCTGTTGAGAAGGAGGATGTATCATATCAGATGAAAGCACGCAAGCTATCTCTGTAGGCTTCCTTACCACGTGCTTATCCCTCGCCCTCTGTTTTCACTAACCCCTTTCCACCTTCGGCTATAAGTATCAGCGCTGAATAAACAAGCACGTTCTTTGTTATCCAGACACACTGGCTGTCCATTCCTGTCGTCCCGCTCGAGGACGATACATCCACTACGGCGTCCCTCATAGTCTGAGCCGCTTTGGACACGTTAAACGGCCTTTCGAATAGAGGCTCCCTGGACTTCGCCACATTGCTCACCGGGCTGTTGTGTGCAGCCCGCGCTAGCTTGGTGGAAGTGGCAGCGGAAACGATTCGCAACAGCCCAGAGAGGAGGAGTTTCGACATCCTCCTCGCGAAATAAAGAGGAAGTTTCTTTCCCGCTAACGTGGCAATTTGGGCGTGTTGGTATTGCATGGCAGGATTGAGCAGCCCTCATGTGTCTCGTCGTTTCTTTCCTTGTGCAGTCCTCGTCCACTGTGCGCTGCTCATCTCAATCCTGCCATGCAATACGAACATGCCCAAACAGCGACGCTAGTGAAGTGAACCCCATTTCTAATACATCGGGCCATTTTCTCTATGTTCCTCGTGACCCTTCTTCGAACGTGGCCTTCATCGCCAGTGCAGTCTGCAAAACCCGGTCACTTTCATTCTGCATTCGCAGGAAAATTCTGCCAAATGACGTTCGCCCAATCTTCGGAGGGTTTCTACCTTCTGCCAACCACGGAAGCCGAATATGCAGGATCCAGAAGCGGCGGTCGTGTGTCTCGTCGTTCCTTTCCTTGTGTCCACTGTGCGCTGGTCAATGCTGTCTTTCCCGCGCTGACCGCGTAGTTAGGCGCTGCCCTTTTTCATGCATACACAGTGCGGGTAGCAGCGGAATAAAGATAAAAGTTGAGCTTTTGACAGCTGCCTTTCTTTTTTAATTGCCGGAAAGCATATTTGTGAAATGTCGCGAGAACGATTTAGTGTGAATGCACTGGGACGTGGCGAAGGAACGAGTAAATCTGTTAAAAACGGTTCGACCTCTGTCACTTGCCACATGTCAGAACAAAGAAACAATAACCTCTTCCGGCAAGGATACAATGACACCGGCCTCACGAGAGACGTAGGGATGACCAGTGGAACGCTTTTTCTCTTATATATGCAGCGCCGAGAAACCCTCGGACTTACCCCGATGCTTTGAAGATATGGCCGGCGCCGGAATCATGGTGTCGGCGTTGGTGATTCTGTTTTTTCTGTGCGCATGCTGCCTCGCACAAGGCGGCAACCTTACACTAACCGTGATGCACACCAACGACGTGCACGCTCACATCGAAGAAAGTACCAAATACGGCGCAATGTGCAGCAAGCAAGACAAAGCAAACGAGAGCTGCGTCGGAGGCGTTGCTCGGATCACAACCAAGGTGCGTGCAGACCTGCGATGCTTTATTTTTTTCTAACAGTGATCCGGTTCTAATCGTCAATACTTATTTATTTGTTTTGCTCACTTGTTTGGACATCGGTCATTGTTAACGGCTGTGCCAGCGGTTTTGGTACGCATAGACCACGGACCATGCTTGGCCTCTATGAGGAGCCCAAGCATATGCGACAACAGGATTTCGAAGGTAATCAGAGATAGCGGCAAGGTGCAAAAGAACAGTAAAGTAGTGTAAGTATCATATGCACCGTTGAGCTGCATGGGCACGCAAACGACCTAATCACTCTATTTTCGCTGGACATAATTAGCTTTTGCATCAGTTAACGTTAACTGATTGCCAGAGAAAAAGTTTGAAACGCCCCAGTAAATCTTTTCTCATGTCAACTTGCTTTGCAGAAACCGAATTACCTGCGAATATGAGGGCGGTGTCATCTGCATACACGAGAATCTGGGAACATGAAAATGCACATGGAAGATCATTAATATAAAAGGAAAACAGTATAGGGTACTCCTACACAGATCCTTAGGTTACTTCGCATTTTATTGTGCTATATGTAGAGTCAATATTATTATTTACCACTTTTTGTTGTCGAGATGATAAGTAGCTAGCGAAAAATCTCAGTGGGTCATGAAAAATCCCATAGGCGGCTAATTTGTTCAATAATGTGGAATGCGATGCAGTGTCGAATGCCTTCTTTACATAAAAAGAAAATGCCAACTGCGATTTCGTTATTACCGAGAACTGAATTTATCATTTGGGAAAGCTTTAGAACGGCTGTAGAGGTCGACCTATTTGGGACGAAGCCCTGTTTCTTATGACAAATAATGTTATTCTAATAAATATTCTTAGTTGGGCGGCGATTAGTTTCTCAAAAAGAGCATTAATAATAATTAGTACTGATATTGGCCGGTAAATACTGGGGTCGTTCTGGTCTCCACATTTGTATATAGGGACAACTTTGGCTACTTTGAGAATATTTGGATAAGAACTACTTCAAAACGCATGGTTAAATATATGACATAATGGAATAGACAGAATGTCATTGTTATAGTTTAATGTTGCGGTATGAAGATCGTCAGGTCCAACTGCTTTATTAACCGGCAATGTAGTGATCCCAGATATAATTTCCTCGACAGTGATTGCACTTAGATTAAAGATGTTGTCGACGGCCCTAGGTAGGTTCATATATGCGGAATGAGACGAGAACTTATTTGCAGGGTATTCACCAGTATTGGTAAAGTAGCTACTAAAATTATTAAAAACTTGCACGGAAACGTCATCAGGGGTAATGCGTTTCTTTTGTCCACAATTTTCCACACTTGTTTCGAATTAATGCCGGGTTTAGCGACAAGTTTGGTAAAATACATTTTTTTAGCTCTCCTCATCACCGCAACAGACTTATTTCTATAAAGCTTGAATTGTCTGTGATATATCTGTTCGTTTTGCATGTTTTGCTTCCATTTGTGATAAAAAATCTTTTTTCTTTAGTATACCAAGTATATCCTAATTAATCCATGGGCACGCAGCTTCTTTGTAGTTGCGACTTTTGCATTCACGTGTCATTACAGCATTTGATATGAACGGATTAAATTCCCCCATTATATAATCACGTCACTGTCATAGAATTTTTCAAAATCAATGTCCTGCCAGAGGTTTCGAGCATTGGCATAATTCACTCGAGTTCTTATATCTCTAGAGTACCTTTCGCAATACGGATATGAGTAACTGTGTGGTAAAAATGTGAAAGTTGAACAGTGATCAGCAATAGTTATTTCACAAACGCCAGCGCACACGGACATTTCGTTGCTACAATGCACGTGATCAATAAGAGTTGAAGATTTCTGCGTTATTCGATTAAGTGAAGAAATAACATTCCTAAGTTAAATGACTGTATACATGAGAAGCAGGTATTGGCACTCAGAGCATTCATCATTGAAAAGGTCGATACTGAAATCACCGCATATAACAAGTGGGATATTAGAACTCATTAACGGACTGATGATAGTTTCCTTATCCGAAAAGGATTTATGGTTAAATTGAGAGGTTGGAATACTACCCAGTTAAACTTTCCTGCCCTCCTACCGATGGGAACGGCGGTTAGCAGTACAAAGAGCACTATGGGTCTTCGTCCGCTCGTCCGGCGACACGTTGCCGGTTGGGGCAGCAATTCCAACTTCTTAGAGACAAAACTTATTTATTAAAGACGGGAACGAAATACAAAATAGTGATGACAAGGCAGTTTAAAGAAAAGGCAGTTTAAAAGCTGTTTCAAAAACGGCTGCTAAAAAAACGGCCGACCTTGAGACTCGGCGCGCTCGTCCTAAATCGTTGTTTCCCACGGGTTTTAACCCCTTAGATAATTGGGCGGAGCTTTAGTAATCTAGCTCTCCCCAATTTTAACCAACCGCAGTGCAGTGGCATCGTATGTGCAAGTGGGCGGAGCCCAGGGCTCGCCGGTCCGAGCCCAGTGGACCTCGCTCCTCCTGGAACGTGCTGGGCGCGTGGCTCCGCGTACGCAGCTCGCTGCATGCGCATTCCACCGATTGCCACGCATCGGAACTGCCGTCTCCGTTGACAGCAAAGGAATGTCTTCCGCGGGACAAGGATAACTGGGCGCCGGAACAGAAAGGATTAATGCCGCAGCTCACCCTAAGCGCGGGCGTCACGCCTCGACGTACATTCCTCGATTCCCCCCCCTCCCCCCCCGGGCATGACCGCTCCTGGTAACAGGTGCGGGGGGGGGGGGGGGGGGGGGAGTCCCATCGGCCCTGTGGGCTTCCACTTAACATACCCCATAATAAGATCACACCTGAGGTGAATAAAGAAAGACTCAACAGACTGCTTACCGCAAGAACTATCCGTGATGCACTGGTATTCAACATCTTTCTTTATGAAAAGCGATACCCGCCACCACCGCGTGATGCGCAGGCCTTGGTAACAACACACGTGCAACCACAGTGACTAATGTTTTGTAGTCCTATTTATAGCGACTGCATTGTCGTATCTTTACTTTAGCCACTCTAGTCATTTGCATTCCTCGTTTTCATGTAAAATACCAGTCCAGTGCCTGTGGGCGAAAAGTAAATAGTGTAGTAAATAAGCAAAAGAAACAATACATAATAGCTGGAATTTTATTTAGTCATTGCACTCACGAATAAGGCTGGCGTTTTCTTCGCACGATTCTTTTGCGGCAGGTTAAAGAACTCAAAGCGCAATACCCAGGGGCCCTGTTCATCAATGCTGGGGATTTTTTCCAAGGAACTGCATGGTATACCGTGCTGAAGCAAGTGATAATATCGACCGTCATGTCCAAAATGGGATACGATTACGTGGTAAGAAAGCTCTGCTGACATAACTGAGTCTGCTAACCGCGAAGACATGCAGTCTTAACTGGGTGCCGATCGTGCCACATTGTCGGAGTCGCTGTACCGTAGGAGGAGAACGGCCCTTTGAATTCGTTGGTACTATGACATGCAGCACTGCACTTGCTGAAATTAAATTGTCTGCGCACTTCTACTTTGGTTGTAAACATTGTTACCTATGTAATCAAAGGAATTAATATTTTCGCCTGTTGACTTTTATCTTGACGAATGTTTGCTTATTTCCATTGTTGATCTACAGGTTGTCGTGACTATTAGACCAGCTACTATGGCCGCAAACAGACAAATATTTACGAGCATGTTTTACTAAAAGTGTTGAGTAGCGAAGACCTCCTTGGATTCAATGCTTACAGTTCGATCGCCGAGAGGAAACCAAGTTCTCTTGTCGAAAGGTTGGCTTGCGGACTAAGGCTTCCTTCCCACTCCTTTCCAATTTTTCGCTCCTCTGCTTGTTCTTACTTGAGTGAACTGCTGAGTATTTTAGTTCTGTGAAGCTCTGACACCGCAGATAGTATACGGAGGTGCTGGTAAACCTTTTAACCTCGTCTGTGTGCATTCCAGTGCCTTGGGAACCATGAATTCGATGACGGGCCGGCTGGGCTCGCCCCATTCCTTGTGGCAATGCGAGAAGCGAATGTGACAGTTGTGAACACAAACGCCAACTTTTCCAACGAACCGCTTCTACGTAATATAAGCCTTCCTACGTCCGTGAAGCTCAACATAAGTGGCACTCAAGTGGGGATCGTCGGAGCCGTGCTTCCTGAAACCCGTGTGCTCTCAATGCCCGGTAAGGACGTCGGTCGTTATGACGAGTCCATCTAATGGCTGGGGAGCTTTTGGAGATGTGGTGGCGCCCGAGGAGTCACACGAGACCCTGCGAGATGTTAGACGGTGTCGCTGGCCTCGGAAACAGTTGCAGAGAGAAGATTTGAGTGCTCGAAGTAAAATAGAAGCCCAGAAGCCAATTATTAAAGGTGCCACTGCATGCACGGACAGTGTATGTCGCCCTTGCGTAGAGACTTGCAAAGAAAGCGAAACCTTGCCGCACAAGCTAAGCTCTAGAGGCAATGCTGGCATAGAAGAGGAGCCGCGTAAACCTGCAAACCATTTGGGTGCAAGCAATTTACCACAAGGCAGTGGATTGCTGTCTATAATTTCAGTATTTAACGTTTGTGTATAGTGCGCAGTACTCGAGCGCTCCACGCAGGGGTGACGTATACTATACATATCGTGCCAGACTACCAGACGACAGTGATGAAAAAAAGAGTAGCAAAATAATTGCTGCCCAAGCACAGAAAACATCCTCATATTGGATATAAAGCTTATCTGCACATCTGTTTGCGTTGCATCAGTAAAAGAAAGAGGTGCGGCTAGCCTAATTGCAAACCGGTAACTACGATTAAAGGGAAGCTGAAACGGTTTTCAAATCGCATGAAACGCTGTGGTTGGGAAGAAAGGACCTTGAAAATCATGTGTGCAATTTTTTTCCCGATTCTGTCCGCAAACAGCGCTGCAATCGCTTCTTAAAAATCCGCCGCCGGCACGCCCTCGTCGCTTCCGGAAGCGCCAGGTGGGGGGACGGCAAAACCGGAGAACTGGCGGAAGTGACGCCATTCACGGAGAGTCGGCCGGCCGTCCGGCTGCGCTTGCTCCGCTGCGGCCCGCGCTTTGGCGAACCACAGATCAACGCAATCTTCTGCCAGTGCCGTTTACTTTCTCTCGTTCGGGCGTTCTGTGTAATGCTTGAAGCCTGTATATAAACCAGTTTGGCATGGTACTTCTTTCGAACAGCACACAGAATCCGTCGGTTATTCTCCCACAGCCTCTTCCACGTTAACCAGACAATCTGGTGGTACGCAGCATGCCGAAACTGCCTGCACAAAATATGTGCATCAATGTTTCTTTTTTCGTTATATTACTTTCTTACCTGTTTGTAAACTCCTTGCCTTTTTCCAGCTGGTTCCCATCCATGCTGAACCAAGGCCACTTCCAGCACTGTCTTTGAGGCACACAGTCTTGAACTCTTTTGAGCTCGTTACGCACTGTGTGCCTTTTGGGTTTGTCCTGATTGCTTGCAGCTCATGGCAGCACAAGCAATTCTCTTAATCTTTCATCAGCGGCAGCACATTCCGCTGCACCTAACTGAACAAAAAACCGATTATATCAACCTTGTATACTTGAGCAAAGCAAACATTTGCATTCATGAGCGCTTGGTCATGGCTGACGATCGACAATGGCGCCAGAATTCATGCAAATCTGTCCTTGAGTCAGAACGGCAAAGTGGTCGGGCCGCGGTACGCATATATCTGCCATAATTCTGCTGGTTACCTCGATACGCAACAACAGCAACTATATATATCTCGCAGCACACTAGTTTTGATGAGCAGCACTGAGAGCTCCGAAATGCAGCCATAATTATTGTTCAAAATCGTGTTCAGGATGCAAAAAAAAAAACAACGCACGGGGGTAAGTGCAGAAGTTTCATGGTTGAACAGTAGCCCGAACATGCGACAGAAGGAAAACACACACGGGACCTTCCTCCCGGTCACCTCGACTCTTCGCGCTACAGTACAGTAGTCTAACCACTCCAACTCATCCAATTTGACATTCATTTGTAGTTCTAAAAGGCCTTCGGGAGTAATTAGGCAAGTAACTATAAATAAATCAACAAACAAATGCTTTACCCCGTGCGACTCGTGTAAGCATGCCGGTGATCTGAACTACATCACGCTTACAGGAGTTACAAGAAGTTGGTGAAGAGAAAAAGAAACAGCGAAAAAAGATGCAGGAACAGGAGAAGACACACACAGACTGTCACCGGAAAGAAGATGGTGGCCAGGGTTTTATGCAGCAGCGGTACACGACAACGTTTCAGCGCAATTTACTTTCTTTTTTGCCACTTGCATCTACACAAAAAATATGCACGTGCATGCACCTATGCAAAACATACGTATCACTCGAGATTTGGTTTTCGTGTTACCCTGGTAGGACGTGAAATGCCCATACTGGATTAACGAAATTTCTGGCTTGCAGGCGCCGCCATGTCGCTTCTCAATTAGCTTCTTATCAGGCGGTGGCACCAGTTTTTTCTTCTGTAGTCTGTAGGTCACAACGATTTCGGAATAGGTTTGGGCGCGCTCGTCCAGGTTCCGACAGTGCGGCGGTTCCACGGCTACCCGGAAGCAGAGAATATGGGAATGCGCCGACTACCCCGGAGTCGACGAAGATATTGATAGCAGAGAAAGCTGGGAAGTCCTGCTGCGCAGCAAAGAACCCGCTCGGCAAAAACAAGCCGATCCGCCTGGCGGCTGATTCCGCGAAGAGATAAAATCTCTTTGTTAGCCTTTATTCACGGAGGCTCCGGCCCCCGCCCTCCAGGCCTGCGTGCCGGGGGCGGTGAGTAGTAAATGGTCTCTATTTCCGGTGGAAATAAAAGCTGTCATGCACCCATCCATCCAGTCGAGATTTCCAACACGTGAAGATGTCGCGACTTGACTTTCGCTGCCGGCGTACCCCGCGGCGTCGTTGGTTCCGCCGTTTTCTGAAGCTGCTGATGGCTCGAACATGCATGGCGAAAGTCTAAACTGTTCAATACTGCTTGAATTATCCATAATTTTCAAAACGTAGTCCTTAAAAGCCAGCTGAAGCAACGCGCTACGCAGCAACGCCATCGGTGCCGGCCGGAGATCCCCGTGGATGACGTCATGACGGTCCCGACCAATCGCGGGCAGGAGCGGCGTTCGCTCGGCGCCCTGAGGCTATGGGGCGTGTTTTCTTCTAAAAAACAGCTTTTTGCGCTTATTTGTGCTCTTTTTGAAGGAGATACTCTTTTTCAGTGGACTAAAAGCTATAAAATGACGTTGAGAACTCATTTTTTTCGAAAAGTGCTTCAGCTTCCCTTTAAGCTTTAAAGGAAGCAAAGTATACATGGTGCGAAAATAAGATGCCCCTGGTAAATATTAATACATTCGACTCAAAAACATCGATTATTGTAAGATAAGGCGCACAGACAAAACTAGGGAGCCGCCTGTCGTCTCTCAGAAGGTTATGCAAAGCCTGTTGGAAGATGCGACATCTTGTGAAGTACAGGCACCGAGCGATATTCCTCGCTCCTATAGGTAACCGACAACCAAGACATCCCCACCGCCGTTTTTGTTCGAGTAAGCGCAAAAACCGCGAAACAAGCGCGTTTTAGGGCAAATTAGCGTGATATTGCGCATCTAGCCTCACGACAAGCGAACTGGTTATCCTGCACGTCTATAGATGGCAATCCCAGACAGTCATTTTCGGCGCAGAACTTCGATGTTTTTGCAGAGTGTGTGTAGCTGGCGAACACGTAGAGGGCAGAAGCTGTGACGAAGGAAACAGATCCGAGGCGTGCACCGGCGCGCTCCTCGGCGGCGAAGGCTTGGTGAGTGGCCATAAGGGTTCGGAGGGTAACCGCATTGGAGATTGTGTCGCATGATCCAGGTGGACTTGCAAAGGGCGCTGTAGTGGGACTGGAGTGGAGACTGCGGGACAGCTATCGCCTTGTGTTTCTCCCATCGTTCGTCGTGTGCACCTGTTCTGGACTTGTTCCTAGCGCGCTGTGCATCCCTCAATGTATTTCACCAACCAGCCATATCAGCTGTCATAAGGGAGAAAAGTGCGGGAGTTTTCTCGCATGTTTGCCGCGATGCACCTCACAGTTTCGAAAGATCAGAAACGCTTTATTTTGTGGGATTATATAAGATTTTTCTGGAATCAATTAGCCTTAGAGAGAGAAATTCAGCTCCGCATATTGTGCTGGTTCATCGTCATAGACATCTGGCGCAGTTTTTTTTAGGATTATTAGCCGAGAAAAAATTTTGTTAGCCCTTAAAACAATACTGCAAATTTAAAATTTGAATTTTCCTTTTTTTAAAGTAATAACTAGATGCTCCTATTAAAACATGGGTTAGGTATAACTGAAATGGCCGAAATTCTCTATAAGCACAGCGCTGATCAGGAAAAAACCACTAGGTATAGTATACGTACACATCTTGCACCTCTGAACATCAATGGGTCACTTGTCATTCACTCTGAGATGATTTTTCTGAGCAACTATTTTACTTTATTGGTTTTGTTTTGTCAGTACACAGACTGCAAGTCGAAGGAAGCAGGTTAAAGGCGTCTGACAAAGGCCTGCTTTACCCATAGAAATAAAAAAAAATGCAGCATCGCCTGGTAATCTTAAAGAATTTGAAAGATTAAAACAGAATACACACATTATAGCGGAATAATCTCATAAAATGCAATGTCCAATTGTGCACAACAATATAGGAAGCATAGAACAACGGAGACAAAGAACCTTGATGAGATGGAGAAGAAACCGTACTATCATTACAGACATATTAATGAACAGCCTTTTCTACCTAGCATCAGACATATTCTTTGGCGATAATTCAGTTAAGTTAGGGTCGGTGTTTAATGTATGTGCACGTTAATTTTGGAAGCCACAGCTGGTGCTATTTTGGATGCATATGGTATTGAAGGTGCCTAAAACTGCATGGACTCATTCACTTAAATACGTAGTCTCAAAAAAGCACTTTTTTTTCTTAAGGTTTCTGACATAAATAGGTGGAAGTGATGGCTAGTAAACTATGACTGGAGAAGTATGGTTCCGTCGTCTTACTGAAAGGCAAATATCAATCGTTCGCGCAATTTCTTTGTAGTGTGAGTATTTTTGTAAGATTGGTTGAAGTAGCCGCTGCCCGGACCAGCAAAGAATATCGTTCATCACTACAGAAAAGTAAATTATTAATTTACTTTTTTTGAAGTAAAATTTTGCGGAATTTGTTTATTATACTAAAAGAGCGAGCCGTTTTGACGCAACTTATTGAGACTTGTTCGAAGTGAAGTCGCAAGTCATTTGGAATAGCCTTGTTTTCGGCTTGGGACAATATATATCTTCTTGTTCTTATATTTAATTAGCTCTAATCTATTTGATTTTAACCCAACTAATAACTGAGATAACCAATTATCAGCAGCCTCTTGTGAAATACTAATGTCTGACCCTTCAAAAAATGTGTTCGCATCATCTGCATAAATAACAATGTAATCTGCTGGCCGAAGGTCATCTATATCATTGATATACAATAAAAGAAACATCGGCCCAAAAAGTGAGCCCTGTCGAAACCTAGTTGCAATATTTCCGATCGCAGATGAATAACCGTTGATGACTGTAGTTTCAAGTCGGTTGTCAAGGTAATTATTAAAATTCTATCTTTTTCAGTAATGTGTTATGGTTAACCGAATCGAACGTTTTCCTGATTTCAAGAAATATGCCAACCGATATCAATTTTTTCCTGGTTTTCAATAAGCTTTTATTTAATTGCGAGCGAGTAAAGCAGCCTCAGTTTTTTTTTTCTGAAATCCGCAATATTTCCCGTATTAGAGTTTTTGACTAGATAATGTGACATACTTGTGTTAATGACACGTTCATCACTCTTAACGAAAACTGAGATAATAGAAATGGACCGATAATTATTCAAATCGTAAATGTCACCCTCTTCGTGAATAGCAGATCAAAAGCCATTTTCAGCTCCATGGCAAAACTACCTGCCTAAAACCTGTACATCTTTTTTCAGTTAGGCATAATTACACACGGGCCTAAAAAGGTCTTTTTATTCAGTGTGTTATGTTCGTGAACGAAATTTACTCTATCGTATCCTTTCACTTACTTGATTTTCAAAGTTTGGGTGCTCTCATGAACAAGCTTTCCCTTCATTTCTTCCCACTTGCAGGTCTAGTGGAGTTCGACGACGACCTGGAGAGCATTAAAAAAGAAGCATTAAAGCTTGATGAGGAAGGCGTAAAAATAATTATAGCAATAACCCACTCGGGATACCCGAGAGACCTTGAAATAGTAGAGCAAGTGCCACAGATAGACCTCCTCGTTGGCGGACACACGAACACGTTCCTGTATCACGGTAATGATGCGCTTGTAACCTCGCATGTGTTCTTTCTGCGGCCTTATTGGCAACAAATATAATGAATGCTAATGTTACGAGCTCTAAATGCCATATTGCAGAACCGCTGTTCCGTTACGCTGGCTCTCTGTATAGAACTGCAGATGGCGGGAAATATAATACAGTCTTTCCGTGTTCTCGCTTGGTCTTTGCTTCTATGACATGATCGAGATATAAAGGGGCCATTAGCAACATTCGGTCTCTAAAAGAACATCTATGGGGAAGAGCTGCCTTTGGTTTCGTGACTAGACGCAGTTTACCGGGAAAACATAGCACCTTAAACAGGTTACTATTGTCATCATCATCAGCATAACTATGTCTAGTGCAGGACAAAAGCCGCTCCCATATTCCCCCAATTAACCCTGTCCTATGCCAGGTGCGGCCATCCCCGAATACTTCCTGATATCATCCGCACGCCTGACTCTCGATGCCCCTTTGTACAATTGTCTTGTATTGGAGTCCACTTCAATACCCTCAGGGACAGGTTGGCATAGCGCATTGTAACCAAGCCTAAATAAAAAAAAATGCCTGCATCAGTAGCTCTTGTATGGATGCAGCAGACCTTATTACAAATGCTCGGTTACAGATGCGATTCCTTTCTATTCTTCAGGAGAGTGGCGGGTGCCAAAAGCGAGAAGTACAGAAAAATAACCACCACCTTCTCGGATCGAACTACATTTTTCTAGAGGCAGCAGCATGTAATCACGGGCGGAGCTGAAAATTCATAGCGATAATTCCGCGAAGCTACAGAACAAAATGGTGCGGAAGTATAGGGGTGGCCATTTAACCTGAAAACAAGTGTTGACGTCTTTTTCTGTTCTTTTTGGTCATTACAAACAAAAGCTACAATTATTATATTCTTCTAGACAGGTACTGCTATTTATTTCACGCCAATGTTTAAGACGTGTATTGCTATTTATTTTATGCATTTTATTTATGGCAATTTATGAACGCTTGTTTACATTTTCTGCGTAATTGTTTTTCAAGTTCACAATTTGGGAGTAAGCTGTGCAAGGTCCGAACGTGGTTGGGAGCAGAATTAATCTGCATTTACCGAAACCAATGATTTCAAGGCAAAAAGGTCGGTTAGGGTTAATAGGTTGGAATATTTTAAATCAACCATGCAGGATGAGAATATGTTATGAGCAGTACGTGTCCCTGTTTTCACAGCGGACAGTTCAACATACCATAACATGTCGCCGCTACGCAACGAATGATTTAGATGAGCAGAAATTCATACAATAAGGACCATTTTGTTTAGCAGAGTGGCTTGTTGGGCGAGTTGGTTTACCATATTGAAAATATACCTGCGCTGTGTGTGTGTGTCTTTATCTTTCAGTCCGTGTCTTTTGAGCGCAGGTATATTTTCAATACCATTTTGTTGGCTATAGATGTGTTACTTTGAGTGCCTTTTCTTTAGAACCTTTTTTTTTTTTTTTGGTGGGACAACTTGCTCTTATCTTGGCCCTACGCAGTTTTCTTCGAGTGTGAAACTAAAGGTTCTAAGGCAACTTGGCAGGTGCTCAAACGTTGAATTTCAGGTGACGGCTACCCACAGGAAAACACTAAAGAAGGGGACTACCCTACCCTTGTCAACAGGAGTGACAGTAGCCTTGGTCTAGTCGTGCAAGACTACTGGTTCGGGAAGTTTCTGGGCTTTTTGCAAGTCTCCTTTGACAAGGACGGGAAGGTCGTGAACTGGACCGGAAATCCAATCCTGCTGAACAGCTCTGTGAAGGAAGGTAAATATGGAAGAGAACATTCGCTCTCGAGCTACAGGCCTTTAATTTTGCCCAATTTACTGCTGAATATGATCTAACTTTTGACGAAGGGAGTTATGTAATATTAAGATCGTAAATCAGCGTCGTAATTTGAATTTTTACAAACCCTCTCGTCTGATTCGGTTCAGTAAAGATGAAGCTGGAGAAATTACCTTGTCTACAAAGAGGCCTGCAAGGTGAAGATCTGAAGGCGAGCTCATAGGAAATGTAATATACAAGCATTGAAGGTGATAAATCATAAGTCGTTCAAATTAGGTAGAGAACAAGCCATCGTGCATAGAGTAATAGAGGATGCATACCTGTATCAAGCCAGTGCACCTAATGCGCGGTATTACTTACCCGAGTCGTCTGGAGGTACTACACGTATACGCAGAGCACATATAAACATTCTCTTCACGTTGTCATGTCACGTTTTAAAATTTTCATGAAGACGAGGGGATGCTAGACATCATCTCCTGCTACAAGGACAACGTGACGCGTGCATTCGAGGAGGTCATCGGCTACTCCAAGGTGCTGCTGGAACAGGCGGACAACATCTGTCGCCTGCGCGAGTGCAACCTGGGAAACCTGATAGCGGACTCCTACTTCGCCTACTACGCGGACATGGAGAGCAGAGATCCGGATCACTGGTCCAATGTCAACGGTGCCCTGCTGAACGGTGGCGCCATCCGGGCTCCGATACCACAGATGGGTGAGCATAATACAATGTGAAGTGGCTCGCACAGAGAGAGCACAGATAAACAATTAGGACAAACGCTTAGGCGGGCAAGAGCAGTGTCACACTCGAAGCAGCCCTGATTTTTTTCCACCCATCTTAGGAAAAATTGACGCACTTCATCGCACTTCTGAAGTTCTGAAGTGAAGAGGAAAGCACTATGGAAGCGCTGTGAAACTAATCGGTGGGGCCATAGCCTGCGTCTTTGGCATACGTTGCATTCTGTCCCATGGTAGAGCAGCAGACGCCTGGAGTATTTATAAGAGCGTGTAAAAGCGTTTGTTATTGGTTTATTAGTGTTTCATGGAGGGGCAAGTGTTTCTTGTGGCTAAGTAAGCGGTACATGTATGCGAAAAAACAACCTGCAGGTGCGGCAAGAACAATAAGGAACACGTACGGTTTTGCGTTCTAACTTATCACGCGTTTTGTGGAGAACACGTGCATGTTTCCATATGTGCACCAGCGGCACTTGCTAGCATTTGTACAAAGTAGTTCCTGATTTTTGCTCGCCAAGGCATGACGTACGTCTAATTGCTGAAGAGTGCTCTGTATTATTATGGCCGCGGCTGTACCCTTGAGTTGCACGCGGTGCCTGTTCAGGCTCTGGCTGCTGACTTCAGAACCATGCAACGAAGGCTGCGATTGTAAGAGCCTATTTGAATCGTCATGCTACACTGTCTTCCATTCCCCACTTATACACAATGTTAGGATGCATGTTTCATTTCACTTAGGCCTTTGCCTTTCCTGATCGGAGGCCTCTCGAAGTAGAATAGAATGCAATGCACAGGCGACATCCAAGGTGTAGTTAATTCTTTAGAATCTTCAGCAGAAAAAGTAGGCCGAGGAAATATATTCAAGAATATAGCTTTTAGTTTAGGTATGAATGCATGCATTGTAAACGAAAGCGGAAGTCTTTGGTGTGGGCCTACGAGACCGCACTCGACAATTAGCGGGGGATACATTTTTAAACAATACAGACTGTATGTTTATGGAACTGCTTAACTGCTTCGGTGATCCATCGTTGCCTATGCATTCCTAATCTCTGCGGACATTGGAAGGGCAGGTAACCACTCCAGTCCATTCTTTAAGCTGCTGTATGCTTCTTTTTGGCTAATGTTCTGAGGGTAGTTTCGAAATAACAAATTAGGTTAGATGCTCAAATTATATTCGTAAAAATGCTTCCTTGGCGTAGAATTCGTCGCCATAACGCCGCTGTCTTATAGATGCGCACCACACTTCGGGGGACAGCAACTTCGGGGGACAACGAGACCGCAAGTATAGCAAATCGGGTGGTTATCTTACGTGCGTCACGGATTCATAGGGCGTGGAGCGGTGAGAGGCAAAGGCTGGTGAGTGAGTGGCATTGTAGGGGCGAGCGGCGGCTAAGCGAAGACGGTGCCAGGTGGCGCATAGGCCGGAACAACCGGCTGAGGCCGTGGCCGGACGACAGCTTCAGCATATGTCAGCGGTGCAGTGACCACAGGGGGTGCATTAGCGGGCGACAGGACCTCTGCAACCTACTCCTGGATGACACGCTGAATGGAAGGCGACAGCGTTGGCGTTGGAGCGGGTGCGCCGGTAACCAGCGATAACTGGCGGCCACCTCCTCCCGTACAAATTGCTGGATGTGCTGGAGGAGCGACTGTCGGTCCAGAGCACCGTCCTCTGGGAGAGCCAAGCTGGAAAGTGTGGCCTCCTTAAAGGCAGCACGCCGGGTAGAAAGGCGCTGTTTGTGCAGCTCATCGAAACTTTGGCAGTAGCCGATGACACCGGAGACAGTCTGGGGATCCTTGGCTATGAGCATCTGGAAGGCATCATCCTCAATATATGTTTGATCTTGTCGGCCTCGCTCATAGATGGGTCGCTTGCAGAGGTCGACGACATCTTCTATATAACTGGTGAAGTTTTCACCGGTTTGCTGGGCCTGACTTCGCAAGCGTTGCTCGGCGCGAAGCTAGCGCACTCCGGGACGGCCAAAGACTTCGGTCAGGCTGGTTTTGAGAGCTGCCCAGCTGGAGATGTCAGCCTCGTGGTTTCGGATCTAGAGATTGGCTACGTCGCTCCAATAAAAGATAACGTTGGTCAGCTTGACGCTGCCGTCCCACTTAATGTATGCGCTTACGCGTTCATAGCAGGCGAGCCAGTCTTCTATGTCGGCGTCGTCTGTGCAGCAGAAGATCGCAGGGTCGCGCTGACGCACGGGACCGGAACAGACGACTGCGGCGGGAACGGTTGGGCCAGGCTGGACCGGGGTGTCAGTCATCGTGGTAGAGCCTGGTAAGGGGCGTAGGTCTTCAAGTCCGTAGGTCCTTAAGATCCGTAGCTCAAGGGTGGGAACAGGCGGCACCTCCACCAAGTGTAAAGACGGAAATCAAACAAGAAATGTGGACAGCCAAAATCTTTGATAACACAGCGCAGCTCCGTAGCCAAGCGTTCGTGAGCGCCAAAACTGAACTTCGTCAGCTTCGTCTCCCGTCGGCTTTCTCTCCTTCGGCGGCACTGGCCGCTGGGTGGTGGTGGTGAAAAGCCTTTATTTAATGAAAGAGGTGAGGCTCTTTAAAGAGCCCCGCAATGGGTGGAGTCCTTATTCCGGGACCCCATTGGTCGAAGCTGCCAGCTTAGCCCTCTTGACCAAAGCCTTTTGGGACTGAAGGTCCGAACAGCCAAGCAGGGCCGCCTCCCATTCCTCTCTGGTAGGGTTGGGGTTGGGGGAGAAAGCTGAGTTGCGCTGGCAAGCCCAAACCATGTGGTATGTGTCAGCTACCTCCCCACAGTGTTTGCACCTGCCAGTGAACGCGGGATCGAAGTGTTTTAGTACTGCCGGGCACAGCATTGTGTTCGTGAATAATCGGAGTAGAACGCGTTCGTTTGCTTTCCCCAGTCCCTTTGCAGGGGCCGGGTAGAGGCGATGCCTATCCTTATAATAGGATGTGACAGCTTTGAAGGAGATTAAGTAGCTACCTTCAGGTTCCAGGTGCTCAGGAGCCAATGGGAACGCCCGGTGAATGAGTGCTCGGGCCGCCGCGTCTGCAGCTTCGTTTCCTGCTAGGCCCTGATGGCCCGGAGTCCAAACCAGGCAGCGGGGTGTAGGATCGGTATCCCGACTGCAGTTCCTTAGTATTCGTTCAACTAGTGGAGTTATCCAGCCAGCCTCATAATTGCGACATGCCGAACGCGAGTCTGTTATTATGTGTTTTGATTTTGAATCAGAAGCAGCTAGGGCGATGGCAACCTCTTCAGCTTGTGTTGTGCCTGGGGCTCGAAAGGAAAGCCCATCCACCTGTATTTCTTGATGTATGACCGCGGCCGTGTACCACGCCCCGTGGGTAGGCCCAGCTACATCTACGTAAAAGACACCATGTTTGTTGCCATAGTGGTGCGCTAAGGCTTCCGCCCTAGCCTGACGACGACCACTATGATCCTCCTTGTCCATCTTAGTGGGGAGGAGTCGAACTCTGACGGCGCGTCTCCAGAGTTCGGGCACTCGGACCCGCTCCTGAATGTGAAAATCATGTTGGATGTGAAGGCGGGCTAGCAAGTGCCGACCCGACTTCGTTTGGGCTAGCCTCGTGTATTGATTTGTGAGATGGGCTTCCTTGAGTTCCTGAAAAGTGTTCACCACTCCCAATGCAAGAAGTCTCGCATTGGAGGTGGACACAGGAAGGTCAAGTGCCCTCTTCATCATTTTGCGGAGTATTACCTCAACTTTGTCTTCGTCGTGTTTCCGCAAGGGTAGATAAGGGACCGAATAGAGGATTCGGCTGATTACGAAAGCATGGGCCAGCCGCACGGCATCCCTGCTTCGCAAACCCCCTCTCTTGTTGGAGACGCGACCATACGGCCTACTTGGTCTCCAACTTTTCGGAGTTTGTGCAATGTTGTGTCTACTCTTCTTTGGTTATGGATGATGAGCCCGAGTATGCGAATCTCTTTGGCCTCGTGTTTGGGGCCACTTGTTAAGGAGAGATGTATTTGGGTAGTGTCCTTAGGGGATGCCCTAAGGTGCACAAATTCAGACTTGTTGGGTGCGCATTGGAGACCACAGTGCCCTGCGTAGCGATCCACTACGTGAGCGGCTGTTTGCAGGCATTCCTCCATGCGCCCCAAGTTTCCCTCTGTGGCCCAGATCGTGATATCATCGGCATACAGCGCATGCCGTATGCCTTCGATACCATTCAACATGTCTGGGAGATGGAGCATCGCCAAATTAAAGAGTAGGGCGGATAGCACCGCGCCTTGTGGTGTCCCCCGCGTACCAATTTGATACGGACCAAATTCTTCCTCTTGGATTCTGATTAGTGCGGCTCGATCGGTCAGGAATTCTTTGATATAGTTGAAAGTGTTGCGGCCACAGTTGGGTTCATTGAGGTGTCTCAGTATGACGCTGTGTTTGATGTTGTCGAAGGCTCCTTTCAAGTCCAAGGCCAGGACGACCTTGTCATTGTGTGGGTGTTCGACTGGTTGTATTATGTCTCTGTTGAGCTGGAGGAGTACATCCTGTGCCGACTTATGTGGGCGAAAGCCGAACATAGTGTCTGGAAATGTGCTTCGTTGCTCCAAGTATTCGGAGAGCCTATCCCGCACCATGGTTTCCATCAGCTTGCCCACACACGAGGTGAGCGAGATAGGCCTCAAGTTGTCTGTGTTGATTTCCTTTCCCGCCTTGGGGATGAAGGTTACTAGGGCTGTTTTCCAATCAAGGGGGAGCGGGTTCTCGCCCTTCCATATAGTGTTGATGTATTTCAGAAGGGCCGCTGGGGCATCAAACCCCAATTGTCTGTCTTACACAGCAAATTTAATCTGGCGCTCACCATCGTTTGATAAAATGTGTTTTTCTATGCATTGCTACAGCACTTAGGAGGTAATAGCCGGTTCCCTTTGGTGGAATCAACATCCCCGTGATATCTAAATAAATATATTTTTCTCCCTCTGTTTAGCGCAAAACGTCTGTAACTAACTGATGCGGGGAACATGCTTCGCTGCCAAGTCGTTTATGTTTCTTGCTCTTTCCCATGAACCCAGCCAACATAACGATGGGCCACATACTGACCACGATGCCGTTCGGGCAGTCGGTCGTCATCATGACACTCAACGGCTCCGAGCTCAGGGACATGTTCGAGCACTCTGTAAAGAATTACAGCTTCAGGAAGAGGACAGGCCAATTTCTTCAGGTGTCCGGTAAGTTGTGGGTGCTCGCGACTGCGATTTAAACTTCAGTGCGGGGGCATATTAAGATGGTATTCACGGGGAGGATATCACTCATGCATATACAGGCGGCACCGTCAAAAGCACTCGCCCGATCTCGTAGCAGTCGTTTACTGATTTAGGTGACAAGATCTGTAGTAGCAAACAGGTGACAAGATGTGTCGGGAACGATTCGAAGCGCTATGCGGATCGAACTATTTGATGGCATATAATAGATATATGCGCCGAATGTTGAGTGCTTCTTCGAGCTTTTACCTATCTCATTCTCTTTTCTCTTCATAGCTTAAAAAGTTGAGTAAATATGCGAAAATCGAAACGTTACCCTGATACCCGCTAATGAATGCTTAAACGTTTGAGGTTTGAGAGCTGGGTAAAGCGATCAAGTTAGATTTAATTTTTTTGAGTCAGTACTAAGCGGAAAGATAACATTGAAGATATAAATACTAGAAAATGGTGTTCGAGGATGAATTAAAAAAGATACGATGAGGATTGTCATCTCACATAAATACATAGGCTGATGGAAAATTCTGTAACAAAGGTAGGCGAATACGTACGAGTTCATCTCTCCTCACACTGTCCATCTCCTAACTATGCGTTCCATTTCGACAGTCGAGGTGCAAGATGGAAGTGAAGGGAGCTAATAGGGGACGCAAGCCTTTTGAGTATAGTATCACGAAGCTTTGCGATGCATGTTTTGCCACTAACTTTGTTCACCTTCGCCAGCATGAGGACTTATCACTTTGCCGCGCTAGACGCTTTTAGAGCTTTCTGGAACAATCGTAAGCGCGCGTTGCAGCTTCTAAGATTTTCGAGATGGTTGTACGCTTTATCGCCTTATTTTGAAGGTTTGTCGTGGCCTTTAGATTGAGTGCGACCGATAGCTACATGCACTGGTAATCCGTGGGCCATTGAGTGCGCTTGCAGCTTTGGCCACCGCCGAGTTATTTTTTTGTGTCCACGGACACTAGTTCGCCCAATAAGCATTATGAATTCTGCGCCATCCTAACTGTTTGCCGTCTGCGACTGTGCCTGTCGTCTCACGACCCGTGACAATAGTGTTTAGGAACTGATTTATGCGAGCTACATAAGCTTGAAACAGATCCCAATCCAAGGAATTGCTTTGCCAAGGAGCATGTGTTCAGAACAGAGTTCACTGCCGGTTACATTCGGGGATAGCAAATCAGGCGCTTCTCTAGCGTCGACGGGTCAGTGATTTCTCCGCTGTCAAACGAGTAAAGTTTGTTTCGTACGTTGCATGCCACAGGATTTTTTTTTTTTTTGGGGGGGGGGGGGGGGGGGGGGGGGACAATCTCGAGGAACACAAGTCATCGTGAGGGGCTGACGCCGGACGGAGCGCACGGGGCGCAGATCGCAACATAGGGAGCGCCGGTTCATCGCTCGTGCGCAGAAAAGAACGTCTCCCTTTTGAAACAAATATATCGAGCAAAAAAAAAAGTTGCTTTTCTGAGTCCCGTCACATGCGTGTTAGCTAGCACAGCGTATCGTAGTAAATGCACAGCGGGGTGGGTCAAACGCCAACGTATTGCGGTTATTTTTTTTCGTGTATTTAACAGTATTTCTTCTACGTTACAGGTATTCGAGTAACCTATAACGTGAATATGACTGCCGGTTGTCGCGTTGTGTCACTGCAAGTACTGTGCAGAAGATGCAAGGTACCGCTTTATGAAGACGTCGAAGACGACAAGACGTACAGAATAGCTACCATAGACTATGTCACAAGAGGAGGAGATGGCTACAAGAAAGCGACCAACGCCACAAGCGGAGGTAAGATTAAAACCCGATAGCACGTATCGGATTAAGCGGACGAAAGCGTTGGAATCCGTGTCAGTGCAATGGCGTTTCAGGGTTCAATTAATAGGCAGCTCTTGGAAAAGGTGACGGGGAGGGGAGGTTGCTATTCTCACAGTACGTTTCTTAGACTTTTCAAAAAAGTGAAGAGCGGAAGGAAGGGTTGCGGGGGGGGGGGGGTGGCAGCAGTGTAGTTTTCCCACAGAAAATTCAAAGCCGCCAATGCGCGCCCACTCACGTAAAGTGGGTTAGCAATTGGACATAGATAACACCTGAACTATCGCATAGATGTAAATAAGGATTTGCCAGCATACAACTATTCCTGCCTTAAAGCTCTCGTCTCACTGGCTCTTTTAACTGACTCTCGTAATCGATCTTACGCATCCATATACGTAAGCACGCATGGCGTTAGCTGACCTCAGTTTATGAAGCAATAGTGAAACGGCAGAGCATAAGGAACAAGCTAGGCCGTCACAGCGAAAAGTTGATCACAATGACTTATAATTAGCAGCGCAAAAAACGGGACAATGTAGAAGAAGAGACAAACACCAGCGCTGGTGTCTGTGTCTCCTTCTACACTGTCCCGTTTTTTGCGCTGCTTATTTTATTTCACGTAAGAACTGGCCTGGATAATTCCTCTTTCGGATCTCTGTAATTACAGTGCATTAAAAAATTATGGACGGACGGTACAAAACTTTTTCACGTATGTGGTGAAAATTCGTAGTTCGATGTGAAGATATTGCGATATCGCCGCACTCTCTTTCACTAGGTCTCGCATGGAGCCTTGGTAGAAATACAAGGGAGGTGTCGCACACACATGGCACTGAACGAATAATGCTGCGCGCTCGTGGTTTCAGCTGGCTGTCGTCTTGTTTCGTGCGAGGCTACATATGCAGCTAGAGCTTTGTCTCTTCAACTGCAGTCTGTCTGCAAACCTGAGTGCTTAACCACTTTTTCGGCAACAGCGCATCGTCTATGACGTCATGGCATGTAGAATACCTTCGCATAATGTAAGAGTGGAGAATGATACGAAAATTACCTGCCGCATCTAATGAATTTGGCTCCGCTTGGAAAGTTACTGAAATAATATTTATGTTTCTATCTCTTATTTTTTCAGGTCCCGCCGACTACACAGTTCTCGTGGATTACATCAAGAAGATGTCCCCTGTTAAAGCCGCTCTCGAAGGTCGCATAACAGTCCTGAATGGAACTGAACGAGTGACCATCCCTGGAGACACCGTCACAAACCCATCGCTTCTCCAGAACGCTACGCTGTCCGCAAGGATACTCTCATACTACACAGAACTACAAAAATATTCGCAAAATATCTTTCACAGATTAAGTCGTCTTGTTTAGACTTTTTAGCGAGCGTTAAATGATGTGTCAAGCAATGAAGGCGATTAGCTAGAGTGCTTTATCAATAAACTCGCTGAGCGTAGGTCCATCTCTGCTTTGAAATGTATTGGGTCACATTTAAAATGGTTGAAAAATGAAAACAGTTTATCTGTGTAAGCGTCCAGTAGCGTTTTTTTCTTAATTATTTGTAGGGTGCCACTGTTAAAATCGGTGGCATACCATGTGTGCGTGTGTGTTTTGCTACGAGGTTACATTTCATTTCTCCTCACTGCATCTCATGCGCATCGCCAAACTACTGATTTGGCAATAAGCGCGGCTTGTTTTCGAAGGCGTAAAAAGCACTTTATTGGGCAAATAACAAAAAAACAAAAGAAACAAGCACGAGCCAGAAACCTCAAATAGTGAGCACCATTTATAAAACGGAAAGAGCCACCGCGCACGAACGCGCGCACACACACATGCACACACGCGTACGAACCCACTACGCACACTGCAGCTTCAATTACTTCATGTACGAGGCTTCGGCTGACACATGAAGCCTATCTGGGAAACAAGTTGTTCACAATAAAGAAAACTACGTAGCAAGTCTCTTTCCGCGTCTCTCCCTTTTCTCCTCATCAGCATGCGAGCTTACGCTTACACAGGCTTTCGATATTCACAGGGATATTCGATATTCATGCAGCAGTACGTAAGTTGCAGAATACCAAGATTATTTTTTTATTGCCTTTGTTGACAAGCCCTGTCCCTATGCAACAAGAAATGTTTTCATTACTCTGAACATGCAGGAGCGCTGAAGTGTCGTATGCCTAGTGTTAACTTATGCACTGAGCTCAGCACTTTTAAAAAAATCGTTGCAATTTTGTTCCCTATCTTTCGGCAAATTCATTGCACATACTGTAAATGCTGCAGCAGATGCACGGTTATCTCTGCATTTGCAATAAAAGCCGTACGAAATCATTCACGCTACAAGCCTTGCACACATGTTCTCGAAAGTTTTACAGCCCAAATTTTCTTCATTATAGTGACACTGAGACTCCCCCTAGTGTTGATGCATTAGTACACCGCTGGCGACAGAACTTGATGCGACGCGAAGCGGCCGCACAACAAACTGCGCAGAATATTCGTCGCTGCAGCGACTGCAGCTTGAGACTACGGTGACTTCATATAGGCATAACAAAACAATTACTGGGACCTTTGAGGGTCGTTATTGCCTTGTTGAATCGTCTGACATCCGGCGAGGGGAAATGAAAATATTAATGGGTAATGAAACGCTGGCTAGGCCTACTTTGTAGTATACTGTTGGGTGTGCAGTGACGTGACATGTGTGGCTGCTCGCACACAGACCTACACAAATGCCCAGCCCCCAGCTTATGAACGCATGCATTCCTTCCAATTGCCAGCAAAAGGTTATTTGCACTGTGCACTCTTTCGCATATGCCGTCAGGCGCATGCATCGCATATCACCTCCAACATTACTTGCGACCGCATGAGCGCACTTAACTGCGACAGATCCTGAAAATAATAGAGGCAAAGCACGCAACAGCACGCAACAGCACGCTTTAGGCAGTTCGGGACCTTCATGCTGCGGCGGTCACTAGTACGAGGAACTCAGTGATACGTATGTCCAGGAACTCATCGATAGCGATTACGCTACAATGAACTCCAGATGCGTGAAACAAAGCACGCAATGCCTATAGCCACATGCTGCCATTCCCGACTTGCGTAATATTTCTTTTACGCTGCCCATCCATTGCTCAGAAGCGCGCACCAATGCTGTGACTGCTGCAGAAATTGGAGAAATGTGCGTAGAGCTCCAAAGTTATCATTTTTTTTTCAAGAGGACGCCACGCATGCGCGGTCATCGGCCTGGCACTCAACGTCGGGGCTGCCGGTGTCGTCGAGCGCCTCTCTTCTATGAGGCTTTGAACCCCGTGAATCTATCTATGCCGGCCGTTTCGATTTAGTTGCAGCCCAGAATTTGCACGTTTCCCTCCTATAGATGCATTTCTCGGTGCAATGGTATGCGCATTTCTCGCTCTTCGGTAAATAGTGAGGCAACCGAGAAACCGATCTCAGCTGCACGGGTGAGAATCGTCCCTGGCGACTCCTTTGTCCACCGCGTCGCGAGTTTCACGACGCCTCCCACCTGCCGCGCGAGCGCTTGCCATCGTTCTCTTCGGTTACAAGCGGGCCGATGTCAACAACTCCGGTTGCGGCACGGCTGAGGCGCATGCTGCCGTGGAAAAACACCCCCTTCTTGCAGTCTCCTACGCAGCTTTTGGTTACACCTAGCATGTCGCACACACGTGGCCCAAGTTCTCGCATCTCTTGGCTGCCAGCATAAATTTATTGGCAGAACATTCTGGCGCACACAGATGCGCTGTCTGCAGCCTATCATGTCATATTTTTAGGCCAAAGCTCTTAGGCACCCGTTCCTAAGGCATTCCGCGCTGTCATCGGCGTCAGCGTAACACGGGTGGCGTGCAATTGCCAGGTAGTAGGAAAGGGAAACGTCGCCTGCCACTGCGAGAGCAAAGGTACGGACAAAAGGAAGGTGGCTGGCATGGGAAGATGCCGCAGGGTGGCTAGCAGCGTCACCTGCCAGCGGTGAACAAGGCCAAGTGCATGAAAAAGGCCAGCTCCTCCAGACTCGATAGAAAGAAACAAATTGCCTCCACGCATAGGCTCCCACCGAGAGCGCCAAACAAAGGTAGCGAATAGGCTGTGCAGAGCGTGTACCTTCTTCATCGCACAGTGCATCACTTACAACGCATAGACAAGCTTTGCAACCAAGATGTTGCAAACTTGTGCCCGAGCAAAAATCGAGAGCTTTTGACCCATCCACGCCTGCGTATGGCGCCTCATAGAAAGAATTTGTGACTCCCAATAAGACTCATTATTCCGGGCCTGATGAAGGAAAACCTCAAGGTACTGTACAGAATGAGGGTCCCTGCAACTAATCCTTTCAAAACGATCAGGTTTCGTACCGCAGTAACCCAGCCAGAATCTTTTAGATTTTTGCAAATTTAGAGCCGCGCCAGCGACGTCACAGAACTTCGCTGCTAAATACACAGCTTCAAGCGCACTCTTTTTATCAGAACAGGAAAGGGCGACGTCTTCAGCATGGGCTAAAGTCCTATTTTCCGACTGACCGAGTGAGAATCCTCGAGTAGCTTGGGATCTGATGATACTAAGGCACAACGGCTCGAGATATAAAGCAAATAACAGAGATGATAACGGACAACCCTGCCGGACAGACGAGATTAGTGGATTTGGTTTGGTAAGTTCATGATTTACGATCAACCTTGTATGGGACTGTTTGTAGCATAGTCTAATGCCCTTAAGCAATACATGCCCAATGTTTCCACGCTCCAAGACTGCGAGCAAAAACTCATGACGCGCCTTATCAAAGGCCTTCGCAAAATCATTCTGAATGAGAGCCACCTGACCGGCCTCATCTTTTACTGACTCCAACACCGAACGTGCAGTATGTATATAAGTTTTAATACTGCGGCCTCGAATGCCCCTTGCTTGATGTGAGCCAATTAAATCCAGTGCCATAATCTTCAAGCGGGAAAAGGGTTTTTGCAAATATTTTATAGTCTACATTACACAATGAAATGGGACGGTACCTTTCGATAGTCATCAACCGGCTCTTAGCTGTGCTTTTCGGAATGAGTATGCTATGACCAGCATAAAAAGTGGCAGGTAAAAAGCCAACATCGTAAACAACTCTGGAGACTTCCAACAAGACAGGCGCCAAGCAAGGCGAAAACGTTTTGTAGAATTCGCTACTCAAGCTATCCGGGCCAGGAGATTTCTGCCCCTGCAGAGCGAAAATAGCCAATCTGACTTCGTCCAAGAAAAGAATTCCCTCGATTATACCCCTCTGCTCTTCGCCAAGTCAAGGAAACGCATCATAGAAGCGACGGAAGTCTGAACCACAACTCTGGCTACAACTACTTCCAAAAGACGCGCATAACAGTCATAAGAAACATAGAGAATTCCCGGGGTGTCACTATAAGTATTTCCATCGTACTGAACCTGTAATATCTCCTTTGCAAGAGCGGTGAGACTTTCTTCGCTTAATGACCATCGAGATGATTGCTCTTCAACGAACCTACGCGCTCGAGGCCTAATTAACACCCCATCATATGTTTCTGCTGTAAACTGTTGTAACTGTGCTTTAATATTGTTTGTCATCAACTTAAGCCCCCGAAGTAATTCTTTCTAGCTCATGCAAAACATTTAAGGTACGTTCGAGCTCACGAAGGTGGTGATGCTTCAGAAATGCGATTTGTGCTGACGCTTCGATTGCCATATTTTTAGCTTCCTGCATGAGTAGATTCCACTTCTGTAAGACCTAAAGATCATCATCACGGGCCCATGTGGCTTTTAAAGAGGTGGGAGCACGCTGATGAATTTCATCATTCAGGACCGAATTACTGGGCTTCTAGAACTGCCAGCGAGGCTGGAGAATACGACCACTGCATCTTGATAACGAACCGTGCTTAGTTGAGGATATCACCGCAGCCGATCACGCCTCATGTTGAACTGCAACACACTATCGCACTGTGCATTTCCCATCGTCGTCTTCCTCTTCTAATATTGCTATCGAACTAATATACACATTCTCGCGCGCTGTGCATTGCACATCGTCGTCTTCATCTACTAATACTACTATCGAACTAATATCGCCGGCAGACGTTCCGACGACCCAACAATGCTAAAGAGTGAACCAACAAAGCCTGAGACACCTACAGAGATGCGCTCAAATTTCGCATTAGGATCAATCGTAAGCGTCCTTAGAATCCTCTGTACGTTTTTGCTTGCTTTTCTTTACGATTGCTTTTGCGCACGATTCACTTTGTGAACACTTTTGCTCGGGAGCCAAAGTATATTGTTGTGTGACCTCTTAGTGCCGTTTATTCCCATACAGCATCGAAAGCCACCGGACCTGCGGAACGAACATTTAGAGATTAAAAGTTTTGGGCTCCTTTCGTCCCGTAAAAAACCCAAAATACTATCGGGGACTAAAGTTTCCAGGACGCGTGACCGGTTATGTTGGCTTGAGACGATATTTGCAATGTCTGAGTGAGACTCACGTACAGTAACATTTAACTGATAAGTATATTCATCGTTGAGAGACGTATAGTGCACACTTATGTACCGAGATGGTTTCTCGGGCGTCCTGAATACTTTTATCCACAATTATACGGACAAACTCTCGCAAACGAAAGGCCTGTATCGATACCCCAAATGAGAATAGCAACGACGAACGTGTCAACAAGTGTCATGGTGAAGGGCAATGCATTGTTCTTTGCTCAGAGACGCTGGCACGCGGCCTTATCACTTTTGTTTGTCACTCAAGAGTCCACCATGCAGCTTTCTCTGGAACGATTGTAGCCGTGCGGAAGGGTTTTGTTGATGTCCGGAATCGTTCTAGGTGCATTAGAAAGTTAGTTGTCACCTTTGAATTGAGCGCGGAATAGTGGTCACAGAAGATCTGGCGCAAGCCATCCTGCGGTGTAGTGTGTTGTGCTCGCGCTCCCTTCCTGCTGTTGAGTTCGGCGAATTTGGACATGGGGGATGATTCCCTGAAAACCACCGTGAAGGTGAATGAGCGCTCTGGAAGAAACGTGGCTGCTGGAATGTCGGAAGCAGCGACGATAATAGCGTCCCCACGTGTTCGAACAGGCCATCGGGTCGACGAAGTACAAGATCAGTGTTGACCTCTTCAGTCACGCTGGGGTTGAATAATTAACCGAGAGCTGCGCCTTCGACAGAGGTTCCGCGTTCCGGTCATCAGTACAAGATATTTCAACCCCTGCTGGGAGACAGCCCGAATTCCTGTGTCACGCAGGTGCCTTCCGGGTCCAGATGGGCGCAGTCCGGACCCACGTGCACGCCCACCTGGAGGCCGCGTGGACGACAACGTGACCGGGTCCTGTTCCCTTTCCCTCGACCGAGCTGCGAGAGAACATCAGAACCGCCTTGCCGTGGGTGGTACCTCAGTGCCATCGTGTGATTGGACATCATTCTTCGAACTGTATTCCCCAGCTAGGGATCTGAGGAATACGAAGAGTATTTAACGAGCTGCTGGTTTGGTACCAGAAGAGAGCCCCCCTCTTGAGAGACACCCTTTGCTGGGAGAGACTCCCGACTGCTAAGAAGCTCTCTTTACTGAGACGCACTCTCAGTTGCCCTACTTGTACATTATGTAAATAGTCTTTGTGTAAAGTTTTCCAAGTTTTCTTCCTCCGATCGTCCTCGACTCTTATCCGGCCCAGTCACGCTACCAGAATCCCAACAAGTGAACCAAGCCAGCGGAGGACAACTGCGCATAGTCCCCAGACTAACTGCCTCACAGGGCGTTTGAATAAGACCATCGCAGACATTCTTGCCCCGTATGTCAACGCGTAATACAAGACCTGTGATGTCGTCCTCCCCTGCATCGTCTTCGCGTACAACACCGCTGCGCACGAGGCTACTCAAATGACACGTTTAGGCTCGTCGATGGCAGGGAGGCTACCGCCACACTCGACGCTATGCTGCCGAACTCCATCGAGGAAAATATCGGCGTCGCCCCTTACCTTCATTACACAGACCAAACCCGATGCCTTGTGCGGCTACGGATTACAGACCAAGATAGCGCAGACTCCCGACGCCCTACGGAATTCAAGCAGGATGACTGTTTATGGATGTGGACGCCTATTCGCCTCCATGAATTCAGTGAAAAGCTTTTTTGCCACTACTTCAGCCCGCACAAGATTCGAATCTATTTGGAGAACATGACTGCGAAGTTGTTTCCGACAGAGTCGCAGCAACCCAGCGGCGCCTCTCGCGCCCTTGCAGAAGTTCTACACGTCGTGTGCTTATAATCACTATTATGCCCGATAATAGACTCTTTGCGTTTGCACTTTGTTGGATGTGGGGCTCGGAGTCGACACCTGCCTCTTCATTCGCAGAATCCGACGTGCAAGACCGGAGCTCCAGGTCGGCCTACTTGACGCCAAAGTGGTTCTGCCATTAGCCGGGCCGGCCAAGGTATCGGAAGATGACCGCCAGCCCGCCACCGTATTCCCACGCTGATCTTCCTCTACCGGGACCGAGGTCGCATTCGTTCCTCCAACTTAGTGACGGCCATTGGGGATTAGCTGCCGCTCGTTTACTGCGGCGGCCTCTCCGCTTCGCCCAGACTCCCCCCCCCCCCCGGGCGACGCTCTTCGGGGTACTCGGGTCGGGAACGTGGGAGCGATCCCTATCGCGTGGCTCGGGACCATCCCGAAGAAGCTTAGCGTTGGCTTCCAGCAGGTAAGAGTTGCTGTCTCCGTTGCTAATGATCAGACCCGCTGGCACCGATCTTAACAACTTTCAGTGATTATTTTTCGTTGTCCGTGATTATTTTTGCTCACGTTCTTTTTTTATCTTTAAATCATCGGGGCGATACTTCTTTGAGAGGGGTGTTATGCCTCGAGGCTTTGTACTGTTTGTTTGTTCATGCTTAGAGCCACCGGCACGCTGCTTTATCATTTTGTTACTGACGCGAGATGCGACCAGGAACTATCACTCATGACCGCAGCCACGCGCAACTGCTTCTACACTTTTTTATTTCTGTACTTGCTTGGGGCGCCGTATCTTGAAAGTCCCTTGGCGGCTTTAAAACGAGTTCATCCTAGACGGGAGGGATCTGTTCTTCGACGACCGCCGAGCACGCTTGTTGTTATGCGTTGTCGACTTGTTCAGTTCTTTGTGAGCGCAATTCAGCCCCATAAATATTTTGATTTCGACGCCATTTTGCTCATCCATTTTCCAAGGCGTTGTCCCCCCGTGTGACAGCAGTTAGTAACTTCGTCTTAAGTCAACATAACGCTTGTCTTGTGTATTTCTCGGCCTTTTCACGTGTGCCTTTTTTGCGCTGTCAAAGGTTGCAAGAAGTACGGTTGCGTGTCCAGGGTGGCCACTTCATAGTTGTCGAATCGGAGCCGCTTCTCCTCACGCCATCTCTTTCCCGCCAATCAAGGCTCTGTCACTTTCTCCGCCACTCTCACCCTGCTGCTTCCTCCTCCGCTTTGCTCCTCGCGCTCTTACGGTTGCACCGTTGGCACACAGAGCCGCTCAACCCAAAAAGGGCGCCTAAAGGGCAGCTGCAGATGCTCGACGAACTTAAAAGGTTAGAATGTGTTGAAATCGCAGGCAAAGCATGCGATGTCCTTTTGGGCTAGCATATTAAATGTTGACGTAATCACCGATTAAAAGCGCGACGACCTTCAAGCTTCTACACCGCATCATCATCATCATCATCCTCATCATCATCATCATCATCACCATCATCATCATCATCATCATCAGCCTTACTACACCCACTGCACGGCAAAGGCCTCTCCCATGTCTCTCCAATTAACCCTATCCTTTGCCAGCTGCATCCACCCTTTGCCTGCAAACTTCTTAATCTCATCCGCCCACCTAACATTCTGCCACCCCTACACAGCGCACACAGCGCACAGCGCCAAATGAGGCGGGAGAGGGGGGGGGGGGGGAATGATGACGTAATTGACGGTACACATTTTCACCGAAAAAATGCTTGCTTTGATCGAACAAAAACAACTTAATCGAAGGCAAAGATTACAAGCAGGTTCTTTACCCACCCCAGTGTTAATGAATCATCTGTACCCGAAGGTATACGTGAGTGATGTGTGCCGCGTATGCCAGCGGGAGAGGCCACCCTAACGCACATCCTATGGGATTGCACCAAGTTCCCGGACGAAGCTTCGACAAGTACAACGTTTCCGGCGCGACTCGCGGCTGCGGCGGAATGCTATGACCTCGAGATCCGAACCTGGGCCGTCCAGCAGGTCTCGGCGGCTCTTGAAAGACAAAGGCCGAGCGGAACCGACGGAACGTTGCCCCTCAGGGCGACCGACCGCGTGAGCAACACGCGCTGGAGTTGAGTAGAGACCACCCGCTGAGAAGACGTCAAGGCCCGCGTCGCGGCATGGCGTCGTTCTGCAGGCGACTTAACAAAGTTTTTATCCTCCTCCTCCTTGGCAGCATCCAACGAGGCATGGCAAAGTGCGGTTGACAACAGCGGAAATGGAAAATCTTGCCGTCCGAGACCTCTCACCCAGCTTCTCCGCACTCCTCCGATGCTGAAAGAAGAAACATAAAATTTGATCGTCGATGAAATCACTATTTCAAATGCTCATGCAAAAAAAAAAAAAAACTTGGCATCATATACCCAACGCCTACATGTATTTGAATCACTTGCCCGCTAACAGCTGCGCTGTAAAAATAATGCTGGCTATGATATAAAAAATAGCGCAAAAGAAACACGAAGGGCGGATAGAACGACAGAGACGCGCTGAAGTCCCACATCACAGAGTTGTGGAATTCTGCAATACAGACAATACCAACAAGAAAAAAGGAAAACAAAACGAGAGGGAACGTCCACATCCTGGGCGAAATGTCTGCCCCAAAAGAGCACATGGGTCTGGTCAACCTAGGACTCAAATTCGGCTTCGAAATCGTGCTCAAGCCTGCCGAGTAGCTGGCAGCCGCCAAGTCGGTGTCCCGCCTCGCCCGCATTGACGTTCGGCCGCGGTGCGGGGAAGAATGCGTCGGCGTACTAACACAAGGCCGGCAACGAAGGGTAAAGAGCACCGGCCTTGTCGTCGATCTGCTCGTCTCCAAAGGTTTCAGAGTGATATGTGCAGACAAGGACGATGCCGGAAGGCTCATTCGGAGAGAAGGCTGGAGCGGCCATCGAGAATAACTTTAGAAGTATCCTGTTCCCTGCTGCGTAATCGCAATTTGGAGAAGCTGGCGAGCTCCGTAAAGAAGGCGCAAGGCGTCCAGTTAGCGGTGTTATTTCCGGCAAAGACACTGAAAGGTGGCGTCCTATTCCGGTCTATTGTTTCTGGGCAGCACGAGGTAGCCCTTTAAAACATCTCACTTCGTTGAAGGTGCAGGATCCTTTCACCATTCCGGACTCGGACGCTGTGGCCGACCTTCTCAGGACCAATAACTCGAGACAGTTTGGTGGTGTTAGCGTAAATGCCGAAGACATGTACCACTCCATGTCTCATGATGAGGCAATGAAATGTGCTAAGCTCTGAACAACGAATGATAAAGATGAAATCGCTTTTATGGCCAGGTGCAGTGTTTAAGTAGTCTTTTTCCTGGAAATTTTGTCTTTCTGTCAATCCTCAGCAGTCAATGAGTGGGAGGGAAACTTCGTTCAACACAATTGTGCTTGTATAGTTTCTTGCATAGCATCTGTTCTGAGCAACGTTTTCCTAGCACAGGTGGACATTCCCGCAGTTGTTTTTTTTTATCCGTGAAAAATTGAAGATCTTCGTGGTCGTCAAGAAAGGCAGATTTGATTCCAAACTAAAGTATCCTTTTGCGGCGATACATCCTACTGACGTCTTTGCCGTAAGCGCCGGCTGGGAAGCTGACATTTTGCTACACACGTGAGCATGTGAGATGTGATATAGACGACATCTGTACCGCGTTGCGGGAACCCGGGGCGAGCGCGTATGCTGTCGAAGACATTTACACTTGGAGAGCGTCCACGTAGCACTAGTAGCGCACATGGACGGCTCAATGCCATGCTTCCAAAGCTTTGCGCAATCGCCTAGCATCCGTTTCAGGAACAAAAATCCTGCGGCCTTTTGATTTCTCTCCTTTTGAGCAATAACGAGGTTCGCTCTTCTAAAGTTGATTACCACCGACTAGCGCCAACCCAAAGTGACACCTTTTCGAGAGAGTGACCTGCCACCAGCATAGAATCGGAAGACTTGGAATATTTTCTTAGTTTCCCTCAGAAGATGTTATCTATGGGACGTTATCCAGGACGACGGTTTCGGACTGGATGCGACGACCATTTCAGAGAGATTTGTCCGAAAAGCTGTGCGCTTGAGAACGATAAGCTAAATCATCATCAAAAAGGAAGCTTTATTTCATAATTGAAAAAAATTGTACAAAATATTTGGACCGATAGCCTACATGGCTAGTGTCCGGTCCAATACTTATGCTGATTCCGGCTTCCATCTCAAACGAGTGACGTGGGGCAAGCACTTCTTTGGTAGTAGGAGGACAGAGTGAGAGTGTCCCATCTTCGCCACAAAGCACCTATTTCATTTGCAGGTTTATGTCCTGTCGCCATACAACGGTTTCAGGCAAGCGCAAATTGGACGCACGCGGACACGCCCCGGACCAATACCTCCTTGCTTATAGACCGTCAATGGACACTTTCACTGTTTGGAACCTGACTGAGCGCACGTGCGTTCCGGGACACGCTGCGCTTGCGCACTAAGGTGCATACGGGAAATTCGCCAATAGGAACAGTGTTGCCACAGCCAAGTTGCAATATGGCTGAACTTAGAAGGTTAAATTTGAAAAAATGCACACCTGAACTTCTTTTTATCTCCTGCATTTCTGCCTGTTCCTTCACGCCATGATTGAGCTGACCACTTGAAGTAAAACAACTACCGCGCCTCTCCTTTCACTGTACTCTCCTATATGCGTCCAAATAACACTTGTTGCTGGGCTAGTTAGTGCATAGTTCTATGTACAAACGTTAGCGCTAAATAAGAGACAATCACAAGAAAGGCGCGTTGTCTTGTGCACCTTTCTTGTGATTGTCTCTTATTTTGCGCAAACGTTTGTACATATAACTATACCTCCAAATATTTGTGGAATGGAAGAAAAGGGAGAGCGGAGTTAAAATTTAGAAGCGACCAATTGAATTGATGTCGAGGAAATGCGATAGCATGCTCCTTTCACTCCCCAATCTATGCCAATTATAATCCTATTCCAATTCCGACTACGCAACTGAGCAAACTGTGTCGCATTCGCCGATCGCGGCTAGCCCTCATACCGCTTACCGGCGCAGTGGCGTCGCGGTTAAGCGATGCACCACTGCACCGGCAGGTGGCTGTTTTAAACACAGCCACCGGTGGGGCTTGCGAGACCCAGGTTGCTCTTCCCGAGCAATGCCAGACGGAATAGCACCCGCAAGCTTCATTTTTGCACAGACGCTCTTCGGGAGGCTGTACATTTTGCACGCAGGTCTGCTGTTGTACGAGTCACTTTCGTCTTGATCGTTTTAATTTTTGCTGAGTCATTCTTCGTCGGGTGTCTCCCCCTCTCCCCTAGAATTAAGAAGGGAAGGGGAGAAGGACAAGAAGAGATGGGGACGGTAGACAGGTTGGAGGCAGGTGGAGACAGGCAAATCCTCCTAAACACCACCCAGCAGGTGGAGGCTTCACACCGACACCGACGCCGCCGGACACCTCCATGACGCTGCTAATACTGTCGCAGGATGGTCGCCTTTCTGTACAGCGAAAAAAAAGAGTGGTAGTTATATCGCCGCTCAACCCTGACCCCCTCCTTTACAGACGAACCCTTGACGGCACTCAGTTCAAGGCACACATGGCCAGGTCCCATTTAGGCCACGCAACAACAATGCCACGTCCTCGAGAGCAGTTGCTTGCCCTGACCGAAAATTCCCGCATCTGGACCCACATCTTATTTCAGACCCTTTTTTCTATGCAGCGTCTTGAAATCTTCGTTAATTTGGAAGAAGTGAGACCCTTTCAGTTGTTAAAATTCTTTGAACATCGTAAAGATTCCCCTTTCGCCAAATTTTATCCATCAAACTTCCTGAAAAATAGAAAATTCACTGAATGGGCAGCCTGTAGACCCATTCAAGCGAAGTCTGCTTGGTGGAAGGGGGAGGGGGACGATGCAGGCATATGTTAGTGAAATACGCTTCAATCACAGGGCGCATGTCGCGGAGAGGTGGTTGCTCTCCTGCACGGAGACGTAGCTTGAGATGAGCTCAATGTGTACACTGCCGTAGCTTTTTCTTTTCATGAATTGAAAATGGTTTCGAAACTAGTAGAAAGCCGACTGCGGCGAATGCGACTGGTGACAGCCAGCCCTGTTAAACGAGGCCAACGTCCGCACACACGCAGGCAGGTTTGCCAGCGAGCAATAAGCGAAAGAAGGAAAAAAAGGAAGAACAATAAACAGGTACAAAAGGCAAAGCGTCGATCTTTTCTTGCCACCTGTACACATCATTGTCTTTAACGACTACTTAATTTTTGGGAATACTGGAATGCAGTTAGCGGCAGCGAAATTTAATGGTAGTGTCCTGCCCTTTTGCATGCCCATAGAACGCAGCTGGTCTAGGACTGTATCTAAGGTTACTCTGTTGACTTGTGCTTTTTTAAACTTTTTAATTTTCAGACGCCTTGTTTTGAAATGTCGAGGAAACGAGCCTGTCTGAATGCGCTGGGACGTGGCGAAGATAAAATCTTTGTAGGAACGGTTCGTTCTTTGTCACTTGTCACATGTCAGAACGAAGACAATAATTTCGTTTCTCTTCTCTTACATATATACCGCGCCGCGAAACGCTTGGACTTCCCCCGATGTTCGGTAGGCATGGCCGGCGACGGTATGACTATGTCGACGTTGGTGATTCTGTCTTTTCTGTTCGCATGCTGCCTCGCACGAGGCGGCAACCTTACTCTAACCGTGATGCACACCAACGACGTGCACGCTCACATCGAAGAAAGTACCAAATACGGCGCAATGTGCAGCAAGCAAGACAAAGAAAACGAGACCTGCGTCGGAGGCGTTGCTCGGATCACAACCAAGGTGCGTGCAGACCTGCGAAGCTTTATTTTTTTGCCATGGTTAGCGGTAACGGTCAGTGCTCATTTCTTGATATTTTCTTATATAAACAAATACTTAATCCCGAATTTTCTTTCATATAGCGGTAGTCGTTAACTGTTCTGCCTAAGGATTCTGCTGTTACTCCTGTTGACTTCGCCCTCACATTTACACTTGAGGCTGATTGTGGTTTGAGTATGCCGTAGGCAACACTCTTTTCGGTATCTCTCTGAGGAGTGATAGCACGTGCGACTGCGGCTTTTGAACGAATGCGATGACAGCGACAAGACTGGAGAGTGTACAAAAAATTCGTTTTCTAAGGGTGCTGTTGCTACGTCATGAGAAGTAATCGTGTCGAGCACTTTAGCAGTCACAAATCATCTATCGCTGCCACATAATCATTATCGTGGACACTTAGGTTACGTCACGACAAAAGTAATCTCAAATGGCCTCCAATCAACCTTTTCCGGTGCCAGGCGTGGTCACCATATACTAGCGAATTTGATCATCTCACCTCCTATCTGACGTCCCCAAGTGTGTTCTCCTTTGGAACCCGCCCTCTTACCGCAACAGAACAGAGGGGCGCTACACGTTCGTGTGGATGCTGCACTTGCGAAGCGTGCGACGGCAAAATATATGTAAAGAGGAGGCCCATTTATGTTTCGAAAAATATTATTATTTTTTTGCAGTGGCTTGACTCTGTGGCATGCAGGTGCGAGTGCGACTCAGAGATGTTAGAATGATGAAATTACATATAAAGTATTCAGTCTGCACGGCGTCTCTAGTACGTGTTCCGTGATACATGAAGTGTAACGCGCTCATATGAGTAGGGAATAAAAAGGGAGTTAGCTGTAATTGTAATTATCTCTTTGTAAAAATAGCGGTTCAGACAACAACGAAGAATGAAATGATAAACAAGAGGAAGCTTGTTAGGGGCAGCTTGATAGAAAGACCTGCAAAGAATAGCGCTGTGGTTAAAGAACTGAAGGCAGAACTGTAACTGGTGATGACTGTGTAGAAGGCTCAATATTGTTAATTTAGAATAATAATAACAAAAATATGAACACAGGAGAAAAGCAACAGGTGGTGTCTGTGTACAGGGCCGTTCGCCGCCGGTAAGAAGCACATGCGCGGCGTCTGCTGTGAGCTGACCGCCTCTTCCTTACAGGCCTTAGCTTCTTGCCGTCAGCATTTTGCTCATACATTTTTGTCGCTAAGTAAGCAAGCTAAGCTCCCAAAGGAGTGACGAATGGAGAGCTCCCATATGTGATGTATCTTGTTTGTTTGTTTGTTTATTTGGTTGTTTGTTTATTTGTTACACCACTAATTGATATATTTTAGAATCTACAAGTTTTCTAGTCTGCATGCGTAGCTAGCAGGCGTCAACGATGACACTGAGGAATTATTTCGGCGCACTATTACTGTAACCAATCATCTATAGTTATTGTATGCATGTTTATTCTAGTAGGATTAGTAATTTTTATCTTCTCCACTGTCTTTTAAAATAAACCTGCAATAATTGCTGCAATAAAGTTGAACCTCGTTATAACGATGTTGAAGAGGCCAGGCGGTTACTTTTTTATAGCCGCAGCTTCGTTAGAGCTCGTTTTGACCGAGATTCCAAGGAAAGTCGTCATTCATTCGTTATGTCCATTATTTCGTTATAAAGAGGTTTGACTGTAATAAGATGGTATTGGAGTACCGAAATAAGTATACATTGAGAACAAGTCAAATTGTACTGACTGATAAGAACCCTTTCTTAAGGTTAAGTTTTCTTAACAACAGCATTCTTTCTGCATGTTTATTTTGTGGCAGGTTAAAGAACTCAAAAAACAATACCCAGGTGCCCTGTTCTTAAATGCTGGAGACTTTTTCCAAGGAACCGCATGGTACACTGTGCTGAAGCAAGTGATAATATCGGCCGTCATGTCCAGAATGGGATACGATTACGTGGTAAGCAAAGTGTTCTGTCGTTACGTTTCCAAAACGTTACGTTTAGAAAGTAAAAATATGGTATAAGCCTATTTGTGTTTCATTTCAGCCAGACAATACCATCAGAGTTAAATGAAACACGAACATAAAAGTGCCAAAATACTAGCTTCTGGAGAGAAAATACAGAGTAGGCCTGTTAACACTCCCTAAAAGCCACCTTAACGCCTTTGAGGGCGAACATCGGCTACGATAGTATTCGATTACTAGCGACTAAAATATTCTCGTTTTTCTGTTTTCGTTTCAATTGTCTTGTTTACTTAACCACATGGTCTTACTGCGTTGTGTGCGGTTGCTAGGCCAGCAGCGATGGGGCAAAGTTCTTGAGAAGAAATCGACGCGGCGAGGTTATTGTGACATAATGATAAAACTATAATTACAAACTCTAGGGGGACTTTTCAACTTTCCAATATTGAAATATGAAAAAGCGGGCATTACTCTACCATCTCTACAGACTGTAAAAGCGAGAGGAAAAACTAATAACGGTTTTATTTTTGTTTTCCTTGAGCTCGACTCTGTAACGACGATGTAAAGTGCTCAAGTGAGCGCCTTATAGTTAGTGTCTTAGTTATAAGTTAGTTAGTTAGTAAATTATTTATAAGTATAACTGAGACAAAAAAATGCTGGTTAAGAATTGCGCTGGTAACCTGTTTCGGATTGTTTTTGTGTTCATTCCAGTGCCTTGGGAACCACGAATTTGACGACGGGCCGGCTGGGCTGGCGCCCTTTCTCTTGGAAATGAAAAAAGCAAACGTGACAGTTGTGAACACGAATGCCAACTTTTCGAAAGAACCTCTTCTGCGAAATATTAGCCTTCCTACGTCGGTGACTGTCAACATAAATGGCACACCAGTCGGGATCGTTGGAGCAGTGCTTCCAGAAACCCGCGTGCTTTCAAAGCCTGGTAAGAACGGCATTCAAGCGCCGAGTGTTCCTAAAGAATCGGGAAAGTTTCTGAAATGTGTCACTCGAGATGTCACCCGAGATGTCACCCGAGATGATGAGCGGCGCCGCTGTACGCGAAATATCAGCGGAGCGAAATGGGTTCGCTCACAGTAATAAAGACACAAACAAATAAGACATTGCAAAACCATCTACGTGCGCAAGCGGTGACCAGTACAAGAAAGGAAAGTGGCAAAGAAAACATCAGAAATAACGGTTGCCAGAAATACCAAAATAATGGCTTAGCTCCATAAATGTCAGAAATAGCGTCTTGACGGAGTACGAATTCTATCTCTTGTTCGGGACTGCATCAAACCCTGGCCAATCGCTCTTGTGGATGTGTACCATTTCCACAGAAGCTAACAACACCAACAACAAATAACATCAACGCAGTGGATGGGGCGCTTGTTTGTATTGTTTTCTTAGTTTTAATTTAGGACAAAAAGACGGTTAGCCTAAAAGGAAGCCGGTATCTTAACTGCATCTTCAAAAGCAACATATATAAAGGAAAAATAAAATGTCAGCGCCACGTGCAGACCACATTTTCATATGAAAAGGGCCAGTCATCTCTCAGCAGAAATATATTCAAAGGTTGCTTTAAATGAGTATGTGATGTGGTTCCCATCAAAATATGCAACAGCTTATGAAGTGCGGTCATGCAACCCATTTTCTCGCACTTAAATAAGTTGTATGAAAGAAGGCTATAACCGCAAAAGCGGCGGAACTGTCTCTATTAAGCAATAAAGGTTTTCCATTCATTCGTTATGCGCTGCAAGAAAATTGAGCGCACGTTTGTTCCTCCAGCTTCCCGTTAAGCCAGATAATTATCCTTCTTATTTTTAGCTTTAAGCACAAGGGCAGTCCTTTTTGGTGCAGTACCTCGAGCTATATATAAATAGCGTCTCTGCAGCTCGGAAACACGTAAAGGGCATCGTAGAGGCGACGTCCATGGAAACGAATGCGCACACAGTTATCATGGAGCCCCAACTCGTCCTTTCTGACGTTGCTCCCACTATTCCCAAAATGTAATTAGTAACTTATTCAGGCTTATTATTGTGTCGAATCAGCGGCAGTATTCCAAGCTGCCTTGTAGTCATCGTCGCTGTTTCGAACTTCAAATTTTCCGGCCTGCTTTAAAAGTCTGCTGTATAGAGTGGACAGTGTATTCGGAATCAGTATCTCTATTTAAGTACACTGGGCATTGTAATTGTATATGTTTTCGGTGTGTGGGTAACTCAGTTTTTTTTCTGTCCTCGTATTTATTTATTTACTTATTTATTGTTCTTATATTTATTTACATCTCTATACGCCCACGCGGCATTGCTGGAATTGCATTATTGCTAGAAGTGTTATGAGGACGAACTAAGGAAACCGCGGAAGGCAAAAGTGACAGCTTTACTTGGAGACTGCTGATTTCTGCATGCTGATCAAAGAGGGTTCAGCCAAGCCTCTCTATGAACGCAGCCTGATTACCAAACAAGTACAGAGATGCTTCGATAACGCAACTGGCGCCTTTATTTGGCGCCAGAATTTTTTGCCTCTCAAGCACGGACTGGCGACAGCTGCTTGCATAACGCACGAGTAAATGAGCTCCACAGTCGCTGCTTAATTACAGGTAACTCTCACTGGATAGGCCGTTGGCGTGCTGCCATACTGTTGGCAGTGGAACTCAAAGGCCGACTGCAGGGCGTTAACATCCTCAATAACCACGGTCTTCCAGTACAAATCGGTAAATAACTATGATCGAGGATATACGATTGCGGACACGCGAGGTCCAATAACCCCTATCCCAACCGACAGAGTCAGGTTAGTGCCGTACTCTGCCGGTTGGGCAACGCTCTTTTGCACAGGGAAGAAATGTTTTCCCTGCGCTGCTTTGAGGATGGGTTGGGCTGCTTGCTTCAACCGCAGGAATGCAAGAATGTAGTTTGTAATCACTGCCGGTTCGGCTGCTGCTGGTTTGGTGCAACCTTTAGGAACAGTTGTATCATCGTTCAGAAGTGACCAGGGCGTTGTAGTTTCAGACCGTTTTTCCTGCACTGAAACTAATTTTGATGCATCACAGCAGCAGTCGTCACTTAGTAGGAAAGAATGCCGGCCTTTTCTTTGGTATATCTTGCGTGAACCCGTGTATGATAGCGATGCTTTGCCTGTAGCTGTGGGAATTGGCTGCTGACTGAGGTTGCCTCCTCGAAAAGATGGGGGCCTGGCACCACGTCTCCTATCCGTGTACTCTTTTGTATATGACCACTTGGCTTGCAATCTCTTTCGAGTAGGTTTCATTGCAACAGCCCCGTTTACGTCACTCCCAGATGGCATTCCTACAATGCTGAGTAGTTTTTTCGGTCGACAGCCGTGCAGAAGCAGTTGTGGTGACACGCCAGTTGCGTGCGGCGTCAACCTATGCATTCCGAGGTAATCGACTATAGAAATCTGCTTCACCGTGGTCATCTGTGTCCAGTCCTTGAGAACCTTGTTGTATCTTTCGATTGCACCGTTTTCCTGCAGATTGTATGTACACGTAATAGGAGCGACGTCTAATGCTTCTCTCACGCAAGAATTCTTCCAAAATTCGGGTCTCGAAATGCGAACCGTTGTCCTCTACAAGTTCATCCGGAAAGCTTTCGCGGCTAAATGCCTATTGCGGAAAATCGACAACAGTATGCAACGTGACTTGGTACAAAAGCAACTTCTGGCAACTTCGAGTGCTAGACGATTGACCAGTATTGTCATATATCAAAAGCTTAAATAGGCCCTCACGAGCGATCCTATACAATGTCTATCGCAAGCTTCTGCCCTAGTCTTTGTGGAAATGTCACCGACTGCAAAGGCGCGAACGGTGTCTTAGCAGACTGCAGACTTGTCAAACGTCCAGCAAAAGTGACAATTACTGATAACTTCTTCAGCTTGTTTTTCTATTTTGGACCACGAGCTGAGCACGCGCAGCCTTCGCTATGGTCTTACAATTCTATGATGGTTTTCGTGTGCAAAACTGACCAGCGTGGCTTTCAGCACATCGGGGACTGCAATCTTTTCTCCTCGGAGCAACAAACCATCTTCCTGGGAGAGTTATTCTCAAACGTTATAGTAAGGAAGGATTTCCGGTGTCAATATCTTTTAAGGGGCTTTTCTCATATAAGGTGTTCCAGCACCTTTTGCAATACTTGATCTGTATCAGTACAAACTGTAGCTGCTGTTTTGTTATGCAAAACTACCTGACCGAGAAAATTTCTTTGCCTACGGTTTGGTTTGAAACGTATTCAATAGGCAGGCGGGAAAGCGTATCTGCAATAAAGATTCTGAGGCCCCTTCTGTCACCACACATCAAAGCTGCAGTACAGCAAGCGAACAGACCATCTGTCACTCTCACGGCCATAACCTGGTGAAATTCTTGCCTATGATCATCTCTGTAACGAAATTTTCAGCGACAATGTCGACCTACTGATATCATATTTCAGGAATAAGCTTTAAATGTAGCGGAAGAAAAAAAAGGCGCTCTAAGAATAATGATGTATTGATTAATACCTGTGTGATCTAAGTTGTAGACACATTGAGAGCACTACTGAGGGAATAATCGAGAGACATGGTGTTGAGAGCAACTCTAACTAGTGGCGAATACCACTCAGTGCGGTTGGAGGAGTTTTCCACGAGCGTGCGGAACCAGGATTTTACTTTTTCTCTAGTTAGCAGCAATTACGTACAAGCCCAGAAAGCTTAGTATTTGTTAGGTTCATTAACCACTGAAATCAAATAAACACGCTGCTTTGTTGTTTTTGCAGGCTTTTAGATTTTCTCCTTTCATTATTCTCACTGACAATTTGCAAATCAGCCTTTTGTTTCTTACAGGTCTAGTGGAGTTCGACGACGACCTGGAGAGCATTAGGAAAGAAGCATTAAAGCTTGATAAGGAAGGCGTAAAAATAATTATAGCAATAACCCACTCGGGATACCCGAGAGACCTCGAAATCGTGAAGCAAGTACCGCAAGTGGATCTCCTCGTTGGTGGACACACGAACACGTTTCTGTATCACGGTATGCGATGCTCCTAATTTCAAACTCCCATCTTTTCTTCGCGTGGTCTTAAATGCAAAAACCCCTTATTGAATTCAACGTTACATATTCTCAGTGTTGCTTTGTAGAACTCTTCGTTCATCACGTGGACATGTTGTATTTCACTGCCGATTACTGCAAAATTATTGCCATGCAAGTAGGCCTCAATTATGATCCCGTATTCTACAAAGCGAAATTATAACGTATTATTGACCTAAAGTCGTCGAGCGAACCAACGTTTAGGAAAATGTCTATTATTTCGAGAATAGGCATCCTGTTACCAAGAAAATAAAACTGTGTTATTTCTACAAGGCGTATGACTTCACAGCAGCTAAATTTAAACTGAAAATCGATTGATTCATTAGCCTGCACAGAAAGGCGATATTCTTGGTTGTGATTTCTCTACTGCGCCAGAATTTCTGAACAAATGAATTAGAAAGTTTAGGCCGCCACTTAACTAAAACCAAGGGCTAAAATTTTGTAAGTTCTACATGGATAAGATAATTAACAGCTAGATTTCCTTTCTTTTCTAATTATGCATACTGTATTTAGCAAGCGTATTTTATTTTTGACAAGTTGTGTCCCCTCCTCAGCGTTATTTTGCGCACGACTTGATAACTTGGGAGTTAGCTGCAAGATGTAGTTGGCTGCGCGCCAAAAGAAGGTGTATTATTATTTGTTTTTCGTACACAAAGATATGACTTCAACTCAAAAGGCTGAACGGGTGCCATCGCTACCAAAGGCATGATAAAAAGAAGCTTTTAATGCCATACAAAGCGACTCATATTATTGTTCAGCTTCTTGCTTTGAGCACTCAGAATTCGCGACTGCTGTAGCTTCATCAGGCTTCAACCAATTTTGCATGAGCGGGATAACCATACCTTAACGGTATCTTAAACTTGTGCTGGAAATTTCATTTCAGGCACTGGCTACCCACGAGAAAACACTCCAGAAGGGGACTACCCTACCCTTGTCAACAGGAGTGACGGTACCCATGGCCTAGTCGTGCAAGACTACTGGTTCGGGAAGTTCCTGGGCTTTTTGCGAGTCTCCTTTGATAAGGACGGGAACGTTACAAACTGGACAGGAAACCCAATCCTGTTGAACAGCTCGATACAAGAAGGTAATAAAAGGAGAGAACATTGTGTTTTTAATGAACAGACCTTTCAAGCACGCGACTTTGGCAAAGGCGCTCTTAATATGGTCTGAGATTTAGCGACACTAATCATAAAAATGACACCAGCTGCATGGGTAAATTCAGTGCAGCATTTCCTTTTTTTTTTACTTTTTCCGGCTATTTCTTTCTTCTTATTTTTTTATGAAAGAGGAAGCTGCACTAAGCAGCATCGCCAGAAAGTGATCAGGTGAGGGAACATATGAAAGGGGATGGGGATTAAGATGTTGACAATGGACCGGCGAGTATAGGCATAGACAAGCAAAAGCAAAGGGCAGGCGCACTAGTCTTGGACATGAGAGAGAAACCAAGCAGGAGGTTGTGGAACGGAGCCTGTGAATACACATTCCCGATGGCTAAACGCATTCAATGCATAAATAAATTAATTAAATAGTTGGCGTAAGTTTCGGTATACAGCCCGCGGTCTATACGTGTTGAAGTGTTAAAATGTTGCGCTCTGCGGGCTACACAGCAATCTTGTTTTCAAAATACCCTGAAATAACGTGACTCAATGCTGAGAGATTTTACTCGACAACGTTAGGCTACCCTTCAGCGAACAACACGGCGTCGCCGGCAGCCTGTAGAAAAAATCGCGATTGGTCGAGAGGGTTGTGACGTCTCACAGTGAAGTGTGGAATGAAAACGAATAACAGGTGACTTAAACCGTACCTATGAGGGCGTAGCATGACTGAAATGTAATTATGACATGTAAGGATATAAAGTAAATTAATTTCGCTGAAAAGAAAATTGGGGTAATTATTTGCAAATCGAACCCATGGCCCTTGGGTTGCAAGGCAAGACGCGCTACCCCTAGACCATTTGGGATTTTTTCCATACTACTCTAAGACATTGAGGCACGTTCGTTCAACTTGGTTAAAGGGAAGTCTTATAGGTCTTCCGTGTCTTGTGCTGCATCACGTGGTCAAGGATGCCTACTGGCGTATGCCAATGAGTGTGTGTATTTAGAAAGAGGGTTTAATTAAGAAAGTAGCAAACAGCCATGAACGCTGTTTACGTTTCTTGACACCGCGCAGTTTTGATCACTCTTAATAATGGATGTCTTCATATGAAGAATATCGCTCCTTTTCGCTAAAACCGACATTGACAATAAAGCACATGGCTGATCATCGACACCTAACTTCATAAGGCATGCGCGCATTCTGGGTGGTATTACAATCGGCTACCGCAGTGTTGTGCGGTGTGTATATCCTATCAGGAAGAAGGGTGTGAAGTCTATGCTACAGACGTCTGCTCTAAAGAAAAAGTGGTGGCGACAACGACTTGCCGGTACAGAAATGATGAACTTCTTTGCTTCAGCAGCCATCATAATGCCGCACATTAGTGGTTGTACAACTAAAGAATTTTTGGTAGCGATTTGAAAAAAAGTACACCCGCCAAAGGAGGCGTCAGGATAAACATTGCCATTTCAGCGGCCTTGTTAATTTGCTGTCTGTATACTCGGTCTTTGCGGACTCTGTACTGGGTGCGGACAATACACTGAAAAAATTTGTTTTTCAACGAGATTTGTGCCTTGCGGACTATACACCGGGTGCTGACCGTGTATATGAAATTACGGTACTTAAGTGTTAATTCAAAAAATATCAGTCGAAGACCTGAAATGAACTAATGTGAGGTTGTCTGGGGTTACTGCAGCAAATTTGTGCAGTCAGAGGTCTCAGATTGCCATGCAAAAAAGAACATATAAGTTCGCATAAATGATGGTTGTTCAAAAACTCTCACATTTTCATGAAGACGAGGAGATGCTCGACATCATCGCCTGCTACAAGGACAACGTGACGCGTGCCATCGAGGCGGTTGTCGGCTACTCCAAGGTGCTGCTTGAGCAGGCGGACAACATCTGCCGCCTGCGCGAGTGCAACCTGGGAAACCTGATAGCGGACGCCTACTTCGCCTACTACGCGGACATGGAGAGCAGCGAGCCCGAGCTGTGGTCCGACGTCAACGGTGCCCTGCTGAACGGCGGCGCCATCCGGGCTCCGATACCACAGATGGGTGAGCATCTTACACTGCTTGCTATAGCTTGCGCTGAAAAGGCACAGAACTACGACTTCTTCGTGAGAGAGAGAGAGAACAACTTTACTGAAAATGCCTGCAGAATCGGTTAGGCTCCCTCCACGCAGGGAGGACAAGCTTTTACCGCGACGCCGCCACTACGTCAGTCTCGTGCGTTGTGCTCCTCGAGGTCTTGGTCCCTCGCTACGTCCGCGGGTCCGAGAGGGCCGCCGCCCCCTTCCTGGGGGTGCTGCCCCCTTCTCCTCGGTTTCGCTCGGTCGCTGCCTTTCTAGAGCTGCCGAGACCTGCTGGACCGCCTTGAGTTGTGTCTCTTGATCACATTAAAGGACAAAAGTCGCCTAATTTTTTAAAGCGTGTTTTCTTCTTTGTAATGATGCGTAAGCCATTAGTAACGTAAATTACCACGTGGTATTCACGTAAGACCAATAAATTATTTATCGAATTTCTCTCTCGCGCTGTTCAGGTTTCGGTTTCAACGTCCGAACGACGATTATCATTATATAATTAGTGTACATGATTTGCAAAGGGGAGGTTATGTGCTGTCTTTTTTATCTTTCGTCCGTCGCCTGAACGTAATGGCAAGTTCGTGCGCGGTGTTACCCTCTGTCGTTTTCGACGCATTGCAAGCGTCGAAACAGTGAAGTAGCCAGTTTCAATTAATGCCAACAACGGCTCTATTAATTCTGAATTAGTATTTCTGTCCCTTTCGCTCGGTCCAAAAGGGTCGTACACAAATCGAAATTCTTTCGATTTGCAAATTCCCCTTTTGCTGACGTTATGTCTTCGATTTCTGTTTTTGTGTTTGTTTTTTTCACCTCCCAAACCAGAGAACATAACGATGGGCCACATATTGGCTACGATGCCGTTCGGGCAGTCGGTCGTCATCATGACACTCAACGGCTCCGAGCTGAGGGACATGTTCGAGCACTCTGTCGAAGAGTACAGCTATGAAAATAAGAAGGGTCAATTTCTACAGGTTTCCGGTAAGTGATTAAAATTTGGAGACATTTTTAGGGCCCGTGTTCGGAAGCAGCGTACATGCATGCTTGCAGGCAGCAGGCTGAAGGTCGCTGAGAACAAGCGACGCTCTATGCCTCAGTAGCTGTTCGAAACAATCAACATCGGCTGACTTAGATGTCCAGAATTCTCAGATAAAAATTTTGAAAATTGGAAAATTGTAAGACACTGTTATGTAAATATTGAAGACAATGGCCCATTCTTCTGAAATGTAGCAAAATCTTCCTTTTAAAGTGTTGTCATCGATCGCATCGACCAGTTAAGACTGGCAAGAAAACCATTTGGGAACACTTTTGACGATAGCAAAAACGTTAGTAGAAAATAAGACTGCCGTCGACAACCTCGAATGTTTGGCGGTTAGTTGGTTGGTAATAACTTTATTTAGACCCATTTCCAGGGATGCGAGAGCATTAGGAGGTCCATGACGGCGAATCCGTCTGGCATCGGCGTCTGCATGAAGCCTTCACTTGTCAACCATAGCAGGTGGCAGATGACGCTTAGGTGGGGGTTCCCGCTACCCACCTGCCAGTCCCTATAGCCACGGCTGGAACGAAACACTGAGTGTAATGACGCACCGACTGTGATGAAACGCCGGCTGTGATGAAACACCGATTGTGATGAAACACCGGCTCTATGGAAACACTGGCTGTTATGAAACATTGGCTATAATGAAACACTGGCCCTATAGCAGCTTGGTAAGGAGACTTCAGTAGCAGGTGATAGTGATTTAATTCAAGTGGTCATAGTGGTGATAGTGACCTAGTGAAGTTACAAGTAGCGGTAGAAGTAGTAGTGGTACTGTTGAGGCTGCAGGCTGCCAACCGATAGCACGAAAGAGAAGGTAGGTAAGAATGCTCTCGCATTTCCTCCGCACCTATCTAACTGATCGCTCTTGAATTTTTTTGCTTTGCATTTAACAGTCTTTCTTCGATGTTACAGGCATTAGAGTGACGTACAACGTGCAGCTGAGAGCTGGTTGTCGAGTTGTGTCACTGCAAGTACTGTGCACAAGATGTAAGGTACCGCGGTACGAGCACGTCGAAGACACCAAGACGTACAGAATCGCTACCACAGACTATGTCACAAGGGGCGGAGACGGCTACAAGAAAGCAACCAATGCGACAAGCGGAGGTAAAGGTCAACTCAGTGACATCTATCGAAGCATGCTGGCTACTGCGTCGAAGTTAATAAGTGTTAGCCCGAATTTCACCCGCTTGTAGAGACCTCCTGAATCGAGTTTACAGTGAACTCTTGTGAGGTGGTCGGGAGAGAGGGGGGGTGGGGGGTGTAAAAGGCGATTGCGAATGACAGCTCCACTTCGCTTTTTCTAAAAATCAGTGTCGTTTTTCCGCTGAAAGTTCTACGTATGTGACCGCCCCAGGGCACGTAGCCTTGAAGCTTCAACGAGCCAGTCCTATTTTTCGCTCTGCTGAAGAGCCTCGTGTCTCGGGGTCGCCGCCGTCCTGAAATTTGGCCAAGTGTGTTGGCTATTCTACAGCACAGCCTAATTATAGAAATAAACAGGTTGACGGTGCTTGAACCGGTGCTGGTAATATGTGGTATTTTACATTCGCTAGATGTCGTAGTAAAGCATGTAGCCGTGCCATTTAGGAGAATTCAAGAGCGAATTCAAACTCTCCGAGGCATCGGAGAGCACACAGTTGTTAACATTAACAAGGGAGCAGTTTCACAAAGCTATTAAATGCTTTCAGCTACGTTGAGCCTGTTAGAGACATGTCAAACCCTTCGTTAACCGTTGGTTATCGTGCTCTACCAATGCATAAACCTATCAAATGTACCTCCCTTTTGTCCTGTCTCATTCGTGACCAACGTCTGGACACCGAAAGTTTGCGGCCGACCTCATGTAACCATAAACATGCATACGCAAGGAATTTAGTGCTTCGCCTCTGTTTATACTTACAAGGAGAATGTATAACCCGCAGAACAAATTGGTCGTCATGATAAACTGTGAATCACAATTAATTAATAATTATAAAAGACGGGAGTTGAAAAATTTGTTATCGACACTGAAAAAAAGGAAATACAGTTTAGAAGCTCAGCAAGTCTGAACTATTCCTTTGTCTTTTCACTCTCTCTGGAGAACAGGATTGATCTCGCAAACATAGGAAAGTGGGTGCCAGCTCTGCTCTCGCGGTTTCAGTTGAAATTGGCTCCGCGCGATGCTACAAGCAGTGGATCTTTGCATTTGCATAAAAACACATTTTTGTTAACCTATGTTTAACCATGAGGGATGAATTGCTTTAGATTCTGTTCTGGAGGAGGCCTACAGCATGCAGTATTCACAAAGCTTCGCTTACGCCAGGGGGCTCCGTTATTGGCTGGTACAGGGAACTGTTGTTAACAAATTAACAATAGTCCTGTTATTCACAACGTGCCCTAACCGAGGAGAAGCTTTGTGAATACGGACCGTAGGTATTTGTGCGCCGCGTACGTATTGTGATCTACTACAGGAAGGTGCCACGGAGTTGAACTGAGAACATGTGCTACAATGTCGCACGAAAACCTGGGAGCGTTGTAGGACCTGCAGTTTTCGTGAGAAATGCAGTGGCCAAATCATGAAAACTCCTTCCGGTAGACTGGTCAGTGACGGTTTGGCGCCTTGGATATCCTAAAGTCGCGTGTCAATGGTGCGAGCTGCTGGTATATGCGAATAGTTTGGGGAATTCGGGCTCTGTATTGCTCGCGCCGGCCGCACATCCCCGACCTACCCTGTTTTGGCGCGACCAACCCACACCTGGCATCGCAGCTCTAACTCGAGAAGACCATGCTAAAATATCCTTGCTGCAACAGCGCAGACATAACTTCACCAGCGAAAGCACGACACACCAGGAGAATAAGAACACAGGACAACGCTGAACCAGCGTTGTCCTGTGTTCTTCTTCTCCTGGCGTCTCGTACTTTCGCTGGTGAAGTTATGTCGGAAATACACCAACTAACCCACATGGTTACCTTATTGCAGCACCGCACACGAACACAGACAAGACTGGGGCCAAAACAAGTGCCCATGCAGAGTCTGGTTTTCTTTCCTGTTCCTGTGGGCTCCTGTACGCTGGCGTAGTACCCACCGACAATTATTTTTATATTTTTTATGCCGTAGGGGCTACTAATGTTAGACGATTGCTTCCACAAGTGTGCTATATCTTCACGATCTCACGAGCAACACAGATTTGATACCCTGAAGGCTCCTGCTCGTAACATTTAATGAAGAGCCACGCAAGTGTCAGCTAACTAGCCTGGCTGCTTACACCTGATAACAGCTGAGTTTACGGTCTAGAGATCCGTGTGGCACTTAGTAAAAATGATTAACTGCTCCTCCATAAAAAAAAGGTCAGTTAATGTCTTATTTTGAAAGTATGTGAGGTCTTGCACAGCCCTGTTGGTGAGTATCACAAATTTTATTCCTGCATATGTAATATGCGCAATTTGTGGTAAATACCAGAAATTCGGTACAGTGCCCATCCCGTGCCGCAGGCCTAGCAGCCAATAGGAGGCCTCTTGGTCATTCTCTCTCTTCATTACGTCATGGATGACGTCAATGCGCTATTTTTAATTATTCAAAGCCATTCGCCACGTGGTGGCAGAGAAGGGAACTAGAAGCGCTTGTCACAAATTCTTGGTAATGTTTTACAATTTTTCAAGCCTGATTTTGGTTGTTATGGCGGTAGCTTTGCATTAAGATCGTCCACAAGCCCTACTGCTTTTTGTCGTCTTTTCTTACCGAAAAGTGGCAACTGTGCACTGTTCATGACTGGCTGGCAAGTACTCTACCCATCGGCGCTCAATGTTCATGGTGGGCCGTGATGCGAACAACCTGCCGCATGTAATGAATGTGGCTGCCATTAAAAAGTTGTTAAGACGACATTTATATTCTCTTGTCGAATTTCTTCAGGTCCCGTCGACTACACAGTGCTCGTGGATTACATCAAGAAGATGACCCCAATCAAATCCGCCATCGAAGGTCGCGTAACAGTCCTGAATGGAACTGCCCATGTGATAATTCCTGGCGACCCTGTCACAGATCCATGGTATAGCAAGAAGGCTACGCTATCCGCAAGGCTACTCTCCTACTACACGGAACTCCGCAAATACGCGCATAACATCTTTCGCAGATTGGAACGTCTAATGTAACTTTTTAGCGAATTTTGGAGGATGATGGCTCAAGCAACGAAGATTGCTAGGTGGACCACTTCAGCAATAAATTAGCTTAAGGTTGTTGTATTTCTTCTTTCAAATGAATCAGATATCATTTGACATATTGAAGAATAAAACCATTTCATCTTTTAAAATAGGTAGTCCTTTTTTTTTTGTAAGGCGCCCTTATTAAAATTGGTGGAGTAATTTGAACCATGTGCCGGTTTTTTTCTTAGGAAGTTGAAAAATTCCATTTCTTACTTCTTGTGTCTTATGTGTGTCGTTAAACTTGTCTGGGTGCATGCGTGGAGCGTGTATGACAGCATCAAACACCATATTGTGGGAAAAAGAAAGAAGATCTCTTTTTCAGATTTTCGGAGACACCGAGAAGCAAAATATTGAGCAACGTTATGTGAACTACAAGAGACACAGCATACCTGGCATCCCGATCTGCCTGTGGAGTATAGCTTGAAACACATGCACGCGCGCGCGCGCCCGGCCACTGAGTACCTAGATTACGCAGTGAAGCGACTTGGCAAGCGACAGGATATTAATGAAACTTCACCAGCTAGTAGCAGGTCTCTCTGCCTGCCAGATTGCGGTCACTTACAGACGGTTGACAATCACAACACCGCCATGGAGCTGTGTCTAAGCTGCAGGAGAGCAATATTATTTTTATTTTCACGGGTTGGCAGCCCCGAAGCTCTTGTGCAGGAAGTGTCATTATCGAGACGGACTGCTCAGAGGAATGTAGAAGTGCCGTACGCTTGGGCCAGCTACCTGAAATGTCCGCACTGCTATTCAACAAATTGTTGAATATGTTGAATTGTTGAATTGTTCTTGTCGTATGTGTTACTTTGTTGTGTCCTGTGTTCTTTGCGCAAGTACATTCTTTGTTAACAAATTGTTGCAATTTTGTTCCCTACCCTTCGCCTTCACCAAGCGCTCCACTCATGCTGCAAATACAAGTGCGAAAACACACACGGCACAAGACTTGTGCATGTGTTCGCAAAGGTTCAACATCACAGATTTACTTCAAAGTTCCGAGACTGTGTCTCTTTATTTCTTTCCAAGCCGCCGCTGTGGCTCAGTGGTTATGGCACTCGGCTGCTGACACGAAAGACGTGGGTTCGATCCCGGCCGCGGCGGTCGCTGTTCGATGGAGGCGAAAAGCTAGAGGCCCATGTACTGTGCGATGTCAGTGCACGTTAAAGAACCCCAGGTGGTCGGAATTTCCGGAGCCCTCCAATGCGGCGTCCCTCACAGCCTGAGTCGCTTTGAGGCACTAAAACCCCCATAAACTATATACTATATAGCATAAACCATAAACCGCATTTCTTTACCAATATTGATGCATTATTATACGTCACTTGGAGCAAAGCGTGATGCGACAAGAAGCGCACTCAAGAAAAACTGCGCAGAATCTGCGCGCCCACAGTACGTGGAGCTTGCGGTCACTGCCACATCATAGCTGCGGCAACAACAGTTACTGGGCGCCATGGACGGCATTACTGCGGTACTTTGTTCCATTGTCTGAAGGGCAGCGCAGGGATATGTGAAGACTACACTGGCTAACGAAATGCCGGTCTGTGGGCTAAAATTGCAGCTATACTGTTGGATGAGTAATGCAGTGAAATGCGTGTCTGCTCGCACACCTACTCATATATACGTGCTCACAGGACCCAGATTATGGGCGCCGCATTCCTCCTAGTCCACAACAAAACGTTATTTGCACTCTTTTGCACGTCATCAGACGAATGCGTCGCAGGGTATCGCCTTCGAGATTCTCGCGAACGCATGAGTGCATTTCACTGCTATAAACCCTTCGCAGAACAGCTGCAGTGGAAAAGTCCTCAACATCTATAGCACGATAAACTCAGTGATTAGCCCAAGGACTCGTACACAGCCGTTACGCGGGGATAACTTCCATATGCGCGAAGCAAAGCGCGCAATGCCTTGTCCCTGGCAGCCACTCACGACCTGTCTAATACTTGCGTTGACGAGACATGTTGCTGTGGAACATGAGGTTATACTGTGAATGTTCAGGAACTTGGAGAAAGGTGCGGAAAGCTCCAAGGTTGTCCCCTTTTCCTTAAGGACACAGCATGCAATCGCGGTAGAGAGGTCATGAGCCCGGCGCACAATATTATTGGAACTGACCTCATCAGGCTGTTATGCAGTGGCCCTAGATTTGTAGTGTACGGTGGCGCCACCGCGCAGGTGTCATGCTGCTTGAGCCGACACTGCTGATTATGCGAGCAAGTGTTTTATTCCAGCACCAAAGACTAGGTGCAATGAAAAGGCAGTAAAGACATGCCTTGCAGCTCGTTGAATTCCGTTGAGGCAAATAAAATTACCTCAACCAGCAGTGTCTGCCTTTGTCCATGACGATGAGATCGCAGCAGGAAAGACGTATTTATAGTTCCGGTTGGGAGCACTGCACTCATACTTGAAGTGGTGCATATCCTGATGCTTCGTGCAGTGCCGGCGCTCTTCGGCTTTTTATGATGCGGGTTTTTCGTCTTCTGTTATGTTGCCATATATTGTGATGCGACCCTCTACCGGCGTTTTTATTGGTGATGTTTTATTGATATATTCCCTTAGAACATCAAAGTCCACTGGGCCTGCGGCGAAGGCAAAAATGAGAGTTAAGCACCGAAATTCTGTTTTTGTTCATCACATGAAAAAATCTTAGGATAAAATAGCTTTCGGAAAACATGTGGCATAAAGTTCAACACATCACCTAATATGCTCGACCTGCATTCGAATTCTAGTCGACGAACAAGAGGAGGTAAAATAAAAAGCAATGATGTATTGAAGGAATTGAATGTAAAAAAGCACTAGGCTACGTAAAGTAGGATGGATCCCAATTTCGCAAATGCTTTTGCGCTTATAACCAATGTCTATTGACTGAAATAGTGAGCGCCAGGGTGATCCTCGCTATTTTAGTCAGTATTGCCAAACAGCTGTTCATCAGCTGCCCTCTAATCTTATTATGCAACCAGGAATATAAAAAGCAGACTATCTGGCTATCCTAGCTTCCTGAGAGAGCTACGCACGAGGCGAAAAGGCTGGTGTAAAAAATGGTGCAACGAACGTACCGGAATCGCTAACGTTTGTCGCCTTTGCAAAGCCGTCCCCGCCTCTGGCCACAAAATCAGTTGTAACAATGTTATAAATTTCACAGTCTTCCAGCTTCTGATACACCGGCACTTGGCACCTTGTGCACAGTATTTCGACAGATACGACGCGGCAATTAGGCTGCGCAGTCAGGTTGTACACTACGTGTATGCCTGAAAAAAAAGGAAGAAAGCAAACCTAGTTTCAACGTGCGAAGACAGCACGAACTTTATTGCCCTTTCGTTATTCGCTACAGAGCACAGTGGAGAGTAAAGAGAGTAGGGCCTTTAAGCTCAACTGGACCAAGTAATCCGACCGGCTGTCGTTCACTAATGAGCTTGTGCCATAACAAAAATTTCTTTTAAACATGAGCGAGTTCACGCATCAAAACAAGTTTTGGACAATCGCATTTTCGCGGGAAGTTGTTTAGAAACGCAACGTTTTTCAGATCGTAAGACTGTAGTTTTCTGTTATTCCTTGCCAAGAAGGCACCCCATCGGCTTTCTCTGGCAGTCTTAATACCCGGTGCGAGCAAAGGGCAAACTTTAAAAGCAAGATTTGGCCACACATCGGAAGGTCAATTAACCACCCCTATCGATATGTTCATAACGGTGTTTTGCAATATTCTACAATTGCGTCACAATTAAAAGTGATGCACAGAAAAGGTGAACTTTCGAACGCATGTGGGGCCACGCGCACGCAGCTGCACTCAAACAGAATTGTTGGGGCGTCAGTAGAAATTGCGCGGTGATGTTAGACGGCACTTTGCGAAGCGATTCGTAGACGGCCCGTTCATTTACGTCTGTGGCTTGTGCGGCCAAATAATTTTTTTTTTATTCTGTGAGAGGCTGCTTTGTGGTGCGGCACACGGTCCGTGCTCTTTTGTTGCAGAATATAGTTACATCATTTCTGATTAGCAGCATTAATTTACATCTTGAGGTACTGTCAAGCTTACCGACTTACCGCACTGTATATGCAGGTCTATAAATTACGGGCGACACTAGAATACCCCCCTCCCCCCGATAGCCTCTTTTCTGTCTAATATTGCTTCGAATTAAGATTAGTGGCTGATCAGGCGACACATTTTCATTCACGGGTTCTAAATCAAATTGTAAAAGAAGCACTGCAAAGGACAACAGTAGGTTTGCTAGCAGTAGTATATGGCTTGCACGCGGCGCCGTAAACCACTGCTAAAATAAAAGTATACGAAGCTACTAATTCCACGCACCAGAGACTTGAAGAAATTCCCCTTTTCTCTTCATGTAGCTGTAGTTGGCGACGGAGTGCTCGAACATCTCTTTCAGTTGGTAGCCGTACAACGTAACCACAACTACGGTCTGTCCAAATGGTGCTGTCTGCAGAATGTCGCCCAAGGTGATGTCTTGCAAAAAGAAAGAAAACGCGTGAAACGTGTCTCACAAGTCAGGCGTCGAGAAAAGAAATTGAAAACACTCAGCTAAGCTGCGCATCTGTCAGGGCATTATTTTTGCTGACAACGCCTATCGTCCCACTGCTTCTGGGGGTTGCGAGTACAACCTAAATCAATCAGTCAGTGAAGTGATTGGTCGTTCGATTAATCCGTAACAAAAATGTGCCAAAGAACAACCTCTTTTTCGATAATTCAATCCTGTAATGGTAGCAATACGATGCTAACTAAGTGTGCAAACGCAGATTTAACAATACAAACCATGATGTAAGGACGAGGTGGCATTGATGAAGGAAGGAATAGGTTAAAAAAAAACAGAAATATTCATAACGGCTAAGATCAATAACATACTGCAGGTGAACAGCTGCACAACGAAACCAGCGAACTGCGAAACAGCTCAGAATTTTTGTAGCGCACGCTATTCATTTCCTGAGGTCAAGACACAGGAAAATAACCACTGCAGCTGGCTGGTACCGCAGGAGGTTTGGACACGAAGTTGAGTACGGCTAAGCAGTTCTGTAATAACAATAAAGTTTATGAAGCATTGAAGAATAATTTATCAGAATATGCCATGAACTGCGGATAAGACAGATTTATTGTGTGCATGTATACGTAAACTACGTAAATGCCGCAATACAATGGCTTAAGAATGCTAGAGATATTAAAATGGCAGCAAATATATAGTGGAAGCAGTCGGCGTTGCTCAACGGGCTAATGAAAACTTGCACAGTGAAACGGTCACAACTGGTACGATTATCTTGGTTTATTTACCAACGGTTTCGGACGGTGGACTGTCCTTCATCAGGGTTTTAGACCATTTCACTGTGTATATATATATAACAGTTTGGGAAAGCTATAGCGTGTCTGGGACAACTATGAGAATGGCAATCCAGTGGTACGAAAGACACGAAAGAGCCCTTGAAATCAATTTTGCAACTATATTTTAAGGCAGAACGTAAACATTATTTGCTATTTGTGAGCAGTGAAGGGCTCTCTCTTCCTCCACCGCGTTCACAAGGCTTCTTAAAACTATATAGTAGCTGTTAATAAGCGCTGGGATTATTTTATAGTGAGCAGATATTAATCCAGCAATAGCAACGCAAACCAGTATAGCTGTCGATATTAAGAGCCTAACTGATAGCGCAACTCGGCTACCCTTCCCAATATCACGTCATGCATCAGCCGATAGTTGATCTGCACAAGCCATGCTTACTTCCCTGCTGAAGCGGGGCCCTGATGGTGCCCCCGTTGAGCACGGCCCCGTTGACGTCGGACCACAGCCTGGGGTCGCTGCTCTCCATGTCCGCGTAGTAGGCGAAGTAGGCGTCTGTCATCATGTTGCCCTGGTTGCACTCGCGCAGGCGGCAGATGTTGTCCGTCTGCTCCAGCAGAACCTTCGTGTACCCGATGCGCTCGGCGATTGCAGCGGTCACGTTCGGCTTGTACTCTTCTATGATCTCCAGCGTCTCATTGTCTGAAAAAATGAACAAAAAGACGGCGAGTTCTCGCACCCGCAATGCTAACGTAATGCATTATTTTTTTGCTTACATGTTATGAGAAAATCGGAGCATAGCGGAGGTGAAACAGCGTAGACTGCTACCTGCGTATGCAAAGTAGCAGGCACGCGGACTCTCCTGGCCACTGCGCATGCGTGGCAGGAAGCTCGATAGTCCGATAAAAGTCACCACCAGTGCGCCTACGCTATGCTAAAAGTCATTACTGAAATAAAACTTTTTTGTACCAGACGTTTCCGTATTCGCTGTTTGTCCTCTGCCACGCAATTTCGTCACCTCGATAATAATAATAATAATAATAATAATAATAATAATAATAATAATAATAATAATAATAATAATAATAATAATAATAATAATAATAATTGGTTTTGGGGGAAAGGAAATGGCGCAGTATCTGTCTCATATATCATTGGACACCTGAACCACGCCGTAAGGGAAGGGATAAAGGAGGGAGTGAAAGAAGAAAGGAAGAGGAGATGCCGTAGTGGAGGGCTCCGGAATAATTTCGACCACCTGGGGATCTTTAACGTGCACTGACATCGCACAGCACACGGGCGCCTTAGCGTTTTTCCTCCATAAAAACGCAGCCGCCGCGGTCGGGTTCGAACCCGGGAACTCCGGATCAGTAGTCGAGTCACCTTGATGTGAACATTTTAAAACGAGCACCTTTGACTGCGATAAAGACCGACGAACTTATCCGAGGATACCACTGGCTTGATTATTCTTGTGACACAGGGTACATGTCGTACTGGCCTACATGAATTTAGGCCACTTGGAACGACTTGGCTTGTGAGAAGAGGCATGCAGCCGAGATACTTGGAACTGCGAAGAACGGGGCGATCAGATTTTGGTATATCTTTCTACATGCGGCACAAAACGTCAAAGAATATTGCCTACGATGATTTGTGTTCCCCTCAGGCATGCCCTGACTGAATGCTGACCAACATCGTTCGCCGGCTCATCATCATGTTCCGCAAGATGCCCCCATAATTCTGCGCTCTGTTATTATTCGATCTTCGATGAAGCCTGACTGAACGCTATTTTACCTCCGAGACCTCCGTATTTTACTAATACTGTGTCAATTCTCTTTCCCCTTTGATATTAGTTATTTTTCTCTTGAAGCTTATAGATGAACGTGCTAATGCTATAAATCTGACCCCGAACAGGTGATTTCGTGATTTAGCTCAATAAACTGTCGACAACGATAGACTGGGCCATTTGGCCACTGCCTGTACGCGATTACTAGTGAAACTTTTTGCTCTATCGCGGTGTATTAAGTCAACAACCGCGATCCTGCTTTTGAAAACGCAATTTCGAAACATTTTTGTTGTTGTGCAATTCTGTCTGCTTTCAGCATACTGGAAATTGTGCCAAGCCACCGCACTGCCCAAAATTTTTCTGCAAGGGCTTCTTGGCAATAGCTTCCTCACATGCACCATTTTTATCCTCGAAAACAGCGTAATTTTCCTTTTACTGCCCTCCAAAGCTTACATTTAATGAGTTGCGGAACAAAATTTCAACTGCACGCAAGAGAAGCCTGCATGAGTAATGTGCAGATCCCCTTATAGAAGTTGTTTTCAGACTTCGCATTGCACAGCTTTGCCTTGATGGTTAATTATACCCCCAAAAAAAATTCCCCTTCCTTTTTAGCTCTCTCGTTAGCTAATACATGTTTCGAACAGCTGTTAATAGCTGTCCTCCTTTTCTGCATTTAAACAGCGTGACATATTCCGGTTAATTCTTCACCATTGGCTTCATGTAACACGAGTATTGTAGCACGACAAACTCGATCAGTCTACACAGTTGCAGTTCATTGTGCCGTAGAAATTTTGGAAGCTGAATTGAAGAAAAAAAGCCTCAAACTAAAACAAAATTGTGAAGCGTAAAGAATGTTTTAAAGAACAACAATTTTTAAACTATTGGTATTTCAGGCATTAAACTTCTGTACAGAATAAAATAAATAAAGGTTTATTACCTTCGTCGACTGAGGCATTCATGAGAATGGGATTTCCTTCCCATTTCACCACGTGTCCGGATGCGTTGAACGTCGCTTTAAGAAAGCCAAGGAACTTTCCGAACCAGAAGTCCTGAACAACCAGAGCACGACTTCCGTCGGATCTGTTCACGACTGTTGGGTAGTCGCCCTCAGGTTTGTTCTCTTCGGGGTAGCCCTCTCCTGAAATGTGGAGATACATGCTTTTGTTTGTAGGCTGCTTAAACCTGTTTATTAATATTTTAGGTTTCGAGTCGCCGACCGCATTTGGATCGCTTGCAGTCCTCAGGGTTTTTTTTTTTTTTTTTTTGGGGGGGGGGGGGGGGGGCAAAGACGTCGCAGAGGTACATGTATGTGCCGGCTGCATTATAACAAATCTCCTAACGTGACAGACTTTAATATACTCCGCGTAGTGTCCGTTTGCACCATTATTAAGTACATATACAGATTAGCATTCCAAGACTGCTTCTGAAGCAACCATATTGCGCTTTGCAGTGTATATGTATTTTTCCCGTAAATTTACAAGATCTGTGTTTTTTTTCCCCGTGCCAGAGACGTGCGACAACGAAAGTCGTTGCATGAAATATTGGCTTGCCATATATGTAGTGTCTGCTACAGTGCAAACTGAAATCGACATACAATTATTTTCACTTTTGACTGAACAGCTTGCTTTTATTCTTTAACTTTAGATTTAACGCTGAAATTTTGAAATTATGTCCATATCTATGTAAAGTGTTCTCTTGGAGAAAAAAAATGCGAGCTAGAGAGAGTAGATGCGATGATGAGCTGTATGTAGTCTTCTAACAGCGGATACTGCGCAGTTGGGTAGCGGATGTCGTCACTCACCGTGGTACAAAAACGTGTTCGTGTGACCTCCAACGACAATATCGACTTCTTTCACCTGTAACGCAATTTCCAATTCTCGAGGATATCCAACGTGAGTAATGGCGACGATAATTTTTGTACCATTTTCTTCGAGCTTTTTGGCTTCTTCCTGAATACTGTCTAGATCGTTTCGGAACGTGACATTTCCTGTAATGGGAAAAAAATAAGTCACGCCAAGGACAACTGTGAGCGTAACAGTTTCACAGGGGGCAGGAGCTAGTAATGAGGCCATGATTAATAATGGTTCGCCTTTACTTTCGGCAGTAATGCCCATGGTGATCGGAGGAGAAAGGAGACAGCGAAGAGACGTTTACAATAAAACAGGAGAAAGGAAGCTAACCTTGTGGCAGGACGAAATACGAGCGAAAAATTAAAGCAAAGGAAGGGGGTGATCCAATAAACTTTTAGGGTCTAGCCAATTAAATGCACGCGAGCGTAGTGGCTGCACTAAAAACATTTGTCAGCCCCTTTCTTTGTAACTGCCCAACTGCTAAAATGTATGACGGAATGCAGAGTCACTCAGGACCTCATAGAAACCATTATCTGCATTACCGACCACGGTCAAGCTCAGCTTTATTTTCGCATTCGTCGGACGATTTCGCGTTCGTTTTTGTAGATACTGCCAGAATGAGAAACTCGAGAACGCTAGACCTAACTTTTAGAAGAAAGCAATACACGCGCGCGCGCGTGCATGCGCACTCGTCCATGAGCATGCAGAGAAGTCACTGGAGACGCTGCCGTATAATCAGAGCACTTGTTTAAGAAGGCTTTCATCATTTCTGAACTCCTCAGTGAAGATTCATAGCCAACAGTGAATTTAAAAAAGTATTATTAAAGAGATATTCACATTAAGTGTTGCATAGGTGGTATATTTAAAATGAAATTTTAACTAACGAAACTTGGTTATGATTGAGAAGATCCGTTGAACGGAACGGTTGCTGGATGCCGTAGACGTGGTCAAATGCCAGTCGCCGCCAAAACATATCGCAAGCAGACTCTTAAAAATCCTGTTTTTCTTTTGTTTTGCCGAGTCACTCACCGGGATTTGAAAGAACCTTCGTTTCATGAAGAACAGCTCCAACGACTCCAATCTGGGTGTCGTTGATAGTGAACGTGACGGACCTCGGGAGGTGAATGTCTCGCAGTGCGGCGTCATTAGAAAAATTTGCGTTGGTATTCACGACAGTAACATTCGCATCCTGCATAGCTTCAAGAAATGGCGCAAGTCCTTTGGGCCCGTCGTCAAATTCGTGATTTCCAAGGCACTGCGTTTACAGAAAAAAATAAGAGCGATTTGATCATCAGCAACTACAGGCGCAGAAGAACAAAACTCTGTGTTGATATGCATGCAAGACACTTGTTAGTACTTCTTTACCGTCTGCCATTAAAAAAAAAATGTCTAAGGACGATTACTATACTCCTTAATGCGAAATTTCAGCGCAGCTCTGTCGGTGTCTCAAGCTCTGTAGGCTCATTGTTTTGCTTTGCTGGGTCGTCGGCATGTCTGGCGACCACCGTAGTTTGATAGTAGTGTTAGTTAATGAAGACGACGATGTGCAAGGCACAGCGCGCGAGATTGTGTATATTAGTTCGATAGCAGTATTAGCTGAAGAAGACGCCGATGCGCAGTGTACGATGGGGGACAAAATTCTTCAAGTGAATAGCCACCCGATTCTTGGCCGATCCCCCAGTGTGGGTATGTGCCATCTTTTGATAGGCTAACAACAACAACAACAAAATTCTCCAGGACGGGTAACAAGCGATTTTGGCTATAGCTGCCACGTTTGTTAACTATCACCTGCTATCACTAGCACACATCACAGCACGCGAGTCCGACTTGGCAAACAATGTTTTGTATCTGGAAGAGCGGGTGCCGCCTCTTACTGCGAGGTTTCGCCTGTTGACGGTACAGACGTTTTCAGAATTTTGCGACTCGGAGCAGCATGCATCCGATTTGATCTTCCTAGGGCAGCGAGTGGAGTTCTTGGGTGTCGGTTGGTCTCGGCTTCAATCTCCCCAAATCTGTTTTGTTGAATCCTTGCTGGGCCCAATAAATGTGCGAATACCTGAAATTGTTCCGGTGCGGTCCATTCCCTTAACTTTGACCATCATCTTCGACGTTATTTACCCACATAATGCCAAATTACTGCCTTTCTCTTTGTTAAATGGTATGTTGCCGGATTACTTGTCGACCTTCTGCACACATGTCGCTATTGCGACTGGTGGCTCGGTGCGTGACGAAAAGGCAGGTTTAGGCATTTACTCCCAGTCCCTTGACTGGTGTTCTTCTCTCCGCCTTCAAGATTTCACACCTATCTATCTGGCTGAGTTTCTAGCAGTGGTTCTGGCTCTGCGCAAGGTACCCATCTCTTTATCAGCGGCAATTATAGTTACGGACTCGTTATCCTTATGCACTTCCCTGTCTGCGTGCACTGAATCGCAGCTCTTTCGAATACTAAAATTCCTGATCGCTCAACATATCAAATCAATTCTATTTGTTTGGGTTCCTGGGCACAGGGGTCTTCTAATAAATGAACCAGCTGATGCTCTAGCGAAGGCAGCCCTGAGTGGAACGATTGTTGAACCCCTTCCTACAACTGCTTACATCACGGTGGCACGTTTTCGAATGTACACTGTAATGAAAGAATTTGGCGCATCAGCCCTTACTTCATTGGACGACTTCCAACACCTCCTGTTCCCTTGGAGAAGCACAGCATGGCGATCGCGCAAACTTGAAGTTTCCTTCACGCGTCTTCGTTGCCGGGTGCCGCACCTAAATTTTTACCTCGACAGGCCTCGTCTGACGGTCTCCCCATTGTGTCCGTATTGCGCTGAGCCGGAAACAATAGAGCACTTTCTTCTCTTTTGTCGTCGCTACTCATCGATCCGGAGGCGACTATTAGAGGTCCCAATGCAGAATCTCAATTTGCGCCTGTCTTCTGCGGTTGTTCTGTCCCTTGGCGCTTCTATGCTTGGCCATACCAATGGGAATGTTTGCTCTGCCGTTCAAAATTATTCCTAGAATCAAAACGTCTACCTTCATAGGCTTTCGTACTGCCCATACCATCATAAGCTATAGTATTTGGGTAACTACTTTTTTCAATTCCTACTCTCTCTCTCTCTCTCTCTCTCTCTCTCTCTCAATCTCTTTTTTTTTAACTGATTCTCTTACCTAATTTTCAGTTTGTTAGGCCGCCCTAACCTCCTGAAACCTCCTCTGCTACGGAAACAGAGTTACACAATTTTTGTTAGGTCATCCCACGTTTGCCATATGCAATCTGCAATTTAAATAGTCACCGCCTGGTTATGGCCAATCCCCCTTGTGGGTACGTGCCATTTTGTGAGGGGAACAACAACAACAACGAGTCCGACTTTCACCTCGTCAAGTGTGGTTTCTAGCCCGCGGCTAATCACGGAGCCATCAGCTTCGGTTCCCGATGACGCGTCCTGGAGACTTTTGTCCCCGACAGTACAGCACGAGAGTGTGTTGCAGTTTAACACGAGACGTGACCGGCTGCGGCTATAAACTAGTGCTTTCGTGAAGTGGCCATGGAGCTGATCTGTTCGCGCCGCCACAGGTTCGAGTCCCAGTCACGGCAATCTTTATTCATATTTATTTATGGTACGGCTCGGTTACACCTGCGGCGGCAATGCGGCTCAACCCACGAAGGGGCGCTTAAGAGCTGCGCTCTAAAACACGGCAGGAAACTAATTACTGATAAGAAGGTACACAAGGTTCACGAGATGAGGTTCCTACCAATGACACGCCAACTCGCGCAGCGCGTTATAGTTCGATATTACCAGAGTCCTGTGATATAACCAACATGCCGGCATACCAATGTACCCCATATGTACGCACCCACGCAGCGACCAGATATTGTCGCTGACCAACCTATATTTAGATAACAATGGTTTACGCCGCACTATTGCCAGCCTATACTACAAGGCGCAGCCATTTATTCTCACAACGCTCCTTTCACTAAGTCCGGCTAGACTGAACACTTGCTTTTTATTCGACAAGTGGGCAACGAGGCATTGGTTTAGAAGGGGGGAGGAGTAGTGAATTCTATTGCGCTGTAAAGTGGAAGTGGAGTTCATGGAACGCTGTAACTTCGCATTTAAATTGTTTATTTTCCGACAGCTGCAAGAATGAAATATAATAGTGATTTTTTTTTTCATACAGATTCGAGCTAGTTTGCTAGCATTTAAGGAATCTCATGCGATCATAACTTTAGAAACTGCTTCTTATTATGACTGAGCTCGTATAGGCAATACGTCTTGTTCACCCGCAGCGTGATCACACCCCCGCACGCCCATAACAGAGCAAATGTTTCTGCACATCTCCCCCGCTGGATGTGTCGAGGCGTACTTGGCCTTTTCTATCGACGTGTTGGATTACGAAATCCCCTTTGCGTTGACGTCAATACGCCACGCAGTGAACTGAGCCACATCGGGATCAAAGCTGTAGAAAACAATCGCCAGTTGAATGCAAATAAAATAAACGAAATGTTTACGGCACCGGTCGACCGTGCTTTGAACTGCTTTTATTTATCAGCAAATGTAAAAGCTTCGAATCAATGACACACAGATGCAACGAGTTTTAGAAAGTATTCCTTCTGCACTGATTTCTTTTTTCGTGAGCCTCCAAAAGCAATGCAGCAGAATTTAGGTACTGTAGGAACATGGATGTCTCGCAGCCACCTGCGGTGCTGCATGCACTTTAAGCACGAATAAGCCTACAAGGGAATAAAAAAGGAGTAAGCTCTCCTCTACTGTACTCGCTTTGTAGAGGACGGCATACTCCATTTTAGCTCCGTTCGTTTTTTTTTTTGTTTTTTGAAGTGATGTTTATTGCCTCAGGGCATAAAAACTATGAAGTGAGAGATGAGTAAGATGCTTAAATAAATGAAAAAAGGTGGGCTGATTTGATGAAATCAAGAAGTGAACGATGATATGGACCCTGTGTCCAGGCAATATAGCAATCCGGATTGTCCGGTGAGAGTCCCACTGCCGCCAGGTGCCGAATTCTTGTCGGCTTCAGCTCCGGGCAGTCCCACAGCGGGTGGTGGATATCCGCCTCACATTCTCTGTTCTTGCTGACTGGACACCCGGTGCGGGGATATAAGTCTTTGAAATGCGGCCACTTGCGTGTCACAGCTGGAGTGAGGGCAACCCCGACCCGTATCCTCCGAAGCGCAACCTCCGAAGCGCTCTGTTCAGTTCTGCCGTTCTGTTCAGTGTGTGCTGTGCCTCTCGGTGTAGTGGGCGCTGCCAGTAGCATTCGAGAATGCACGCTCTCGCGTACTCCTCGCAAACGAGCTAAGCGGAGTACTCCTCTGGCGGAAACGCGTTTGTTGGTACTCCCGCATTTTGAAAGGTTACTTTAACACCATCTACCTTAGCTTTTAGTGTTGGTTCTGTGGACAAGATCAGTGAAACTGTAGCGCAGTCACGTTTCGTATAGCGGCTTTGATCGCCGCCTGGTCTGCCTGTAGTACTAAAGATGGGTCCGCCCCGACGGCAGAAAGCGTTGCGCTGAGGCGGCATTGCGGAAGCTAGGGTCTATCCCGGCCCAACTTGTTGTAGTCCTTACGGATCCGAAATCTGCCCGTAAAAAGTTAGAGCACGGCTTTCCACAGGATTCTTTACACGTTTTCAGTTCATCGGTGTCTTCAGAAACGAGATGGCTGGCAGCTTCATCTGTGACGCGGTGCCAGCTGAGCAATCAGGAAAAATTCCTCCAAGGCCAAGAGATTTTTAAAGAAACGATGATCAGCCATTTCAGGTCCATCTGGTATCCTACCAACGAATGTGCCCAAGGAACTAAATAGAACCACTCTGCTGCACTACATTTGCACAGGTTCTGCTCGCGTTCAAATGTGTATGCATAACGCGGGCCCGGTATCGTCTCCACTGTGTTCATGTGGCGTGTGAGGTCTGACGTGCTGCCCAGATCTCAACGCGGACAGGCGCATCCAACTCGCTTCCCTCAAGAGAGAGATCTGCTAGGTGACAGACCTGTGCCTCATATTCTCATATTTAATTAATATTTACGTGTCGTGAAGGTGTAGCAATTGTCGAAAACTAATCGCAAGGCTAACCTCAATTGTAGCTTACTACCACCACAAACTGTATTACCAAATAAAAAAACCGTCCTGCGCTCCAACTCAGCACAGTTCGTTACAAACACTCATTAAGCCTATGGACAAGTTAATGCTATTGTTGCATTGAACAAAGCAACCTCGCACTGCAGTAATAAACCACAAACTTGCAAAGATAGGCTGCGCGTTACACATTGCAGGATGATGGACGGTTGCAGTAAAATGTCAGCTAAGCTTACGCCTGTGCGACACATTTTCCATTTTGAACGCAGAACGTAACTCGGAGCTGCAAAATGGCATTAAGGAGCCAAAGTTCCATTGTACATTTACGTCATCCTTTAGATGCAACTGCTTGATAGTCGCTAAGCAAAGTCTCATATTAAACGTTAAATACATCCATGGCATTTGAAGATTTAACGTGTGGATAAAGAACGCCGATTAAAGCAAGTTTGCTGTATAACTTTCACTTACTATATAATCGTATCCCATCTTCGCCATAACTGCTGAAACTATTTGGTCCTTGAGTATACTGTACCACGCAGTTCCCTGATAGAAATCTCCTGCGTTCATGAACAGTGCACCAGGATATTCTCTTTTCAGTTCTTTAACCTGGAAAATAAGGAGAATTGAAAGTCAGCTACGTACACCCGCACGGCTCAATTTGCATAAAGATAAATCACCTCCGAGAATCTTCGCAGCCTGATAGGCGCCTCAAGTGCCGGAATATACTGCTGAAAAGTAGACCCTGCGGTCTGAAACTTTTGATGCACCCTATACCTCAAATAAACCTCATTTATAGTTTGCGTCCATCTCGTCTTATCTCTCTTGTGAGCGCCTCTTTTCCGCAGCCCACCACATTGTATTCGATATGCATCAACGCCCCCAATGAGGCAACCTGCTGCCTGCTTTGCGTTTGCAATAGATTAACCGAGAATTCACATGTGAAATATAATTTATAATTGGTTTTGGGGGAAAGGAAATGGCGCAGCATGTAATCAAAATTTTTCCAATCAGTATCTGTCGCATATATAGTTGGACACCTCAACCGCGTCGTAAGGGAAGAGATAAAGGAGGGAGTGAAAGAAGAAAGGAAGAAAGAGGTGCCGTATTGGAGGGCTCCGGAATAATTTTGACCTCCTGGGAATCTTTAACGTGCACAGACGTCGCACAGCACACGGGTGCCTTAGCATTTTTCCTCCATAAAAACGCAGCCGCCGCGGTCGGGTTCGAACCCGGGAACTCCGGATCAGTAGGCGAGCGTCCTAACCACTGAGCCACCGCGGTTTTTTTCTTTATTGCCGGTGAACAATACATAGGCAGAAATAAAAATCTCTAGCCACACTTTGGCCGAGACAATGGGCTAAAACATTTTCCTATAAATCAGTTCATCCATAACTGCCACCCAGTCCGGCGGCTGGGGTTGACTGCGGAGAACTTCTCTCAGGAAAACTGCACTTATTATAAAGTTTTCCCTCACTGGTCGCACATTTGCGTCGGCGTGCCTGGCCGCCATTCTCGTTTTCCAGATGCTGTGGAGGCCCAGTAGCATAAACATGTCGTAAGGAACTTCCTCACTTTCTATAGGTAGAAACCGGATGCCATAAGGAGTTACAGGTAGTTCTTTCTTTAATGTTCTTTGCAAGATGTCCCAGTGGAAAACCGGGTCCCAGCAGTCGATAAACACATGTTCGATTGTCTCGGGTTTTTTGCAGAGTATGCAGTCGGTGGTCCAGGGCACAAAAATGCCTTTATCGTTTAGCCATGTTTTCACCGGAAGGGTACCAGTATGAAGTTTAAAGAAAAAGGATTTGACAGTCGGTCTTACCGGCATCTTCTTAACTCGCTTTAGCACATCTTTGCCTGGGCCTCCGCAGTAAAAGGAACGGTATAAGGGAGCAGGTATAAATATATCCAGCAAATCTTTGTAGAGTTTTTTCCTGGGTACAGCACATAGATACTGTGTAGAAAAGTGAGCGTTCAAAGTGCGAAAGGCTGCCACAACTTCACGCAAAAAACCTGTTACAGCACGATTCGTGGCCGGGTAACTGGACACAACAAATTCCGGCAACACGTTGCCTAAGCGCACCTGCAACATTGTGCGCAACAAAGGATCGGTTTGATCACGTAGAAACAAAAATCTTGAAACAACTTGTTTCAGAAACAAATTAGAAAGACCAAGGCCGCCCCTTTTGACCGGAAGGAACAGATTAACTCGACTTGTTCGCTCCCAATTTGAGCTCCAAATAAAGACAGCAAACACTCTATGCAGCTTCTGCAGGTTTACTCGGGTAATGAGCACGAACTGCAATAAATACCAAATTCTGGCTATTAAAAATACATTGCACACACTTGCGCGCGCGAAAACAGAAAGGTCATGTCCTTTCCATCCATCCGCTTTTTTCCTTGCACTCTGCGTTATCTCACCCCACAACTCCGTACTGCTTTTATAGTGCTCCAAGGGTACCCCCAGTACTTCGCAGGGGAGATCGTCCATTTCATGTTAGCAAACACGGCAGGTGTGCTGTCCCAATCACCGTGCCAAAAACCTATGCACTTATCCCAATTAATTTCGGACCCAGTCTTTTTGCAATATTCCCCCGCAACTTTCACAACTTCTTTAACGCTTTCCTGATCCGCGCAAAAAGACAGCAATATCATCAGCGTAAGCAAGCACTTTTACTTGCGCCGACAGAAGAGTGAAACCGCAGATCCCATCATTGTGTAACAGTGATAACAGAAAAGGCTCAAGGTAGATCGCAAAGAGCAAAGGCGAGAGCGGGCAACCCTGCCTGACCGAAGAACACACAGGTACAGGTTCAGTCAGCTGTTTGTTCACTATAATTCGGGTAACACAGTTGTCGTACGCCATTTGTACACCTTGTATTATCACAAAGCCGACGTTGGCATATTCTAGAATGGCGAAAAGAATGTCGTGCGACACTCGATCGAAGGCCTTTGCAAGGTCAAGCTGCATCATGGCAACTCGGCCCCCGAAGGCATCGCAGCATTCAAGAACAGTTCTAGCAATGTGCACATTTGTTCGTTTATGACCTTTTGCAATCTGTTAGCAAGAATCTTCATAAACACTTTATAGTCAACGTTGGTTAGGCTTATCGGCCGATAAGCCCCAACGGACAGAAGTTTAGCCTGGTCCTCACTCCTGGGTATTAAAACCACGTGTGCTGTTTTACACTGAGCCACCGCTGTCGGGTTCGAACCCGGGAACTCCAGATCAGTAGCCGAGCGCCCTCACCACTGAACCATCGCGGCGGGTATGCAGGAGACAGAATGACATTTCGAAGAGCACCGCAGCCAATGTGCATTTCATTGTTCAGGCGCTGATTTAGAAAGTCAGACTTTCGTAGCGGATAGCCATACCTATTCTGAGTTGTATTTATGTTCTAGTTCAGGGACTGAGAATCTTGCTGGAAACACTTACTTTGCTTGCAATTCTGGCGACGCCTCCTACGCATGCGCTAAGGTTCTTGTCCTTTTCTGAGCACAGTCCACCGTATTTGGAACTCTCCTCGATATGCGAGTGAATGTCGTTGGTATGCAGGATCGTTAGCTCCAATTCTCCGGAAGATTCGTTCGAAGCAGCACCGTGGCGCGCCATTAGACATGCCCAGAGAACTACCAGCGCCGGGAGCCACTTCATCCCAGGAAGAGCCGAAGGGTGGACGCCGCGCTGTGCACGCATGTGAGCGACAGCAACAGTTATTATTACACGACTGAAGGGGTAACTGGATTCCTGCACGAAGGCGAGAGAAACGAGAACAAACAAACAAAAAAACGCTGAGATAAAATTATCTTTCATGCACTTGTTCCGCACATGCGTCATCGCATCTGCTTTTAACATTCCGTCGAATTTCCACGAATGACGCCGCACAGTGGCCTCCTGTGGAGAGGACTTCAATCGCCAAGAAAAAAAAAAGGCGTCTTGGGGTGCACGACAGATGGCTGTTTGAGCGGAGTCGCGTGATTGAGTGCCTGTTGTGAACGTAAACAAGAGCCTGCTGTCATCCGAGACTTTGACATTTACTTTCGCTAGTCGTAATCGGCAGTTCAATTTAAAGACGAGCGAAGAGCGAGTGGCGCCATGGCTGCCTGCCCTATGACTCTCAGACAGTTAGTGTGTGATAGGATTCAGGAAAATAAATGTGTGAGCGTGTTGACACGTAAACATTTTCGATGAGAGCGACACGCGAGACGAGGAGAAAAAGAGAGCACGCGACGAGCATACGTCGATATCCCATCCTCCACCCCCTGAACAAGATCCGCCTGGACCTATACCCCTCCTGCCCCGATTTCGGCGATACTCCCGCTCTCTACCACACCGCCGGGGCCTTTCCTGTCATCCAGACTTTCCTTTTTCACCCCAATCCCACCCCTGAGCAGTGGGTGGCCGCACTGACCAGGTCGTCCCGGGATGAACCGACCAGGTGACCAGCACAAATTGGAGTCCCTAACTGAGGCTCCCACGCGCTGCTGCAGCAAAACTCACCCCATCAATTAATAAACGTTTTTCGACTCGAATAGACACGCGCTAAGTTCAAGAAGATATAATTTTGTAGCGGAGGTGGAAGGGGAAGCAACCGTATTAGATTTGCAGTGCTGGGGCCATGTGAAAATGAGCTCTTTCTCTGCTCGGACCCTTTGGTCGTCCGCCGAGCCCGAAGGACAGCAAGCGCTCCAGAAGGAAGAGGGAGAATGGGGAAAATAAGGGGAATTCATGACAGCGTTAAACTTGTGTATATGAGTGCGTTCTTTATATGTCTTGACCGCCGGAAACTTGGGACAATGAGCTGTTTTACGATATCCGGGAGAAAGACAGAATGTTTTTTAAAGGGCAACTGCAAAGGTTTCAGAATCTGACGAGCTTAAAGGGGTCGAATGTGTGAAACTCAAAGGTAAAGCAAGCGAAGTCGTTTTGGGCTAGCGTTTGAAATGGTGACGTAATCTCCGCTTAAAATCGCAATGGCCTTCAAGCTACTCCTCAACGCACAGCACTAAGTGGGGGCGAATGATAACATCATCTACGGTATCGGCACATTACCAACGCATAAACGCTTGGTTTGAAGGAAAAAGAAGACAACGCCACCGAAGACAAAAGCCCGCCGAGCGTTGTATGGCAGCATACAACGAGGCACGGCAGGGTGCCGTTGGCGGCAGCGGAGACTTGATATCTTACCGTCCGCGACGTCACTTTGAGCTTCTTCGCATTCCTCGCGTGCTGTGAGAAAAAGCCTAAACTTTAGTCATTGATTACGCCGGCATTTTAAAAGCTAGGTCAAGAAAAAAAAACTTGGCTAGCTTTACTTACAGCCTATATAGATTCGGATGCTTGAATATCGTGGAAATATGTGAAAGTGGTGATAATAATAATTGGTTTTGGGGGAAAGGAAATGGCGCAGTATCTGTCTCATATATCGTGTGGACACCTGAACCGCGCCGTAAGGGAAGGGATAAAGTAGGGAGTGAAGGAAGAAAGAGGTCCCGTAGTGGAGGGCTCCGGAATAATTTCTACCACCTCGGGATCTTTAACATGCACTGACATCGCACAGCACAGGGGCGCTTTGGCGTTTTGCCTCCATAAAAACGCAGCCGCCGCGGTCGGATTCGAACCCAGGTACTCCGGATCAGAAGCCGGCCGCCCTAGCCACTGAGCCACCGCGGTGGGTCACTGTAAAAGCGGTGTAGTTGCCCTTTTATTAATTGGCGGGGTAGAGTAGCAGGGTCAGCGCCTTTATACAGGGTGTTCCATCTAATACCACAAAACTTTTAAAAATAGGCTTTAAGTTACAAGAGCGCTTTTTTCTGCATAGCATTGTCAGTGATGAGTACATCAGAATACAACTAAGACGTCCTAACTAGCAGGTAAGTTAACTAGCATTGAATAGTTAACTTTTTAACAATTACTGTTAAGCTCCTTAATTATTGAGAGGAGTGTAGCCGACCGCTAGTAACATGTTCAAATCAGCCTTTAGAATTTCGAAAACATACATGTTACCTTCGGCGCTGTGGCCAAAGAAATGTTGGCCACATCGCGCCAAAATACATGCTCTTTCGACAAGCGTTCAGGCAAAGCAACCTCTCCAGTGCACGTAGCTCTTTGAAATAGCCAACATTTGTTGGGTAACAGCGCTGAGGGTAACAGCGTTTTCGAAATTCTAAACATCGATATGGATGTTACGATGTTACTTAATGTGGGCTGCACTCCTCTCAATAGCCAAGAAGCCTAACAGTAAAAGTTAAAAAGTGAACTATACAACCAATTTACGTTTACGTGGCGTTGCTGCTACTACAGAAATTGAAATTGAAAATTGGTGTTTGGAGAAAGGAAATCGCACATATCTGTCTCACACCTCGGCTGACACCTGAACCGCGCCGTAAGGGAAGGGATAAAGGAGGGAGAGAAAGAATAAAGGAAGAAAGAGGTGCCGTAGTGGAGGGCTCCGGAATAATTTCGACCACCTGGGGATCTTTAACGTGCACTGACATCGCACAGCACACGGGCGCCTTTGCGTTTTGCATCCATCGAAACGCGGCCGGCGCGGTCGGATTCGAACCCAGGTACTCCGGATCAGAAGGCGGGCGCCCTAGCCACTGAGCCACCGCGGCGGGTAGCTGCTACAGAGCCGACGCCGAATCCAAGCAAGGGGTCTTTTGCTGCTGTAGCTGTAAAATCTATTCCCCACCTATAGTAGCCTCTACCGAACGGCGCGCAGCTATGTACTACACAACAAATGCATCACATATAGAAGGAAAAGGGGAAACGGGGAAATAGAAGTGGATACATCGTCCTTTTCCCGCCTGTTCGTAGCATGTGTTCAACGCGTGTCCTATTGTGTGCTCAGTTTTTCAATATAGCTCTTCGTGTTTATCGCTTTCGCCGTTTGCAGGTTGCTATTCTGACCTTTTTTTCAGTGCTGTCGCTTTGCTGCGTTTGTCCTTTCACTATATTCAGGTAGACTACATGATGTCTCAGGAACAATCGCTAAGCGAATGAGCTGCTTTCTACTTTTTTTTTTTTTGCGGTGGGGGGGGGGGGAAGGGGGGGGCTCCAAGTCAATGTTTTGAAGTTGGTGGTCTGGGCTTAGCAAACACAATGTTTGGAACACGTGAAGCCGAGCTTGAGAATACAAAAAAAACTACAAAAAGCAAGAAAGCGTTATTTCAATGTGCTCACAGAATGAAAAGCCGTTTTGAGACAGGCGCTTTCTTCTACAAAATCAAAGATTGATGATCAATTGTAATTGCAGAAGCAAAGTCAAGATATCTGACGCGAGCATAACATATGTACGCACACGTCGCCATATTCCTTAAAGTGAATGGTAAAAAAATATATTGAAAAAGCTAACAGATTTTTGGAAGTGACAGATATACTCCGACAGACGCGGCCGCAAGCAGTCAGGGGGTATTGTGGGCAGAATACAGAGCGGACTCCACTTGAAGGACTCTCTATCGTTCGTGCACACGGCTACATAAGGGCATTAGGATAGTGTCTTTTGCTAGTCGCGATTGACCTCGTGAAAAAAATCATCACAGAACTGTTTCGAGGTTGTAACGCGAATGTTTAAGTGTTATAGCTGTGGCTCGAGAGCAAATAATGTTTCTCAGACACGTTCTGTATTTCTTTTTTTTCTCGCAAAGTCAGACAGCCAGTGTTGAATCTGCACTTTCCGATGACACTGTAGCCACAATCTGCAGTGATTTTTCTTGCGAAAGATCGCTCATACACTCTAAACAGAAAGGAATACAAAGGGGACCAAGCTGTCCTCTTGCGCAATCCCTTTTATAAAAGGGAGTGGACTATAGGACATATTACCGCCTTTATGGGCGTATCTGTGTTTTGAGTTCAGCAGTGACAGCTAACCTGTACGTATAGACACGCTGGTTAGAACGCACGAACTTGAACCCCCCTATAAACACGGTAACGTGACACTTGTGGCGTGCCCAAATCCACAGTTTTTCACTACCTGTGGGAGTGTTCTTCCCAACAGGCAGTACCCCCCCCCCCCCCGCCCAACCCCCCCATCCCCAATCTCACTCATTCTTCCTTGGAGGCTGCTTTACGGACCGCTCAGCCCGCCGGCCAGAAATGGCTGGTGGGTCGGGCTTTATGTGAAGCTCAAGCCCGTGGACCAGTCGGGGACCACCCTGGAAGATTTTTTTTTTTCGTCCAATAAAGTTGCTTCCATCCATCCAACCACTCTTGCAGGCGGAGTCGTTCTAAACTGCGTTTGTCCCCGAAAGGGTGCAGCGGGGTTTGCAGAGGCATACACCCCTAAGAAATCCGGGGCGCCCGACGCCGACCGGTGAGACGCTTGTGCCCATCCTTGTTCGGCGATAGGTTTCGAACGTGGTTTCGAACCAACCACCTCCCGCAGCCGCGGCGGATGCCCCAAGACCACTCTCGCCTCCAGTTTTTTCTTCCCTCTCCCTACTTTCCCCTAAAAGTGAAAAGCGGTATCAAAGTTTCCTCTCAACTTAGCCATCCGTCGCCTCCAATTTCCAGTAGTTAAACCACAGCTAATTTTTTTTTTGCGTTTCAAAGGAGGGGAAACGCAAAAAAAAAATGCTGGTGGTCTAGCTCTTGTTAACCCTGGTCGAAAGCCAAAAGCTGCATCTTTTGTGTTCGAGCGACTGGCGGTCTCCACGGCAGGCGTCGCATCGAACACACCTAGCGTTAGGCTGAACGCATCAAAGTGCACCGGCGTTTTAAGCAGAACCCGCTTTGATGCCCTGCGCATGCGATTCCAGCAGACACTTTCCCGCTCCACTCGGATGATGATGATGATGGACAACTTTTATTTCCACAGAAAATGGAGACTTTTTACTACTCCCCGCCCCCGGCACGCAGGCCTGGAGGGCGGGGGCCGGAGCCTCCGCGACTTAAGGCTCACAAAGACATTTTGGCTCTTCGCGGCCTCTGCCGCCAGGCGGAGCGCTTGTTTCTGCCGAGCGGGATCTTCGCTCCACAGTTGGGCTTCCCAGCTTTTTCCCGCTATGAATATTTTATTCGACTCCATGGGAGTTGGTGCACACCCATATTATGTGGTCGAGGGTGCCCATCTCCCCGCACGTCTTACAAAGATCGTTTTCATGTTCCCCTGGTAGGACGTAAACGACCCATACTGGTCAAGGTGTGTGACGTCACGTATGAAGTCGGCAGCACAGCTGGGATGCCTCCTTTTCGCAACACTGTGATGGAGCACACATCTGCCGCTCTCCACGGCAGGCGTCGCATCGATCACACCTAGCGTTCCGCTGAATGCATCAAAGTGCACCGGCGTTTTATGCGGAGCCACGGTATGGAACATTGGTTTTTGGGGAAAGGAAATGGCGCAGTATCTGTCTCACATCTCTGCTGACACCTGAACCGCGCCGTAAGGGAAGGGATAAAGGAGGGAGTGAAAGAAGAAAGGAAGAATAGGTGCCGTAGTGGAGGGCTCCGGACTAATTTCGACCACCTGGGGATCTTTAACGTGCACTGACATCGCACAGCACACGGGCGCCTTTGCGCTTCGCCTCCATCGAAACGCAGCCGCCGCAGTCAGGTTCGAACCCGGGAACTCCGGATCAGTAGTCGGGCGCCGTAACCATTGAGCCACCGCGGCGGGAAAGCACGGTGATAATAATAATAATAATAATTGGTTTTGGGGGAAAGGAAAATAGCGCAGTATCTGTCTCATATATCGTTGGACACCTGAACCGCGCCGTAAGGGAAGGAATAAAGGAGGGGGTGAAAGAAGAAAGGAATAGGTGCCGTAGTGGAGGACTCCGGAATAATTTCGACCACCTGGGGATCTTTAACGTGCACTGACATCGCACAGCACACGGGCGCCTTTGCGCTTCGCCTCCATCGAAACGCAGCCGCCGCAGTCAGGTTCGAACCCGGGAACTCCGGATCAGAAGTCGGGCGCCGTAACCATTGAGCCACCGCGGCGGGAAAGCACGGTGATAATAATAATAATAATAATAATTGGTTTTGGGGGAAAGGAAAATAGCGCAGTATCTGTCTCATATATCGTTGGACACCTGAACCGCGCCGTAAGGGAAGGAATAAAGGAGGGGGTGAAAGAAGAAAGGAATAGGTGTCGTAGTGGAGGACTCCGGAATAATTTCGACCACCTGGGGATCTTTAACGTGCACTGACATCGCACAGCACACGGGCGCCTTAGCGTTTTTCCTCCATAAAAACGCAGCCGCCGCGGTCGGGCTCGAGCCCGGGAACTCCGGATCAGTAGTCGAGCGCCCTAACCACTGAGCCACCGCGGCGGGTTGTAAGCACGGTGGGCAGAACCCACTTTCATGACGTGCGCATGCGATGCTGGCAGACGCTTTCCCGCTTGACCGAAGGTCAAGGTCAAAGGTCAAAGTCTGGATAGATGGTGCAGCAGCCGCTGGTGTCGCTGCTATAGCTGACGTTGTGTGTCGAACCTGACTACCACCAGTTATGCTCATGGTTTGACCTCTAGCTACATTCAAGGTCAAACTTGCGGTCCCGTTGTCGGCTCGAAAAGCCGGCGTGGTGAAGCGTTTCACTTCAATATTCCAAGGTATAAGCGAGACGCGAGGGAAGGGAAGAAGGCGGGAGTGAAAGAGGGAAAGAGGTGCCGTAGTGGAGGTCTGATGGTCGATATTGTTCTGGAGCCCTCCACTATGGCACCTCTTTCTCTCTTTCCTCTTTCACTCCCGCCTACTTCCCTTCCCTCGCGTCTCGCTTATTTCTTGGAATATTTGTTATAAGACCAAAACAGCAAGGCACACGCCGTGGAGGCTCAGTGGTTAAGACACTCGTCTACTGAGCCGGAGTACCCGGGTTCGAGCCCGACCGCGGCGGCCGCGTTTCGATGGAGGCGAAATATAAAAAGCGCCCGTGTTGTGCGATGTGAGTGCACGTTAAAGATCCCCAGGTGGTCAAAATTATCCGTGGACATCCACTACGGCACCTCTTTCTTCCTTTCTTTCACTGAAATTTAGAGGGGGTCAGTGTATGAGGGACGAGAGTTATGATGAGCCATGGCCTCCGATATAAGGCATGAATGAAGCCTTTGCTGAGCGTCCCCAGACGCGTCGCCCAGTCTTGGAGACCATATATACTTGAGCGTCATGAACGCCACCAAATGAACGGTCAGCGTCACGGCGCTGAACGCGCAGTTCAATCGCGGCAGGATGCTATGCAACGCCGGAGTGGGTTCTGTTTTTGAACAGCGACGAAAAAAAACTACGGCGTGTATGACCGGAATTTTGTGCCTGTTACTCGAAAACTGTTCGAAATCCTGTGGTCGTATTGGTTTCGTTTCGAATAATTTTTTGTACGTACTTTTTGATTCCTTCAGCGAATCGAAACGTAGGATATTAGATGCAATATTCAAAATTCCCAATATTCGCGCGCCCTATAAGAATGGCATCTAAAAAATTTCATTGCGCACACATGAACGCCGTTTCAATCGTTTCAATGCTGGTTGTTCGGTAAAATACGCGATCATTTCTATATCGATTTCTCAGTGATCCCATGGAGCTGCAACTAGTGAACACTCCCCAGTGTAGCGGTGGCTTCAGTTTTATTGCTACGAACAAGCGTATAAACTTTTCCCGCAGTGAAAGTGTTCGTAGCCGGGTAAAATGTTTAGGGGAATCCACCGAGGTGGAGTAACAAATTTGTAACAAGGGAGCAAATTACTCATTGGCATCCACCCAAGCGCAGCAATACGGCTACAAAGGAAAAAAAAAAGCTATAGAGCTTTCACACAAAGTTCACACAAACACAAAAGAATTTTCTTTAACTACGAAGTTTCTACGAAAGTTGCATAGCTTTCTTTGTAGCCGAATGGTTTTGTTTGGGTAAATGCCAATGAGCAATTTGCTCCCTTATTATTCGCAGCCATGGCTTACGTTCTGAAATTCAAGCACTTCGGTTTGCCGCACCCTGAAACTGTGCAACAAAACAGCCCCTCTCTTCTCTGCCTCAAAAAAATACCAAGCCTATGGCCTTTACAAATTGGGCAGCCGTGACTATACAAGCGACCAAATTCTATTGAATGGACAGCTGTGCAAGGAAGTAAACAATTATTTCAGGTGTCATGCATACCAAAGCGCGCATTAATGAACAGGCATGTACGAATCATATTTTACGGAACAGCGCAGAAAATGACACGGACAAAGAAAAGAACCCGATGACACGAAGCACTTTGCGTCGTCGCGTTCTTTTATGCCTCCGTGTCATTTTCTGCGCTGTTCCGTAGAAGATTAATAACCAACAAGCCCGCTCTTCCATCTTTCCGAATCATGTGCATAGCCGATATATGATTAGTAGGTCGTTGTATAATCGACTCCTTCGCTTGCAACTGCTCTTCAGCCTTCATGATTCATATGAAACTTTTCACCGGGACCCACAAAGACAGTCCCTTTTTAAGCGAGAAGCTTCACTACGCTATGCAAAGCAGTCTTCGTGTAGGCATCACAACGACCTTGAACGACCTTCAGCCCAACCAAGGATAGCCGTGTATATGACCATATGTGGTACAGTAATAGTATCGAACTCTTGACCGTGACCTTGACCCATGACCTTTAGTTGACCTTTGACCTCTGAACTTTCACTTTTGACATCGGGTTACCTTTGGGTTGACTTTTGACCTTAAGAACATGCGATGGGGTGATGTAAAGCCACGTGATGACATCCAATGGGGATGTCGTAAGACCATGTGATACCACGTGATAGCCCCGCGAGCGTGTGGCGAAGCTGCCATGGACGAGTCTCAGGCGCTTAGCAAGCGTGCACGCCTTTCGCTGAATTCCAGGGTTAGTCAAGTTAAGCCACTAGCAATTTTTTTACAACCCGGACAGACAAATTAGGAAAACGCGGTATATGGCTCATCAACCTTGAAGAAAATCCTGCGTTCCGTTCACGAGAAATGGACCCAAAATCTACGTGATCTCATGACGTCACTGGCAGAGCGTATATACATCAGGAAAGGAAGAAAGATAAAATTCGTAAATAAAGTTTCTACCGAAGAGGATTTTGACTCCAGGCCAGTGGGAACAGGTCAGCTTCAGTGGCCGCTCCATTAGAAGAGCTTCGCTACATCCAGCTAGCATGCTTTTGCATTCACAGCACGTAACTAGTCTTAAAGGGGCGCAGAAGAGGGGTCGGAATAAAGTTGAGGAATGCCTGGATGTTGCGGTATGCGTTTGGTTGCGGTATGCAGCATGGAAGGACGAAGCCTCTCAAATATCCTCCAACAAGAATTTTTTTTCGTGTTTTGTAGAAGCTGAGTAATCTTACGTGTTTACGCGTCTTCGGGTCTTTCTCGTCCCGTCACTTTTTGCACGCTGAACTGTCGGCGCTTCTCCGCCGGCCCCACCCACTCGCCCCTGCGCGGGCTGCAGACACGCACGGGAGAAGGAGGGGAATGGGAGGGGCGGAGCTTCCGGCCGTGGCCATGCTAGCTGCATGACGTCAGGAAAAGACGTCGCGCCGAACCAATGACAGCCCTCCGCTGCTGACGGAACGAGTGCTACATGACGCGTTGCGCGCGGATTCGGACGAAAGCTTGGCACCGCAAGTCGCCGTGAAGCGTGAAAAATATATTGTAAATGATCTGTTCCCTTTTGAGGCCCTGTACGCGGCATGAACACTCGGTGGTATGTGAGCGTATTATAATCAACCTCAAACATGCCTTTCAGGGACCCTTTAAGTGTCCTCCGTAATTTTATGCGTGTCCATTCATACTGACTGTTGCATAAATCACAGAAAATCGGAAAAAATATCTCGGTCTAATCGTGCGTTTGTTCGGGCTCAATTTTCGCACACAGGTTGCATTTGCTGGTCACTTTTGTTTTATACTACATTTAGGTGAGGTACTTGCCTGATTCGGTCAGAATGAATCTAAAAACTCCATCGTTTACGGCGACGGCGGGCCGAAACGACAAGCTAGCTATCGGCAAGCTTTCGCCACAGTCGTGCCGGCAGCGCCATCTGGGCTCGCCGAAGGAGCGAGCACTCTACCATTGAGGCTGCGGTGAAACGAAAGGGGAGAAAGCGGCTGCGCTGTTGGTTAGAATGTGCTTTCTCTGGTATTTTATCTACATTGGGTTTTTTAAGGAGGGTGGTGTTTTTCCTATTCTGCTGCAGGAAATACCCCAGGATCCTAATGATGCTGACTATCGGTATACCTTACTCCCTCCCACGTATACCTCCACTGGTTTATGTAGGTGCGGTAGGCGGGATTCTTGTGTTAGTTGTACTTTGCTGCACATTAATAACAGTTAAGATTTCTGAGGAGAGCAAGATAGTCCCCTAGCTACGGCGTAGTTCTCAACTATATTGACGCCGCTTCTTGCCGTCTGTATGAAATACCGGCGCTCGAGCCTCCTTCGGTCCAAATTGTGACGTCGTCTGCATAGATGCTATGTCTGATGCCTTCTGTCATATTCAGCTGGGACGAGAGATCTGTCACTGAAAAATTGAAAAGTACCAGAGAAAGAACAGATCCCCGTGGCGTCCATCTACCCCCCGGTACCGATGGGCTTGGATTCGAGTCCCACGAAGCTAACTTCAGTTTTCCTGCAGATGAGGAAATCTTTGACATTGTTGAAGCCCTTGCTTCCCACTACAGCCGAATTGAGGCCTTCGAGAACCGCTCTGTGCTCAACATTATCAAAAGCCTTAAAAAGCTTCAGACGTATATCGACCAGGTAACGGGGATATTCGGGCGAATCTCCCTCAGGAACAAAGGCCTCAGTGAACACTTCCTAATAAGTCTGGTTCGTGCCATCATAATCAGCAGGACAGATTATGCCACCCCGTTTCTCTATCTCAATCCGGGCGAAGCGGAGAAGTTCGAGATAATGATTAGAACGTCATTCAAACGGGCGTTAGGCACCCCCCCCCCCCCCCCAACTCCTCGACAGAGAAGCTTCTAGCTATTGGAATGCATAATACCTGGGAAGAGACTGTCAAAGCGGTCAGGGGGGTGCAGATCTGGCGGCTCAACTCCACTGTAGCGGGCCGAAAAATGCTACAAGAGCTACGGCATTCATCAGGAGAGCCACCCTATGACGCTGAATCCCTGGAGCATGACACGCGGAAACTATTCAAAATCGCACCGATTCCTAAGAATATGCACCCGATCCACGACAAGGAACGAAGGGGGCATGTAGCAAAATTTATTCAAAGTAAACTAATGAAACACCCTCCTGAAGAATCAGCCTATTACGACGCTGTCTGCGGGCCAGAAGGGGCCGCAGTGATAGCAGTGGTGAATGTGGGAACCATTCCCAGAAGGTAACTGGATCCGTTAATACGCGTAACGCTTTGATAGCTGAAGAGGCTGCGATTGCGCCAGCATGTACAGGTACTAGAGCCAAAACTATTCTCTCAGATAATAGGCGGCTGTTAGGAACTTCGGCAAAGGCCTAATTTACAGGCAGGCGGCCAATCTACCGAGGAAGCACCCGTTAAATCGGGAGGTTTCAGTCATCTGGGTTCCAGATCATGAGCGTCTACCAGGCAATGAGGCTGTCCATCGCCTCGCTCGAGATGTATACACCCGAGCGGCCGTAGAGACCCCGCTACCTGGAGACAAAGACCCCTTCATCACCTTCAAGGAGCTCTCTGAGACTCCCAGACTTGGCCGAATTAAGGACCTATCCACTACCAGATAGGTCGCTAACCAGGGACCCCGGAAAAGGGGGGAGGGCGGTCGCTCTCCCTAACATTTTTTCAGAGGGGCCCGCACCCCCAGTCCCCAATTGCTTGCACTTGGATCAGATTTCTGACAGTGAAAACACTTCAGTTCTAGGACTCTTTTAATGCAAAGTACAGTGAGGCTGGGCTACTTGGCTTCATAGCCATTTGTAAAGCATTTCGCATATGAGTAACCTAAACCAGTCATGTCATTAGCCGAATTTAAACAAACCATGCACAAACTTTTTTAATGCAATTGATCACTGCTCGTGCATAAAACTTCCCATTTCGATTCGTTTTCTATTGCCGTGAATCTTCGCGTCGTTTGTTCGTTTGCACTGAAAACCGCCGGCACGCAGCTTTATTATTTTGTATTGCAATGCGAGATGCGACCAGACTTATCTCTGTTGATCGTGTCCTCGTGCAAATGCTTCCACATCTTTCCAGATTGTTGTAGCTGCTTTTGGATCTTTATCTCGAAAGTTCCTTGCCAGCATTAAATTGAGCGCGGCCAAGAACTGCAGGCATTCACTTCGATGACCGCTGAACACGCTTGTGGCTAACGCCGCCACCGTTTGGAAGCATGTTCGTTGTCTTTCTTACTGCTAGAGTGGCGTCACCCCAACGCGACAGTTTACATAAACCTTTGAACATTCATAACTAACAAATTAATAATACATGAAATTTATTATGTAAATGATCATTAAATAAATAAATAACAAAATAAGCTCGAAATCTTGCCCACCCACTCAAAAAAAGGTTCCAGGGTCCCTGTATAATAATAATAATAATAGTCATGTTTATTTTCGCCACTGAAATACAGAGGAGCGAGAATAGGTGGCTGCAGAAAAAGCTGCTCTATCGGCAGCTTGACGGCGCTCCAGCCACCTTTACATCAGGAGCAATGGCGAGGCATACAGTGCACATCTGAAACACCATTGTTATTTTTTTGCTTTTTTTAAAAGGCCTATCTTGCAGTACAACTGCACTTGCAAAACAAAATGGAAAACGAAAATAAAGGATTCATTTTTATACATGTGCACAACACAGAGATGATGAAATAACACTGAAAGGCACACAGAAGGGGAAAACGGACATGGAATACAACATCAACATGGTTCACCCGACAAAAAGGTTGGCGATGTGTCTACGCGGGATTGAAATGGCATCCACGCTCTGGAAGTCGAAATCATTTAAAATGGATGGTAATGAATGTCTAATTCTTTCGGTGCCGTAGCCCGTACGCGAAAGGGAACAAACCATGATGGATGGTACCGAAAAGTGTAGGTTTTTGGATTTTTTGTAAGGTGTGCTAAATTTAAAACTCTTTCCGATCTTCCTTGCACTGCTTTTCTGTAAGCACATAGGAGTTTGTGTGTGTAAATATTATTTGCTGTCATAACCTTGTGTTTTCGGAAAAGTGGTTGTGTATGTTCAAGCCTAGATTTGTTTTCTATTGCACGGATTGTTCTGTTCTGAAGTAATAAAAGTTTGGTAATGTTAGTTCCGCAGGTGTTTGCCCACACTAAGGCGCAATAGTAAATTTGTGCGTTAAATAGAGCGTTGTATAAAAGTTTCTTAATGTTACTCGGAAGTATTTGGCGACATCGGTTCAACATACCTACGACCCTGCATAGTTTCAATGAAATCCTTTTAATGTATTCGTTCCAAGTCATATTTGCAGAAAAGATTACTCCTATTGTTTTTACATGTTTTACTGATTTTATGCAGTAGGGACCTAAGTGAATATTCTCAGGTGGTGTAATGGGGGTTCCTGGTGTGCGGAACATAATGCATATTGTTTTAGATTCATTCAGAATTAATCTATTTATGCGGCACCATTCCTGAAGCCCATAACAGAAAGTATCGGCTAGATGTTTTATTTCCGAAAGGTCCTTGCCTGAAACCAGCACTGTGCAATCATCTGCATATATTATGCATTTATATTTTCCGGGAATTCTTACATCTTCTTGTCCTTAACACCCTCAGAATGTAGGGCCTGGCGAAAAACTCAGGCCAATTGCTTCTTCCCTTATGTTACTCCGCACAATGAGCTTACAGGTGATCCGGAGGCTTACAATCTCTGCAACGTACCTCTGAGTCAAAATCATCTAATCTGGCAATGCCCCGAATCTCCGGAAGCTAAATAGACTGATCCCGTTGATAAAGTTGCCTGGGACTGCTACATCCGCAGCCCAAATGCGGATGTACAAAAGATCGTCCTAAGCCTGGAGGAGGAGGCTTACTCCAAGACCTTCTCTGCGGTCATGGCGCAGGAGGGCCGGAAAGGGGGAGACCCTCCCTCCCCAAGGGGGAGACCCTGCCCCAGGCCCATGTCGGTGTAAATAAAGTCTTCTCTCTCGCTCTCTTTAAAAATTGGGCGCAGAAAACGCTGTTGCACGCAACTGCCCTACTCCCCGCACCTTGCGTTTCACCCATGAGTTTCTCCTCTTCGCAGCCTCCCGCCGTAGAGCGCTCGCTCGTCTGGATGGCGCATGATGGCGCTACCAGCATCATTACTTAGAAACACTTTTTAGGAGAGGTGGTGGGTTGGTTGGTAACGACTTTATTTAAGGTCCTGGAGAGCTTTCACCGCCGGGGCCTTAGGTCTCCCACGTGGGGACGTCAAGGTGTTGCCTCGCCGCCGCCCCGCGGGCCTGCTGGACGGCCCAGAGTTGGTCACCGAGGCTGGGGCTGCGCAAGGTAGCGGCCCACCGCGGCGGGAGGGTTCTGGAGTTAATAATAATAATAATAATAATAATAATAATAATAATAATAATAATAATAATAATAATAATAATAATAATAATAATAATAATAATAATAATTGGTTTTGGGGGAAAGGAAACGGCGAAATATCTGTCTCGTATATCATTGGACACCTGAACCGCGTCATAAGGGAAGGGATAAAGGTGGGAGTGAAAGAAGAAAGGAAGAGGTGCCGTAGTGGAGGGCTCCGGAATAATTTCGACCACCTGGGGATCTTTAAAGTGCACTGACATCGCACAGCACACGGGCGCCTTAGCGTTTTTCATCCATAAAAACGCAGCCTCCGCGGTCGGTTTCGAGCCCGGGAACTCCGGATCAGTAGCCGAGCGCCCTAACCACTGAGCCACCGCGGCAGGTTATTCCGGAGTTAGCACCGTGCGGGTTTTCGTTGCAGTCCCAAAGCATGTGGGTTAAAGTGGCGCTATTCGTGTGGCAGACCTTGCATACATTTGTCGGGTATGTGCAGGGGTAGAGTCCGTGGTATCGTTCCGGGTTGGGGTACGTGAGCGTCTGCAGTTGTCTGAGGGCCACCGCGTGCGCCCTGTCCAGGTTGTCGCTGGTCGGAGGGAAGGTTCGGCGGGCCAGGCAGAGGGCCTTGGTAATTTTGTTGTAGCTGGTCAAACAGTCTTTCGCGCTGTCCCATGGACGACGGTCGCCGGCGCGGTTCGCGAGCTCGCGCGCCTTGGCGTGTGCCGTCTCGTTTCGGTTGCGATATATCTTCGATACTTCTTTCTCCCATGTGCGCCGGGAACCACTGAATTCTGGTTTGAAAATCTACCTCCCGCTGGACTTGTCGATTGCTCAGGTCTCGGGCCGCGCTCTGTGAGACCCATCCTTTGGCGAAGTTTCGGACTGCTTGTAGCGAGTCACAAAGAACCGTGGTGCACGTCGGATCCGTGAGGGCGAGTGCCACCGCCGGTTTCTCCGCTCCTTCTGCGCGCTCGCACGCTACACTTGCCGTTATGCGCTCTTTGTCACTCGAATCGACGACCGCAACCGCGAATCGCGAGCGTTCTGCGTATTCCGCGGCGTCAACGAACCTTGTCCCCGTTTCGTCTCCGTGGCAGTGTAGGAGAGCTTGGCCCCGGCTACTCTTCTTCCCCGGTTGAGTTCCGGGTGGACGTTCCGTGGAATCGGGTCGACTCTTATCGTTTGTCTGATCGCGTCCGGAACGGTGACTTTCTGGCCTTGTTGTGCGTGGTAACGGATGCCGAGACTTTCCATGATCTGGCGTCCTGCTCTCGTGCCCGCTAATCTTTATATTCGCGAAGGGCGCTGCGCCTCTGCGATTTCGCTAAGCGTGTTGTGAAGCCCGAGCTGGAGCAATCGGTGCGTGCTGGTGGATACCAGTTGTGGAATGCCGCGACGTACGCAGTATGGCTCAAGACGAAAGAGTGTATGAGTCGCGTGAGACTCGCCTCCCTCATTCCGTTTCTTCTGCTAGTGACCCTCTTGAGGATTCGCATGGCGTTAGCCGTCTTGTGCTTTAATTTAGTGATCGTTTCGCCGTTCACGCCGTTGGCCTCGATTATCATGCCGAGGATCCTAATTCTGTGCACTATCGGGATGGTTGCTCTTGTGCTAGTGCGTAGTCTGATCTCTTCGTATTCTCGTCTGGTCGTTGCCGCATTCCGACCACCCCCGGGTGGTCTGCCCCTCTGCGTAGGGCGGTAGAGTAGGAGTTCCGACTTTTTCGGCGAACATCGTAATCCCGTACCCACGAGGTATTCCTCTATTGCCTCGATTGCTAGTTGCAGTGCCGTTTCGATGTGACCGTCGCTCGCTGCCTTCGTGCACTCAGAGGGTTATGTCGTCGGCGTATATGGTGTGCCGGACGTCTTCGAGTTCTTGTAGCTTTTCTGCTAGCCCGGTCATGACCAGGTTGAAGAGCGTGGGCGAGATGACGGAGCCCTGCGGGTGCCGGTGCTTCCCAGCGTTTGCTCTTCTAGCTGGATATCCCCTGCCACTAAAACAGCTCGCCTGTCTGTCAAGAAATATTTTACCTAGTTGTACGTGCATAAACCTAGGTTTTGCCGTGATATCTGGTGTAAGATCGCCGAGTGCGCGATTCTGTCGAACGTGCTTTCAAGGTCGAGTTGAGTTGAGTTGAGTTGAGTGGTTGTAAACTACCGGTGGGATTAGCCTTGCAGTTGCTGCCGGCAATTGCTCCACCGTAGCGACACTTAAATAGAAATCACAGAAACACTGTCCGCAAAAACCCAAATAGACACTCCTGAGGTCACCATGTGGAGGCCAAATCCGTGTCCTGCAGGTAAAGTAGAAGAAGGCGAGAAGCATCCCTTCTACTCGACTGGCTCCCGCGCGGGAAAACAATGTCCTGAAGAGAACTGTGAGGAACTCCTGCCTTCTTGAGGGATCCGAATAACACAGCCCGTTCCGCGTTGTACAAAGTACAGCACAAGAGGTAATGTTCTATGTCACCACACACACCACACGTTGAACACAATGGTGACAACGCTAGGCCAGTCAAGGTCGAGGCCGAGAATTGCTCTGGTGCCTCTAGTCGTGCCGTCAAGCACCTGGTGCTTCAGTTGTATCATCGCGTCTTGCGTGGACAATTTTGGGCGGAATTCTATTATGGATGGTGGGTATGCCCCTTTCTGCTCTAAGCTTGCCAGTGGTTAAGAAGTGCGTGCTCAATGGTCTTTCCGACGCACGGCGTTAGAGATATGGGGCGAAGGTATATACCGTATATCCCGCTGCGCTCTTGAGAGCACCCATTCTGTTTCGAACAGCAGCCTGAAAGGGCTGACAGTTGAGGCCATGTATGTGTCTTTGTACCTCGTAATGTTGGATGTTAACCCTCCCAGGAGGGACGCCCATGCCACGTATGCCGGGCTGGCACTGGCACTGGGGTTGTCGAGGCTCGGCGCTTTTCCGGGTTTCAGGATTAGTATCATTCTCGCAGTTTTCCACTGTTGCGGGAGGCTGCCGCGCTGCCAGCAGTCATTGATGAATGCCGTTAACTGTTCCATGGATCGGTCGTCGAGATTCTTCGGGGCGCGATTCGACACCCCGTCAGGGCCCGGCGCCGATCTGCTGCGGAGGTAGCGCAGTGCCGTCCTGATCTCTTCTGCGCTAAAGTCCTTATCCAGTTCTGCGTTCGGATCCCCCTCATATGGGCCGTGTTGTGCGGTCGAAGTGTGCGGCAGGTACTTCGCTCGTAACCGGACGGTCACTGCATCTTCACCGTGCTTCTCGAGCTCCTTGTGTAATAGACGTGAGAGCCTAGGCAGTTCCTCTGGTGGGACTTGGTCTTCGTTTCGTCCAACAGATACCTGAACAGGTTCCACGACTTCCCGTTGTGTAGTTGGCCGTCGACTGCATTGCATAACTCGTCCCATTGCTGGCGGTTGAGCGTTCGGCAGTGCTCCTTGATGTTGCGGTTAATCTCCGCTATTTTCTTTCTGAGTCTCCGATTGAGGCTCTGTCCCTTCCACCTAGCCATGACCGAGTTCTTCGCCTCGATGAGAGGCGGTTACGTAACATTTTTTGAAGGCCCCCCCCCCACCCCCCCTCCCCCCCCTGCGTCCCCCTACTTGGCCGCCGTCTGTTATAGTCCCAGCGCGCTTGGGCATGCGCAGCAGGCAGTGCAGCAGATGACGCTGCTGCGCCGAGCGTTACTATTGGCTGCGCCGGCGGCAAATTCTCCCAGTAGTCCTTGCGAAAGCGCGTGACTTCCGGCACATTTTCTGGAGGGCCTCGGCTTAAACTCGCAGTTTTGGTTCGCCGTCGCCACAGACTGTGAAGATTTCTAATTAACTTTGACCGAGTCAGGCAAGTACTCCACCCAAAACATAACATGAAAGAAAACTGACCGCCAAATGCCACCTTTGCGCGAATTTTAAGCGGTAACGAGTGGGCGGTTAGGCGAGGGAATTTTTTTTCGATTTGCTCTGATTTCCGCAACAGTCAGTATTTAGTGTTTCGTGGCTTATGTTGACGGACATAACTACAAAAAGGAGATAGATGGTTTCTGGGAAAGATAATAATAATTGGTTTTTGGGGGAAAGGAAATGGCGCAGTATCTGTCTCATATATCTTTGGACACCTGAACCGCGCCGTAAGGGAAGGGATAAAGGAGGGAGTGAAAGAAGAAAGGAAGAATAGGTGCCGTAGTGGAGGGCTCCGGACTAATTTCGACCACCTGGGGATCTTTAACGTGCACTGACATCGCACAGCACACGGGCGCCTTAGCGTTTTTCCTCCATAAAAAGAAAGAATAGGTGTCCATGGTTCATGTTGACGGACACATCGACAAGAAAGGAGATAGGTTTCTGGGAAAGAAAGAATGTAGCCGCTTCGTTGGAGGGGAAGAAAGACTGATCCCCGTAAACCACGGTTTAATCGACACTACCACGATAGCGCTTGTTACCACGCATCAACTAAGAGCATTTTTTCAAATATCATCATCATCAACGTTAGTATTACTCTAAGATGCGTTGGTGCGCCTCTTTCGCTTCGTGTGTTTATTTTCTGTTGTGGGTGATGCGATCGTATGCGTTGTAACGATGTCAGCCTACAACCAGATACTGGAAAACAAACTAAAGGAGCTGGCCAAAGGAGGATCAGCGGTTGCCAAGCAAGAACTGCTGATACAGCAGAAGAAACGTGAAATCGAGGCCAAGCTTGCTCAGAAAGCGCAGTCGCAGTTCTCTTCCGTAAGCCTAAAAGCCAAAGGAGTGCCAAGAAACAAGACCCCGCCGGCGCCGCCGCAGAAATCGTTCGTGAAACATCGTACCTTTCACTGCTTTACTTTGAGAAGCTGCAAAAATTACTACTTGCAGTAGTGTGGCATGACAAACCCACATGCGGCTACAGTTTGTTGTTACTTGCTTTCGGCATCGCCGTTTCACTGAACGTAGTCTTTGCCTCTCTTCTACAGGCGATTCGATGTGCCTCCCGCCTCTGAAGCTGCGGCATCAAAGATCAACAATTTCAAGAATGATGGAAGCTTTCTGGAGCAATTTCAGCGGATGCAAAGCATGAAAGGCGAGCCCTCAAGGGAAACTTGTTTTATTGTTGCTGCACGTCAGTTCGTATGAAGCGCATTGTAAAGCAGTTAAAACATTACCAGTCTGATTTTTTACACGAGCCCCGTTACATACGCTTTCATACAGGCAGTAGTTGCTTCCGCTTTGTACTTTCCAGTAAAAGTCGCAAGTCGGCAGTACTTGGGCAGTGATGTCGTTTGCGGCTTTGGTGGGGACCGTTGTTTCCGACTTGATTTGTTTAAGCCAAGTATACTAAAGAAGTTCTGTTTTACCTCGACAGCAGCTACAACTGGCAGAAGTCAGGTCAAAGTAGAGCCACCGGACAACTCGAACTCGAACAGTGGTTCTCAGCAAGGTTTTAGTGGGCAACGAATAAAGACTGAACCCTCAGAAAAGAGTGCTGGAACATCGCAGCCAACTGGCCTCGTCATCAAGCTGCAAGCACCGGCCCCTGTCAAGTGAGCTTCTCATAATCAACTAATTTGTGACAGCTGAATTTAATGATGAGCCTTTTTGGTCGTTCTGCTTACTCGCAGTCATTGGTTCACTTGCAGGAGATGCGTTGTGTGTCAAATTCCACTGAATTGATGAATGGCGGTAACATTGTAATTCTTGTTTAACTTGGGTGTGCACTTAATTATATCGAAAAGAAAGGGGTTCCGAACAGTTGAGAAATCTGAAGTTCAGATTTGTAACGTTCAGAAATCAAGTTCAGGGTTCGGCAATGAACAGTCCAACGCTTTAGCAGGCTCTTTATGGCCTTGATGTGATAGCACATGAAAGGCAGTTAGAACTGTGCTGATGAAAATTCTTCCTGTGCTTGTATAGAGAGCTTACCTCCTGGGTCCCCTGTGACTTCAAAGTAACTTTCTACCATGTGCCTCTCAGTTTGCACATCAGTGTTTGACACACATCCTAAAAATGTCGAAGAACATCACTCACAATAGCACATTCCAAGCACAAAGGTTATGTGGTATAGTGGATCTTGTGTAGTAAATCCAGCACGTAGGCAGAGACGGTGCACAGGTGATACACAAAAAGGCTGCTCTTATGACAGGCCCCCTATGCATCGTAATGCTTCAGTTGCATGTGTAGTAGTCTTCCCAAATTTTGTTTTAGGCTTCTCTGGGCTTATTCTTGGCCATTGTCTTGGAATTTGTAATAGGCACCTTTGATAGTTACTAATATAGCTGTGAAACATTTGATATTTACAGTGGTGGGACAACTATGCGTGGCTTTTATGATTTCTTGTCATACATAAATATTTCCTTAATGCTTGTTCATTCAAATGATGGTCACCATTTAGTTTACATCATATCGTTTGTGATGGTCACTTCGTTTGTTCATATTGGATGCCACAGCTCGCTGCATTGTCCTTAACTTAAGCTGAACCCTTTTCATCAGCCTCCAGATTTCTGCCCCATAGGTGAGCACTGTAAAGATAACTGTTGTGTAATGCTAATTGTAACGTTAAGAGACCGGAAGCAGGCAAGAGTGGGTGAGGGAACAAACGCGTGTTTATGATATCCTAGTTGATATTAAGAGGAAGAAATGGGCTTGGGCGGGGCATGTAATGCAAAAGCAAGATAACTGCTGGTCCTTAAAGGGTCCCTGAAAAGGGTGTGTGAGTTTGCTTATAATAGCCTTGCATTAATGTAGAGTGCAGGCCACCGAGTGTTCATGCCGCGTGCAGTACTTCAATAGCGAACCGATCATTTACAATATATTTATAAAAATTTGCACTTCCGCACCTCGCGGCGGCCTGCGGTGCCGAGCGTTCACCCGAAATCCGCACTCTTTACATCATGCAGCGCTCGTTACGTCAACAGCGAAGAGCTTTCATTGGTTTGCCGTGACGTCTCTTTCTGATGTCACACACCTCCCATGGCCGCGGCTGGAAGCTCTGCCCCCTCCCCCCTCCCCCCGCGCACGTCGGAAGCCGGTGAAGGTACCGAGTGGGTGGGGCCGGCACAGGAGTGCTGTCATTTCAGCGTGCAAAAAGTGACGAGAGGAGAGAGAAAGGCGCGAAGATGCGTAAATTCAAATTTTGACTACAGATAACTCAGCTTCCACAAAATGCATTTTAAAAAATTCTTGCTGGAGGATATTTGTGAAGTGGCGTTCTTTAACGTCATAAGCATACCACAACTTTATTTGGAGCCCTTTTTAGAGCCCCTTCAAGGGTAACGGAGTGGGTTCCAAGAGAAGGCATACATAGCAGAAAGTGGCAGAAAGTTAGGTGGGCAGATGAGATAGAGAAGTTTGCAGGGATATGGTGGCCACAGCTCTCAAAGGACAGGGTTAATTGGAGAGACATGGGAGAGGCCTTTGCCCTGCAGTAGGCGTAGTCAGGATGATGATGATAGATTCCACAGTGTTCCTTTATACAGTGGCCATCTTTACTCAAGAAATCGTCAACTTGAGTGGAGACGCCAAGTTTTATGCGGGGGGGGGGGTCTCGGGTTCAGGGAACGGGCTGCTATTCTTTGAGCGCAGTTGACTTGTGGTGAACCTGTGCACTGCACCTTCTACATCACAGCCCATGGTTAAAAATTGAGCTGTAATGAATTAGAGCATACTGGGGCATATCATCTCCAATGCTGTTTTTCCCAATTACTGTTATCAGAAAAAATTAGAAAAAACTGAGAACTTGCATGTACCTACTCCTTTGAGGTAATGAAAAAGCCTGAACTAATCATCTGTTTTGTCCTTACTCTATACTTGCTACTTGGTGGTAGCAATGGAGCTAAGGGTACTAGGATGCTGTTGGCATTTATATCAAGCATGTGGAGGTTTCTAAATATTGCAGTGCAGATTTGTGTGCGGAGTACACAGTATGAATGTTTGCTCATTTGCTGTAGTTTTTTTGGTGCGGTCCTTGGATATTTTGAGGACATCGTTAGTTTGCTTCAGCACTCCAGGAAGCTAAATTAAGACAGAGATGTATGAGTAGCGAGAGCTGAAGTTTGTGTGAAATTAGCAAAGGAGCGTGGCTCTTAATCAGAGCAAAGCCCGAATACTGCTTTCTTCTAAAAAGAGAGAAAGTCTAAAGGAACTGGCAGATAAGGAAACAAATCTTATTTGAATCCTGCAAAGTATGTGTGGTGTTTCTAAGTGGAAGTATGTAAATTAAAATCTACTCAACTCGACAACTTGTTAGCGAACAGTGACTAAGATGTAATAGTTCTGTCGTCTTGAATGCACCAGCTGCTGTGTAAGAGAAGGCATTTTCGCTGTGAAATGGACATAAATATTCAGTTGATTATGCTCTGCTATTGTAGTGAAATGGCACTTATTAGTTTGCATAACTGGAGCTGTATGTAACTGTGATGCTTCAAACTCTTTTGATGAAAATATGGTGAGCTGCTGTGAAATTAAAAGATGGATGCAGGTGGTAATAATACCATGCATATATTTTAGATGCAAATGTATGTATGTAAAATTCAGATTACCAAATATCTTAGTTGAATAGGAATTTATTATCAGGAGATATTAAATTCATGAGTATTTATTTTGAGCTTTCCTACTGTGCAAGTGTTTTTCAAAGATGCCACATGCAGTATGTTTGGTGTTGGTTCTTGCATCTACTTGGCCCTTGTTGAAATATGCAAAATATTCTCCTTGGCATATCAAATTTACTGTGTTTTTTTCACTTCCTTTCCTTACTGTGCAGTCCTGTTTTTGCTTTGCCATGTGTGCACAGAGCCTTACTACGATATTGCTTTGCACCTGTCTATTCTTTTTTTCTTTTCAGAACACTGCAACCGTCAGCAGTGGCTGAAAAACTGAAGGGTGACGAGGATGATGAAGACGACGAACCTGCACAGTCGAAAGGTATGCACTTGGTACTGAGCAGGCGCAGAACTCTCTTGCTCTGGATAGAGGTGTGGCTTTGGTAAACAAAAACTGGAGAGTAACACTATTTTTAAGATGTATACATGTTTCTTTTGGTCCTTTCGTGTGAATATTTCATATGCTCATTAATTGTTATTGACCACTTGTTAGACCTCACCACTCTTTTTCTCCGCAGCGTTTTCTTGTACCATATGGACAAAGTGTCTTTATCTGTTTTTTATAAAATTAAAGAATGGCGCATTCAAAGAAGCTCAATTCCATCAGGCAGTAAATCTGAGCGTTGGTTACACATATTTGATGCAGTTGCTGGTGGTATCACTTTTGTAATCTCTGTTTATGAAATTGACCATGTGTTCTAAATACAAAAGCTAGTTGATTAGGCTCTAAGGAAAAGATTATTTATTTAAAGTCACCTATCCTGGGGTGGAAAGAAGGAAGTGATTTTGACACAAACCATGTGACAGATGTCTCATTTAAAGGCTACAGCATTTCTTGCCTTAAGTTATTTGATGTGTGCTGTTTACATGAACATGATGGTGATTCTGCTGAGTTCATTAGTTAATTTTATGCAATGAGACCAAGGTTACATTTAGGCTTGTCAAGGACTATACTGAAGTTACGGTGGACATGCAGGGAACTGTGTTGGGAACCTGGCTGTGGGTGCATTACTCAAGGAGGCTAAAAGAATTGTAGAATGGATATTTGCAATGATGTGAAGTCCTTTTCAACTCTTTCAAAGAACATGGTGCAAAAGGCAGTCTTTCAAGCCTCTCGCTTAATTCACACAGCACTGCGGTAAGCTTTGTTTGGTGCCACAGCCTGATTATGTCAAATGCGACGAAGTGAGGTTAAGTGCACGGGCCTATATTTCATTTATTTGTACCCATGCGCAAGCTTGTGTAGGCAACGTTGTTTGTGGGTAGCCCATGTCGTCTTCAAGGGAAAGGGGATGAGTGGTGTTTTGCGGTCTCTAAAGACGTGGCGCCTGCAGCATGAGACTGCCACTGGTCTCTCTTCTCTCCCTCCGTCCCTGGTGGGGGCCCGCAGTGGGTGTGGAGGAGACCTGGTTGTTTGGTGTGTGTGTCTGAGAGGGGGCCCTGCCAGTTTCTTCTTCAGAAGGCAAGGCCATTCAGGGAGCCATTGAGCGGGTAGCCATCTGTGTGGCCATCAACGGCCAGTCTGCCGAGGAGGCTGCCAGGACAGCCCATGCTGACGACCCGGCTTACGAGTAAGTGGCTCCCTCTTTCTGGACATCCTGTCTCTCTGGGGTTTAGCTGGTTTGCACAAGGAAAGGAGGTCCTTGTTAATATGCTGACAATCAAATGCCATTAGAGTGCTAATGAAGGCACGTGCGGTTCCTACATCACACTTGGTACATTGCGTTTTGTTCTCTAAATGATTGTAGTACAGTCAGCATTTGGCACATATTAAAGTGTTCATATGTGCCTGAGAAAGTTAAATGTCTTGCTGTAAATACCAGTGCTTATCTTTTCTACCTGGGATCCTCAGTTTTAGTCGCTTTAATAGATTTTGTGGATTATTTAAATGTCATCAGGGTAGGCCATGGGCAGAGCCCTTTATGTTTTGTAGTTATCTTTGTAATCTGATTGATGACATAATGGGGTCAGTTGTGTATGTTTTCTAACCCCAGTCTGTTCTCTCAGCTTACCGAAATCCAATGTTATCCTCATACTGTTTACCATCTCAGTTGATTGTCTTCAAAGCACTGCCATAGTGTGCTGTATGAATTGCATACATTGCTGCTGTCCTGTGTAATTCAGTGTTAATTCATGTGTATAACTGCATATTTCTGTTATCCAGTATGGTCAGTTGTTTGTATGCATTGTGCGTTACCCTTATTTGATTTGTTGAAATTGCTTGATTTTATTTTTTTGGTTTCCACTCTTGTAATGGCCCTTCAACAGGGCTGAAAGTACCAATAAAGAAAGAAGAAGAATGCGCACTAATATCTTTGACATCGCCTCTCTTGGTTGAAATTGCTTGATTTTATTTTTTTTTGGTTTCCATTCCTGTAATGGCCCTTCAACAGGGCGGACAATATCAATAAAGAAAGAAGAAGAATGCACAGTAATATCTTTGACATCGCCTCTCTTGTAGATTAGCCCTTTTTCAGCATTTCTTCCATGTCCCTGTTATACCAGAGGTCACAAGGTGCAGTCAATGTAGGTTGTTATGGCTTCCCAGCATAGTATGTTTTCAGCGTTTACCTGCTGCAGTGGCTTGGTGGCTTCATTGCACAGCTGCTGTACCCAAGGTAATGGGCCTGAATCGCTGTTGCAGGGGCCAAATTTCAGCAGGGGTGAAATACATGTGTACTGTGCGATATCAGTGGGCATTAAAAATCCAAGGTGGTTGAAATTAAATCAGTGTTCCCTGTTACAGCGCTTCTGCTTATAGCCTACTTTCAAACCTCCGGGGTGCTAAACCCTGCTTTGCCATACCATACTATAGCTTACCTATGGAAGATACTTATCGAAACTGCCATGGTAGCTCAGTTACTGCAGCATTTGGCTACGAAGTGCAAGTTTGTAGACGAGAACCTAGCAGAACCAGCTGTGTTTCAATAAGTATGCACTTGTGTTAAAGTTTTGGTGCACATTGAAGAACCCTTGGTGGCTGAAATTAATATACTGCGTTCTAGTGTGGCACGCTAAACGTGTGTCCCCGCATTTATTGAAGTAGTATGAACGGCGGTGGCCGGCTCGCAACACAAAGTGTCAGGTCATCGTAAAGTGTAGGGCCGGGTTTGGGCAATATGAGCCACTCGAAGAGGACGTCTGGAAGGTGTACCGTGGCCAGAAAGTAGCAGACGACCTGACTTGACATGTCATGGACATAGAAGGGCACCTCCAGGAAAAAGAACCATAAGGGTGGGCTCTGCATGTCAAAGGGTGCTACGCCAGGCAGCTCAGGGAAGTCGACCCGAGTGGATGGGGAGTTAGTGCATTCTGCTTGGTCCGGAGACGCCTATGAAGATCAGTCCATGTCGCAGCGGATGGAGACCAGAGGCATGTATGTGGCTGTTGCTAGGTGAGCCAAGCAGCAGGAAGGAGCGTCGCTGGTTGGCTGCGGGTGCCAGCAGATAGCTGATAACAGAGGTGTGCAGAACTCGGCGGGAAAGATGGTGTGGCAGCTGGCTGCGTGTGTCCTGGTTGTTAGAGGTCGCCATAAAATGTGGGGCAGGTGTCTGCCCACATTTATTGAAGAAGACGTGAAGAGCTATGAATGCCAGCAGCTAACTGACAACACGTTGGCTGTGCCCGAGTACCCTGGTGCTTGGCCAAGCGCCAGAGCATGTAGTGGTGCTGCAGGTCTTTGCATTAGAGTTTGCCAAAGAATGTGAGTTCTCTGGCCACCGACGGAGAAAGTGATAACCATTTGGTGTTCAGTCATTTGGGAGGTAAGACAGTAGATGTTGGACAGTGCATAGACCCAAAAAAACTGGTCTTCTGGGTGCTGGCACCAGAAGGGTGGCCACTGGAAGTGAATATTTATGAGGTTGCTGAAATGGGAGCGGCAGCACATTGAAAGGTAACGGGTCTCTATCATAGTAGAGCCCTAGGTCACCACCGTCGGTAGTACAGGAAACAGCATCCAATTCGGTGGTTTTCAAGAAAGAACTCTCATTCAAGTGCTTGTATGTGGTGCATGAGCGTTCTTGAATGTCTTTTAGTGCGAAAGCACAACTTCACGGGGTCAAACCCAACCAAGCATCTTGTGGCGTCCCTGACCTTAAGGGTGCAGAAATAAAATATTGTCGTGACTGGGTTTCGAACCCATAGCAAGCGAACAGATAAGCTGCACTGGTCACTGCATGAGAGCACTGTGCCATCGCCGCAGCCGGTCATGCTTCATGTTAAACTGCAACACACTCGCACTGTGCATTGCATATCGTTGTCTAACTACTTTAAAACCCTACTACTTTTTTCTTTGGTTTTTCTGGAGTTGAGTGCTACCGCAGGCTAAAGTTTAAGCATGCCGTACAGCTGTGCCACTTACTGGCCTCATCTTAGCTTTGTTGTGCAAGTTTTGCCTTATGTCTGTTAATTTCTTGCTCTGTTTCTTATTCTATTATGGTTAAGCTTTTTCACTCGGAGTGCTCTGCAGTTGTGGCAGGTTGGTTAATGGACACTTGAAGGCATGGAGGCCTAGACTACCTTAAGATGACTTCATACATTTTAGAACTACTGGTTTGTGTGTTTGGCTGCTCTGGGCATTGGAACAGCCACTTGTAGCACTGGCAGAGTGAAAGCATTTTGTACTCTTGAAAGGCTAGATACATTGGACACAATGGCTGGCTTGAGGTTTTCCATCTACCATTTTATTCGTGCCTTGATTCAGGTTCTTGAGGAACAAGGATGGCGAGGGATACCGTTGCTTTCAGCTGCGTGTCCAGGCCCTCTCAGCAGCCAAACAGCGGGCAGAGGAGTCGGGTGCACTACCACCTTCAAGCCGGATCGGTCAGTGTTTTTTAAGCCTTACAGCTCTGTCCTTTTCTTCATGGGCTCTTGGATTGTGTGGGCTGTAGATGCACCATCTCAAATTTCATCTAGCTCAAATATTGTCATGATCACCCGCTGTGGTGGCTCAGTGGTTAGGACGCTCGGTTACTAAGCCTGAGTCGCGACAGTGGTGTTTAGATGTAGGCATAACGCAAAATGTGCCTATATGCCTTGCGATGTCAGCACACATTAAAAAACCCCAGTTGGTCAAAAATTAATGTGCAGCCCTCCACTAAGGCATCCCTCATAGCTATGTGTTGCTTCGGGACGTTCAACCCTTTAATTCACAATTCAGTTGGCATGTCAAAAAATGTTTTATTCTGCTTGTTACAGGTGTCTAGGCTGTTATTAAAGGTAAAGACTTGGTAAAGCGTGGTACTTTTAATTTTTCATTCCCCTGATGGCTTCGATAGCCTTTGCGTTTCGTGCATAATTGAACATGAGACCATTAGTGGCTTGCTTTTTTTTAAAAAATGAGAGTAGCGCGCATTCATGTTCATAATGTAAAGATAGAAAGGGAAAGACAGGATAATGAAAATTTTATGGACCAACCAAGAAATGGGGAAAAGATTCCCTAGATTCCCTCCTGCGACACTTGCGTGCGCTGTGCTGTGCTGGGCTATGCGCGTCTACACAGTGTACAACAGTGGTGACCACACATGTGGATATGCATTTGTGCCATTACATGTGTCTGTATACCTTAAGCTTTTCAAGCAACAGTGCGCAGTGTGAGTGCACACCCATTTGCGCCGAGATGTGAGAGTGTGCAGAGCCCTTCTCTGCAACCGTGCGCGGTGTGTGTGGGTGCAGCATGTGTGCAAGACATATGCTGCATGAGGAAGACTTGCGCTTCATGTGCTACATGTCGTCTCTCAAGATGAGTGCCACCCAGCTTGTGTGTAGTCTCCTCTAACCCAGACCATTCCAAGCAATTCATTGTATTATGGCATCACCCTCCTCCATTCGCACCCTCACTTTCCTTTTACTTCCCCTTCCCCAGTGTTTGAGCAGCAGGCCAGGGTCACCTTACCGCAGGTCGACCTCTCCACCTTTCCTTTCATTAAATTACTTTCTTTCAGCCACCTACATTAAGAGTGCTTGCAATGTAACGCATAGTTTCACCACACTGTGTCTGTTGAATTAATTTTTTTCTTGTCATGCATTGGTGAATGTGTGCTCAGGCATGGAAGCCTGCCAGGGATGGCATACTACTATTTTTTTGGATGCAATTAATGGCATGTTTAATGCTATGAGAACTGGCGGCAGCTGGAACACAAATCTGACAAAGGTGGCGCAGGTGCCTCGGAAGCCATGGTTCTTGTGGGAGGCCTGCATTGCCATGAGGATTAGGAGCCAGTGGGCTTCGTTTCTGAAGCATAAATGGGAGGGACCGCCGAATCCGTGGTGCTGGCATAGGCATCCACATGGCAAGGGAAACATCATGGAAAGTAGTTATCTTATACTTGTTCAAGAGTTGGGTTTGAATTTGTTGTTGATGATTACCTCTTCGAATGCATGTTATAGGATAAGTTCGAAAACGGTGTTTTAGTAGTGAAAAGACAAAACACGGACACAGACTGAGTGTCTTATTATACTAGCATCTTTGTATCAAGCGCTATCCATGCTAAATATATCCTGTTACAAAGCCATTGTGCATTTAAAGTTGAATTAATGTTTTCGCAGTATAAAAAACATTGTTCTAGCACAGGTGTACTAATTTGCACACGTAAGGATGGTAATGTGCGCAACAAAATAAATGCAAAAAATGAGAACGAAAAAAATGAGAAAGCACATTTTATGAAGTTTCTTGGTGACCTATCATATCTGCGCAGTTTATAAAATTATTAAGCAAAGCTGTGAGCATTTTGTCTCCTGAATGAAAAAAATAACCTGAAAACCCTGAATTATGAGACTTTTTTAATAACCATCGTTCTATCCAATTTTATGTTGAAAAATGGCATCTGAATTTTACCCCCAAACTTTGTTTAAAAATAAAAACCAAATAACAAAGGTCCGTGTGTAAAAATAGTTGTGGGGCTCTCGCATTACGCAGCATAGCATAGTGCATTCGCGGTGCCAATGCGGGTGGGGTTGGTGCTGCAGATGCAAAGTCCCGGCAGCAGCAGGAGCAACAGCAAGGTCCTGCTAATAACTCTGCTGCACGAAAGAGGAAACGCCAGAGCAGGTGGGATCCACAGCCATCGTCAGATAATTCGTCAGACTACCAGGACTTTGACGCACCCAATGAAGTGCCAGCATTCGTCAAGGCTGGTGAGCATATGCCTTTCTTTTCTATTGTGCGAGGGTTTCAGTTAAGGATAAAGCTGCTCAGTTCTGTCATAAAGTTTCAGTGGAAGTTCTCTTAGTTTCTTTATTTATTTCAGGGAATTTTGTTTGGATCTTTAAGTTACAGTAAAATCTCGAAGATGCTATCTTGGTTTATACAAATTTCAGGATATAAATTTTTAAATTCCGTGCCTGCAGTGCATTGTGTGCAATGTGCAGAATTTATGATGTTCTGAACTCTGCCCCGTTGCACTACGGATGATATGAAAGTGCGACCGCACCCTTGAGCACTAAGTGCTACCCACATATCACCAACACTGCGACTGCTCTGCCAGTCCTGCAGTATGCATCTCAAGCTGGGAGCAGCAGTGAGGGGCTTCCACATCATTGATATCATGGCTACCAGTGTTGTGGTACACACCGCGAGCTGTGACCACACAGCCGTAAATAAATGCCGTCAGCTTTGAACAAATCTGCATGAATGCATTTCCAGGGCTTCTGCTAAGATTTTGTTGGTTTATGGATGACACGAATACCGTATAACCTCCTGTAAGGACTGCACTCATGCATGGGCCGCGCCCCCCGGTTTGGGATAGACAATTGAAAAAAAAATTATGGTTATACATATTTTTTTAAATTTGTGTATGAGCCACACCTTCAAAATTCACACCTGAAATTTAAAAAAAAGTGCGGCCTTTACACTAACTTGTATGCTATTTTTTAGCGACCCCGTGAGATTCATATAATCAAAATTCTACTGTATGTCTGGCACACAGTGTTGGCTTTGTACCTAGGCTGCTTCGTGCTTAGTGAAACTTGCTTTTTTGTTGTTTGCTATCCTGTGCGCTTTGTAAAGAGGATTACTGGCACCAGAGGACACTGCATAGGTTGTGCAAGACCTATTCATACTGCTAAAGCTCTGTTTTTGCTACATGTACACACATGCCTTTTGATATTTCAAATGGGACAGAAAATGTGTTGAAATTATAACATCAGTCGGAAAGAACTGAAGTTTAGTTTGAATTAACAAGAGCTCACTGTATGTATTATGAGTTCCTTAATGGGGTAGGAAGGGTGCTCTGCCTCGTGAAGTGTGCTGTTTGTTTTTATTTCTGGACTCCTCCGAAAGCAAGTGCCTTTCATTGTATTGCAGATCCTGGTCTGATTGCTTATGCAAAGCAAGTCTTCAGTTCCACTGACTTGACATTTGACCAGTGGAAACAGCTGGAAGATCAGCGCAAAGTGAGATATGCCAAGTCACCACCTTGTCATCACATGCATAATCCAGTAACATGGACTGCTGCAGTCAAATACAACTCAAGGACAAGATGGCAAATGCCCTCAAAGGAGGCCTTCCAACCAGTGGTGCTGGCCGATTGTCATAACAACATGCTTAATCCCCTTGCACCTTTTTGTGTGACACTGCGGCACCTTTCATGGCCAGCGGATTAAGAGCAGTGTCAAAGCAACTTGTCAGTGCATTGGCTGGAGCGCCTCCTTGAAGGGGCATTCATCGCTTCATTCTTGAGCTGTACCCGACTATGCAGTAGACTCTCTTTGAGATGAACTTTAAGCTTAACTTGTGGGGCTAGTTTATAACTCTGCTGGGACCATCTCTGCCAAAGTTCATTATTCTAGAATAAGTATAAAGCACATCATGCGACATTTATGCCAAAGGTATTATGCTTGCTTATGTGAACTATTGTTCAGAAAATAAGGGTAATTTTCCCAATTTTTTGTGTTATGTGGCCTTAGGAATGTCTAGAGCACACAACTCTGGAATTGTTTTGCTTACTTTTTCTGTATTTTGAAAGAATGACATTGGTTTTTAATTTTGCATCATTTTTTTGTCATTTTTTGGTGTAAAAATAGGGTAAAATAGGTAAACTGAGTGCACAGTTGTGTTCCTCACAAAATTTCGCTCCAGAAAGCCTGCCACAATACTAATATTATCAAGTAATAATGGAACGGTAGTTTTCCTCAGCTGACAGTTTACTGAAAAAACAGGAGATGCTCACAAGATTGAAAATCACGCCACTTTATTTTCAGCGCTCCAATGTTCAAGAAAAGCGCCCAGCCAAGTAATCAAAAAGATGGTCTCAGCAAACCAGCCCCGCAAGTTTCAATGAAGTCGAGCAAGTGGCTCAAAAGTTCACTCTTTAGGGTAGTGTCCCTGCTTAACAGAAACGCCCCCAAGAATTCACGTGCACCGCAGTGGTGGCTTTGTGGTGGCCACAGATGTCCTTGCACCATAAAAATTCACTGTCATCATCTTCATCCAATTCACGTGCGCAGTGCTGAGATCTGGTATCTCTGCGTCATGCACAGGCAGGAGCGAAGGGGTCCAGTCTTTTTCGGCATTGCAAGAAAGCTTCCTGGCAAGGAAGTGCACCCCTGCAAGACAGCTTCTCCACACAGCGGCACGAAGTTGCGTGCAAGCTATCTTGCCGAGGGTGCACTTTCTTGCTTGTAAGCGTTTTGCATATTTTGTCTTTGCTTGACAGTGCCGCGCAGATGTCCTTGAGGGTTGTTGCGCAGGGTCGCCGTGTTTCACAGCCGCTACAAAAGTTCATCAGAACCAAAGCACGCGCAAAACAGTTCATCTTAAGTGGATAGTTTTTTCTCATGGGATCCTGTCGGGAGCCAACCTCATGGTCTTGCATTCATCTTATCTGAGAATTCATCTTAACTGAGTTTGTTTTAAAGGGGCACTGCATTGTTTTCCATAGTGCTGATTAAGCTGATTAAATGGATTCCTTATACGTTCCAGAGACCAGTGCGAAAGTATTTATTGAAATCTGAGCATGCAAACGAAAGTTATTCCACTTAGAAAATTCAAAATAAAAAGATCAGATGAAAATGCGTTTAACTTGCCCGCTTCACTCATCCAGTGCTGACATTGGGCGCCACCAGTGAGAACTGCACCTGGCACACATGCAAGGGACGCTTGCATGCAACTGTTGCTTTGCAGGGCCAGGCCACAGCTGCGCATTTTGATGGTGTCATCCCCGCCAGACAAGTGTAGGGGTGACTAATTCTACAAAGGAAGCTCCCTGATGTTTCTTTGTTGGTAGGATCGTAAGACTAGTGCACCCCCCCCCCCCCCCCCCCCCCCCCTTCCAACCAAACCTCGCGTCCTGTCTCCTGTCCAGCTTCTCTGTTCACATTTTTGGACAAGGTGTATCTGCCAGCTTTTCTTTATCTTTTTTTTGTCTGCCTTCTTGGTGTGGTCTGAACAAAGCGCTTGGCTCCAAGAAAGTTTGAAGCGAAATGGAAAGTGCCACGCCTAGCGTTATTCCTATTAGTTTCACTCACTTTCACTGCTTCTTTTCGGTTTTTGTGGCGTGCAAAAAACTTGCAGCACTCAGAGGTGTAATATTTTGGATCCATTTCAAGAGTATAAAGGAACTAGGTTCAAACTGGACAGCCAACCAATCAGAAATGCAGCACCCAATCTGGATGCATTATTTCCGCTGCTGAGAATTCCTGCTGCGTTGCAACACCATCAGCTTGAAACAAGAATTTCTGAAAAAAGATTAAAATTTTAGATCTTACATTATTGACAATTTCTTCGGGCGTGCAGGCATCACAATGTTTCTTACTTTGCATACAAAGAGCAAAAACCTCATGCTTGATTTACATAGCAGGGCAGCTCTAATAGGAGTCCGTTTCTGAGGAACCTTGGCTTAGCGCATGCATTTTTCTGCATTGTTAGGGGCTTTGCTGTATTAATTTCATCGCTTTCTGGAGTGATTTCTCCTGACTGGGTCTGTCTTTCCCTTTTGGGTGGGCGCAGATGCGAGCCCTCTTTGAGATGATGCAGGCCAAGAAACGGGCTGACGAGGCACGAGCTCGAGCTGGCAAGGTTAAGTACGAGTATGATTCCGATGAGGAGGTTGATGGAGGCACTTGGGAACACAAGAAGCGAGCCATGGAAATGGAGAAGACAAGAGGTGCGTGGCCTAATTTTGCTGTGGTGACTGAATATTTGCCCTACTTTCTCCTGAGCATGGAAAATAAATGGACAGGAGGGGAAGCTTTGGTGTCAGACTTTGGTGTCCTTAGTGCAAACTCACGAGGTCTAGTGGTGTGAAGTGCACCCATATTGCAAATGTACTTGATATGTCTTCGTAGTACTAATTTCTGCTCCCAAGACATTCACTCAGAACTTCTCAACACATACCGGTTCTACGTAATGTACTTGGCTGTCCGGTTTGCGTTCCATGACAGCAGAGGGCACTAATGCATGTTATGTCAACCAGGGCACCCCTACGATGCCTGCCTGTTAAAAAAGGTGAGGCTGCATGACCCAGTCCAGTTTATTTGGGGGCAAAAATAGGGTTTATCACACGAGCTTCACCTTAACTGCAGCGCAGTGCAAGGTTTTCGTCATTTTGTGCTAGCAGGAGCATGACAGATCGAAACGAGCAAATAACGTGGTGTGCACCACTTTTACTCCTGACAGTACAGTTAAACCTTGATGTAACGGACCTTCATATAACGAATTCTTCAATATTACAAAGTTTCTCAATTGCCCAACGCCGCCGCCATGGTGCATATTTTAGACCTCCGTGTAATGAAGGTGTTGCATTTGTTGACCTTGATATAAGGAACTCACAACGCCGACTATTTGTTAGCTTGTGCTGAGTTACGAAATTTATGAGGGAAGTATTATGACGATAAAGCATGAACTGACATGGGAGGAACATCTACGATTGCAACGAACGAGCACAGTTGACACAACACGCCAGGCTCTAGTGCGTTGGTGCATTTCCGCTGCTTTCTCTTTTGGGATGTCAATGCTCATGGCATTACTACAAGCTCATGCTCGAAAGCAGCAAAAGAAATGGCACGGTTGCGCACATGATTCCGCTGCCGATAGCTCTCGCGTGTTAGAAGCAGAGACGGGGGATAGCACTGTTGACGCAAGGCAAAGAGTCTGTTTCCTGAGTAACTGTGGCATGCAGGGGGAACATGCGGAAAGAAGCATGTGCCTCCGTGGCATGTCTGGCGGCGGCGACACGACCGTGCGTGCTCTGCAGCGATGCCCCCACCTCTCCCACTCTCCCCACCCCACTCGTAACAGTGTTGCATGAGCCGTGGTGGAGATGGTGGCGATTCCTTCCACAGTCGCGAAACGTTTATGACTTTGATTCACACATCTCACGGGAATAATCTTTTTTTCACCTGGTTATGCCGCTGGGCACAGACATAGTCGCACAATAACCCCATTTATCGCACAAAAAAACTGTTTCAGGTATTCTTGTTTTCTACGAATTGTAATTGAATGGAATCTCCTAACCAATGACGAAGTTTCCAAATCATCTATATCAACATTTGTTTCCAGTATTGTTTAAAAATGTGTTATGCTTATTGCCCCAAAACGTTCAAGCTCCGCTAACCTGGTTTGTTTTTGTGTTCTTTGCCTGTGTTGTTGTATTGTGTTTACTTATGTCGTATCCCACCCTGCTGAAACCCCAGTGGCGATTGCAAAGTATTAATATTCTCCTTTCAAGTCTTCTCACAAAAACTGCATGTAACGAAACCTTTTTACAGCGATAGCTGTCAGTCCCTGGCTTTCTCGTCGTCGGACATAACCGGTGGTTGCGCCAGTCAACCTGGGCCCCATAAACCTACGGGTGGCGCTCTGTTTGGAACAGCTGTCTGCCAGTGCAGGGGGTGCATCACATGACCACTACACCAGTGGTCACGTGACTAAACACCAGAACAGCTGTCACTGAATCTCGCGTTACTTAGTCGTAACCGTCCTGTGAGTTTCTTGGTTTCGTTATATCAATGTTTAATTGTATGTTTATTTGAATGTGAAGAATAATATGCGGCTGTTTGCTCAGTTTCTCATTAATGGGGAGTTTTTCCTGTCACTTCTAGTATTGTTACGTGCTCCTTAGTGCCCCGGCTTTTATTATTGTGATACTTTTAAAGTTTTTGTTGATTGTGCGCTTGCAGCATGGGCTGACGAGCTGACAGTCATGGGCAAGGGCAAACACCACATTGGCGACTTCCTGCCTCCTGAGGAGCTGGAGAAGTTCATGGAGAAGTATGATGCACTAAAGGAAGGTCGGCCGGCTGACCTCTCGGACTACAAGGAGTACAAGCTGACTGAGGAGAACGTTGGGTATCAAATGCTCCAGAAGCTGGGGTGGACTGAAGGACAGGGACTGGGCGCTGATGGTGGGGGCATCACTGCACCTGTCAACAAGTGCGTACCCTGTCCTTTGTCTTGGATAACCTTTTTTCTTGAGCTTCCACAGCTGGCAAAGGCAGTTGTTTAAGCAGTATTTTGTGCTCTGATACTTCAGACACTTTGTCATAATCTTAAACTGTCTTTTGTTGCTGTATGCTGCAATACAGTTGAACATCGTTATAGGAGGCATGGATGTAGCAGACAATCAGGTATAAGAGACACTGTTCACTCACTTGTTTGGTTACCCTATTTCTCCTCTTCTGGACCAGACATTGTAAAGACCAGTCGATTGTAAAGGACAAGTACAGTCGAATCCCGCTTCAATGAAATTGATGGGAGCTGCAAAAATTTTGTTCAAGCGGAAGCTTTGTAGTCGTGACATTCAGCCAGAACATTGACAGATTGGACTGGATAGTTTGTGAAGAATGTTTTTTTTCCAAAAATCTGTCAGCTTCGGTCTTTCGCTATTTCAAAATCATCTCCATGGCGTGATTTTCTTGGTACTCGGGAAATCTCAGTCAGTGGACTTACTCATGTAATAAACGGACCCACTACATTTGCTATCGAAACTGATATTTTTTCCGCATGCCTTTTAAAAGCCCCTGCTTCCATCCTGGAAGAACCCGTACTGAGACCGCACTGCCTGGAGGCATTTCGGCGTGGACTAGGCATGCGTGAGCCTCCGTCACTGCATGTTGAGTAGCGGTCGCATACACCTTGAAATCAATATGCCAGAAATGCGATTGCTGTGATCCTTCGAACGCGTTTTGCAACGCGCGATACAAACATACTTGTGAACCCTTATTAGGTCAGTGCTTGGGTGCACCAGACGGGGAAAAAAAAAATAAACGTTATCAAGATCCTCGCCTGCAGCGCAAAAGCTTGACTACGGTGCACCCTAGCCGGCGGCAGGCTTCTTGCAATGACATGCCGCCCATCAGCACGCTGAGCAACAGCGGATCGTTGTGTGCTGTTTGCTCGGTGTCACTAGGCCTAACATGCTCCTCAATGAAGCCTCGGGAAAAGCACTTTGGAGCTAGCCACCGCTTATCATAAAACGTTTATTATTTTCACCAATTTTTGTCCGCATTATAGCTTCACACTGAAATGAACGCTGTAGAACTTATTTTCATTATGCTTTGTCTATTGAAGCAAGCATTGCACCAACGACCGTGGTTCGCAAGCACGGAGTCTGAGCCGTCGGCAAAACCGTTGCAAGCAGTCATGTGCTGCATCGCACCTTTGTGCGCACATGTCTGCACATTAATTTCGATTTCGTAGGAAAGGCTGTTGAAAGTACAAACTCTCTTCGGCAGCCAATTTTGGTGAAACCTAGCTAGATACTACAGGCATGTGTGATTTGTAACAAAAAAAAAAAACGGACGCTTACTTGCAAAAATTTTGTTTAAGCGGAACCTTGCTCCGAAAATAGTTCATTGTGGGGGAAATAATTGCATTGCCTTGCATGGTTTGCTGACAGGGAATCTGAAATACTTCGTTATGATGGGAATTTCGCTTTTGCAGTATTCATTGTACCGAGGTTTGACTGTAAACTTCTAACCCGTTGTGGCAATAATGCACAGTGAGCTGATGGCTGCGGCGCCACTGTCGCTCACTTTCTGTGTTTGCAGAAAACTTCGCTCATCACCCATAAGTAGCTTGTGAGACTAGCCAATAGCAGAAGACTTTGGGAGTATGGAACTTCCAGTCTACCTGTTTTGCGAGTAAAGTTTGTTTTTCTAGCACGGATGCCAGCCATGCATCCAATTGGTTCATAGTGAGAGCTTGGTAGAAATAACAGAACAATAAAGGCTGTTGTGGCGTATATATTGTTAATTATTATGAAAAGGTATGGGAGAGAAATGTCACTTTGTGCATTTTGGACTCTCAGCAAATCCCAAACTAGCATATCTCGGCATATATGGCAAGTAGGACCATAGTACCTTTTTAGCATGTAGCTAATGTGCAGAACGTGCAATGTTGGGATGGAAGCAGAACCTGTATTTAAATGGGCTCTGAAAGGGGCTCTGATCGAGTTGCAGTATGGCTGAGATGTTAAAGCACGCCTGTTCACAAATACTGTCCAGCAAGAAATTTTTTTAATGCGCTTTGTAGAAGCTGGGTTATCTGCAGTCAAAATTTGAACTTCAACGTGTTCAAACTTTTCCCTCTCCTCTCATAACTTTTTGCATGCTGGAAGGTCGGCGCTCCTCCGCCGGCCCCACCTCCGGGGGAGAGCTTCCTGGCCCTCCAGGACTACGCACATTATTGGCTGCGGCCTTGGTAGCTGCCTGACACTTGAAAGAATCTAACCAGTAGCCACCTCTTAACATGTATACGTAGATGCGAGCGACGGAGGAGGACGGAGGCGAGGAGGACGGATGCGAGAATGAAAAAGTCGCCGGGAAGGGCTCGTTAACTTTCGCACATGATTGTGGGTCCTCTGCTGCATGTAGAAGTGTATTAATATTTGGCTCAGGTTTTTTTTCTTTCCCCCATTCATTCGATATTTATTGCATATCTTGCGAAATACAAACAAACATTGATGGACCCATAGCCACTGGCTAGTAACGGGTCCATTATCAACATAGAATACAAAATAAATGCAGCACGCGAACAAATGAAACGAAATACAATTCATAACACAATAACTCATAACAGGCATAGTTTATAAAAAAATGCATATGAAGTCACTTATTCACAATATTTCTGAAAAAAGAACCTCTTTAAAGCAGGAGTAAAATTAGGGGCTTGTTTTATGTTTAGTGGCAAAGTATTCCAAATAAGAGCGCCGTTAAATTCTAAGAGCCTTTTCCCGTACAGGTTCTGACATGGAGGTAGATTAAAATTTTGGTTTGTGGCAGCTCTTGTGTTTAGTAACAGAATTTTGAACAATGTGATGGGAAGTGGATCATTAGTTGCTATGATTCTATGAATGATCTGAGCAATTTTGAATTCGTACTGTGCATTTAGTGGCAGAACATGAAGAGAATTGTATAAGTACATGCTACTTTGAGAGGTCCTTGAAAAGGATACAATTCTTAATTCGCACTTTTGTAGAGAGAATACAGGTTCCAGGTAAGTAGTAAAGGTGTTTCCCCATGACTCAATGCAGTAACTGAGGTGACTTTGAATAAAGGAAAAGCAAAGAATGCGTAGGATGGGGTACTGGAAACATTCACGAGCCTTAAGTAAAATAAAACATCCGTATGCCAGCTTCGAACAAAGATGTGTAATATGTATTTTCAAATGCACGTCAGATTCAAAAGATACACCTAAGTACTTGTAGGAGATGACTTGTTGAAGTTTTGTTCTGCGTAATGATATATTCAGTTCTTCAATATTCAATTGTTTTTTCCTAGAATGAAAAATTGTGTACTTTGTTTTATTAAGATTTAAGGTCAATTGATTAGATGTGAACCACCTGAAAACATTTTCTCACTGAGCAGAGATTTTATTTTGAATTTCACTCAAATTCTCTCCAGTAAACAGAAGAGCGATGTCGTCGGCATACAATAACGGTTGACTGTACTTTAAGGTTGCAGGGAAATCATTTATGTAAAGTGAAAAGAATACGGGCCCAAGAACTGAACCCTGCGGCACGCCAGTTAAAACAGTTCGAGGCGTAGAGGTAAATTTTTTTATTACTGTGTGCTGTTGACGGTCACTGAGGTAGCTTTGAATTAAGTTCAGGATTTTACCCCTGAGCCCATAGTTGTTAATCTTGCTCAGTAATATCTGGTGGCTAACTGTGCCGAAGGCTTTTTTTATACCGAGATACACCACGACAGCAATCTTATTCTGGTGGAGAACTGTATTTAGCATTTGTGTAAGAGCAAGAACAGCGGTGGAGGTAGATTTATGACGTCGGAAACCATGTTGGTGGGGGCTCAGGATGTTGTATTTGGATAGGAATTTATTTATGTGCGCGCAGAGAATCTTTTCAAAAACTGTGTTGATCACACTAATACAGTAGCTGACGGGTAATTCGGACTCCAATAATTCGGACTTGTAGGATATTTCGGACCTCGATGAGGCATCGTCAGTAACCGCATAGAAGCTCATACATATTCGAGTTCGAGGTGTAGAGGTAAATTTTTTTATTACTGTATGCTGTTGACGGTCACTGAGGTAGCTTTGAATTAAGTTCAGGATTTTACCCCTGAACCCATAGTTGTTAATCTTGCTCAGTAATATCTGGTGGCTAACTGTGTCGAAGGCTTTTTTTATATCGAGGTACACCACGACAGCAATCTTATTCTGGTGGAGAACTGTATTTAGCATTTGTGTAAGAGCAAGAACAGCGGTGGAGGTAGATTTGTGACGTCGGAAACCATGTTGGTGGGGGCTCAGGATGTAGTATTTGGATAGGAGTTTATGTGCGTGCAGAGAATCTTTTTAAAAACTGTGTTGATCACACTAATACAGTAGCCGACGGGTAATTCGGACTTGTAGGATATTTCGGACCTCGATGAGGCATCGTCAGTAACCGCATAAAAGCGCATACATATTCGCAATGGATATTTCGGACTTTTGAAGTCCAAAAGTTCGATTTTTCGGACTAATTTCAGTCGCCTGTGGGCCAAAATCGGCCATCTTATCGGCTTTTCGCCGGCGCAAAAGGCGCCATCTTGGATTGAGGTGGATTTGCGCTGCAGTTGGCTTGGCCTCACACACTTTCGGTGCCTCATTGTTGCCAGTAGAGGTCCCTGCGATCTCTGACACTTTGAGGTGGCAGCCGGATTGTCATCGCCATCAACTTGCTTTTGTCGCCGACGTTGTCGCGGGCAGTTATCGCGGGCAGTTATCGCTTGTCCCATACGTTGAAAATTGGTTGTATCTCACATCTCGGCGGGAAGGAATAAAGGAGGAACTGAGAGAAGAAAGGAAGAAAGAGGTGCCGTAATGGAGGGCTCCGGGATAATTTCGACCACCTGGGGATCTTTAACATGCACTGACATCGCACAGCACACGGGCACCTTTGCGTTTTGCCTCCATCGAAACGCGGCCACCGCGGTCGGGTTTCAACCCGAGTACTCTGGATTAGTAGACGAGCGCCCTAACCACTGAGCCACCGCGGCAGGTCTCATACGTTCGCCATTCGCCGTTTCGTCCCTTGGGTTTCTCTGACCGCGTCGACCAAGTGGCGCTCAGTCTTCACGATGTTACATCCGTTCGCCGTTTTGTGATTGCATCCAGCGGTTCTGCCACTTTGAAACAAAAGTACCTTATCTTTGCGTGTGTTTAACGAGTGGTGTGGTGCACACTCGGGTTGTGGACAGCATGGCCCCGCCGGGTCCGTCAAAGAAGCGTGGGAAGTATTCCAACTAAATGCGGTGACCTTTCTGTCTAGCGTACACAGTGAAATCACAACTTTGTCGCAAATACAGGCGCAAATCGTCGCCAGCAAGAGAAATTTTCCGCAAGGTACAATCAGTGACATTTTTAAGCAGATTTCATCTTAATAAAGTGATTTTTTTTGTACTTCACGGATTTTTCGGACTGTTCGATTATTCGGACCTTTTTTCGGGTCCGAAAAATTGGTCGGCGACTGTGATATCGGCCTATAACTTGATGGATCGGAGCGAACTCCCGTCTTTAGTAATTGGAACAACCTTAGCTAACTTTAGTTCAGGAGGATAAATTTCGCATTCAAGGGAGCGATTGAACAGATGAAGGAGGGGTCTGCTAATATGTCTATATTGTCCTTAACCAGCTTTACCGTAATTTGATCAAGCCCTGCTGCCTTGCTGGTACTTAACTGTTTAACTACTGCTATTATTTCGTCCACGGTAATATCCTCAATAACAAAAGTATTGACAACCGATTTCATTGACTGCATGTATTCAGTGACTAATGGTAGTTGGGCCGCCAGTTGGGGCCCAACATTTACAAAATATCCATTAAACTCATCTGATCTTGCTTGATCAAAAAAATCAGGCAGTATGCATTCATCTGAACGGAACCCCAATGCGCCTGTTACGATATTCCAGATTTTATTTGTGTTGCCATGAGCGTTATGAATAAGAGATGAATAGTATCGTCGTTTCCTTTCTCGAACTAGAGATACTGACAGGTTTCTTAAGCGCTTAAATTGCTTAAAATAATAAGTATTAGCTTTAACACGTTTCCATTTATCATGCCATTTTTCTTTCTCCTTTAGTATGCCCAAGATTTTGTTAGTCATCCACGGGCATATGTGTGCATTATATTTACCCGAGGCCTTTCATTTAGTACTCTCCAAAATTGCATCCCAGTAATGGTGAAGAAGCTTTGTATTCATTGTTTATGTCACTGTCATAGGTATCTAAAAAGTTTGTTTGCTGTAGCAGCTCACGGAGCATTCTATAGTCAATTTTTTTCTGCGGTTCATGGCCATTAGTTCTCGGACTTATTTTTCCTTGGATTTTAATAAAAACAAATATGGGCATGTGGTCAGCTATTGTATCTAGATAAGTTCCAGCCCATCTGTTACAGGTGATGTTACTAAGCTCATGGTCAATTAATGTACTTGAACTACCGGTTATACGTGTGGGTTCTGTAATAAGATTGCATATATTATATGACTGTAATAGTAAAGTGTAATTATTAGCTTCTCCAGAAAGATCTATATTGAAGTCTTCCACAATTACAACACGGTTGCTTTTTTTAGATGTCAACACAATGCAGTGTTTAAGCGAGTTGATGTGCTTTCCTCGGAAGGTTTTTCAGAGCTGTTTAAGGTCGAGAAATTTCTTTGAATACTCTAGTTCTTACTTGCACGTTAGCCACTATTTGTACCTTGAGTTTCAATGCTTTCTAAAATCACTTATGATGCTAAAATTAAAGAACTGTTCCTAACATTGCGTTCTTTTTTCTTTCTAGTCTAACCTTGTGCCATTTGTGACCGTTTATGATTTCCTTTTCTTTTTTTTTCATTGTTCCTGTTAGTGATAGGAGGTTGATTTCTCTTGAGAACTAATCACCCCACCATAAAAGCAACCACATTTTTGGAATCGGCATGGAAAACTGGTCAAGGGTGTGCATTTTGATTAAATTTGGTGAAGAGCTGTCTCCCCCTTAAGGGGCAACTGCATAGGTTTTAGAAATCGATGAGTTTAAAGGGATCGAATGTGTGAAACTTGGAGGTAAAGCATGTGAAGGCCTTTCGAGCTAGCATTTGAAATGGTGACATAATCGCCGATTGAAATTGGGACGGCCATCAAGCTTCTCCGCAGCGCACAGCTCCAAGTGGGGAGCACATCATGAGGTCATCGAAGGTACCAGTACATTTCCAACGTGTAAACGCTAGCTTTCAAAGAAAAAAGAACAACGCCACCAAAGGCAAAGCCCTCCGAGCATTTTTTGGCAGCATCCAACCGGGCATGACAGAGTGTTGTTGGCGGCAGCGGAAGTTTGAAATCTTACCTTCTATGACATCACACTGAGCTTCTCTGCACTCCTCTGGTTGCCAGCCCAGGCACCGAACAATGTTTTCGTACATGGGGGTACTAACTCTCTCACATTAAAAATCTCTCTGCTGCAAAAAACTGGCTTCGAAACTTGAGATCTTTGCTGCTTGCTGCATTCCATTTGCATTCGATAGTTTTAGGTTGTATTTAAGCCAGAGTCTTGCTTTTGTCATGTCCCCACAACCCCATCTGTGCGATGCGACCGCTCTGCACGAAGTGAAAACAGTAGAGTTCTAGCACCATCATAACTATGGTAGCTGCCGCTGCGTGGCAAATGAGGCTATGCAAGCACAGCAATGGCAATGCATTTCCGTATTGGTCGTACGGCTGTGCTAAAAAAATTGGCGGTGGTTTAGCTCTGGTTAAACCTGGAGCTATGTGATAGCTGCACGGCCGAGTGGGACTTGCTCAATTGAATTGCAAAGCCAGTCTTTCACCACTCCGTTTCACTGGGATATAGCGAGCACCTCTTGCTGCACCCCCTGTGCCCCCCCCTCCCCATCCTGCTTCACAGCACGTGTGGCATCTATGCCCCGGTGTACGCTGCTGGTGTCCGGTTTTCAAAACGATTGTGCACCTTGGCTTGCATGCTTAACTTTTGGACTCTAAAAGTCTGAAATCATGAGTATGTACACATTCCTATGAGATGCATGGTGGTGCTCCTCAGTAAAGTCCAAAATATAGTGCAAGTCCAAATTGTTGGAGTCCAAAGAATTGGTTGGCTACTGTATACAGTAGAACCCCACAATAGTAAACTTGGGTGTAGCAGAGTGAAACCACAGTCCGATTTCCCCTTCCTAGACGACTGTACATTTCTTTTTTTGGTTATAGTGAAGTTTTTTTTTTTTCTAAGAAACAGGTTAGTAAAGAGCGTCTGGCCGTGGCTATGTACTTCCTACGGAATGATGACTTTGCGGCACACGCAAAGCCTAGGATTGCAAGGCCAACCCTAGGAGGTAAATGAATACCGCAGACAATAAAACAATATTTTTGAGATGGCTTCACCACTAAGCGCTAGAGCTGCGAGGATGATCAACTTCTGGAAGGCCTTGAGGGCCGTGAGGCAAAGCGTGCAGCGCACACACAGGAATAAGGTAAAGCTGGCTATGAACATAGAAAGTTAATTGATTGGTTTGATCATAGAAGGTTGTGGCCAAGTACTACACCAGGGTGGCCAAATCCTGCTCTGGTGAGGGAGTGCGTTGTCGGTTTTGGTCACAGGTCGTTGATAAAGGAAAGCCAGTAAAAATGCAGGAAGGAGTAGGAAAAGAAGGAAGGGGTGAACATTTGCAGCATGGCAGCGTCACTGCACTTGACTGTGTCACGCGTGTTTCTCAACTATTGCTTCTTAAATGACGCTGAGGCTGCAGAAGACTACGCTGTGCAGTCGGTATCCAGTTAATTACCAGAAAGCATCCTCAGATTCATGCCATCACCAACAACTGGTATATTAGAGACCCTGCTAGAATACACTTTTTTGCCAGTCCGGGTCCTTTTACTATAGAGGCATTCTTTTGTACTCTTGTATTTTTAAGGCATTGTCCAATGAACACGCTGCCACAAACATTTCCTGCAAGGACACGCTAAGGGCGAAGGCGAAGTTGAAATGAAATTGGTTGGCGGACACCTGAACCGCGCTGTAAGGGAATGGATAAAGGAGGGACTAAAAGAAGGGAAGAAAGAGGTGCCGTAGTGGAGGGCTCCAGAATAATTTCGACCATTGACATCGCACAGTACATGGGCACCTTTGCGTTTCGCCTCCTTCAAAACACGGCCGCCGCGGTTGGGTTCGAAGCCGGGTACTCTGGCTCAGTAGGCGAACACCTTAACCACTGAGCCATCGTGGCGAGTTGCAGCCGTTGCAGTCAGCAGTTTTGTCATAACCTCTTTAGGGGGATTAACTTTCCTCAGATGGTTGTATAGGAGCTTATATCCAGTCCACTAAACCCGATTGTCTGAAGTCCTGTGGTGTTATGTGCACTGTGCAGGGGCCTTCAACCTGTTGACAATGCTGGTCTTGGTCAGGGCCGGCCCGATGATGTGCAGGCTGGCGACGACGAGTATGAAGCATACCGTAAGCGGATGATGCTTGCCTACCGGTTCCGTCCAAACCCTCTGGTATGGCATTTGGCTTTCTTTTTTTCTCGTTTTTTTTTATGCAACAATGGTCATTATTGAACTGTTGCAAGATATGAAATTCTTACCACAAGATAGCACCCCTGTCTAATGTATGGTGAATGGCTCCAACATACAATATTTACATGATATAGCACGACCACATATGTAAGTTGAGAGTTGCGTTTGCAGGTGCAAAACAGTACAAAGGAAAAAGAAAATTACACAAATGTAATGCAAGGAATGAGGCAGCAGTAAACTGAAATTTTGGCAGAAATTTTGAATAGCAGTATATCAAAAATTATAGGTCACGGTTTTTGGGTGTTTAACGTCCCAAAGCGACGTATATGAGGGACACCGTAGTGAAGGGCTCCGGAAATTTCGACCACCGCGGTTCCTTACCGCGCACTGACATCACAGAGTACACGCGCGTCTAGAAATTCGCCTCCGCCTGAAAAATTAGTGTTTTTTATTCCTGCTGCCTTCGAGCCATAACAAAGTATGGCAGTAGCTACTGGTATTCCTTTCCAAAAAATTTCATGCACCCTTCTTTTTCAAGTGAGCCACGCAAAATATTGCCTAATCAGGCTGATTTAAATGTAAGCACGGTGTCCTGCTGAGCTGTCCCTGCAATAAAAATGAAACTTCTCCCATTTTCTACGCTGTGCAGCGAGTCGTGCTCGTAAAATGTCATTGACCGTTACAGGCAACATTTAACCAAGCCACTGCCTTGCATGCAGAGGTGAGGCGCAGAAAAATTGCACAGTTGCATGAGAGTTGAATGTTGATGAAAACTGTGTCGGGGGATACTGTGCTTTTTGTGCTAGTAAAATAGTATGATACAGAAGAAGCCACAGTATTGTAGGTTGGATTTGTTTTGTGTCCTCTTCCTAAAATTCTAGTGTTAAGAAGCTTTGTTAGACTAGTCGTAGTTCCTTTCTACATGTGTGCAGATGTGTATCTGTCTCGTTTCCTGAATATTGTGGGGAACATAAATGCCAGAAAATATCAAAAATAAATGCAGATCAAATCAGCTCTCATGATTGCGCTCTGTGATGTTTCTGGACAGACTATATTGTTTTCAGCAAACGGTTTAAGAGTCTTTTATGGTCTTTGTCTTCCAGAACAACCCAAGACGACCATACTACTGAAACAGCTTTGCATCCAGCAAAGTTTCAAGCCGTGGATTCTCTCTGTAAATACTTTCAAGCCATGTGGAAATAAAAACCTGACCATGCCTTTCTTCTGTGCTTATGACAGCAAATCTTCTGGCTGTTTCAGAGCTGTACTATTTGTCTAAGGTTAGTGCACCTGAATACCATAACGAAAGTTCAGTCAACACTTGATGAGCTGAAATGCATGGTGTATTTTCTTGTGTATAACTGGCACCAAAAATTCAAAGAATCAAAGTGAGGGTGCGGGTTTCATTCAAATTTTGGTGGGGGAAGTAGGAGGGGAGGTTCTTGGCAACGTACAGCATCTGCTACAGCGTTGGCAGGCCCCACTTTCATTGCCGTACGTCAAGTGGACTAGTAGTCAACAAAGGGCTGTATGCTGAATGAGTGGCTGACAGACTTTGTGTTCTTACATCAATGGATTGCATCCAAAGGTTGGACATCTCGCTATTGTGCCACTGGGTCATCGACGCCAGGAAAGTGAATCCCAGATGGGGTGTGCAATATCTTAAGGAAGAGCACAATTGGAAACGACCTGGATGGATAGGAGGACATATTTTGACAGTGGCAACAAAGCCTTGAAAGACTGCAGCAGTAGCGGTAATTGATTGTGATGAATTGAGCTTTGTAGCGGGCTTCTCGACGAAGTAATCACTGTCTGCAGTTTTAAATGTGCTCTTAGTCTGGTGCAGCTTAACTCTGCATTGAAGCTCCACCCACATTGAGGACTGCTAAACGAATCCCTCCGTGACAAAAAAAAAAGTAGACTGTTGCGAAAGCTTTTCTTGTGACCTAAAAAGAAGGTAACCACACGACAAAATTTAAGCTCGAATTTTGATGCCACTTAAACATAAAAAGCTGATTTCGTTTGCTGTTGTAATTCTTAATCGGAGTAATACTTGGCACTGCGAACCATGGCCCATTGTTAGCAACTGCTGTTTGTTTTTTAGTCCGCTAGCACTTGTGGCCATTCCCTGCATTTAGCTGTTGTGTGTGTGTCTCAAGCCAGATTTGTGGCAGGCTGCTCACCTGTCCACAGGGTGGTGGGCAACCTGCCCAGGTGCGTGTGTGTGTGTGTGTGTATACACACACATATATATATATATATACACTTAGCAACTTGCCCACAGTGTCAGGCGGCAGCTTATTTAATCATGAGGCTGCTTGGGAAGAGCACCCTGGGTTGCAACCCAGCCCAAGCAACCGAAGTCCCACCGATGGCAGTACCTGCCATAGAAGGAGCAGTGGCACATCTCTTGACCACTGCACCAGGAGTGGTAGGAAGACTCCCCTGCTGGGATCTATGAATGAAGAAAATGATCAATTTTGCAGAGATGGACATTACCCCATTATCGCTATCCGACCAACTGCCATGAACATTACATCTGAATAACCTGAACTGCTTGCAAACCTAATTCGCATTTGTACTAACCACGCAAATCAGCAATCATTTTTTTAAGTTGTGGTCTACTATAGTTCTACATCCTTCAAGGTAAGTATGCGGGCTTACGAGAGGTTATTTTTGTTTAATGCACTTTCATTTGAAGCACCACTGTGAAGAAAAGGTCTGGCTTAATGCTGTGTTACATCCCTGCCCTGTAGGAAAGTGGCAAAGTGAAGAGGGGGAAATCCCCACCCTCACATGTAGGTGAGAGCTCAGAGGGGTGCTGCCTTGGGAAGAGCCCAGAGGGTGGCACCGTGGACGGAGGAAGTTCTGACGCGGGTGGAGGAATGTGTAACCTGAGGGTGGCTGCCACGGGAACAACCCGGCGAGTAGGTATCTTGGAAAGCGATTGGAACTTTAGCTCTAAAAGCAAGAAGACCCAATGCTAACGCTTAGCAGGGTATAAATTAAGTGCCCCCACAATTTTTTTTTTATCGTAGGAGTGGAGGTTATTTGAAGGGGTGCGTTATATGTGTGCAAATACATTATTTGACCTTGGTTGTAAATTGTTATCAGTATCTTAAAAGGAAAGGCAAAAGATACAAATCTGTGTAAGCAAGCTTGCAGTGAGGCCCATCCATGCAAAATATACTAGAACTGTAGCGACACTGATCTTTGAATGGAGATCTTGTTTCGTATAGATATATGTTGAGTATGCGTACTCTGGAGAGTGGCAAATAAGTTTTGCCTGTGCACAGATTGGAGCATGCTGAATGCATACTTCAGAAGGTTGGACATTACAATGTCAGGAAGGTGAATCTGTTGCTAGAAATAAGACTTTAGCAAGTCAAACTTCACTCGTAGCTGTGTCTGGTAGTTCACTGTGTAAATGAGAGAAAGAAAAGCGGACAAGTCTAGTGGTCGCCACCGACCACGTGCCGCCATTGGGATGGGGAAAGGGGTGGCTTTCACTGAAATGTTTCATTGAACTGAATCTTTTTGTGGGGCCAAGGCATGCCTTACAGAGTATACGCTTTGCATTTCTGTAGGATGGTAGTGGATTCACCGTGGTGGTGGTAAATTCTGTCACTTTCTGCCTGTAATTTAGTGCCCGTGCGATTAAACGCTTGGTTGTGATTGTCCCAACCTTGCAGAAAGTACGGTCTACGGCTGCCGGCATGACGTGTGCGGACTACCGCATATATTGCATTTTATTCTGGTGACAGTTCATATACATTATGAATGGCAGTAGTGAAATAAGCTGCAGATGATAAAATAATTTTTGCTTAAGTGTTCAAGTGAGCCGCGTTTGGATTCCTTCTAAAGAGTACTCGCTCATAATACGGCATTCGCATTGCTAACGCCACAACGCAGTTTTTCTGTTCATGCCGCGCGTTTGCCGGTAGACCGGTAGAGCCACTGTTAAATTGTGCCTTCGTAGGCTGTCGTCTCACGCCGTTGTAATCTCAAGTAAGTACTAATGGGGCGTTCATTTTCTGGTATAAGCTGGACCTGACTGTACTGTGGCAGGTAGCTTGAAGTTGGATCGCAAGGACTTAATGGTCGTCTAGTGCGGACCTTAGGCCTGTTAAAACCGGCTAGGTCATGGTGCTGCGTTTCAGTGCGCCAGTTGTAGTTGCTCATTAAACGCGAAGTACCTAACGTTTCCAGCCTCTGCATTTTACATGGCAAAACAACATAACTGCGTTTAACTGAATGTGGCCAATTCGCTGCGTGACTTCCTTATTGTTTGTCCGCTAATTTTCAGTTTTTTTTCCATCCCCGTATGCAGCTTGCGAAATTGCACATCGCTCACATTCGCAAGCTACTCATCTAGTCACTCCTATCCCACGTCATGTCTTCCAAGAAGAGGTCAAAGGTTGAGTCGGACAGCGATTCTGACTCCGGTCCTGAGGACGTAAGTTGCGGCTGCGTTCGCTTCAACAAGCGCCGCGCACCCCATCGGGCTACTTAAATCGTACTTGCAGAGAATGTTGTATACGTGGCCAGCGAGGCATTTAAACCCGCTGATAATGTCACGAAAGAAAAAACGGTCGGCTGGCACACCCTGTAGCACATACTTTTCACACCCTTGTTTCGCGCCTTGACTTCCCTAGTGTGCTGCAGAAGGAAACAGTGCCGCCTCCAACCTTGGAGCTAAAATGTTGAGTTTATTGATAATGAAGTACCGAATGTCATACAGGCGTCGGCGGGTTACTTGCGGCAACACAAACGGTAGATGATAATGATGAAAACGGGGGGAGTAAAATCGAAAAGCAGGCAATGCTCGTTGGAGTGAGTGCTGGCATTATTCAGTGAATATCCATATGGTGCAAAGAGAACATTTCCCTTATTATTGGCAGAGGAATCCTCCACAAAAGAAGGGGAAGGCTGCTGACAACAAAAGCAAAAGTGGTGCGTCTTCTTCAGGTGATAATGAAGATGGCAAGTTCTCGGTAGGTAGCTTGTCCATTTGATTCACTGAGAGTTATCTGTTTTCACGTCTATGCACATGCCTTTTATAGTGATGAAATCAACTTGCGCCGAAAGGTCAAGTGTTAAGCAAGTTAATCGGGGCCCACTAGCATCATGCAGTGGCACGAAGTTGACTTGCTGCTCCTTATGGAAAACTGTTTAAATAAAATAAATCAAAACTAAAAAATATACAGCCCTTTAGCAGTCTTGTTTTGTATCTTTTGTTTCACTTTTTAAAATTTTTTAAAGTTGCAGTCCCGGCCAATACATAAGTTCAAGATGTGTGCGTAGCTGGTTATGCATTGTAATGGGATGAACAGAGTGCATTTTAGGAAATAATGCAGTTTGAGAAATGATGATTCAGTGGCACACTACCTTGCTAAAATGAATGCATAAGGCTTAGTGCTGTAGAACTTGAGGTACAAGCAGCTCAATCTATTGATCTACGCTCACTTCAGCCACATCTTTGAGTAATGGTTTCTTTCCTAGCCTAATGTACAGAGTCGATCACACTTTTCTAGAGCGCTCGAGAGGTGCTGTCCAGGGGAAATAAAGCGGAATTTTAAAGCAGGTATTGACTTTCACTGATGATGGTTGCGCTGGAGAGCAGCAGAATAGACACGCGAACCGCACAGGCACCAGCGCCTTACCGCTAGCAAAGCAGCTGCAAAAAGACCACTTCATTTGCTCCGCAGCACTCCACCTGAGCGCTCTAGACAAGTGTGATTGACTCTGTACTGCTGCTTGCATAGAGATACCTTTGAAGAACTGGTTAGCTACAAACATGAAAGCATTGATGCACACACAAATACTGGGTGCAGTTGCTGCTACAGAAATGCATTCCCACCGATTGCCCATATGCAAGCCCATCTATTCTATCCAGGCTATCCTTTTAAAGCAAAAGCCTTTGCTAGCCTTATTACGAGAAAAGCCTTCAGCATGTGTTAGTGCGTGTACTCTTACATGGTGCAGAAAAACCCAGCGGTGGCAAAAAATTAGGGCGACGTCATACAACGCTTACAGCAAGATGAGCACTGCCATTTCAGGCAGTATACACCCCCTTTGAAAGAAGTTGGGACGGTAAAGACAGAGCGGTAAAGACAGATTTGAGCGAGAAGTAGTGGAGGCATTTTTTATTAAGAAAGCGGGAAGCGCATGCGTTAGTAGGCCGTCCATTTCAATTAGTGACTCTGAGGTGGCGTTTCTCGAAGGCTGTCTTTAGGTTTCAACGTTTGCAAGTTTTCTGCGTTCATTGTTTTTCATCGATGTGTTTTATCGGCCGAAAAGACGATTGTGTAGAAACCAATATTGTAGCACATTGACGCTGAGAGGTTTTCTCAAAGGTTTTAAAATTTTTGACGATAATTATAGTACATTGACGCTGGGAGGTTCCCCCGAAGGTTTAAGTTTTCATGTCCACCAAATTTTCCGCGTTTGTTGTTGGTCATTCTTTCATTATCACTCTTTGTGTTAAATTACGATTGTTGAGTTTGTGCGCTGGTTGCCTTGCCCAAGCGTGTGTGTATCTTTTGGATGATCGATTGCTTTCATGTGGGTTGCGCACTCATTTAATCTGGGGACTTATAAAGTAAGAATAATGCTGATATCAAGTGGATAGTGCAGAAGGCGTCTCTGGTCTGTAAAAGTAGCGCCTACTTCCGATGTTCTGACTATTGAAGAAATTGCATTTTGTTGTGTGATAAGCTTGTTGTGATACGGCTCAGTTGATGCATAAAATGTAGGGGTTTGGTGCAATAAACTTCAGTTGCAAGTTGGCGCCCGTCCTGTTGTGTTCGTGCCTCTTTGTCTTTGTCATTTTAGCGCCGTCCTAACTTCTTTCAAGATATGAACCAACTAGCCCAAATCAAAGTACTTCTTGAGCATATACCCCCCACTGGGTGATGTCAATGTGGCGCCAGTTTTCCTTATATTCATACCAAAACTGTGAGCAGCCGTTCACCTTACAGTGTTTTGGGTGGTGTCATGCAATTTCTTGTTGCATATAGCATACATCTCTTAGTTGGGTTGGAGGCTAGCTTACGACTGGTATTCAAACAGTGTCCGAGTGTTTCACTTGGACCTTTGTGGATTCAGCGTTCGGAGGTGTGTATTCGTTCATTTCTTAGTGCGCAACCTGTGTCGAGGTTGAATGCCTACAATGACTCTCTAATGCTTTCGCCTTCGCAGCACGCAAGGAGTCTAAGTGTCCTTTGAATTTTTTGCTCTCCTAGTTCATTGTCCTCTTCTTTCAAGCTTTCTTGGGTACCATGTATCATCTGTACTGTCTGTGCAGTTATGTTTGCTGTTTATGCTACATGTGTCCCTGTGCACGTGGTTTGCTTTTAAAAATGTGTGCTCTTTATGTTGACTGAGGTGAGCATGGATGCGGATTGTTGTCCAGGTGAGCTCTCTAGGGTGGACGCAAATGTGGATGAAAATCTGGCATATGTCGTCTCCGAGATGCTATGCCACCTTTTGGACAGTTCCCAAACTTGGCAGTTCACCATTCAGCATACGTTCACAGATGGCAGCACTATGCCATCGATGCAGGACTCGAAACAAAGTGTAGTATTGTAGTATCACTTGCTGTTTTTGCCATAACAGCTGCAAGAATGAGTTAACACTTCTCAGAGTGCTAGAAAGTGGGTAATTTTCTTCTTTAAAACTTATTGGGCATCTGTCATTTTGCTTGGTTGACGACTTATTAGTTACCAATCTGAGCCTGTTGGAGATAATTGAGGTACAGACTGGGAAGAAAGAAAAGCACTACATTTAAAAGTGTTGCTTGTATGTTGTCTTATTCTTTTATTGTTCCCATCATGCTCTAACTAAACGCCGCAAGAGCCGGTGCTGTCGCTGTGGTTGGAAATCGGGCACATTTTCGCTGACTTGAAAAAAAAAAAAAAAGAGGTGGTGGCCAAGAATGGATTTCTGCATTTAAAAGCAGGATCTTGTACTTGGTTCAGCTGCTATTCTGTCTTCGGAGCTCTAGCAGTGTATGGCTGCCAGAACTTCACATATTTGACACTTTTTTGCAAACGGCATAGAAAAAAATAGATGATCTCTGTCCGCATGAATTTCTACACGGCTTGCATATCTTTGGTTAGGCACAGTTGCTAGTTTAAGGAAGTATGACATGAATATTGGAAGGTGATGTGCCAGTGATGAGAAAGCTGTTAAACAAGTGCCATAATTTTGGAAGTTCTTCAGTTTTTGTCATGTTACAATTTTTGGGAAAAATAAAATGTAGTGGAGATGTGGCTATATATATTTCCACATTTAGCTGTTTGCATAGCCTCTGATTAAACAGGATTATCAGCTGCCATCTTGTCATTCGAAATGTTAAACTTATAATGCAGGCCTTAGTTGAGGCCAGCTATGGTGCAAGACTGGCCACTTGACTGTTCTATGCTTAAAAACTGTTGGAACACTGCACATGGCTGGTGTATATTAGCCATGTTTACAGTTTTGTTTGATATAACCATATTGTCCTTGTTTCTTTCCCATAAGAATTTTGTCCGCCATTACTGTCTTACATGTAAAACTAGTTTCCTACAAGGATTGTACTGATTGCTTATTTGTTGTTTTTGTTTTCATCAGATTGGGAAAAAGCGTTATGTCTCTGTGCGAGAGTTCAAAGGAAGAGTTATGGTTGACATACGGGAATACTACGAGGACAGCAACTGTGACCTCAAACCTGGGAAAAAAGGTTTGTTAGATAAAATGCTTTCCCTTTACAGCCGAGCCCACTTATATTGGCCTCAGATATAATAAATGCTTGCTTATTGCTAATGAGTGTGGTGCTACCATCAAAGTATGTATTAGAGCAACGAAAATTTGTCTCGGATACAACGAACAGTTTTGGACCCACCACTCGGTTATAGTGAATGAGGAGGCGCCATAAACTCTCCCTGAAGTTGAAGAGGTCCACGCTTCCAGCAAGTGTGGAGATCGAAGAGTGTCTCTCAGCCCTTGCAACCCCTCCCCGTAAAGAACATGTCAGCCCGAAAATGAAATAGAAGGCAACATTGAAACAGTAAGTAGCTGCCAGCCAAGTGCACGCTGATGCCTTCCGAGGGAAGCCATTGCCTGCGTGTTCACTGCTCAGCAAAGCATCCCCACTGGAAGAAGTATGGTGGGCGCAGAAAAAGGCGTCAACAAAAGTGAAGCTGCTGACCAACTAACAGTAGCAACTTTATAAGTTTGAATGCCATGCTGGTCACATGGTATGCGTCACCTACCCATTTGGCTCAATCTTTTGTGCTGCGGCTACATGCAGGCAGTGCCAGACAGCGGACAGTGCAGCTGATCAATTCTGTGCTACGATCGCTGTGCTACTTTTGTCGCTGCATGGGCCTAGGAATGATAGATGAATCTCTTAAAACGCGCGTGATCAGACTCATGTAGATTCATGGCAACACGTCATTGATGCATAGCTGGCCATATGTTTCCGGCGGACTACAACATCGCAGAGCCGCATGCTCTGACGAAGCCATTGAATGCCAAGTACGAGCACTCGCCTGCCGCTACGAATCTGATTAATGTGGCCAACTTGCCACTAGCCGCCATAGATGCTTCAACCGTGATTAGTTATAATATATCCTGTCCCTAAAGCTGATTGTTGGCGGCAAGGGTCTTAGCGACGAGAACATGACTGTCCTGGAGAGTCTGGAAAGAGGGCGGGAAGGTTTGCTTTGAACTAATAGACGCGCATAATGCAGTTTTTTTAAAAAGTAATCGTCACTTTTGGTGGACCTCATAATTTTGGCTGTTATATGGAGAGTTGACTTGCTGCAAACTTCGGATATAACAAACGGAATCCACATGACTGTCAGGTTCGTTATAAGTGGGCTCTGCTGTATTTGTTCCTTCCTGCAGCTTCTTTCGGCACTGCTGTCCATGGCAAAAATGCCATGGGATCTATTAATTGCTATCCTTGTCATTTTGCCTGTGGCTAGCTCATTCAGGATTTGAAAGTGGTCATAACTATGGAAAGGTGCTTGTTCCATATTATACTGTCCTCAGGAAACTGCTTATTTGTTTTTGTCGCATAGACAGTTTTACATATGTTTTCACTCACCCTGGCAGCACTGCCTCTCTAAAAGCAATGAGAACTGTTTGGCTTTATTGGCGTTAAAGTGCAGCACTGTGCATACTCTTGGTTGGGGCCTTAGGGAGAAGTGCCCTGTTACATACCGGTACTAGAGAGTGCAGACCGTGCCGTAAAAAGATCGCATGTGTCTCAGTGACACAGATGACCTAGCTTACCATGGTTTCTTGTTATAGCGAATGTCAAAAGAAAATAATTACAGCCACTTACCCTAATGAAACGGCAAGTGGTCAGTGGTCACTAGTTGGTTTGTGAAATAACTCTACAAGACGATAACACACTGCATAACAAGTTTGGTAATGTTGCTATGGTAGTGGGTTGATAGTTAACCATTAAGTAAGAAAATGTGCACAGTGGCGTTTTCCACGTGTGTTTGCTGGCTCTGGCCATTTCTTTCATCCGAATCATATGCCTGCGTTGTGGTTGAAAAATTCATGTGTATGGGTTTAATTATTTTTAAGCTGCACTGTATTGCTGTATGTGTTTTGTGTTGTTGGCTGTATTGCATTGATTTTGAGAATGAATTCCCCTGATGCGGATTTGAGGACAAATAATGCATCATGACGCCGGTGTTGAAGTCTAGAGAAAAGGCGGTTGGGGAAGTGTGATCGAAATCTGCGAAGGATGTCTTCATAAGAGGCGTTTGGAGGCATTTGGCGATATCTTGTTAGGGCCATGTGCCCCAGCCGTTGGTGATGAAAGGGCTTTGTGAGGCAAGACGCAGTGCTACATGCACGAGGAGTTCATGGGAGTGTGGGCGAGCCCACTCCACCAGACAGACAAAAGTAGCACGAGGCGCAAAATGGGAGGCAGACAAGGCGGCATTGACGAAAATTATGATTGGGAAACAAGGCTGAGACAGCTAGTGCTATAAAAAGACAGGGGCTTAGAACAGTGGCTTTGCATTCTGTAAGCCGTGAATGATGCATCTTCGATATTTACGACATTTTGCCTTGTGAACAAAGTATTACAAAAACTCTTTTTGAGCAGGTGCAGAAAAAGTATGCTACTGATGGTTTCCGATAGAAGTGTCAGCTTGAGCCATACTTTGGTGTTCTGAAGTCTGGCGACTTTAACGAAAGCAGTGGTTAAAACCCCTGGAGAAGAAATCTGAGGAAGTCTTTGTAACATAAATATATTAAAAATGCCTTCAGGAGTGGATTCCAAGAGAAAGCAAATGTATGGAGACGTAGAGTGTCAGTAGGGTGACTCAGATAATTAAGTTTGCCGGGATAAGGTGGCTGCATCTGGCACACGACAGTGTTAATTGGAGGTCTGTGGGAGAGGCTTTTGTCTTGAAGTGGACGTAATTGGCCTGATGATGATTGTTAGACATCAAATTAAAATACATAACATTTTCTCTGTTTACTGCTCAGTCCTTCGTTGCATTAAACAGAGCACTGCTGTTATGAAGGGAAGCTCAAGTTTGGCAGCATACTTGGCACCAGGTCCTGTTGTTTCAAAGGCTTTGAAAACCATTTGTCGCTGATAACGTTACCAGTAAGCATTGATCAACTAATAGAGGGCAGCATTTTGGAATGAAAGAAAATTGTTTTTTAGCTTGCCGGGTTAGTTTGTATATTAATGATTTTAATTTTGTTTAAGCTGCATTCATGCCATTTTCTGCTCACACTGAAAAATTCTTCGGATTGAATGAGAGTTCGCTTCATCTCACAGTTTTATTCATGTGTTCTGTGTCAGTTTATATATTTCTAGATGCTTGAAGTTTGGGTAATTTGTGCTCTCCTCTATTTTCACTTTCAGGAATCTGCCTTCAGCTGGACCAGTGGAATGCGCTAAAAAATCAGATTGATGACATTGATGCTGCTATACGGAAACACTAACTGTATAATGTTGGCAGCAAGTTTGTTTCGCACAGTAATTTCCAAAGTTTCACGACAAGCAAAGCTTGCATTTCCTTGACGCACATCCTGAAGCATATGAAATTTGTCATCTCATGCGTTTGTCATACTGACAAATGCTTTTTCAAAGCTGTATAATGTAATGAGTAAGTTTATTTCTTTTGATCTTCTTAAAGAGGAAGTTTTTTTTTTTCTCTTGGCTTCAATAAAATGTGTTGTGCATTTTATGTGGGCTTTGAAAGTAGAATGTCAATTGTTGTAGCCTCTCCAGTGGGACGACAGTACCACTCATTCTAGTTGCTTGAGTTTAAAAAACCTTTCACCTAAAACATGCGTTTCACCTAGGGCTGTTGGCAGTTCTTGAATGGGCTTTTTGAGTTAGAAGAGCGCTTTCTTTGATGTAGCATTGTCAGCGGTGGTGTGCACCAGAGTACAGCTAAGACATGTTTACTAGCAGGCTGGTTAACTGATGTTAGTTACTAGCAAATCATTGCAGTTAGGCTGCTCATTTATTAATGGGTTTGTAGCCCTGTATTAGTGATATTCATGTCAGTTTTTACATTGTCGAAAATGCCATTCTCGTCGCTGCTGCAGCATTTTAATTTTAGGCCGGCACACAGGCGACACCCCAGTTGCGCGACTGGAGAGCACTAGCCACGTCTACGAGCACACGTCACAGAGCAGTGGGCCTGTCGCCTGCCCTCTGCCTGCTTGCCACTTCCACCGGGGTGCTGTAAAAAGAGCATGTGACACTCGCACCGCTAGTATGTGCACTCTTGGGCGGGGCTAGCGCTCCCTGGCCGCGTGGTTATGTGCGTGTGTGGCTCCGAAATTTCGTGCGTTGCAGTGGCCACGACAATTGCAGTTCCGAAAATCTACAAACTGATATGAATATTACTTAAGGTGGCCTACAAACCTCCAGATAATTATCAAACTTAATAGTAATAGTTACATTCTCAGCTATTCAATATCAGTTCACGAAGTCTCATTTTCATTTCGGAGTTGGATTTCATCCCGTAGACTGGTGATGAGCTTAGTAATGTCAGGAGCAGAAGCTTTTTGCTCTCAAGTGACCGGTTTAGAAGATCCTTCGCCCGACATCACCGCGGTAACATACTCTCACTGCGGGCTGCAATATCACGTGGACCTTATCCATTTACTCTGGCAGTGTACTGCATTCGAAACAAGGAGAATGGCTGTGCAGTCCCTGCGGCGCACAGATACCTTACTGCGCTGCTCAGAGATACCAACGTGCAGCTTCTATTTGCTGCATACAATAGACACAACGGCCTGATCAGGGCGGTGTAGGGGTGCCGACTAAAGCCCTTTTGATTTGTTCCAGCCTTAAAAAGTGGAGAGTGCACTGACTTGGACCTTGACATGTCACTAACGTTCTATCCCCATTTCCCCCCACAGCGGTATTTGCCTTCCTCTCAAAATAAAGCAGCTGCTAGTTTATTTAAATACACTCAAGGGGGGGGCAGCCGGCGCGGAGGGATGCTCTGGGTGATGCCTCCTGGCGGCACTCGCTCTCCTGCGCCGCATTCTCACGGGCAGCCGGGAGCTGAGAGGGACATAATTGTTAGCATACGACCCATCAGCTAAAACATGGGGTGGTACCACCACCCACTTAGGCCACGCCTGTGAAGAAAAAAAATGCCCCTGATGGGATTCGTATCGTTCAGTTTAGCCTATATTACGGTGTAAGCCGTTTCACGAAGCCCACCGTGAGCCGTCGCGTGGATGAGGTCCGTTCAAGCTCGCCGATTGAAGCCGCCAGTAGAGAGAGATGAGAGGACGAATAGAGGGGCGGCGAATGGGAAAAAAAAAACTTGGGGCCCTTCTTAACCGCATTCTCGGAGAAGAAAATGCGATGACATATGGAAGTCGGCCCACCCCAGAAAATGAGAAGGGATTAGTAACTCTGTATCTCATATAATGTAACGGAAGCTTCCCTACCATTCTAGTCCGCAGATTTTGAAACTTAGTGGCGCTGAAGCTGTCGAAACCCTCTCTATCGTTCAGCAGAAGCCGGAAGTTTTTTAATGACAACCTGAATGCTATCGCATTAGATGGAGGGATGCTGTCGTAGACAGAAGAGCGAGGGCACAACGCTTGCGCAGTCGGAGCCGCGAAGGCCACGTGATTCGGTATAATCGATTCTGCCCCCCCCCCCCCCCCCCCCCCCGATCGACTGCAGCTCGGAAACAAAAGTATGAGAGGGAGCTCAGCCAAGATTCCCTTTGCGGGCGGCCAGGGGAACAATGAACCGAAAAAATGGTAGGGCTTTAACGCAGTTAAACAGAGTAGACGTGCGAAAACATGTGTCTAGCCTGATTGGCTCATGGCTTTGCTTTCCTGGGTCGTCGGCACGTCTGGCGGCGATATTACACTGAGGCTAATAAAATAATCGAGGTTAAGCTGATCTGATCTGTTTACGCCGCAGATGGAAGTTGATCAAAACGTGACGTGCAATGCGCAGCGTCAGGATATGTTTCAGTTTAACACGAGGCGTGATCGGCGGGTGTGATTGCGCATGACGAGTTGCGGGATGCGACCTGATTAAGTCGAGCTTGAAGCTTGTCAGGGTGGGTGTGGTTCCATGCAGTAAAGAAAAAAACTGCGGCGGTGGCATAGTGCTCTCATGGAGTGGCCAGCGAAGGTGATCTATTCGCGCCGCCGCTGGTTCGTATCCAAGTTGCGGCAGGATTTATTTATTTATTAAAAGTGAAGGCTTCAGCGATCATTTGGCTTTTTGCAGCACCTGCCACGGTGGCTCAGTGGTTAGGGCGCTGGGGTACTGATCCGGAGTACCTGGGTTCAAACCCGACCGCGGCGGCCGCGTTTCGATGTAGGCGAAATGCATAAGGCGCCCGTGCGCTGTACGATGTCAGTGGACGTTAGATTCCCAGGTGGTCGAAATTATTCCTGAGCCCTCCACAACGGCACATCTTTCTTCTCTCAGTCCCCCTTTATCCCTTACGGCGCGGTTCAGGTGTCCGCCGATATGTGAGACAGATACTGCGCCATATATCCTTTCCCCAAAAACCAATTTCATTTCAGCTTTGGTCGTGAAGTAGAGCTTTCGCTCTAAAACCAGCGCGCATGGATGGCGCAGCAGTGCTCTGCCGCAGTGCATATGGGTGATACGAAGAACACTCGTCGCATTCGCGAGGCTCGACACCGCGGCGCAGGCGAGACCTAGTTGTGCTCGCCGCCGCGCAAGATGCCGATCGGCGGCGTAGCATGGCCGAGGAACTACGTGCGACGAAGGCCTCCTCGCAGCAGCGAAAGCGGCACCGGCTCTTTGCTTTCATTTTTCTCCGTGGAAGATAACGCCTTGGCTACAGGCTCCTGCTTCACGGTAGTTGCGAGGCCGCTAAACGTCTTTCATTCGCATTCATGTGCAGGCAGAGCCACGTTTTTTGGACAGTTTGCGTCTCAATTTTGCAAGCCTCTTACCACGGGAAGTGGCTGTGGAAATGCGCGCTTGTGTAAGCCAAAATTCCCCCCTTACTGCATCACATATTTACGTTATTGATCGCATCGATGACATTGCAGTTATTTTCCGACTCGTATGGCACATCGCGTCAGACCCGCCGCGGTGGCTCACTGGCTTTGGCGAGCGGCTGGTTATGCCGAGGTCGCGAGTTCGACCCCGGCAGCGACAGCCTTATAGTTGGAGGCGAAATACAAAAACGCTCCTGTGCTGCGCAATGACAGCGCACGTTAAAAAGCTCCAAGTGGTCTAAATTAATCCTGAGCCCTCTACTACGGCATCCCGCAAAGCCTATCTGTCGCTTCGGGCCGTTAAACCACAAAGTTTACAGTGTAAGTACAAGCTAAACAAAAATAAGCGCACATGGGAGTAAAAAATGAATAAGCTGCACTCTAGGGCTTTTAGGTGGAGGGTATGCTGCCCAAGTTTCGGAGTAGATTTACTAAATATGCGGAATCCTTACTCTTTGCAGCGGAAGTATATATTCCCATTGTCAAGCATAGTAATTGATGCTGTGAGCAATGTTGGGGGGGGGGGGGGGGGGGGGGTGAGGTTAGCAAGTAGAAGAGATTGAAACCTCGATCAAAATCTTCGTAACTGCTAGTGTATCATGTAGATAAGCCGAATGCGATGCGTGCAGTGTCTTCGGCGCGCATGCTGTGTTCCCTTTCACGTCACGGGTACAAAATGAGCGGAAATAAACGCTAGGGGCGTGTTCGTTTCTCAGAACTGGTCCCGGCGGTTACTCTGTCGACACCACGAACGATGCATGATGTCAGCAGTATACAGACGCCACTGCCACCGTGCTCATGGTGAAGAAGCGTGGAACTTGTGAAGCCCCCGCAGCCACTACACTTCCCCGACGAAGTCAGTAAGCAGTGGAAACTTTTCAAACAGAAGTGAATTTTTCTTGGTTGCTTCCGAGCCATACAAGCAGCCTCGACAGGGTGCCGCGAAGATTTCTTTACTGGTAACTGTGGCAGGCGACGACGCATTGGAAACTTACAACTTCACCTTCGGTGACGACGAGAGCCGGGAGAGTTATGCAACTGTCATCGTCGCATTCGACACTTACAGTGCAGCGCACCTAAACGAAGTACATGGGCGCTACCTGTTTGTGTCTAAGTTCCAGGTGAGCCAGTCGAACAGTTGTTCAGGGACCTCACGAAGGTGTCTCATTCCTGCAACTTTGGCACTATGACAAAGTCATGCATCTCGTGACAAACTATAGTTTTTTGAACCAATTATGATTAAGGCAAAAGCTGCTGCAGGATAACATACCCTGGCTAAAGCGGAAGAGCTCTGAAGGGGTGCGGAAGGGACCGTTAATGCGGAAGACGGCATACGCCAGAAGCCTCCATGGTCGGCTCTCTCTCAAGTATATATGTCATCGCCAGCTGACAAGCAAGAGGCGCAGCGCATGCTTGGTGTCGTGAACTGTTTTGTAAAGTATTCTCCACCATTTACAGATCGAACGAAACTGATGCGCGAGTTGATAAAGAAGGATCGTATGGACGGTAAACCACGCTGAAGAATGACAACTGATTTGCGGAAGTCTGAGCAAGGGCCCTGTACTGGCGATATTTGATCATACATAAGAGTGACGAAGGTAACATCTAATGCTTCGCAAAATGGAATCGGCACGGCTTTCTGCCAGCGTTACAAGTAGTCTTAGAAGTCTAATGCTTATGCCGCACGCATCCTAACAGAAACACAACGAAGATACTTTCAGATATAGAATAGCAGGCTATGGCTGCTGCGTTTGGGAGCGAAAGGTTTCATCATTCTGTGTATACGGACGCAATGTTGTCCTCGAGACAGACCGTTGACCGCTAATATCGATTTCAGAAAAGCCGATTGGAGAGATGCCACCCGGATTGCAGAGAATTTTCTTCGTTTGCTTAGATATACCACTACAAGCTCTAATTTGCTTTCTTTGCCAACCGTAAGTATCCAGTAATGTTAGTGACGGAAATCTACTTCAGTGCTTCGGCAGGTGGGCGCTCGGCTACTGATCCGGAGTTCCCGGTTTCAAACACGACCGCGGCGGCTGCGTTTCGATGGAGACGAAACGCTAAGGCGGAAGATATGCAGCGCTTTGTAAACACTTCATAATCGATAAACTGCCGATGACGACTGTTAAAAGGAAGACTGCCGATATCGGCAAGTTCTAAGCTTATAGACAGAACCCACCTGTATTTTTCTATAGAAATAACAATCGTCTTTAATGAAAGCGTCTGTTGACGCAAACTAAGATGTCCGTAAGAGGGCAGCGCGAAATCGGAACGGTATAGTTTTTCCAGTGACTCTAGGAACGGTACGCAGAAATAACCATGGAAGCAACACTGAAGACAGGGTGGGGGCTGCCCTCTTATGATTGAAGTACGAACCAACTGATTCAAACAAATTTTATTAAAGATGTCCCCCCAAAGATTAACTATTGAGGACCTGGCTAGTTCATTGAGGGGTTTTAGACGTGGCGTCCTCAAAGATATCTGTCCAAGCAGATAGATAGGCAGAAGACGTAATTGTCATTGTTATCAAACCTAACATACCCTGCGATTCTGAACAAAAGCATTTTTTGGCGGGGGACCGTTTATGAACGCATTTTTTTTTCATATAATGTAAGATGTCACTTTAACAATCGATATATCCGCAGATCACCCGAAGTCAGTCTTTTTTTAGTTTTTTTTTTCTATTCACGTTTTTGCTATTGTCAAAAGCGTTCCCTATTGCTTTTCTATGGCAGTCTTAACTGTTCGATGCGATCGCTGGCAACGCTTTAAAAGAAAGATTTTGCCGCATATCCGAAGAATGGGCCATTACCTTCAATATTTCCATACAGTGTCTTACAATTTTCGAATTCAAAAATTTTTGCCCGAGAAAGCTGGACTTGGTAGTTGGGGAGCCATTAGGGAAGAAGTGTCAGAGTTTTAACAGTTAAACCAACTGTAGTGCGAAAAAATGGGCCCGAAGTCCGGAAGTAGTATTAGTGGACGAAGAATACGCGGTGTGCAATGCACAGCACAATAGCCTAGAGGTCCTCTTGCCTTGCACTTGTTTTGATGGGGTTTTTTCAAGCATCTTATCATGTTAGTTTTTTGCCTCCCACTTTCTATTGCGGACATACTGTATTAGTTCCGATACTGTATTAGTTCCAATTAGTGTGTCGTGAACAAATTGTTTGCGAAATGTGGCAAGCAAGGACTACACCCTGAAGTGTATGTTGCTGTTTTGATTGACACCATCCGATTTTTTTGACAACACAAACCCAGACTTGGTCCCACGTCCCTGCATCTTGGCTGCATCACTAGGCAAGCCGGTTCGGATCGCCACGACCGCAGCGAGCAACGACGAGAGAGAAAAAAGGCGTGGCGAGGCCGAGCTTCTCGCCTCGTAGACGCATCGCAGACGGGCTTCTCACCCACCTGCTAGAGAAATCCCTGTGTGCCTCCAATGATTTGAAGGCTTTCATTTCTTCCAACGTCACAAAGTTGGAAGAGTACTTGTTGTCCCCTACGTCACTTCAGGAAACACATCAACGCCCATATCGCCGTGTCGACTACCGGACGCAGCGTGTACGGACCCATGTCGTCGCAAATTTTCATTTTGTCTGCGTAGCGTACGCGCGCCGATCGAATAATTTCATAGTAGTAGCCTGCACTAAATGGCCCATTCTTCTGTGGAGTACGCATCGTGCCCGAAAGGATAGGAAAATAATCCAAAGCGTTCCAGGAGCGGTCAGGCATCGCATGCAGGGCGGATGGACGGGGACGGCTGAACGGTTCGGCAGCGTGGCCGCCAGCATAGAGTTTCTTACCATTATTAACTAGAGGGAAAGCTGGCACCCGCCTATGAGAGTTTGCATGGAGTTTCCTCGAGACCGCCTGAGCAACCATGGGCGCTCTAAGCATCATGGGGCGGAGAGCTAGCGGCTGCAGAACCACAACTTTTGGCCAAAAATTAATGAAAAAACAAACGTTGTTCGATGATTAAGAATGCCCTAACATTCAATATCTTGTCTATAAATTGCAACAAACGAGCGGAAAAGCATGTAAATATAAAGTTCGCCCAAAATAAGCGATGGCTTGCTCTCCTATTGGCCAAGTATTGCAGACAACAAAATCTAACATTTCGTGCTTAACAGGCGCTTTTTTTAAAAAAAAAAATATGTTTTTAAAAATATTTTGTCATCTCAACACTTTAAGAGGTTTTTTAATGGCACTTCGGAAACAAAAACCCTTTTATTGGCGTCGTGTGCTGTTGCGTTTTCGCTACCATGGCTTTTGCGCAGTACGTTTGCGCCAAAGTCATCTGCGCCGTGGACGGAACGGGACATCTCAGCAGCGCCACTCTCTGTTCCTGAAAAACCCCACTGTCCCGCACCAAGCAGCTCTCCGCTCCATGATGCTTTGAGCGGCCATGGTGGCTCAGGTGCAGCGCCGCCAGCTTTCCCTCTAGTTAATAGTAAGAAACTCTTTGGCCGCCAGCGCTTGATGGGGGCGGAAGTGACGTCACGTGCAAGCTATGTATCAGGAGCCGTATATAAGGCTAATTGTTAAGGAAGAGCTAATCAAACCGATACAACTGAAATCTGTCCGCCAAGGTTGTCCATTAACGCCTTTGTTGTTTGTCCTATATCTTCAACCATTCTGCCTCAGTATTATTAACAGCGCGACTATACGTGGTTTCTCCCGGGCTCATTGAGAAATTAAGTTTTTAGCGTATGCTGATGACGTCGCCCACTTTTATTCTGACAAAAAGAGTGTACTTGAGGCATTAAATTTGAGTGAACAATTTTGAAAGGTATCAGCGGCTCTTAATTTCGATCAATCCAAACGATTTTGGTTGTGCCATTGGGGTGCTAGGCCAAGTCATTTAGGTGGCATAAGCTGGGACTGCGTTGCCATTCAGTAACTAGGAATAACTATGCACCAAATTCGTAACTGTGGAGCCTACTGGGATTTACAGATAATGCCCACGAGGCGACAAACCCAGGAATGGATGAGTCAGGAACTGTCAGTGTTTGCTCGGGCTCGAATCTGCAACATTTTTTATGTCGCCTTTCCTATTCGCACCGACTGGACAGGCTCGTAAAGGGCCTTTATGGAGATTCCATAAGGAAGCTGCTGACATTTGCAATTTTCTCACTTTGACTTTTCTTTAGATTACCTGTATGGCCTCTCCAGAAGGCAGATGTCTCAGGTACTTGCTGAGTATTTGTTCCCTATACCGTTGAATCGGCAACCTTTTTTGGAGTTTCTTAACGCCAGTGTTTTAAAACGCTCTAAGCAAATGTTCATTTCATCTGCTGCAAAAACGTTCTTCTTTAAATTGCACACATTGACGTTGCTTATCAAGGCATGGCTTCACGCTAAGGAGGTTAGTGCCATGGACGATGAATTGCCGCCTTTGCAATACGGCGGAGACCATTGACTATTGCTTCGTTGTGTGCAGTGATGCTATGTTCTTCTGGAACATATTACACGAACGCTTAAGAGGGACATTAAAATAACACCCTACAGTAATGACCTTGTGTCACACCGTGACGGTAAACGAGACAATTTACGTATGGCACATGAGTGAAGATTAAGCAGATGATCAGGCATTCGTTTATTTTTGAAGTTTTTGATACAATACAACAGCTACTTATAACCCGGAGGACATTTTTGACATATAAGGTCGTAATTCGCCGTTACTTTTCAGGACACTGCAAATTGTTTATTACGATGAAATCACCTGATAAGAGCCGATAACGTGTGAACGCACGCCGGGAACACGAGAAAATTGATTAGTACAAGTGCATGCTCATGTCACACACTCCAGCTAGATGATCGAAGGAACACAGTGTTAACACGCAGCTTTTTATTTGCGATTGCGTTGAAGCGCTACATGGACAGTCTGCTAGCACAGATAACATTCTCGAATCGCTGAAGTGAAACCTTGTAGCTTGCAGAACGGAAACTTTACCATTCTGACTAAACAAGGCTGAAGGCAAGAAGTGATATTACCCTACCTTTTGGCATGCAGGGTGATTGTGCGGGTTTATATCTACTTCCTCTACCACTAGTGCTGTTTCCTCTACTGCTAGGGGTCCTCACGCTAACCCTTTCACCGCAATCTGAAGTTATATGTTTCGAAATGCTCTGTAAATACGGCCCTATCTAGAATTGTGAATGTGCGTTGCATTTAATAGCCCTGGTTGGCTGCAATGGGGGCAACCAGGCGCCGAATTCCACGGTGAGCTCTCGGAGCAGCTGCGCGTCCCCGACGGCTCACCAGGAGGAGTCCGCGGTCGTACATCCTCTCGCCAAGCAGCTCGCAGATGAACGCGCAGCAGGCCATTCCGCACATGGCACCCCAGAGCAAGAAGAAGGGCGTGACGTCACTGAGGCTCAGGCTGTTCACTGTTAAGTCACCGGTGTTGATGCAGCGCTGCCAGTTTCCCCGGCTTTCCTCCATCCACTTGGTCCAAAGGCCGGATTCCTGCAGGCGGCGGAACCTGCGCCAAACCCCGACTTTCCTTAATGTGCATTTCAGTATGCCACGCATAAAACGCTATACATGTGCACCGCGCAGCACATGCCGTGGGAGAGCACTGCTGAATCGTGAGCGAAGCTCGTCGACCATCTCGGGCTCTTTAACGTACCATTGGGGGCAAAAGTGACAGACCCCCCTCCAAGTTCCGGCACGTGCCAGTCTGCGTGGGGGCACCACCTGACAAAGCGCCTGTGATGTCGAGACCGGCGCAGTGGGCGCGTTTCGACAGCAGAAGAGCTTTGTCAGGTGGCGCCCCCACGCAGAGCGGCACGGGTCGGAACTTAGAGGGGTGGTCTGTTACTTTTGTCCCCGATGATGCGTTGACACCGCATAGCACACAGAAGTCTTGTGCGTTTCGCGTCCATCGGATTACTCGGAAGGTGCATGTTTTGTTACTAGGACAAGCTAGAGCACTAACAGTTGCCTGAAAGGGTATTGCAAATCTGAAGTCTAATAGGCATATACCGTATACTGCTACGAAAATAGCAGTGTTCTGTTGCCTCTTCAAATAAAATATGTATACTCATGAAAGACGGGAAAGTTCTAGCGAAGTTGAAAGTAGCTACCATTCACTGCTCATTTCGATCCAGCATGAGAACCCTTTTCCTTGATACCCCTGCCAGCTTCGGAGGAGGGATGCTTACTGGGAGGTGAGTCGCGTGTAGAAGCGTTGATCTAGGTGCCTGGAGTACATGTGGCTGGCGGCGTTCGACTCGATGGGCCGACTGCCCATGACGAAATTGCGCACATTTCGGCGCTCACAGAAGCTGGCCATCCAGTAGAGAAGAGATTCCTGCTCTGAGATAATCGCAGCTCGCCCCGTGGCAACAGCGGACAGCGTTTCGTCCGAGAAGATCTTGCCAAGCACGGGCATGGACCGTCGGCTCCGCGCTCTGTCCCACACCGCCTTCACCGCCGCTGAGGGAATTCTCTGCGTGATGTTGTTTTTGGGAGAAAAAAGAAAACAGAAAACTGGACCACGAGAATTCGCAGAGCATGCGGAATTTTGGAGCAAAATATTGCAGTGAAATTCAAAGGGGCTACCGAAGAAGCTTTATTTGGCGTAATGAAAGGGCGTTCGTTTTTAATGCGTCGCATGCAAGACGGGAGTACCGTTTATGGGAGCCACCAGTATGAGGTCAAAAGGCCTCTTCAACATTATTCTTTATGACTTACAGTTTGTTCGTGTTCGACTATTCTATATAAGGTCACCTAGGCTGAACAGGGTGGCTTCCTGGCCCTATGGGGCCGGGATATAGGCGCTCTCACCAATGTGACGAGGGCTCCTTGTCACCGGGTGTATCTGTTGCTAAACCGCCGTCGTCGTTTCGGATGACTCGGCTGTTCCGACGCATGTCCTTTCAATATTTTGAAGCGACAATCTTCACTACGCTAGGTAAGTCAGTCTTCGGGTAGACAGCACGACGACCTTGAACGACCTTCAGCCCAACCATTGATAGCCGTGTGTGACCATATGTGGTACAGTTATGGTGTCTAGCCCTCTAATATTTATAATAGCCTTCTAATATTTATAAGCAGCACCAGATCCACAAAAATTCAAATGTTCTGTGAGGAAAGAGATGGCGCTGCAATAAATGCACTCTCGGTAGGCGCTTGAGCAGCGCAGTGAGGGAAAGGATGCAGAAGGGTGTGACAATGGAGGGAGCGAAGGGTGCTCCTCATGTCTGTGGTCGCTGGAGTTCGAATAGCGTGGATCGAACGGAATCTAGTTATTAATATGATATAGCGCCTGAAATCCTTCTCGAGGAAGTGGTCTTCCCTTCACAAGCACAAAGCTTGTCTCGGATGTGTACGCTGGACTGATATTAAGGCGTGGTGCTAAGATGAAGCTGCCAGCATACTTTTACCTTAGTCCAGCGAGCATGTGCTCCTATAGCATACTTTGCGAGGGAATTTTGGCGGGATACTTGGTGCATGATGTTAGATGAAGAAAACAGCGCTAAAAACAAGGCTGCGACAAGACTACACAGCGCATGCGTACCATTCTCACGGCCTTGTATTTAGCGCTGCTTCCCGCATTTAACGTTATGTTCTGGAAATTAAATGACGAACAACTCCTCTTTAGATATAGTCGAATCGTGTTAATCGAAAATCGAAAGGGATCCATACTTATTTGTACTAAACAGAGCACGCTTGGAGCGAGGAGCTCATGCACTGCGTTGCTCTTGTAGCCGCACTAGAGACGCATCAGTACGCACATCGCTAGTGAGTGAATAGGAGACATTCACATGACGTCACTGGCGCCGCTCTGTGGTAAAGCGACCAGCGGTACAAGGCGGGGGATTTGATTGATTTATGAGGTATGAACGTCCCAAAGCGACTAGGGCTATGAGGGACGCCATAGTGAAGGGCTTCGGAAATTTCGACCACCTGGGGTTCTTTAACCTGCACTGACATCGCACAGTACTATAATTTTGCCTCCATCGAAATTCGACTGCCGCGGCCGGGATCGAACCCGCGTCTTTCTGGTCAGCAGCTGAGCGCCATAACCACTGAGCCACCGCGGTGGCCTTCAGCGCACCGGGTGATCGATTGGCTTCACTGCACGGAGCTATGGTCAGGCGCAAGTTATTTTTTCGGGATGAACGGCGGTATTTCTAGAGATAGCCGTGCAACATCTTGGCCACATGAAGTAGAGAAATGAGAAAGAGCGGCAATAATACTGCGGGCATGCCTATAACATGTCCGTTCACACAAAAAAACTAGTACAGCGGTACAGGTAGAAAAGAAATTCTTCCCGGTGGACAGCAATTGGTGTTCTTGGGCTGGTTGTCTATAAAAGTAATCATCGTGAAAAACTAACCCAAACTACCTGTCATCACCCTCGCGCTCACTGAAACTACCAATATTGAAAAAAAAATGATCGCGACGGCCTGAAAAACGACACAATCCAGGTAGTATTACGAGACGGTCCGAATATTGGGGAGTCTCCATGCTCACTAAGAAAAGTCGCGCACCGCGCCTTTCATTCCCGCACCAAAAATCACCACCTCATAGCAGGGTGAGAAATTACTCAGAAACTGAAAGATGATTTCTTGGACTACAGAAATGACAGGATAAGAAGGGAGAAAGTCATTTGCAGCATTGAAATAGCGCGCAATATCTATGGGTAACAAGTAACGCGTGCTCAGTGGACATGAGATGTAATGCGTCACACTGGTTGTATTCCTTTCCTTTAATTATGGGGCAGGTGCTAACATCGCGTTATCGCGTGAGCGGGTTTGCTTAAGGTTGGCTGCCTTGGAAGAGCTTTTTTTTTTCTTTTCCGAATAGATTCCAAATAATGCAGTCACCTTCATGCCGACATCAGAAATGTAACTCGACTGCAGACAGATGCAGATATGTCATGAAAGAGATCTGGGCATCATAATTATAGAAGAGAATGTCATAATTCTAGTATGTATTGAGAAGGGTCGTCGTTGGCTTTTAATAGGGAGTATGCGTCTTTCTTCTGAGTGTTTATGCACCACAGAATTGACCACCGTGTTTTAAAGCGGTCGGTTCTTGTTCAGTTGTAAAGCATTCAACACCCGTGAAGCTGCAACGCAGTCGGGAATAGGGCGCTTTTGTAGATATCATACCGCACAATATGGATGTGATAGCCCTTCTTTGCACCAAATTTGGGGGATGCAAAGGTGCGCGTTATAGACGTAGTCGTCATCATCACAATAGACCAATAAACCAATAAGCGTAGTAACATATCCTTAAGGTGCAAACTCCTTTGGAGGGAATTAAGGGTCTTGGCCAACGCCTAATAATAAGCGCGAGTTTCGCCATCTATGAGGCATGCCCTAAAATGTGCAAAGCCTTTACTGCAATTCATTTCACACTCACTTGGTCTCACCAAAGCGATATCATGTATTCTTCGCCTTTTAAATATTAGTGTTAGGCGCCTAGTTACAACTACAGGTTTTTAGCCGGTCGTTAGTAATAGCCATATCAGTTTTTAGAATTTACAAAACTCGATTACTTTTGCCGCTGTGGCTCAACAAAATTTAGCTTTTTTTGAATAGTTACGTGACTGGAAAGGTTGGTTTACCTGGATGCTTTTCGAAAGCGCATGTATTTTTGCATGGTGTAGCCGAAACTTGTCGAGCCGCAGCACCATGATAATCGCGTTTTTGAAATTTTAAAAACTGATATCACTGTTACTAACGAACGGCTAAAAATCTCTAATTGCAACCGGTTGCCTAGCTGGGATAGTTAAAAAGTTAATTATCAGAAATTAGTTGACCAACTTGCTGTGTAAGGCAATTCACCGGCCTCCCAGTGTCCGCTAACTGGTAATACTATGCCACAAAAGCCATATTTTTACTCCAGAAAGCCTATTTTTCAAAATTGCTTAAAGTCATCCCTGAAACACCCTGTATATATTTCCCCTTTTTGCCATGAAACAAGCAATGGCGTACCTGTGGAATCACCTCGTAGACAGTGCCGCCGGGGATGAAGGGCGTCAGGTCGGGTCTGTTCGCTAGATCCTCCACGCTGTCCACCTCCGGTCGAAAGTTGAAGACCGCTTGCCGTGACTTGAGCAGACTGCCGAACGTGTTGGCCATCACGAGAACCGTTATGAGCCACGCCGCCATAAGCAGCTGCTGCGTTGTACGGGGAAAGAGCCGTGGGCTGCCTGTGCAAAGAGTTTAAAGATGCAGGGTACGGCTGCGTTTGGGCGCCGTTTGCAGGATCGGAGCAGCACCCGCAGCGGAGAGCCGGGTGGTGCTCGCTTCTCTGTAAAGCTATGTTTGCACGCGTGGGAACCGGACGATCAGGAGGCAGTCGTCCCTCCTTATCTAACGAGTCCTTTAAAACACTGAACTCGTGTTCAAATAGTGGAAACTTAGGACTTTTGTGCGCCCTGGTGTTAATCCTGTGGCTAGACCACAGGAGTATGCCATTCTCTTGGCTTTAGTTTGCATTTCATGTATTGGTATGGTGGAGCAATTGCCGGGAGAATTAACGCAATGCTAATTCCACGTTTATAGCCAACGACAACCACAACCTCGGCATTGGTGCAAGCGGTGCATGATTGCGCCTTTTTTTTTAGCGGTTATACAGTTCTTACTTGATAATAGAGAGTTTTAGCATAGCGCTGCTCTACAGAGCGGCTGCCCTAGGCGCCAGCTGCACGTGCGGAAATGGCTCCGAAAGCGCATACAAACCATTTAGCGAAGCTTGATCCCCGCGGAAGCAGATCACGGTAGCGGTCGCGGATCGCACCGTGCTAAGTCTCTCTAGTCGAAAGTTACCGTGTATACTTCGCCGTTTAGTGGGTTGGGCTGGTGCCATCTGCGCATGCGCGGACTGTCTGAAGCACCGAAACTAGTGCAGAAAAGTGATCGGTTATTAAGAAATTAAAGGCGCGGTAACTGTCTCACCTCGCGGTGGGCACTTCAACCTCATCGTGAGGAAGGCGGGAGTGAAGGAACGAGAGAAAAAGAGGTGCCGTAGTGGAGCGCTCCGGAATAATTTCGACAACCTGGGGCTGTTTAACGTGTGCTGACATCGCACAGCACACGGGCGCCTTTTGTGTTTCGCCTCCATCGAAACACGGCCGCTGCGGTCGGATTCGATCCCGGGTACTCCGGATCAGTAGCCGAGCGCCGTAACCACTGAGCCACCTCGGCGGGTACCGAAACTAGTACACGGATGGATGCGCAGCTGGGGTGATACGGTGAAGGCGCCATACCTTCTTTAGAACACTGCAGTGCCAGCGGTGCTTGCATTGCTCCCTTCTCAGTTTCACAACAAGTCAATCGGCCTGAGACGCTTTCACTGAAGCGTACCTAATTCATAACGGCGCCGGAAACGAAGGCGGTATAGGCAAGTGCATCAATATTTCACCGTCGGGAGATCTCTTAAAAGAACGCGGTAGATAACTAATGGTGAAAAATATGTACTTATTGACAAGGGCTCTACTGTAATAACAAAACTGAGTTTGTATAAACTAGGAACGGCAAAAATTTTGAAATAAAGGTATCCCCACCACCGACCAATTTCGGAAGTTAAACTGCGGTACATTGTCAGAGTTCTTTGTTGCGCGGATCCCTGAGGCTAGACTGTAACGCCATTCACATCCAGCTGCAGATCACATGGTGCTTTTTTATCAGACGTCACAAGTTTAATCGAGTTGCGGGAAGATTTTTAAATGCACTTTTCGCAGCAATAAAGGCGTCTTTTACTGCTAGAAAAACATCAACGTAGCCAGAAAACGCCACATAACTGGCGTGCGGTGCTTGCATTTCATTAGATGCTGTAGACAATGTTTGCAATGTAACATTTAGCTCTGTTTTATTTTGTACTTATTATCGTATTGTATCGAAAGGGAAAATGTCTAAAATGAGATATTTTTCGGAGAGTAACTAGTCTCTTATTGTATTAAGGCTATAGCCTTTAATGGCTCATACTCGCGTCCGTCCGATACATTTTAGGTGACGTGACCTTGTCCGTCCGTTAAATTTTAGGTCACGTGTGTTTGTCCGCCAGTTACATTTTAGGTCACGCGACCTTGTCACGTGATCACAACCTGCCAACTGGACTGTGAGCGAACTGCCCACTGTAGCGGGTGGTGTGATCCGCCACAAAGCAACAACTGCGCATGCGCAGCGTGACGTCACCGCTCAAATTCAAATCAGTGCAAATAGTGGCAAACGGCTTTCGCCTTCCCGCAGTTAAGATATGTCTAAGTGCCTCCAATGAATTTTTTTGATTCCCATTTCCTGATCATAGGTGACTGCTTGACCAAACTTTGTTATGCTATTTGTGTTTTTGTATATTTTGCAAGGGGCCGGGGCCCTTGTCAGGTGTCCTGTCGTCTTCAGCCTCGGCCCCTTCTTGGACTGTGTCCAAGGAAACATTAAAGAAAGAGAGAAATGACTTAATTTAATAACAAGATCAACTCTATGTAGTTTGCAGTAGTTGTTTTGTCCCTTTAAGAATCAGTGTTCACAGTGCACTGACCTTTCCAGATCGACAGTCTCAAAGGGCAAGTACTCGCCATGTAAATACAACAAAGGACTCGCCGCCTTAAAATTAAGGACTCGCCGCACTTTCAGCGAAGAGCAGGCCGAACAGGTCCCAGCCATAGTTGCAGGTTCCACGGATGAGCTCGCTGTAGCTTCTCCGGCCTGGATGCTTGGGCAACCACCCACCGAGGGCCACCAGAAAGGCGATGATGGCGAGGCAGACGAAGACGATGGCCCAAACCTGAAAGCCAAAATTTCATGACAGCTGCTGTCATCTACAGCTTGATTCCAGAGGATGAATTGATGGAATTTACTACCGACCTGAACAAGCTCCAGTCTGAGTCTGGAGATGCAGCTAAAAGCTAAAGCTATGCTGCTTTGTGCAAGTTTATTAGACGGCGCAATACTGCACTGATGCCTAATGTTATCAGTGCCAACCCCAACTGATGCATTTGCTCGATTAGCAGCAGACTAAGCCAACCACATGTTACGACTGTCCTGAGTTTGTTACTAGCAAGTAGCTAACAAGTACTAACAGGAATGAACAAGTAGAGATACGCGCATTAACGAATTTACGCATGTGGAGGAGAAGCTGCGATTACTGACAAAGCTACATGTCTTCGGGTAAAATATTTTCACGGTTCATATTCTTTGTCTGTAGGGTTCGCCTGTGCCACGGTATCTGTGCAGAGGTGATCGTCAATTTTAATAATTGGCGTGATAACGATTTACGTCGCCGTTGGAATTGCCTTGAAATACAGTGAACACTCTCCAAGTTTCTCAAGATAGCAAATGGCACCTCCCTTTGAGTGTAGTGGTTATCTCGATTAGGTTACTCTGCAAGGCAAGCGCTATTTTTCTTAGAAAAATTGTGTTCCAATTAAGGATGCGGTAATTGCGACTTCAGTGCTGTGCACTGGCTAATTTTTAGTTTACAGAGTACTTTGGTCGCGGTAAAGCGGGGTGGGAAAATTGGGGCGGGGCACTGCGACGATCTAAACTGCGTGAGGCGAAAGGCTTTCTGCGCGACTTTGGCTGCTACTGTTTCTGCCTCTGTGATTTATCATTAAGTAATTATTAACCAGTTAATTAATTAATTACCGTTTAACATGAATTGCTAATCCTTATTATTTACTAATTACTACATCCGGCGTTTTTTTCGCCCATTGTGTTTTTTTACACCGTGCTGTGACGACTTCCTGTGGATGCGACGTCTCACCGTTTCTTTGATGGAATTTTTTGACATTTTTTACTGTAATTAAATAATTACTCTATAGTCATCAAACGGTTTCTAGGTTTATTTTTGCCTCCTCTACCCGATGCAACCATTTTTTTCTCCTATCTTTATTAGTTCCCGAGTTATTTCACTACGCTGTGACGACTTCCGGTGTATGTGACGTCCCACCGTTCCCATGGCTATATCGACGTCTGTGCTATTTCGACGCAATTTTGACATTTTGGCTGCAACTAACTAATCACTTTACAGTCACCAAACTTAGTTTCCAGGGTTATTTTTTCTCCTCTATTTGAAGTGATCATTCTTTTTCTCATATCTTTATTCCCACTAAACGAAGCGTCACGGACGGACGGACACGATCGGTGGCCGCGAGCATGAGCCATTAAAGGGAAACTGAGGAGAAATTGAAGTTGGCTTGTATCGATATAATACCAGCTTTTGATCACAAAAACGCCACTCTTACTGAAAACAAAGCTCCTGTAAGGTAGAAAATATCAAGAACCAAAATACAGGTATCGCCGCCTCAGGCCAATCTGGCAAGTACAAGCGTGATGACGTCATAGGACAAGAGACGCCGCCTTGGAGGAATTTTCCTTACTCCATGGAAGCCACGAATCTCTGAGGCTGACAAAGGAAGGTTGCGCGGTTCAATATTGAAGTAAGTTTTGTTTTGAAACCGATAGTGCACTTTTATCACACAAGGAAGACAGACAAAAGACAACCTGGATGTTGGAAGCAAAGAAAACTGATGCTTGGCCGCGCCACAGGCGGCCCAAGAGAGCTTCGATTTATTATGGCGCTTCCCGTCTATGAGATTTGCATGCCCCGTGGTTTTGTTTTTGACGTGCCTCGATTTACAAGCGCCGAACGGCAGAGGAACTCCAAGTGCCGCTTAAGTGCTAGTTAGCCTTTGAAGGAGCCTGTTAAGGCTTGTGAGATGATCGCCACGGCCGATGAAAAACTATGATGGCACGATGGTCGGTGATCGTACAAGGCAGTTCGCAGTATAAAGAGCATTTGTGTTTTCGTACGTTCGCCCGGAGAAACGTTCCCGGCTCTACCAGTCAACTTCGAACTACTTAACGAAAATCGTTGATTAGGGACGGGAGACAAGATACAAGGCAGTTAAGAAAAAGAGATTTGCAACCAGCAGAGACCATGACTCCGCTCTCCTCCAACTCGTTTGTTTGCGGCTCCATTCAATAGCTTCGGCAGTTGGGCCGAGCTGTTCTCTTCGAGCTGTCGGCTAATTTAATCCATTCACAGTACACATCTGAAGGTACATGCAAGTGGGTGAGAGAGCCCGATCCAGTGGACCCCGTACCTCCGGAAATGCGCGGAACCCGTTGAAGCGTCGTCCGTCCGCTTTACTTTCAAGCCGCCAACGTTAAACGCGAGCGGCTTTGAGCCCCCATCCGTTTTTTGTGGCGAAAAAAAAAATAACCTGGTCCTTGCAACCGAGGGAAACCTCCTCGACTCCGCCTGCTGCACCGTGCAACCGCGCCGTTCAAGGAATCACAATCCGTTGGCCCCAAAGCCCCGGCCAGCCTCCAATGGGCGCGACGCGCCGACCTTGTCCTCGCCCCTCGCGACTCCCCGCACTGGGTTTAAGATATTTAATTTGCAACGGCTGCTCACTGAGGAAAGGGGAAACGACCCGCCGGCGCCTAACCTAACCGTGCTCCTTCAAAATCATAGCACGCTCTGTGGGGCTGAGGTCGCTGAAATGCAGGCCGGAGTTTTTGCGAGAACTTCGTCGTCGGGTTCGGGAACGGGATCCATGGTAGCGCTGTAAGACGCCGGTGCAAACTTAAACGAAGCGATGGTAGCGACCTCCGATAGATGCCTTCAACGTGCGGCGGCGGTAGCTTTCATTTCGGCTGCTGCTAGACCGCACCGCTAGCCGCAGAAATCACGGAGTCTGCGTTTACGTCGCGTTTCACGTCACTCCGTCCTACGACGTAATAAGAGGACGCCGTGACGTCATAAGAGTGCCCTGTGTTTGAATCGGAGCGGCTGGAAAAACTTTTTCGACTTCGAATCCGAATTTCTTTGAAATAAATGCATCTTTCGCTCCCGGACAAGCGGCAACAAAGCCATTGAATGCCGAACTATCGGATTTTGCTAACAAAAAATTTGACAGAGTTCCCACTGTCCCTTTAAAGGCTTTCGCCTTAAAATTTAGTTAGAGAAGTGTCAGGGTTCACGGAAAACATCTGAGCTATTAAACTTTACAGTACAATCCCGTTCATTGGGACTTCATTGTATAGGAGAAAATGTCCGAATTAACCGAATTTCGAGTTATTGGGAACCGCAGAAATCAAATTAAAGTATCCCACATTAACATTCATTTTGTATGTAAACTGTAATCGTTGATCACTTCGTGCGCGAAATCTATGCGGAAATATATTTTTTTTAGTGCCGAGGTGCTACTTCACTAGCAATCCTGAAAAAGCCGATGGGTCTCTGAAGCCTCGATCTTTGATCCTTGACCTTTCAGGTGGAATGACCTTGGTGGAATTGAACTTCCGGTAAACCTGGATGTATCCGGTTGGAAGAGGCATTACCTAGTCTCGAAACAGAATTTGCCCACCTGGACCGCCCCTGGAGATTTAAAAATTGAGTTGACCCATGTTCGGAACTCACCTGGGACACTTCAGTATGGGCTACGCCCACCCTCGAAAATTCAAAAATTTAGTTGACCCACATTCGGAGCCGACCTGGGACATCCCGAAAGTGGGCTTGGTCCACCTCAAATTTGAAAGACCAACCCCAGGTCGGAAATTTAAAATATTAGTTGACCCACGTTCAGAACCCACCAGAGACACCCCAAAATGAGTTTGGCCCACCCCAGGAAATTTGGAAATTGAGTTCACCCACGTTTGGAACCGACCTTTTACAACTCCAAAATGGGCTTTACCCACCTCCGAAATTTTGAAAATTGAGATGACCCACGTTCGGAACCAACCTGGGACACCGCCAAGGTGTTTGTTTCCCACCCCAGAAAATTTAAAAATTTAGTTGGCGTAGGTTCGGACGAAAACTGAGCCAGTGAATTTCAGACTGCTGCGCGGTCGTCGCGCAATTGCATGAATAGTAATAATAATTGGTTTTTGGGGTAATGAAATGGCGCAGTATCTGTCTCATGTATCGTTGGACACCTGAACCGCACCGTAAGGGAAGGGATGAAGGAGGGAGTGAAAGAAGAAATGAAGGAAGAGGTGCCGTAGTGGAGTGCTCCAGAATAATTACGACCACCTGGGGATCTTTAACGTGCAGTGACATCGCACAGCACACGGGCGCCTTAGCGTTTTGCCTCCATAAAGACGCAGCCACCGTGGTCGGGTTCGAACCTGGGAACTCCGGATCAGTAGCCGAGCGCCCTAACCACTGAGCCACCGCGGCGGGGCACAGTACATGAAGAAATGAACACTGAGGTTGCCAAACGCTTGCCTGATTTAGGTATGAGGTAGATGAGTGAGGAATTCCAGGATGAGGGTAAGGAACCTTCGTCCGAAACGGTGTTATAGGCGGAGGTTAGGTGCTCTTTAGCATTGTCAGGACGGTTGCGAGCGTAATATTTCTAGGCGTTTGCGCAATACATGAAGAAATGAACACTGAGGTTGCCAAACGCTTGCCTGATTTAGGTATGAGGTAGATGAGTGAGGAATTTCAGGATGAGGGTAAGGAACCTTCGTCCGAAACGGTGTTATAGGCGGGGGTTACGTGCTCTTTAGCATTGTCAGGACGGTTGCGAGCGTAATATTCCTAGGCGTTTGCGCAATACATGAAGACATGAACACTGAGGTTGCCAAACGCTTGCCTGATTTAGGTATGAGGTAGATGAGTGAGGAATTCCAGGATGAGGGTAAGTAACCTTCGTCCGAAACGGTGTTATAGGCGGAGGTTAGGTGCTCTTTAGCATTGTCAGGACGGTTACGAGCGTAATATTTCTAGGCGTTTGCGCAATACATGAAGAAATGAACACTGAGGTTGCCAAACGCTTGCCTGATTTAGGTATGAGGTAGATGAGTGAGGAATTCCAGGATGAGGGTAAGGAACCTTCGTCCGAAACGGTGTTATAGGCGGAGGTTAGGTGCTCTTTAGCATTGTCAGGACGGTTGCGAGCGTAATATTTCTAGGCGTTTGCGCAATACATGAAGAAATGAACACTGAGGTTGCCAAACGCTTGCCTGATTTAGGTATGAGGTAGATGAGTGAGGAATTTCAGGATGAGGGTAAGGAACCTTCGTCCGAAACGGTGTTATAGGCGGGGGTTACGTGCTCTTTAGCATTGTCAGGACGGTTGCGAGCGTAATATTCCTAGGCGTTTGCGCAATACATGAAGAAATGAACACTGAGGTTGCCAAACGCTTGCCTGATTTAGGTATGAGGTAGATGAGTGAGGAATTCCAGGATGAGGGTAAGGAACCTTCGTCCGAAACGGTGTTATAGGCGGGGGTTACGTGCTCTTTAGCATTGTCAGGACGGTTGCGAGCGTAATATTCCTAGGCATTTGCGCAATACATGAAGAAATGAACACTGAGGTTGACAAACGCTTAGAAATATTACGCTCGCAACCGTCCTGACAATGCTAAAGAGCACCTAACCTCCGCCTATAACACCGCTTCGGACGAAGGTTCCTTACCCTCATCCTGGAATTCGTCACTCATCTACCTCATACCTAAATCAGGCAAGCCTCCCGACCTAACCAATCTCCGCTCCATTTCTTTAACTTCCTGTGTCGGCAAGACAATGGACTAGGCTTTGGAGGCATTTGGAGGCTTCTCAACTCGCTTCCTTACACCCTCATCGGCTTTCGTCCCCACGTGTCTGCCGAGGGCCTCTGTTTCATATTTGAGCGCACTTTCTTCGCCTGAGGCAGCTCTCAACTTCATGCCCTTGTTCCCCTCGCTGTTCAATTGTCATCAGTTTTCGATCTTTATCACGACTTTTATGCCGATGACAACGCATTGCGGTGCTCGCGCAGATCTCCTGGTCATGTGCAAGACACCCTTCACCAGGGCCTGGGTATCATCTCCTCCTTCCTTCGCCGGGCGGGCCTTTCTTCTCAGCCGTTCCGATTATCAACTGTCCTGGTACATGCACGCGACGTAATGCGAAACGATTATTCACGCAAATAAAACAAAGTGTATGGTGGGGTTCATAACACGCAAAAACACACGGTCGTACCTGTCCAGCTGATTGATGGTCATAGCGATGTGTAAGACGCCTTCCCATTTCGCGGGGTCAAAACCATCATCTCGTGCTCAAGTGGCGAGACTTCTGAGTCTATCACTTTCAATAATCACCCCATCTCCGGCACTTTGTACACATGCGAGCTCAGTCGCCTGTTCAGATTACTCGAAGTCTGGCCAAATTCTTCCGAATTAACGAGAGTTTCACGCCACAGAACAGCACATACGAATGGCAGGATCCGACGGAGCCTACGAATTGTCGAGGTTCCTAAATTGACGCGGATCCAATTAACGTGCTATTGCTTTATTAAAGGCATGTGTCCGAGTGGTACTCAATAGTCTGGGCTGTAAAGAAATAGATGTAAGTGTTAAAGAGAACGTATCTTCGACCTCTGGTCTACTAGATGGGATGACATTATTGTTCCCGGTACTGCAGATATTAATTACTTTCAAAAAATCAATAATTTTCTCAAGAGCACGGGCACTGGTGGGCTCTATAAGCCATGAGGACAACAATTATATGACCATAACTAGAAGAGTTAGCCTGGTTTTTATTCGATACAAATTCTTGTCTGCAAGTATCTTTGGAAGGATCATTGAACACATAAGAGAGTTCGTGCAGACTCGTCACTGCATTTTACAGATAATTCACACCCATTATATAAAAGCGTTCCGTCACATGGTACATTACATTAATTTTAGTGAACTACGTAATAAAATTTTTCCGTTAAATTCAATAGATGAACTATTCAACGGCCGCCACCATGTTTTCGTTGCAATAAGCGTTGTAATGCTAACGCATTAATAATAGGTATGTGCCGCCACGCGGCTGTAGGCAGTGCTTTGTCGTAAGCAATGATTGCGTCAGCATGAAGCCATAAACATTTCGAGAGTAAGAAATGCAAAGCAAAACGAATATATAAAGCGGCGCTTACGTGAGCTTACTGCGCTACACTAGGATGAAGTGGTCGTAGTTTTGCCCATCTGCTACATTCTTCATAGCATTTTTATTTCTGAAAACAGCATTCTCTCCCTTCACTGCCCAACATCTCCTCGAAGACGCGCCATCCTCTCAGAATCTGTATCTACCTCTAGAAAGCATTGTCACCTAGTAGATTTGAGCACAGGCACAGCACTGCACACTTACCTCAGGATCAAAAGCACGGACGTAGCTGAAGGCATCGAAACGAGCCGGGGATGACGTCGACAAAATACTTAGGTCCGCAGTTAGGAGATAGGGTCCACAGTGCACCACACTGTAGCGTTCCTGGGTGCAAAGCATCGCTGCAAACGCTGCATCAGCCTCCTGAAAGGCATGTCAAACCGAACACGAAACATGGGCATCGAGAAAGGTCGTTGAGGGCACCATTAGTGCCAGGAGCAAAATTAGGAGAGATGCGTGGATAGGCTGCACGAAACTTTAAATAAAAGAAAGCAGTTATGTTGTTGGGCAGACTCCTGTCTGCTGAAAAACATGCAAGCTTGCGAAAAAAGACTCCTTGTGCGATTACGGCAGAACAAGAGAAATTCTTCGCTAAAACATTTTCCTGCAGATACTTTACAATGCAGGAGTTTTTACCTTTCTCTGGAGAGCACCGATCATCCCCGTCCACAATCCGTTGGGGAGACGCTTGCCGTAATCGTACGCTTGTTCGACCGTGTATCTGAAAGAGGCGAGGCGAGAAGGGAGCGTGAACAAAGCGTGTGCTGACTGCTTGTACAATTTTGTCAAAGGGAACTCTGGCAAATATGTCTTTCAAACCAGTTTTCTTCCGTGTACAAACGACAGCACTCAAACACGTGCAAGGATGGAGAGGCATATGCGAGAATGAACATTTACATCGAGTGGTGTGACTCCGCTGTGAACGGATGTTATCTGGTGGCGAGCATTAGACGTCTACGCAAGAAGTGACGGCCGTGTTCATGCTGACAAGTGCAGCATGCGGGCATATTAACGCGAATTAATTCGTGCAGTGGAAGTCTTTCCTGCATGCAATGCTCGGCCAACTCCAGTCTTCGAAATGAACCAAACGCAATCCTCGGTAAGTACGGTTTTACATAAGTTGCGCTTGTGGAAGTACTTTGCGCTTTTAAAGTGTCTCCGAGACTCCTACAAGAAATGTGCAGAGTGGTCACGGCAGCAGACTGGCGAGTTCTCAGTTCACAAAAAGAAAAATTCTTCCCTTCTTTCACATTTCAATGCCCAGGTAGCACAGGTTCTCGCTGAGCAACACCTAGCTTGCTGCGGGCGGTTAAACGGACTTTAGGCCTAGCAGGCACCAGACACTGTGCTCAGCCCACTTCGAGTCAAGCGCCTTCGGATGCTTCGGATCTGAAATGAACTGCGTGCTTAGCTGCACTACACAACCACAAAGCGCACAAAACACCAGCAAAAACTGCAGTGGTGAAAACGAAACTGAACAGCCGAAAAAATCTAATTTGTAGCACAGTCAACAAGCCACTAGATGAGAATCCGTTGTGCTGTCTTCCTGGCATGCCTCGGGTAAAGTGTACCAGAAGAGGGTCCATGTATAGATGAAGTCAAGAGCCGCCAGCTTTCCCTCTAGTGTGCAGTAAGAAACTCTATGGCTTGATGAGGAAGCTCACGCATACATAGTTGTTCTTCCCCTAGTATTGCCTCGGAGTATGACGCGCTGTCGCGAGGTTTACGTAGAGCTGTGCGCCGAGGCAAACTGATCGGCGCGATGGCGCGCCCTCTAAATATTAATATATTTTTCCCCGCAAATCTAGCTGCGTTTGAGATTTGGTTTTGTCTTGTTTAATTCTTTTCAATGTCTGAGGCATATAATCATGTCAAGGAGTCAACATGTCAAGCGTGTTGCAATGAATCAACACAAAACAAACAAAAGCAACCCTGCGCTCCGCGCGTCTACGCATGCGTATCGTCACCAGACAACGCAACGTGGCATTCCGAAACTTCTTCAAAAGCGCAACATGGAGCAACAAGAAGAAACAACAGAGTCGGAACGTCGAAATCACGACTTGTGGGTCGCGGGCACTGTATGTACGTGGCTCCGGGTGCAATCAGCGACATGTCCCAAAACAACATCAACGCATCGTAACATATCTCAGCTAGAAAAATGTTCACCTGCTGCAAAAAAAAGCATTTTATTTCTTTTTTATTCCTGGAAAGGGCCCTTATAAGAACAGTTACTTTAAACAAATGGTGGTTAATATTCAGAACAAGTGACTTCACAAACTGTCCAGACGAAAATGTTTGTGTTATAACATCTACTGATTGGTTGACAGGTAAAGGGCTGAACCAAGCAAAAGTTGGTCATAGAAGAGGTCTGTTTCTTTTTACGTAAAGAATATTGTATAACCAACGATCTCATTTAGAACATGTGGAAATCCGATTAACATATCGAGTGTCACGTGCGTCGGTGCCGGCTTAACAATTCTAAACGTAATCAAGGGTTGGACAGAATTCTGTCTGGCGAGGGGGAAGCATATTGGAAGCACAAGAAACATACACTCGCCAAAGAAAAAATATTTAACACATGACGTTTCGAGACCCCTACGGGTCCCTTGTTCACAATGAGGATGGGCGGAATGAGCCGCTACTTATAAGCGGACTTGGCTGCACAGTGAGTGGGCGTAGATATCGGGGAGATTCCCTCTCGTCCTGTTGATAGCATTCTTGGTCGTCTGTACGTAAAATGATTCGAGAAGTAATCGTGAAGATAAAGGTTTCTTCGTGTCCAAGATTGTGGCGTTCTCCCAGTCAATGGAGTGCTGCATCATTTGGGCATGCTCTGCAAGTGCGTTGGAGGAAGTGCGATTTTTCTTGACGTCATTCTTGTGTTCCCTTATTCTTTTAAAATCGCCCGACTCGCCAATGTATGATGCATCGCAATCCTTGCAGGGGATCTCGTATACAACGCCGGGGTAACATGTGCGCTCTAGGCGGTCCTTCACGTGACACAGCTGCTGTTTCAGCTTGCTGGACGGTACGTGCGCCATTCGAACGCTGTATTTGGCAAATATTCGCGCCAGAGCCTCACTTGTACCCCGGGAATACGGGACAGTCGCGCGTTTCTGTTGTCCAACAAGCTGGGGCTGAGCAGGTTCCTTACAGCGGCGTTCTTGATTGTTTAGCATCTGACGGGGGTAGCCATTATTTTCAAGGTCGACGCGAACTTTCTGCTGCTCGGAAGAGGTGCCATGGGTGCATCTGTGTCCGTAACCTGTGCCAACCTCGCACTGGAGTGTATTGAAAGTTCGGCCATACAATCGTTTCATACTCGTCCGAAACTGTTTTTACGATATGTGGACGATTGCTTCTGCGTAATTCAGTGCAAGGATGCGAAACCTTTTTTGGACCACCTCAACTCTTTTCAAACAACAGTTCAGTTCTCAATGGAAGAAGAAGCCGTCGGAAGTATTGCTTTTCTCAATGTCCTCGTTCTCCGCACTCCCGATGGGCTCGCCACTACCGTATACCGAAAGCCCACACATACCGGCAAGTACCGCGATTTTAAATCTGCCCATCTCATAGGCCACAAACGCTCCGTCGCGTCCGCTCTGTTCAAGCGAGCTGGTCGTCTATGTTCTAGTCCTGGCCTTCTCTCTTCCGAGCAGCAGAAAGTTCGCGTCGACCTTGAAAATAATGGCTACCCCCGTCAGACGCTAAACAATTGTAAGGTTTCTGGCGACAGCCGGTGGTCGGATTCAGCTGCGTATTCGGCCAGGACACCTGCAACCGGGGTCACTGCACGGCGATAGGCATCTTGTTTCCCACGGCCGGTCCTCGCGTGGTTTATTGGATTCGAGACGGAGGATTCCACTGCCGTTTGTAAACCTTGTTCCCGGAAGATCGTGCGGCACGGAGGCAGTTAGCGACCGCCAGAACCGAGCAGGGGGTGACTCACCCCTTCAACTATGCCTGCTCGCCGGCGCCTCGCCCATTCGGACTTCCCGGAAGACGTGTCCGGCTTGAGCGTGAGAACTGTCGTTCGGACGCGAAGACAACGCTCTCTCTGGTGGGGGCGATTGTCCAGCGGCACCCTCTTTCTCCGGCGAGGCATGTGACGGGGGCGTGTCCCTATGTGAAGTGGTGTGTGTGTGTGTGTACGACAACGCAAGTTAGGCCACGCCCAACCTGGCGACGACTTCCTCGAACCTGGGGAATCCTAGGGACCGGACCCTTTTTAAACCGGACGACGAGTGCCGAGAGAAAAGAATCCTCGATCATCCTCAGATCTTCTCAGATCCTCCGACCTTCCCCCATCACCCTCCAAAGGGTTTCAAAATCTTGTAAATAATGTAAAATAACCCCCCTGTACAGTTTCCTTCATAACCAAGTCCGACAACGTCATTCGGAGAAGGGACCTGCGGCGCTGAAAGAGTCAGCTCACTCAAGGACTCCTCGTCCCCAACAACTGGTTGGCAGCAGCTGGGATGGACCGTGCGACATCGTGCTTTCTCAACCGGTAAGCGTTTCGGCATTTTGCTATAGGATTCGCCAGGCTTCAGATTTTGAGAGAATAATCTAGAATCACTGGGAAGTGTATGTCAATTGAGAAAGGGTAATCTCACGACATTTTGAAGATAGCATTGCCAAAGGGGAGAAAGCATTGTCATGGACCTTATGAAATTGTCAAAGTCGGACTTGCTGTTGTTATGCGAGGAACTGTCAATAGAAGTACAGGGAAAAATTACAAAACTTGAAATATGCAAGACAATTGAAAAACACGTAGATGACGATCAGCTGGTAGATACGTGGAATTTGGTACAGGAAGAAAAAAGAAAAAGGGAAGCGGAATGGGAAAAAGAGAAAGAACGGCCAAAGTGGGAAGCTGAAAAAGAAGAAAGAAATCTAAAGCGATTGCAGCTTGAAAGCGAAAATCTGAAAAAAGGCGACAGTTCGAGAGCCGGGTCTCCTGAAAGAGCAAGCGATATACAATCATATAGAATGAACAGATTCATGCAGCCCTATGAAAGTGGAAGGGACATAGGATTGTACCTGGGAAACATTGAGAGAACTTGCGAAAGGGAGAACTTTGCTCGCAGTACATGGCCGCAACGGCTTCTGACACTCTTGCCGTGTGAAGTAGCTGAAGTCATAGCGAGACTTAGCACACAAGACGCAGCTGACTACGAAAAAGTCAAAGCCAGCCTGCTAAAAAGGTACCGGCTGTCAGCCGAAGCTTTCCGACAGCGCTTCAGGAACGCAATGAAAAAAGATAGCGAGGGCTATCCGGATTTCGCGTATGGACTAAAGACGAATCTGCTAGAGTGGCTAAAAGGAGCCGAGGTTTATGAAAGCCGAGACAAAATCATTGAGTGTTTTTGCCTTGAGCAATTTTACCGAAGCATTCCCCAAGTGGTGAAACTGTGGGTTCAAGACAGGGAAAAAGTCGACACAGTTGAAAGGGCCGCTGAGCTAGCAGAGGAGTACGTTTCGCGCAGAAGGTTGAGCACTGAAGAGGGTGCGTCACACGCTCGAAACGCGATGCGAGATAAAGGGCCTAGCAGAAAGACGCGAAGTGCTAGAAGTTCGGAGCAATCAGAGGCAACGAAGGTAGCGCCAGAAAAGCGTGAAGAACAGGCGAAGAGACAGGGAGCAGACAAAGCCGCGAAAAAAGAGTTTGAGGCTAGTAGGCCATTTCGTTGCTACAACTGCAATGGTGTCGGGCACTTTGCAGCCAAGTGTACAAAGCAACGTTTGGTGTTCTCGTGCGTCGAGGATAACGCCGAGAATCTAGAGCTCCTTAAGCCATACCTGCACGAGCTGCACGTTAACGGGAAACCGTGCAGGGTGCTTCGTGATAGCGCCGCGACGATGGACGTTGTCCACCCGTCTTACGTGTCAGTGGACGATTTTACGGGAGAAGTCTCGTGGTTAAAACAGGCAGTAGAAGAACACAGTGTATGCCTTCCCATAGCTAGAGTGATAATTTGTGGACCGTTTGGAGAGCTAATCACTGAGGCCGCAGTTTCGAAGGCCGTGCCACTTCAATATCCTTACCTCTTCTCGAATCGATCAGACCAAATGCTACGCGAGAGAGGCCAGAAACTCGGAAGCGGGGTGATACAAGCTTTGACAAGATCGAAAACTCGTCAGCTCGCATCTCAACTAAGTCAGATTCCCGAACCTCAGGTAGCCAGAGACGCACCAGCCAGCATATCGTTGCAATCAAATGAGGAGGGAAGTGAACCAACGAGGAATGAAAGCCAGACAGCTGACCGAGCAAATGAGCGACGAGGGACTTCAACCACTAAGTCGGTAGAGGAATCAAAAAACGCTGAAGGATCCGTTTTATCTCCAACATCGCGTAGTTTTGATCGCCTTCTGCAGGTGAACAGGGAGTCCCTAACAAAAGAACAGAAGCAGGATCCCACTTTGGAAAGACTGCACCTTACAGCTAAAGAGGGCATCGCGAGACGCAACATAACGATGCATGAGAAGGGAGGCTTACTATACCGACACTACCAGGACAGAAAAGGCAAAACATTTGATCAGCTGGTCGTGCCCGAAAAATACAGAGCGGACATTCTGAGTCTCTGCCACGGAAATGGCTGGGCAGGACATCTGGGAATCAATAAAACAAAGGAGCGCCTATTAATAGAATATTATTGGCCGGGTTGTTTCAAAGATGCAGAACGCTACGTAAAATCATGCGATGCGTGCCAGCGCGTGGGCAAGCCGGGAGAGACATGGAAGGCTCCACTGAAAATTGTTCCATTGATCTCGGAACCTTTCCGCCGGCTTGTAATAGACACAGTAGGCCCTTTGCCTAACACGAAATCAGGCTATAAGTACTTGCTTACTATGCTATGTCCCGCCACAAAATTTCCCGAAGCAATTCCGTTGAAGGACTTGAGCTCCACAGAAATAGTTGATGCCCTTTTGTTAGTGTTCGCGAGAATAGGATTTCCGGCCGAAATCCAAGCCGATCAGGCGACGGTCTTTACAAGCGCCTTGACGACCAAATTCCTAGAAAGATGCGGAATAAAACTGTTGCACAGCTCGGTGTATCATCCGCAGTCCAACAGTGTAGAGAAATGGCATTCGGTGCTGAAGCGGGTGCTACGCGCTCTTTGTTATGAGCATAAAGCATACTGGGAGGATTGTCTGCCGGCCACACTTTTCGCTTTACGAACAGTCCCCCACGAAGCTACGGGGTTTACGCCAGCAGAACTCGTGTACGGAAGAGCCCTCCGCTCTCCCCTCCGAATGCTGAGAGAAATGTGGGAAGGGACAGGAGAGAACCAGACAGTGGTTGAGTACGTGCTTCAGCTACTGGACCGCCTTAACAACACGAGGGAATTAGTAAATCGAAATATGAAAGCTGCCCAGGAGGCCGCCAAGGTCTATTATGACAAAAACGCTCGCCTTCGAGGTTTCACCGCGGGCGATCGCGTGATGATCCTCCGGCCATCGAGAAAAAACAAGCTGGAAGTTCACTGGGATGGTCCAGTAGAAGTGTTGCAAAAACTTTCGGAGACGAATTACGCGCTAAGGGTTCCAGGCAGGGGAAAACAGGTGAGAATCTATCATTGCAATCTGATGAAGCCGTTCGTGGAACGCAGCGGGATCGTCAATCTGACTCTAAATGAACCAGAAGAGCTGGACAGCGAGAGTCAGGGTTGGAAGGGAGGTGTGGACGCTAGTGACAACGTGGAAAACGTTCTGGCTCACTCCGTGAATGCAGATTTCCTAAGCGGGACACAGGTCGACACGCTAAAGCAGTTGTTGAGCGAATTCGCTGACCCATTTAGCAGTCGCCCGGGAAAGACACACCTCCTGACACACGAAATCGAGCTCACCTCTGATGAGCCGGTACGGTCTAAACCCTACAGGGTATCACCGCGGCAAAAAGAAATAATGGACGCGGAAATTCAGCGCATGTTGGAGTTAGGGGTGGTAGAGCCAGCGGAAAGTGACTATACCTCACCGCTAATTCTTGTTGAGGCCCCAGGGAAAGATCCTCGTCCCTGCGTGGATTATAGAAAGCTTAATGCAATTACCAGGGATCAGCTATACCCGATTCCCAACATAGAGGAAATGATAGAAAGGGTGAGCGGCGCGAAATTCATTTCCACCCTCGATCTCGTACGGGGATATTGGCAAGTTCCCCTCTCAGAAAACGCGAGCAGGTATGCCGCTTTCATCTCCCCAGCGGGCACCTTTCGACCCTTAATGCTTAGTTTTGGGTTGAAGAATGCCCCCTACAGCTTCTCGAAACTCATGGACATCGTACTGAAGGACATGCAGTGCTTTGCACTCCCTTATTTAGACGATGTGGCAATTTTTTCGGAAACCTGGCAAGAGCATCTAGAACACCTAAAGACCGTGTTTTCCAGTTTACGACAGGCTGGACTGACACTGAAGGCAGAAAAGTGTAGATTTGGTTGTGCACAGGTGACGTACTTGGGCCACGTTGTAGGCCAGGGAACTAGGAGCCCCTCCGAGTTAAAGATTGCCCCGATCACAGCATTTCCACAACCACGGACGAAAACGGCCATTCGCTCATTTTTGGGATTAGTTGGGTACTACCAGCGATATATTCCTAACTACTCACAGCGGGCTAGTCCCTTAACTGACGCCTTGCGAAAGGGAGCACCTACTAACGTAAGTTGGGATAACCAAAAAGAAAACGCCTTCAAAAGCCTGAAGGAAGCACTCGTGTCCCGACCCTTGCTCAGGACCCCTGACTATGGGAAAGAGTTCATAGTCCAGTGTGATGCCAGTGATAGAGGGCTGGGTGCTGTCTTAAGCCAAGTTGGCTACGACCATGAAGAACACCCAGTTCTGTACATCAGCCGCAAACTGACCAGTAGAGAGGAAGCGTACAGCGCTTCCGAAAAAGAGTGCGCGTGTTTAGTTTGGGCAGCGCAGAAGTTGTCGTGTTACCTCTACGGAGCAAAGTTTGTATTTGAGACTGACCATTGTCCTTTAACGTGGCTGCGACAGATGTCCCCCAAAAATGGTCGCTTGCTCAGATGGAGTCTGGCTCTCCAACAGTACAATTTCTCAGTGCGTTATAAGAAGGGGAAACTGCACGGAAATGCTGATGGCTTGAGCAGACTGATGTAAGCGGGAGAACTAAGAGGAATCTCCTCCTGTGTGAGTGTTTTTTTTTTACTTTGTTCCGAGTAATCCGGCTGTGGCAGTTTCAAAAGGAGATGTTTCGCGCTCAGTCGGCACAACATTACCCAAATTTGAACACAATTTTTTTAAAAAGTGTATTGTTGTCAATGGAAGAAGCCTGGTGATTCTTTGGCGAAGTCCGAGGGCTTGCGGGTGGGGCAGTGCTTTGCTGTTTGGAACGTACCACCTGCGTTTTCCTTTGTTGGTGGTGCTTTGGGTTCTGCCTTGGGGGCGATGATATTGCAATCCAGGGGACCAACACGGACGCCATCTCATCTCTTCCTGCCCAGCGGTCGTCAACGCTGGACATTCGAGATTTTTCGGGCCGCGGAGGAGCTGTAAGGTTTCTGGCGACAGCCGGTGGTCGGATTCAGCTGCGTATTCGGCCAGGACACCTGCAACCGGGGTCACTGCACGGCGATAGGCATCTTGTTTCCCACGGCCGGTCCTCGCGTGGTTTTTGGATTCAAGACGGAGGATTCCACTGCCGTTTGTAAACCTTGTTCCCGGAAGATCGTGCGGCACGGAGGCAGTTAGCGACCGCCAGAACCGAGCAGGGGGTGACTCACCCTTTCAACTATGCCTGCTCGCCGGCGCTTCGCCCATTCGGACTTCCCGGAAGACGTGTCCGGCTTGAGCGTGAGAACTGTCGTTCGTACGCGAAGACAACGCTCTCTCTGGTGGGGGCGATTGTCCAGCGGCACCCTCTTTCTCCGGCGAGGCATGTGACGGGGGCGTGTCCCTATGTGAAGTGGTGTGTGTGTGTACGACAACGCAAGTTAGGCCACGCCCAACCTGGCGACGACTTCCTCGAACCTGGGGAATCCTAGAGACCGGACCCTTTTTAAACCGGACGACGAGTGCCGGGAGAAAATAATCCTCGATAATCCTCAGATCTTCTCAGATCCTCCGACCTTCCCCCATCACCCTCCAATGGGTTCCAAAATCTTGTAAATAATGTAAAATAACCCCCCTGTACAGTTTCCTTCATAACCAAGTCCGACAACGTCATTCGGAGAAGGGACTTACGGCGCTGAAAGGGTCAGCTCACTCAAGGACCCCTCGTCCCCAACACAATCAAGAACGCCGCTGTA